>NC_086158.1:18622063-19347063 GCF_035149785.1 Candoia aspera | reverse complement strand
AAGGGACCAGAGACTTCTCAAGTAATGGGTTGCTTGTATACGTGTGATGGGATCACCAGAAGGGCTGCCAAATTCTAATTAATCACCATTGCTGTTTGATAGTAAATAGCACAGTAACTTTTTAATTTTACGTACGGTATAGATTTGTATTTTTAATGCATTCTTTCTGCATTTTTGTTAAGTATAACCTTTTTTTGGTATTTGATTTAATAAAACTAAACAAAGCTAAGTTACATCCTTTTAGCTTCAAAGAAGACAAGCCTTGTAATAGTTTGAATGTCCTTCTGTACACCTTTGTTCATAATGTAAGGTAGGAAGAAGAAGAATTATTTATCTCCACATACAGCACAAGAGAAGAACAAGGCTCACAAGAAGATGGAACATACCCCTGAATCCTTTGGTTTGAACAGTACTGTGGTTAACGTCATGCAGCAAGGTTTCCAGAATGGATATCGAATGCTAAAAAAATGACTTTGTATGATTGCTATATCAAATCCCTTTGTGTGTGGGGTGCAGGGGGAAATTTGAATAACAACAAAGCCTAAGTCCTAAAGCTTTGGACAAGGTTTGCATTGGATCTGACTCCAGCACAAATGGGTAGTTATGCAATTCTCCTTGGGAGGGAGATGGGTGGTGATAAAATTTGATAAATAAATAAATAAATAAAGTTTGCGGAAGATGGTACATTTGTGTCCCCACAAGCTCCGAAGAATCTTTCCCAAAATATTTCTGTGACTCTGTATAGCTTTCAAAAGCACCTGGAGAAGAGCAGGCAAGATGCTTTTCTTTAACTTTCTTCCTCATGATTCTCAGATTTGCATTTCTATCCAAAAATTAATGTTGCAAATACTATTTGGCTTTTGCCAGGCAGGCAGGCAGGCAGGGCAGGGTCAAAAAATTGTATTTAACTGCCTTCCTTATTTAAGATTCCTTACATCTCATTTAAATGACCTTTCATATAGAACCGAACATTATTCAAACTGTGGCCGTTTCTATTTTCTACCTTAGAATACATGAATTTTGGAGATCAATTTCTTTAGAATAATTCAGAAATTATATCAAAATATAAGTGCTCATGTTAAAGTTGATGGTGTAGACTCCCCAAAATTTTTGAATAGAAAGAGGTACTAAACAAAGATGCCCATTCACCCCAATATTTTTGCTACCTCATTAAAATTCTTACTAAAAGACATGTAAGAGAATGTTGGAAATGCAAGCATTAGAAAATAAAAGTGCACGTTATAAGATAAATATTTTTGCTCATGATATTGCACTGATTATATTGAGCTCCCTTAAAGCATTGCCTAGAAGTCTGAACATTTTCACAAATTCTGCAAATTAGCAGGTTTACATATTACTTTTTCTAAGACAGAATTTCTATGTAAAATGTTCCTATGACAATTCAAAATATAATAAACAAACTATCTTTGTTTGGTCTTGTAGTGTAAATAAACTTTGATAGATTGATTAAAACCATCAGGAATTAAGATTTATAAGACTTTTTTAGATATCCAGGGAATCATATTCCTAAAAGCTTGGACAAATTATTTTGATTCAAATTCAAATCAAAAAATAATTGGGATAATGAAAGAATAGTTAAAATTAAAATTATCCCAAGTTGGTTAAAAGAGCAGTAATAAAATGTCTCTACTTCCTTACTTTTTATACCTCTTCCAAACTATATGCATTTTTTTCCAGCTATATGTTAGAAAAAACTCAACAAATGGTACAAATGATTTTCTTATTGATGAAATAGTGGGCTGACCTGTTCATTGTAGTCAGTTCTAGAGATATTTGCAGCTGTACTTTCTCAAACCCCAGAACATCTTACTCTTTTTTTAAACTAACAAAATAGCAGGTTTTTTGTGGGGAAAATAGGAGGAGGAAGGAGTATTAGGTATGTTCGCCACCTTGAGTTATTTCTAAAAATAATAAAGGTGGCTTAAAAATAAAATAAATAGATAAATAAATAATTTTCAAAACTAAAGTCAGAAAAAGCTGTAATTGTGATTGGGGGAATGTCAGTTGGATGATGTAACTGGGCATGATTCATCTTTCATTATTCAAATTTATGTCTCATTGAATCTTGCATCAACTCATGACAATTTACAATAATATAAAGCCAATAAAACAACCATAATAGCACCATATTTCAATATTGGCTATTATGGGTTACCTCTTTGCTGGACTTTATATACATGTAACATTGTTATTTTATCTGTAAGATTTTGCTTTTTTTTCCCCTTTTTTAAAAAAGTCCTCTTCCTTTCTTTCTTTTTTGCAAATGTGCCAATAAACAGTGACTTTTTATTGAATACATGGGAATTTTAAACCAAATATTTAAAATTTAGATGGGTGAAAATCAGTTTTGTTTTTTCCCAAATCTGTAAAATGTCAAGTTTGTTCCATCTCATTGACAAAGAAATTTGCAAATTGTGTTAAGCTCTTATTAAAAATTGAACTGAACAAAATTATGAATCTCTTGTCTTAGAGATATTTCCCAGTCTTGGTCATCTAAAGTCACTTCATTTGGAGAATCAGAATCTGTCATGTTCCCCGTTGCAAGGCATATGTGCATCACAACGGGGAACATGCACATTAGGTAAGAGGAAGGGATAAGCATAATCCCTAAATCACTCAAGCACCCATAATCCAGAAGGGAAACCCCAACACAATAGATAAGCCCTTCAGACCAAACTTAGCACCCATCAAAAGGCAAGGGGAACGCCTTCCCATTTCCCCCGGGGATGCATTCACACCTCACTCAGGCACGCATATCCATAGAGTAATGCCCAACATAATGGGAGCACCCATCAGGCAGTAATTAACGCCTATCAGAAGATCGGGGAAACACCTTCAGGGGACGCACCCGGTCTGGACGAAGACAGGGAGACAAAGGAGATCGCCGGGATCGCCCATCAGCTGACGCATCGAGGTCTCAAGCACCCATCCGGTCCTGGCCCGAGGGTGGAGAAGCACGATGTCTGCCAGCAAAGTATAACCAGGGCACCCTGTCACCACATAAGGATTCCCGTCTTTCTCTTTGCACGCACACCGTTCAAATAAAACCAGAAATCCTTAGACCTTCTAAGTGAGTCTGAGTCTTATTCTGAGCATGGCTGCCCTGACAGAATCCAACTTATATCTTTTTTTGCACAAAACCTGCTCTGTATCTTTACAACAAATAACATGTTCTTTGCTTTGCTGTATTTATTTCATACTATGAAAAACCTGGGATGCCAGTCTATGAGGGAAAATAGGATTTATTTCATTTTACCCCTAGGATAGGGGTTCTTGAAACATCATATGGATAAATAAATATAACATATTAAAGCTAGTATTCAAATACTTAAAACACTACAACGTCAAAACACTTCAAAATGTCTAGGACTCATTAAACGTAAACACAGAAGAATACATATACTGTTGAAGGTAAAGACATAATGATCTGTATCATGACAGAGTTTGGCTCCAAACCATCATCTTTTCATGGAAGTTGAATCCCATTACTGGATGTTCATCCAGCAATTGCCATTGTCATGGATAAGCCTGAACAGCGCCATATTTTTGCACACCCAATCAGAGCAAAATATTCTAATGTTCTTCAACAAAAGCATGGTTGATACAACAGGCAGTCATCTCAGAAACAACAATATCCCAGTGTAGTACCCTGGCATGGATAGTGAAAAAGCTGACTAGCATGTGTTTGGTTTGATTTGATGAATTATTTGTATGTTGTGGATAAGAAAGTAAAAGTCTGTTAAAATACATTCACTTTGAAGCAAGTTTGGAGGGCAGGTGTTGCAATAGAAGAATTCATGGTAGGAAGAATACTAGCCACCATCAAATACTAGTGCAATTCAACTTAGCACTATTTATATTTATATTTACATTTACATTTGTATTGGCTGGAAGACTGCAATGACTTAAAAAAAAATCAAAAAGCCCATGACGCTTACAGCAGTGCTGAGCATTTTGCACAGAGATTTCTCCTCTTATCTAGCACTCCTTGGCCTGCGCATGTGATTAAGCAATATCATATACTGTGGAATGACTAGAAATTTGAGGAAGGACTAGAAAAGGAAATATGCTTCTGTGCAAAAATATTAATTATGCCTAGGGCTGTAGACATGCTGGACTCTTTAGAGGTTAAACAAAACTGAAAAAGATATTTCTCTCATCAAGGTCTTCAAAGGAAATGTATTTATTTCTCACATTTCTTCACCGTCCATCTCACCAAGTGACATAAATAAATAGGCCCTGTGTCATTTTATTAATATTCAGATTAAAGGATAGTAACTAATTCTCAGTATTTTTAAAAATAATTTAAACTTCTTTTAATATAAATTTTATTAAAAGTTTTTTTAAAAAAAAGATAAAAACTAATGCAAAGTAAAGAAAGGAAAAAAAAGGAAAAAAAGAGAAAGAAAAGGACAAAAGTGCAAAAAGAAAACGTAAAAAGAAATAGAAGCTTCTGCTTTGCAGCAAATACAAATGTAATTATAAAGTTAGCTCTTACTCTATGGTTACAAAAAAATAGCTCTCTCTTTTTTCTATTATCCAATGTTTTCTAATCATCAAAACCACAGATCAAAAGTTAATTTCTTTCTGTTTCATGGAAAAGTCTATAAGGGGTTTCCAGTCAGCAACAAATGTAGATGCTGTCTTTTCTCTAATAAAATAAGTCAATTTCGCCTTCTCTGCAAGTTCCAAATTATCAAAAACTTCTGTTCTAAAACAAGCAGTAAAGTAAAAGGAGATTTAGAGAATCTTCATATTCATACTTGAGGATTCCATCAATCCTAGACAGTGATAATTGATGAGAATATTGCCTCAAATGTACAGTAAGCTGGCAGAGTGAAATAAACTGAAGGATGAATCGGATATTTGTGCCAATGTTAAGATACATTTCCTCTATTTTTCAGCTGCTGGGAGATGTGGGGGTGGGGGTGGGGAAGAACTTTGCTTTTATCGCATGCATGCTCTAAGCTTTAGTAATATCTTGTGATGATACTAGACAATAATCAGTAATCGCAAGAAGAAAAAGAAATATCTTTTTTTCAGAAATCTGTTCTTTGATTCATTTCATTTATATTTTATGTAACAGATGGTCTAGTTTTATTATGGGATGCTGTCAAACAGATATTTGGACACCACTATCACCCCTTTTTTAAATAATAAAATAGATTGAATGAAGAAACAGATTCACTATGCATAAACGGAGTGGATAAATAGTGATTTTTAGAAGTGTTTTTACTGACAAGAAATCTATCCATCTCACTTAAAATAAGACGATGCTTCAGTGTTTCCAGAGATAGACTGTTTAGTGGTCAAAATTACCTCTGTTTAGAAGCTGTTTCAATCCACAGTATGTGCTTCTCAGATCTTCTTAGTTGTGCATGGTTAAAAAAAAGAAAAAGAAAAATATTCTCCAACACATGTCTCAAAGTTCTGTTTGCAAAAATCAAACTACACTTTTACTCATTAACATTTTTCAACATTTCATCTCATGGTTGCAGAGTTCATCACCATGCAGTCGTATATATGGGAAGAAATAACTAATTCTTAATTCCTTCCTCCCCATTTGGTTCTTGGGCACTCATGCAAATGTACTGTACATGCAGAGATGTACAATGCGGTATGCTTCCTTTTTAACAAGAGCTGATTGTCTCATATGTTTGGATCTGAGATTTTGAAACAGTCAAAACCTCCTGTTTTGTCTTTTACAATAATGGTGTAAAATCTTTCTTCCTTTGAAATGTAGCATCATGATGCAATCTAAAAGAATTACAGTTTAAGTATATGAAGCGGTCAAAAATAAACATTGTTAAATATTCATGAAAAAAATCTGAGTGAAATTAGCACTTTGATCCATCCACACTAAGAGTACAAGTAAGTGATTTTACATTGTACAATGTGTGCTTTTCTGAGAAAAAAAGCATAGTGTCTTGAAAAAAAATCTATTGTTTAATATGGTGCCACATAATCCCCACAATTTCATGAAGAGAAGTGAATGATTTGACCCTTCAGGTAATTACTGAAAGGCAGAGCAAAAAAACAAAACAAAACACACAAATTAGGTTATACATCCTAATCATTAATAAACCTTACTCTTCTGTCTCTGCAGGATTTCATATACAGTCCCAAACAGAACAAAAACCCAGTTCTGTGTGACATCTCTATGGTTTCAGTTATGATTTTTTTTCCTATACTTATTTAAGTGGATTGTAGAGTACTTTTGCTTCTAGAATAAGTCTGTGTAAATTGACTTGTTAGCTACACAAGCACACTCTTATGATTGTTTCAGTATATGCTGAACTATATTTGAATTAACTCGGCAGCAGACATAATCATATGAATTTGTCTGAATTCAGATGAAATATACCATGCCTGTTGCTTGATGGAACTTACTGAACTTGAAAAAGTTTCAGTAGGTACCTGCATGGAAATACGTACTTTAAGCAATGGATTCTGACTGCATGTAACCCTGATCTTGTTTGGAGATGGACAGGATTTTGGAGATCATAAAGTCCATCCTTTTTTGTTGATGCATATACCTCTAGAAGCATGGTCCTTGTGGCCATCAAATTTCTACTTATTGCCCAGAGTCTAGTACTGGTACTAGCTGGAACTCTGTGCTACTGAGCATTGATTGTACTTTCTGGGCTATGACTTAATATTGTAAGTGTTCAAAACAATCAGTATTCTAGCCATGGTAATAGTTACAGATGGTTTTTCTGAGCTCACTAAAAACCAAACACATTGTTTTCTATGTACCTCAAGAATGATGTGACCTTTATGGTTATTTTACAAGTCTAGGTTATTGATGGTTCTGTTGTACCTTGCAAACATTTATATGCTTTTGTTTTAATTTTTATCCAATGGGTAATAAAACAAAGAAAATAGAAATGGTCAGTTGAGACATGAGTTTAGAATCCATTAGCAGCATCACCATATTAGATTTTACACAGAAAGATCTTACTAAAGAAGATCCATTGTATCGACCACAAAGAAATAGAAACTGGCCTGGTAACTTTTTCTAATAACTTTTTATTATGGATTTTTTCCCTTTATAAATATGACTTTTTTCTGGGAGTGCCATGGTTTGTAGCTGTTAAAAAAAATGGGGCCATACAATGTGTACAAACAAATACATCTACATCTACATCATCTATGTCTACCATTTCTTTTCTATATAATTCTTGTTTGTTGATTAAATGTGCTTTTAGCTACTTCTCATGGCTATCATCTTCCTAAGGCAGCTTGCCATAAAAGCACACAACTTTTTTATCAGGTTCATTAATCATAGATTATTTTTAACAATTAATTTAACACATTTTTTAAAGAATCAGACAAATCTCAAACACATAAAACTAACCTATGTAAAAAATAATTGCATAATGTCTCCTAGATTCCAGTGGGACTGCCTCCTCTGATTGGCCTGGCCTCTTAGATCATTTAGGGAGGATGTTGACCTTGTGAGGTAGTCCAGAAAAGAAGTACACCCAGGAGTACTAACTCTATCTTTATTGTAAGGTTACATTAACAGAATATTGCTAGTCTGAAAGTACATCTCTCTTCCTATGCCTTTACAGTCCAAGAAACTAGGGAGGGTCCCTTTTGAGACATTTGCTATCCCACATTCCTTCTGCAGGCTCAGCTGCCTCTTATCTGAATGTTGCCTAGTCTGTGACCCTTCTTCCCGTCTCCCAAGGTCATTCCCGCATATTATTACAACAGGGTTCCTTGTCCCATGCTCCCAGAATATCAAGGAACCCAGTCTAGATGGGGTTGCTTCTCTGTCACATTGCCACTGTAATGGAATGGGATCTCAACTGGGATCAGACTGGAATCCTTCCTGCTAGCTTTTAGGAACTTATTAAAAATGGATCTTTTTTCAAAGAGTCTTTCAGTGACATCCCCTGCACCTCTTGTTTTTCCCTCCTACTTTGATTTTGTTCTTGCAATTTGGACTGCATATTGTATTAATTCTGTGGTTTTTACTGTAACAGTAAAAACAGTTATAACATTGTAACTGCTGAGAGTTGTGAGATTGCAGAAGGGTAAACACCAGACAAACAATCAAATAATGAAAACCTTTCATACAATAGTTTCTTTTTTAAAAGGATAAGAAACAACAAGTGATGGTGTATGAAATAGGTTTATTTGGTCAGAAGTGGCATGATTTCTTCTGAATTTATATTGGGAATAACTATAGTTTAAAATCTTACTGCACCATCCCAAAATGATAAATTTACAGTTCATATAGAATTCTTCTCTCTCATAAGCTATTTCCCAGTAACTATCTCTCTAGATGTGTGCGTGTGCGCGTGTATTGTGGGGGAAGTGTATTATATTCCATGTCTATTTACTCAGAGGTTCAATGGATTATAGACAACAAAAATTTATTTAACAATAATGTGGCATGAAAAGATAACACAGGATGTAAATTGCTTCTCTTTAAAAAGGGACATTGTAGAAACTCCTTGAGTGCTTAATTTCAGAATGATTGTCACAACAGCAACCAGAGTTTCTCTTTTCATTGTATATACACACACGTTAATTTTCTTTCTCTGTGTAGACTCTGAATAGTTGTCAACTGTCTTTGTCCTTTTCTATCCTATCTCTATATGGAAAGAGGACAGAAAGGGAAAAGAGAAAGGAAGAGATAGGACAGAAAAGGACAAAGGCAGTTGACAAATGGATGGAGTTAACTGTCCACTTAACTCTGTATCTGCAGTCTTCTAACTGGACAATGTATTGTTTCATCATAGATGATGTCTCTATAGGACAGGGGCCGTTACTTAGCAGGCCATTGGTACCAAGTGCCCTGGAGGCAGGATGCCTACAGAATACTGAAAGAAAAGAAAACATGCAAAGAAGATCCCCCACTAAGCCTGCTCAGCCCTCTCCTCCACAGTCCTATTGTCAGCAATTGCCCTACACAAAGTACTCCAGAAATTATTTATATTTTTAACAATAATTAGAGCTGCATCAATGCAGCTGTTACAAAGTTGGGTAATATAGATAGGATCACCTACTGACATGTAACATCTTAATCTAGAGTCATCCAGGATTATATCACTATATTAAAGACAGCAGTTCAACTGTCTCAAGAATGATTAGGTAAGTCTAGAAAAAACTATTTAGAACTATTGGGGAAATGGTCGTTATCCTTCCAAGTAGTTCCCCCAACTATGTCAGCAGCTCTACACTAATGAAGTTTCCTTTTTATCTTAAAAGGCAATCCCAGGTAGAATATGTTGTAGCATATTCTGCATCCATAATTAAGATTAATTGTAGTATATCTTCTATCTGTACTACTGCAGCCAGCACTGAATCCAAAACTACTACAAGTTGTTTGATCTCCAAGCTACATATTTCCTCCTTCAGGGGTACTACAACTGTCTTTAATATTATTTGAATTCATTTAATCAAATTAGCAATTTTCTTATCCACAATTCATTGATTTATTTATTTTGGTCATTGACCAGCATAGAACAGTGTTATATATAAAACCCTACATGGCACAGCACCAGATTGTTTATAATGATTAAGCCTGTTCTATAAGGTTATCAAGAGCCAGTTTGTTGTAGTGGTTAAGTCACCAGACTAGAAACCAGGTAACTCTGAGTTCTAGTCCCTCCTTAGGCACAAAGCCAGCTGGGTGACACTCTCAGCCCTAGGAAGAAGGCAACGGCAAACCCCTCCTGAAAATCTTGCCAAGAAAACTGCAGGGACTTGTCCAGACTGTCTCCGAGAATCAGACACAAACAATGGATAGTTTAAAAAATTATTGAGAGAGGGCTTGTTTAAGATCTCACCACCACAGAAAGTCAGGGAGACAGGGATGATAAGTCATGTATCCTTACATTATAAGACACATTGCTTCCAGAGATATGTTTGCATCTTCACTCTTGGACTTCTGCAACATGTTTAGAAGATATCTTTTTATGTGGACTTTTAACAATTTTAATGCTTAGTGAGGAATGAATATTGCTATTTATTTGTTGTGAGTTGTTTTGAATAAGTTTGTGTTTTGAGGATATTATGCTTCACTCAGTATTGATTCATTGGGGTGGCATAAACATCTTATTAAATAAATAATCTACAAATGACTTCTAAAAATTTGCTTATCCATACAAAAAACATCTCCAAAGTCTATTTAAGAATTTCACAGCTTCTTTACATTAGAGTAGCAATTCTCAACCTCAGCAACTTTAAGATGTGTGGACTTTAACTCCTTTAACTCCCCAGCCAGCATCTTAAAGTTGTTGAGGTTGAGTAACACTGCATTAGAGGATAGAAAACATAGGTAGAACTGCATGTTGGTGGCATTACAGCCCAAACCTTAGAGTGGCTTTCCCAGATGTTTGTTCTAGCCTGGAGAACAAAATGGAACCTTGTGTCAAAATTTATTGGACAGAAAGAAGTCTCAGTGTACTGTCCTCAGAAAAATGATTGATTAGAATTAACTTAACATATATTTATCTGGGTGAGCTGCTCCAGCTAAATAATCCAACAGTATACTCTAGAAAGCTGTTAAGCATTTCAGGGTTGAATGCCTCTGTTCATTTCCATGTGTAAATCAGGTCAAAAGTTGGCCTGAAACCAGACTGGAATCAATATTTTCTAGCCCTACCTGGTTTTTAAAAAATACTGTCCATTTTAAACTTGGAGAAATTTTGGCTGGCAACCTTTCCAACATCTACTCCTTAGACTTGAAACTCCTTACTATGGGACTTCAAGGAACTGCCTTTTCACTGATCCTTTTGAGACAGGCAAACACATTTTTATCCAGGCAAGCAGTTTATAAACTGCTTGGTATGCTTTAATCACATGGGTGACATATCTTTCTTTTATTAATAACTGCTTGCAATAAATGAGCTTTGCAATGTGCAAAAGAAAAAAAATGACTAAAAGATTAATAAAATAAAGGGACAAATTATCCATAATCTGTAATGTTTGTAAGTATTGTATCTGCTCCTGCTGGGGAGTTCCATTGATAATTACTGGGGGGGGGGACTTTTTCCTTTATCTGTTGGCTTCCTCTATTCATCGGGTATGGAGTCATTATTTTCCAACAAAGCTGTACTTGTTAAATTACCTAAGATCACCCTAACTCTAACCCTGAGGAACTTAGAAAGCAAGGCTTCCTTTAGTGAGTTCAAAAATCACATTTAGAGGTGGCAGGAACAGGAGAGATGTGTCTGGCCAATGACAGGAAGGAAATGCTAATAGTTTCACACTTGTAGTTCTGAGCATTGGCCCATAAAATATAATGAAAAGCCCAGGAACTCAAGCACAGCATTATTCACAGAATTATAAATGGCAAGTAAAAGAAATAAAATGCCTTTATGAAGGGATTGGTAGTAGGGGGCAGGTAATCCATTATTTTCCCCCTTTTAATTAGAATAATCTAATTCATTTCATTTCTTCCTATGAAATCTGTGTTGTCCTTCAAGTGTATTGTGAACAGTGAAATGTACAGTAAGTTTGTAGATAATTGACATTATCTTTATGTTGTAAAATACATAAGGAAGTTGAAACTGAGGAGAAAGTTTTCAGATGTAATATTGTCAAAATCTGTTTTGATGCACGGTAAAAGGAAAAGAGAAGGCCTTTGTAGAACATGGGGTATAGCCCATCCTTTCTAATATTTCCCAATTCTGCAAGATCTGAACCAGGAGTAAATTCTGCTGAAATCTGAAAGCATGCTTAGCAAGCAGCTGAATCCTAGAACAGGAAGAAGCTAAGGTCAGAACCAAGCTAAGTGTTCCTGGATGGTTCAAAAAAAAATAAATAGAACACAATATTAAAGTAAGGAATGATTGGGGTGAAGCCTCTAAACTGAAAACAGAAAACAAAACATCTTCCAGGAAGGTGACAATTGCCTACCTGAGCTGGGAGCTTGCTGATCTCCTTGTGTGCCAGAGAAAGACAGGGAGGAACCCTTTTGATCGTTCAAGGGATTTTGCAGTATTTCATATTATTGTGTTCAGTTCAATTCAGTTTAAGAGTGGTGATCCTTAGGATAAAAAGGATTTTTAATTTATGGTTGTTGTGGATTTAGAAAAGGAGTAACTACGGGCATGGAGGGAAAGCTGTTTTCTTCTCTCTCTCCTTGTTCCTTCTACAAAAGATTTTTAAATGCCAGAGAAGAAGAGGAAGAAAGGAGAGTGAACAATCTTGGATAAGGAATCAAAACAAAGGAAGGTATCCCTTTGTAATGGGCTGTGAGAATAACCTTGGGAGACAGGAGAAAGAGCTGCAGCCTAGACAATGGTGAGACAAGAGCTATCTCAGCCCACAGAAGGAATAGGGATGGAGAAAGCATCCCAGAAGGGACTCTTCATGGCTCTCTGGAAAGTAGCTGGGGAGGGGAGAAGTGCTTTCAGACCTGCAAGATTCGGTTACTATATCCTTACAATAAAGGTAATGTTAGTATTCATTGTTTCATGTCTGGACTACCTCAAAGGGCTGACACCTTTCTTGTCACTGGAAAAATAGCTATAACAAATTCTGACTGAGTATGAATCCATAACACCCACATTCAGGAGTGCTATCTAGCCAGTACAGTGTGGTTAGCAAGAATGCAAGAATCAGTTGTTAAGGCCAGGCATCCACTTTGGAGAATGTTGACTCTGACTGACTCCGCAGTGAAGTGGATGGAATGAACCCTGGCACTAGCTTACCTTGCTGGAGACAGCCTCCTTGCCACACTTGCTCTTCTGGGTTCACTAGTACTGGCCTCCATAGAGTGACCCAACTCCAGTCCCAATGGGAGGGAGACCCTGCACTATCTGCTCAGCTGGAGATGCACGTTCACTGGTTGCAGTGACTGGAAGCTATGGCAGAACTGGTAGCAGTCCTGGCCCAGCCAGCTGAGGCACCACTAAACCAGCTGCTTTCCTTCACCAGGAGTTTAGTGGGTGGAGTTGGGTAAAGTTTCTGCCTGTTGGAGCAACTGTGGCCAGGGTTTGAGAAATGGATTTTATCATTGGAGCTTCTTTTTGCCTAATTCAGATAACACCCCAAATCCTGCAAATTCAGCTGACCATGACAGAGCAGCAAACATTTCAGGAATTCTACATCTCCTTGCTGCCATTTAGCAGCGATCTAGGTTTTTGCCTCCAAAAGATATGGTAGCCCTAAATAGGGTGGATCAAGCCACATTTCTTGGATTAAAGAGGAGTTACAAAGAATAAATTTGGCAAGACTGTATGCCCACGTTTTCTAAATTGGGCTATTATATCTTATACAGTATGGCCAAAGTAGAAAATATAACTTTTTTCTTAGGTATGCTCATTTGGAATTTGGAGGATTGTGAGCTTTCTCAAGCACGGCCAATATGGGGAAGTCTGACCTATTCACAAAATATATTTTTTTAAAAAAAACATTTAAGAGAAAGCCATAAGATTATATATAGGTAAGATTGCTTCTTGCCTCTACCTGTAGTAGGGGAAATGAGTGTGATGATATCATCATGCAAATGCCACAACTGTGGCACACTTGCGTGAGATATCAAGGTACAAGTAGTTAATGGCAGCATTTGTGCAACACAGTTGTCATGTGCACATTGGCATTTTGGCACCACTGCAATTTGCTGCCTATGCCCCAATCCCAAATCCCTCAGAATTACCCCTGTGTTTTACAGGAACCAAATGAGTATACTAAGCACTGGATTGCAGCCTTCTGCACCATTAAAAGAAAATGAATGGCTTAGAGGCATTATTATAAACACTGTCAATTCAAATGCTAGTGCTTGGAAATATATTGATTTCTCATTTTTCTCTTATTTCAAATTATATATATATATATATATATATATATATATATATATATGTGTGTGTGTGTGTGTGTGTGTGTGTGTGTGTGTGTGTGTGTGTGTGTATGAGAAAGTTAAGAGCAGGGAGGTGGGCAAAGAGCCCTGGTATAGAGTATATCCAGATGTGCTCTAGATTTCTTCTATACATTAAACCATTTCTGCATAGGCAACCGTTTTGTTGATTGCAATCATTAGACAAGAACTGCATGCAAGGCATTCAAAATTATCTTAAAACCCCATGTCTTTGAAATTGCTAACAGAGTCTGAGGGGAGAAAATATAAATGCTTAAGTCTTCAAGGCATTGCCCCCTCTCCACCCACCCATTTGCCCTATCAGCAAGTGTCTAAAACCTCTTCACATTTTCTAGACCGCTGAGCAGCAATAATCCATTTATTCCAAGTAGGCATATTCCATATGAAACGATCAGTGGTAACAACTACTAAGATGGATAGAAAATGATTGTAAAGAAGAAAATGCTAGATATGCTTAACACTTTTATTGAAATAAATGAGACTTCAAAGCTCTTTAGTTTGGCTGGCCTGTGCCCCAAAAGGCAAGGTGAATAGAGGAGAGAGAGAGAGAGAGAGGGAGAGAGAGGGGGGATAGATCAGATTTTATCATAAGGGTATATTGATATGGTTTATTTTTCTGAACTTTAAGGGTTTTTTTTTCTTCTACTCCTTCCTTCCTTCCTTCCTTCCTTCCTTCCTTCCTTCCTTCCTTCCTTCCTTCCTTCCTTCCTTCCTTCCTTCCTCACAGAAGAATTGTAATTTATTACAACTACACTTTCCTAGATTTTGATCAGGTATGGCTTTCCTAGTGAATACTATGAATAGGATTACAGTGAATATCACTATGGGTTTTCCTTGAAAAAAGTCCACTTTACATTTTAGGATTGGACAACAGAATGTTAAAGCCTCTGTGGGTTGGGAAAGTTGTCAGTGTCTACAAATATCTGGATGGTGGCGGCGGCAGCGGCTGCGGCGGTGGTGGTGATCATGATGATGATATGGTTTTGTATATTTGGAATAAAGAGAGACATCTGTTTGAAAGGGAAATGTTTTCAGCTATATAAATGGACAGTACATATTTGCATGCAAACAAGATAGCTATTTGTGGCATTTAGCCAATGCTTCCTACTTCCTACATGTTGCGATACCAATCAGCTGCTCTTGCTCATTTGGCCAGTGAATGAAAAGGTTTTGTATCTGAAGTCTTACATGAATGTTAAGTTTTGGACCAATTGAAACATGTTTTACCTTTCATGGAGGAATTCCTTATAGGCTCATACAAAGAACCATTCATACTACCAAATGCATGGATGATGTGGGATACTAACAGTACTACCGGTAACCAGTACTAGGGATGAAGACTAGTTATTTTGATCCTGTGGTTCTTCTGCCTTATCTTTCAATACAAGCAGAACAATTGTCTAATGTCCTCTCTTAGAAGAGGACTTCTCTTAGAAGTGTGCTTGGGAAGAATTTTGAGATTTTTCCACAACTAGAGAAACACTAGAAGAGTAGAAACAGTCCATTGTTCTTCTGAATAATGTAAGAAACTCTAGAGTGTTGCTAACATCTTTTGAAAATTTCACAGGACGTATATTGGTGCTTGCATAGACTCTATTGTTTAGGCTCAAGAGTTCTTATGTCTAAAGGACCAAGAAGAGGAATACTTTTGAGTTTTCTGCATCTAAAGAATACTATCATCTACAGAAAGTCTCAAAAGAAAAAAGGATGGTTCTTAACCTCATTTTTAACTTGGAGTGAGTATATTTTTCTACATGATGAGAACAGAAATATAAATAGATTTATTTGAAGAGCTGAAAATTTCTTGTACCTTCTTCCTTCTTACAAGAATTTTTTTTAATGAGAAGAAAAGGGGGTTATGAAATCCTAGCATTTCAAAACATTTTAAGATTACAGGTGACTGAGAAATTGCAACCTTATACATGTATCTTTATATACATGCACTTATAACACATTTGTAAATGTAAAGAATTATTTCAGGAAATTAATATACTGTATGTACTTAGTACTGTTTTATTGAAAGATGCCACCTTACTTTAAGAAACCTATTCAAAATCTGAGTCTCTCTCTCTTTCTCTTTCTCTCTCTCTCTCTCTCACACACACACAAACACACACCTACTGTATATCTATATCTATATCTACAGTATATCTACTGTCTATCTATATCTATGTATCTACAGTATACAGTAAAGCCAGACTGCTCACTTGAGGGAATGATATTAAAGGCAAAACTGAAATACTTTGGCCGCATAATGAGAAGACAGGACACCCTGGAGAAGATGCTGATGCTAGGGAGAGTGGAGGGCAAAAGGAAGAGGGGCCAACCAAGGGCAAGGTGGATGGATGATATTCTAGAGGTGACGGACTCGTCCCTGGGGGAGCTGGGGGTGGTGATGACTGATAGGAATCTCTGGCATGGGCTGGTCCATGAAGTCATGAAGAGTTGGAAGTGAATGAACAAATAAACAACAAAACAGTATACAGTATCTCTTACACTGTCTTGTAAGCTCATCTCCCGGTTGTTAGGCAATATAAAGGTTGATTACATTAAAGTTACTTCACCACAGCAATGGTTAGATGACTATAGATAAATCATTTGTGGGGATCCTACCTTTGAAACTTCATTCTTTCCTCTCTCACACACTTATTCATCTAAACTTAGCAACCTAGGGTGAGTAGTTCCATGCTATCCCAACTATATTCTGTCAAGCTGAATAAGGAAAAGATATAAACACTCAGTGGGGCTGTGTGTTATTAAGTATTGTAAGCCTCCATTTCACCTTTGACATATATTTCTCTCTTCCTACTGTGGTTCTCAGAGAGGCTTATTGATTTTTGCTTAGCCAGAGAGAACTCAAACATAACTGTGCAGGAAATGCACCTATGTCTTTGTGCCCACTTCTCTCTCTGATCTAGAGGCAATATATTGCTTGTATCATCCAATGTAATAAAAGAGAATTTGGTTTATAACTTCCTTTCAAAGAGAATTCAATTTTGGAGAAATGCCACTGGGTGGACTGTTGAGTTCTTGCACTTATTTCATGATGAGGTAGTTTATTTGTTTGTTTGTTTGTTTGTTTTTCAATTTTTTATCACCACCCATCTCTTCCAAAAAGGGGACTCTGGGTGGTTTACAATAAAATCAGTGTTAAAAACATATAAATTACAATATAATAGACCAATAAATAAAAATAAAATAGGTACAAAATCCAAGTGGTGAAGATCTATTCATTGGGGAGAGATCTATGGTACTAGCCACCCCCAAGAAGAACTGGTGCCCCTCCCACCCCAAGCGAGTTAAGCATTGTCTGTAAATATCCAGTCTCCCACTGCATCATATTTCTCCAGCAGTCTGCATTCTCCCTGACTTCCCATGTTTCAACTAAGCAAGCTCCTCCTAGGGAGGATTTTTAGGTAATAGTGCTACTGTCACCATTAAGAAGGAATTCTGCCTTGAGAACCTGTTTAGAATTATTATTGTTATTGTTAGGAGAAAATCAGGAAATTGCCCTCTTCATCCATCCACAAATTTGGTAGACGATATCAAAAGGCCATTTAGGCTGATTTTTTGGTTCATTTCATATTGCTTATCACATCTGCTTTTTGGATTGCAAGACAAGCCTTGAGCTTAGATGACATTAAAAAAAAGGATTAAAAGGTTCTTGAGGTTTGAGCTTATTAGTCTTTATTAATCATAATAAATATAAATAAATGGAATTTGGACATGCAGAGGGAGCACAGTGCTAAATAACAGATAGTGAGTAATATCGAGTGAAGGCAAATATCCACATGCCCTTTTTTACGAGGTTCAATTTTACTTTGGGAAAAAAAAGTGCTGGGCTAGATGGTTCTTGGAGCTCTCAAGCCAGAGAGCTCTCATGTTTTCAAGTTTTTACTGTATAAAAACTGTGTTCCATTTATTCAGAATGTTCATGTTAATTCTTCACAATTTTATATGTAGTGAATGAGGCCAGAACCAGAACAACAACAGCAAAAAGGAGATTTGTGCATATAAAGGTAGTAAATTGTACATTGATAAACTTGACATTCTAAACTAGTCCTTATTTTCTACTGCATAGACTCCATATTTTTACTGTGGGCATATTTCAGAAGTTGTAGGGACAACATTGCATTGGCTAGTGTTCTTCAAGCAAGTAACCAACAAATAACAAAGCCTTTCATCTCATCGAGAGTGCTGAAACCATTTGTGGGCAATGATATTTCTATCATTAGCTCAGAACAAGTACAGGAAGATAATAGGCAGCATTATCTGGAAGGCCAGGAAGAGATGAAATAAAAGATTGAGACTGTCAGGAGTATAGATTGTACTCCAGAAAAGAACACAGTTGTATAAAATATTATATTGATTTAATGACATTACTGTCAAAGTCTTGTAAGTGAGATGAGATCTATTTATGTGCTAATAATGATATCCTGGCTTTTTTATACATGGCCCCTAGCTCTTCCATCCAGCAAAATAGGTATCATTCTAAATCATTATTCCATTATTTTTATCTATGGAACTATAATAGACCTAAGCACTACTATAATGTAGTCAAACATGGTACCTCTCCTGGGCAGCAGATCCAACTTCACTTGCAATTATTGGTTGCAATATATTCATAGAATAACATAAAATTGGAAGAGGACATTTAAATCACTGAGTTCAACCTCCTGTCATGCTCAAATCAGGAATCTAAATAAAAGCATCCCTGACAAATGCCTGTCCAATATTGGCTTAAGCATATTCATCAACAAAGAGCCCACCATCTCCAGTTCCATTGTTGAACTGATCATATTCATATTCAGCTAGACTTGCCTTCCTATAGCATAAATCGGCATGATGTATTATATTTTCTGGGATGATAGAGAGCATGTTGTGGCCTTCTACTGTGAGATACTACTTAATTGAGAATTGGCATTAGTTCTCCTAACAATTACCTTGCCCAATGTTAAAAAAGCTAGTTCTGTCAATCTTTCCACATGGTTTCCAGTCACCTGATTATCCTTGTTGCTATTCAAGGGACCTGCTTTGAGCTGGTGTGAGTTCCTTAAGCCTGATGTTGAGAAATGGACATAGTTGATAAGATGGGACCCAATGCAGAATAAATAAAGGCATTTCTTGCTTTGGAAAATATAGTTCTATTGATGCAACCTAAACATTTATTTGACTTTACTGCAGTCATGACATACTGTTGACTTAGTCAGCTTGTGATTAACTACAATTCCTGTGTCAGTCACTGTTACACCCCATTAAAAACAATAAGACAAATTAGTTGTGACTAAAAGTGATTAAATATTTGGATAATGGCTGCAATTCAACACCATTATTACTGGCAATTCAATGCAGAATTATTCATTGTTTTCCTGAGTTATTCAAAGTATTTTTTTTAAGTTGCAAGGTCCATTCAAAAGTTTCTTCCCATGACAGATAGAATGCAACATGGGGCCCATGTCAAGAGTAAGGATTTAAAATCATATCTCTGCACATCATGGACTCACTACAGTATGGACCTCTATGATATGTTATTTTTAAAGCAAATATATAACATGAGTTTGGTCATAACATAGAGTAACTTAAAGAAGGAATAGTCAGTATAAGCATAACGTGGACACCAACACTTCCCTTGATTCCACAGGCACTCTGACATCTTTAAAAGGTTTGTTTATTTAAAAGGAGATGGAAACTGACATGCTGCAAAGAAATGTACCAGTCTCTGCTTATTACTGGGAATGCCTTTGAGCCCTGTTTGAGATGGAAGATAGCATCCACAGGACTAATTTGTCTTCTATACACACTATAGCAGCCATTTTGTAAGTGGGAAAGTTCCCCCATTCCCCCCGCTTCATTTTGTGAGGAGGGGCAACATACAATTTTAAAATTCCAAATAGCATATTTTCCCCAAATATCACCTATTTCCAGCCCAAGGAAAATGGTTTTCCACAGAGAAAAGCAACCTGGAACCTTAGATTCCCTCTGATAGTCATATCTTATTTTGTTTGCTTTTTTAAGATTCATTTTAATTCTACACTGACTTACCACTTAGAAGGTTCAATGCATTGTTGAACCACACAGTGCTTCTTGTCAGACACAGGCTTTAAAAAGTCTTCCTTTCATTGATGTATATTAAAGGAATAATTCTGATTTGTTTGTGAATATAAATCCTGTATACTCCTCCCTTAATTAAGTGATGCTAATGCAGCCTTTTCAGTCTGGTGCTGTCTCACTTCTGTTAAACTTCATTGCTTAAGATGTGTTCATCCAACATGCTTAGACAGGTTAAATATCAACTTAGTGGTTTTCTGGATGCAACATACAGATTGTTCTTAGTGTTAACCTTTGTTAGATGTTTTGCAGTTTTATTTATTTATTTTTATTACATCAATTTATATAGCTACCATCTCAAGTACATGACTGTAGGCAGCTCACAGCATTAAATAAGTTCAATTTATAAGACCCTGATCCATTTGTTTATTTATTTATTTGTGCACCATGCAAACTGTGTAGACAGATAAGTGTATCTTGTGGACCTAGTCATAGAATTGTAAGCCAGCATATCATGCTATTTGGGATTTCCAGGTATTGAAGACCAACATATCTGGAGGGCAGCAGATTGAGGTGGGATGGTATAATGTCTTATTTAACTGTTAAAAAGAATGTGTTCAATGATCAGGGAATATTGCTGCATCAAATAGCTCCACCCTCTCAAGTGTTGCTGTGCTGACTGATCATGGTAGTGTTGGTGGGGGTTTTCCTGGAAGGGATGAGCAAAGAATGCCAGGAGTGCATGCCAAGAGTATATACTGTCAGCAAGGTCACTCAATTCATGAAGGTGATTCCAGGTCCCCAGCTAAAGCCAGCAAGCACTAACATTGGGCAGCAGAGATATAGGAAGATGCTGAAGGTAGATGATCACTTTATTCATAATAGCAAAGGCATCATTTCATATTGTGTTGAGAAAGCAATGGTAAATCACTTTTGTATTTTACCAGGAAAACTACATGGATAGATAAGATAAAGTGACTCACACTAAAGTTTTGATGTTGCCATGAAAGGGGGGGGGGGAATCTGAAGCTGCAAAAATAGAATTACAGTGGGAACATGGAACATAAGAAGAATGAACATGACTACATTGACATCTTAGGCCTCAGTGAATTGAAGTGGACTGGAATTGGACAATTTCAGTCAGAAGATCAGACTGTTTACTACTGAAGACATGAAAAACAAAGAATGAACAGTGTTGTTTTCATAGGAAGGATGTAGCAAGGACAATGCAATCAATGACCAAATGGTATAAATTAGACTTTGTGGACAATCCCTTAATATAATAATTATCCAAGGTTATGTTCCAATCACTGATGAAGAAGAAAAGAGTTGATGAGTTTCATAAACAAGTTCAATCTAAAATTGATAGAACATGCAAATAAGAGACTGATATGCCGAAGTTGGAAATATTAAGGAGGAAAACATTGATGGACTGTATGTCCTAGGAAACATAAATGAGGCAGAAGAGTAATTTATCAATTTATGCCAATCCAATGATTTCTGAATTGCTAACACCATCTTGACATCTATATACATGGACATCACCAGATGGAAATGAAATGGACTACATTATTGACAAAAGAGATGGAAGAGAGCAGAACAAAAAAAAAAAAAAAAAGTGATAATAGCCTCTATGGGGAAAGGCCCTAGGAAACTTTGGTCCAATTTTTGGGATGGACATGATGAGGTTAGATTTTTGGTGGAGGGCCATACCAGGTCCCCAACCGCAAGCAAGTGTCCTGCTTTTCAGTGACAGTCAGCAAACCACTTGTAGTTTTCCTTCCTTAGCGTTCTCCAACTGTTCGCATAGGACTTGGCGACTAGCTTACTGTCATGAGTACTGATGGTGAGCAGGAGGGGGCCTCTATCCAGGGGGGAAAACACATGCGTAGTACTGAGGAGTTAAGCAGCCATTCAAAGAGACACAGATCAGATCTGCCTTAACTTTTGGGGTTTATCTGTATGGGTTTTCTCATGCTTCTTCAGTTTGTTAGGATTTTCTGTCTAATGTAGCAGTAATAAAGCACTAGAGACCTATTCCTTGTCTCAGCGTGGTTCCTGGCTGTTAGGACACTTACAATTCTTGAAAAAATTGATTAGCCACAGGTACAGTGGACTCTTGAGCTGTGAGAAGAAAGAGCCGAGGTTGGAATCCATAGCTGGCCATGAATAGAGACATCTTGGTGGAGGTATGTTATGCATTGTTATAGGCAAACTCCGTCAATGCTAGCAGGTCTGCCCAATTGTCCTGTTGGAAGTTGACATAGCAGTGCAAGTACTGTTCTAAAATGGCATTCACTCTCTCTGTTCCCCCATCTGGCTCTAGATGATATGCTGATGACAGGTGACTTTGGACATTCAAGTTTTTCAGAAGCGCCTTCCAGAAATGGGCAGTGAACTGTGGACCTCGATCGGAAACCACACTTTTTGCCAAACTGTGTAACATGAAGATGTGCATTATATACAATTGAGTGGTGTATTTATTTATTATTCACATTTCTATCACCACCCATCTCCCCCTAAAAGGTTTCCTGTGCTGTGGGCAAAAATGCACACCCAGTGAAATGTGCCATCTTAGTCATAGCATCTACCACTACCAAAATGGTCATGGCACCCTGGGATTTTGGGAGGTCCATAATAAAGTCCAGCGATATGGCCTCCCATGGTTGTCCCGGCGTAGGCAGTGGCATGAAAAGTCCTGGAGGTTTCCCTGACTGGTTCTTGGCTCTGCGGCTTCCTGGGCAAGATGCCACATACTGTCATCTTGAATCTGTGGACACCAGAACTCCCAGGAAATCAGATTGAGGGTCTTGAAGAATCCAAAGTGTCCTGCGGCAGGGTTGTTATGACATAGTTGCAACTTCAATTCCTGCAGTTTTCCTGAAGGTACATAATAACGCTCATGGAAGCATAATGTGTTGTGGGCCCAAGTCCAAGGGGTTGCTGGGTCTACTGGAAGTTGCACCATTTCCTTGAAGGATTCTTCCATTGTAATTCTCGGATTTGCTGAAGGATGTCATGGGTGTGTTGGTCACTGCAAAATGCTCCAGAGGGATGATTGGTTGGAATGGTGGTAGAATAGCTAAATGGTTGTACTCTGGTTTTTGGGAGAGGGTGTCAGCCCTCTGATTCTGACTTATAGGGATGTATATCACCTGGAAGTTGAACCATGAAAAAAAACAGGGACTATTAGATTTATCGCTGATTCAGGTTTCTCGCAGTCTTCAGATGTTCTAAGTTTCTGTGATCAGTTCTCACTTCTATCGGGTGACAGGCCCCTTCTAAGTGATGTCTCCAAACTCCGAATGCCACCTTGATGGCCAGAAGTTCCTTCTCCCAGATCATATAGGCTGTGTCAGTGGATGTTAGTTTCCGAGAACGATAGGTGCATGGGCACAGAATTCTGATTCCTATTTCAGCTTGAAGCAGGATGACTCCAATGGCCACGTCTGACGCATCTGTCTTGACCACAAATGCATGGATAGGGTTTGTGTCATGAGTAAGGATGGCGAGCAGGGGGCTCCCATCCAGACTGTTAAGTGCATGCGTAGCACTGAGGAATTAGGTAGCCATTCAAAGAGACACAGATCGGAACCTCCTTAACCTTTGGGGTTTATATGGCTGGGGTTTTCCCACGCTTCTTCAGTTTGTTAGGATTCCTGTTATGTACAAGCAATAAAACATTAGAGACCAGTTCCTTGTCTCAGTGTGTTTCCTGGCAGTTAGGACAGTTTGGATGTCACAGGATTGGATCCCTGGTGAAGGCAATTTAATTTAATTCCTTGAAGGCTCGTAGTTCTGTTTTTCCCCAAATGAATTTAGCCCTTTTTCTAAGAGGGTTAGACAGTGGGATGGTGAGATCGGAGAAAGGTGGGATGAAGTTTCAATAGACCCCAACAGTCACTGCACATCCTTGGCCCAATGTGGAGGTTGCCAGGATTGTAACACATCCACTTTGCTGGGGACCTTTGTGATTCCAGTAGCAGAGATTCGGTGTCCCAGAAAATTGATGGTGGTCTGCGCGAATTGACACTTTTCCAGCTTAGCATACAGACGGTTCTCATGTAGTCTTTGCAACACTGTGCAAACATGATGGTTGTGTTCACCCAGGGAGGAGGATGAAATCAAAAAATACGCACACACATGCACACACATGCATACACAGTTAATTGAAGGTTCAAGTTCTGGAGCAAGACAAGCCTACATCCAAGGCAAGGCAAAGCAGACAAAACAGGCAAGGCAATGCAAGTGGCAGCTGCAGACCAGGTGTTGGAACAATACAAATACAAGGCAAGACACGGCAACTGGGGTCTAGTGGCTGAAGCAAGACAGCATACATGGCAGCTGCAGCCTAGATGCTGGAACAAGACAATGCAAGGCAAAACCCACAGCCAGTCAAAGGCTGCTGAAGTTCAGCAGCAGGAGCATACAAACTCCAAGCCAGGTATGGTGGCTGATGTTCAGAGTCCTGGGAAAGGCAAGGCGTACCTGGCTAGAAGACAAGGTCTCAGGCAGGGCAAGGCAAGTGGAGACTCCAGACCTGAGAAAAGGCAAAGCTCCAGAGGGAGGCTTGGCAGGGCAGCAAGGTGGGACTCCAGAAGAAGTCTCAGCATGGCAGCAAGGCAAGGCTCGGGCAGCAGGCTCAGTGCAGCAGCAAAGCAAGGCTCTGGAGGAAGTCTTGGCATGGTGACAAGGCAAGGCTATGGCAGCAGGCTTGACATGGCAGCAAGGCAAGACCCCAGAAGAAGGCTTGGTGCAGCAGCAGGGCAAGGTTCTGGAGGACTGCTTGGCCAAGCAGTAAGACAAGGCTCCATGGAAGGGTCTGGCATGGCAGCAAGATGCTCCTCCAATGAACAGTCCTGTGCATCAGTCAGATAGGTCTTGGTGGTGAGGTCTGGCATGGCTTTAGCTTCAGGTGTGGGCTGCAAGAGGCTTGAATGGTTGTCTCCAGCAACCTGTTCAAGCTGCAGCCTCTTTTTATTCCATTTTTCATGCTGTTTGCGAGGGAAAGCCAATTGTGCTTCTCTCTGCTCGGCCTGCCTCTTGTGCCTCTGATTGTGTGCACTGATTGGCGGTGGGGAGGATCTGTCCTGTCTGTGTCCAATCGGCTGCTCCAATGCCAGTTTGAATTCAGCACCAGGATCCGTCCTGTCCGCCCCTTCCAGCCTCAGATCACCCCCCTCCTCTTCCTTGCAGTCAGACTCCATTGTGACAATCAGTCAAGCATTATACCACACTAGCAACTGGTAGAGTAGCAATGAAGGCCTTGGAAAATGTATTCAGATGCCATGCCATGTCTGTACCTACTAACATCAGAATCATGTAGTCAGTGGTTTCCGTTATGACACTCTATGGAAGTGGAAACTGAACTGTGAAGAAGCAGGATAGAAAGTATATTCACACTTTTAAATGTGGGTATTGAAGAAGACTCCTGAGAATACCATAGATAGCCTAGATAACAAACAAATGGATCATAGAACAAATCAATATAGAGTTCTCATTCAAGGCATAAATGACCAGGTGAAAATAATTACATTTTGAACACATTATACAAAGACCTAGCTCACTTGAGAAGTCTATAGCACTGGGAATAGAGGGAGGGAGGGAGGGAGGGAGGGAGGAAGACTAGCAGCAAGTTGGATGGACTCAATTACAGCTATGGTGGATGCACCATTGGAAGACCTAAAGGACCAATCTGGGGATAGATCATCCTGGAGAAAATCTATCTATGTGGCTGCCAAGAGTCCACGGTGACTTGATGGCGCATAATCAATCACTTAATCAAATATTTCCAACTATGTGTGTGTAACTCAGGATTCCAGATTGTATGGGAACCCTCATTCATACAGACATGTTTTATACACATGCAATGGCTTCTTCTTTTCTTCTATTCATATTTTAAGATGTCTGGGGAAACATCATTATATGTAGAGTAACTGAGTACAGTCCAGATTCTGATTCATATGCCACTTTTACTACTTTAAGAAATAAATAGAGCTCAAGTAATGCTCATAAGATGTAATTTAATAATAAATTAAGGGTAGGAGATGAGGAGAGAGATAGAGTGATAAAGATAATTCCTATGAAAATGGGTGAAAATGGATTGAAAAAAAAAAACTTTGTTACTCTGAATTTGCTAAAAAATGCAAAAGGGAACCTTTACAGATGATAAACTGTCATTATTATACGCAATACACTCTTTTTCTTCATACAGGGAAAAAAAAAGAGTGGTGGCATCAGCCATCTTTTTGTCTAGGCTTTGATCTTTCTAACATTTAAAGAAAAAAGAAAAGAAAAAATGAAAGGAGCAGATCCCTGGAGCATTAAACCATTAAGAATGGTTGAAATAAATATTTATTAGTGATTTTTTTTCCCTTTGCCATCTAAGTTTTTATTGCTGTGGTTGTCGTGGTGATGGTGATGGTAATGGTGGCTTCAGGAAGCTTAATGTACAATATTCCCTGTACATGAAGCTTCCTGAAAAAAATGGCAGGAAGGAATAAATTTATCAGGACTATATGTCAAATACATGCTTGGTTTAGTAGCCATGACATGATAAAATGCCTCTCCACAGGGAGGTCTTATCGTACAGCTCTAGCAATAGAATGGAACAGATGGACCTTTCACTGTCCTGAATCTGGTTGCAGAAATGAGATAGAAAAAAAGACTAGATATGAGGATGATATTAATTCAGTTCTCATTTCAATGAACTGACTTAAGCCTCCCTTCACAACCAAGGGGCAGAACAGAATACCATTAGCTTTCCATTTTTACACTTCTCTGAATAAAAATGAATACCAAAATACATGCATTTGGGAAACTGTACACAAAAAGCTTTCCCTAGTGTGTATATTAGAGAAACAGCGTATAACATGCATATGAATTTTTATGCAGATTAAAACAACCAGTCATCTTGTGCTGAAACAGAATGGAATAAACTTTTGATTGGAAAAAGAAGTGATATTTATAGAAAATGAAACAAGCAGATTCACTTATCCCAGGCAAGACATGGGATTGTTCAAGGTAAACTGAACTGTATTTTGCTGGAATACAAATTGCCAATTAGTATAAGAATTGGGATTTCACAGGGGGAGGGGATTATCATCATCATCACCATCATATTTATACCCCACTTCTCTGATAATGTAAGCAGTCAAGGTATATTACAAAATTAAAACTATATATTATATACATACATACATACATACACATACATACACATATACATATACACATACACATACACATACACATACACATACATACATACACATGACAATAGAAACATGACAATAAAACCAAGACAATTAAAATCAGTTTAATAGTTAGAAATTTGGGGAAAGGTGAGTAGTTGTCATTTTCCTAAATACTGCAAGAGTGGGGGCCAAACACATCTCCCTAGGGAGAACATTCTATAGACTGGGAACCAAACAGAAGAAGGCTGTCTCCACAGAACAACCAAGCTTCTGGCAATAGGAACATCTTCAAAAGGGTTTTACTGATGTTCTAAGTAACTGGTAGGTTCATATGGGAAGGTAGTCCCCCAGGTAGTCAAGTTCTAAATCTTTAAGACCTTAAACTGTGACTGGTAGGCATTTGGAGGTCAATGGAGATCTTTCAGTATAAACATATCCTTGTACCTTGCACTGAGTTTGGCCACTGTAACTTGTAACAAATGCAATTTCTGGACAGTTTGCAAGGGCAACTGCATGGAGTGCACAATAGTAAAGATCTGTTGAAACTAAAGCATTGTAACTCTTGTCAAGTCCAGTCACCTCAGAAAGAGTCATAGTTAGTATACTATTGCATAGTATTTTCCATATAACTCTTTCTTTTCCAGGGCCACCCCCCTGCAAATTTAGTGACAGCTTTGGTCAAGTAACAAATGGTATAAGTCCATAACTTGGGCATCAAACAATAGTCTCTCAGCACCAAAGTCTGGATGACCCCACAAAAATGATGACCAGAACCACAGCTAAATAGCGCCCCCAAGATCCAACCTGTCAGAAGCCAGTCATTGGTTAGAAAATTTCTTCCTAACTTAATAAACTTTTCTGAACAGGAGATCAGGAATGTAGAGAATGTTACCAAGCATCCATCATCAATGGACACTATGAGGGCTAGACAGAAAAAGAAATCCAAGTCTTCTCTTCCGAGATGGCAATATTGCAAGGGAACACAAAGTGTTTGAGAGCTAATGAGGTATAAATTCTGAACAATCATTCCCACTTACTCAGAAATGTTCAAGTATCCCTTATGGCTACCATTTCCTAGAATACTCCAAAGGCATCAGTTCTAGACAGTGTCCTTGTCTGTATGGGAACCATGTACAGAAACACTTTTAATCATGTGGATTGAAGCACAATGGTCATTCCAGTTCAACCCTCTGAAGGATAGTGCTGTTTCAGTTTGGTGTTTCACTGAGAGAAGATGCTTTGATCAACAAGTGGTTGAACCAAAGTGCCCTTTTAAAGTTCTGCACAGTGGGCTACTACTACTGACCCTACTGAGTCAAGTGGACCAATAATCCTTGTAGGTATAGACATTTTCCTATGTGCTACGTTTTTCTAGTTGACAAATTAGCTCAAAATATATTTCAGTTCTATGTTGCAAGTTACCTGCAAATCGGGGTTGAATACTTCTTTTTTTTTTCTAGAAAGGCATCAGCTTATAAGAAAATTAAGAGTTAGAAGCAAATACGATTTTAAAATGCAGCAAAAGATAATTAACAGTAGGGAAAAACAGGCCAACAAACTTTCTAAGCAAAATAAATACAGCTATACAATCCAGCAAGAACCAGACTGTCTTTAGTTTCTCTCTAAGGATTTGTCTTTTTCTTTTAGATGTTTGCTGTAGACTTTATATTAATGCTACTAACTCTACTGAGTCTAGTATGCATTTTATTTTAAACTGCTGATTGAAGAATCAGAAGGTAAGGTGGTTTCACTTTAATGTCAAGGAAGACCTCGCTTCTCATCAGAGCCATCTGTTTCTACTTTCCTCTTTTGGAATCACTGATGTGCATGGAGGAACTTATTTCCTTGATGCTGTTTCTCTTATATTTTAGCCCAAGGCCTGCTCATATATTTACATTTGTATAAAAGATGGATCACATCCAAAAGTTGCCAAGTTACTGTTGGAGCTGGCCTTAGTGGAAGGAAATCTCAGTGGAAATCTTTAGAAGATTCAATAAATCCCTGATTTATTCCTGTTTTACTAGCATAATCTTCAATCAGTAAAATAAGTGGCAAAATGGTATCGGGGAACCTAATTCTGTTTTTTAATTATTGTGTTTTCTATGGTTTGGAGACATTTTCAAGAGGGAGGGGGGTCATTTTAGTGTTTTCTTACACGGATTTTTATTTCATTTTCAAGTTCTTTTCAAAGTGCCTTTCAAATAAAAGAAGTGGCATTTACTTAGCCGTAAGTTTTGGATTGATGTCATCTAAGTTATAATGCATTCTGCACTTACAGCACCATGACCAATTGGATAGGTAAGGCAGCCTACATTTATTATACTTTTGCTATGTGCACAATGAAGGCAATGTCTGAAGGCATACAGAAAATGTTCAGAAAGAAGATTTATGAATGCCAGCCCAAGTCAACACTGAGACAAGTGGATCCAAAATCAATAAAGATTATGTGCATGATAAGATTTCTTTTAATTTTTCTTGCTTCCATTTTTTTTTTTTTTTTTTTTGTGATAACAGTATTCTTTCTCCATTTCACATTATTCATGGGAGGTTAAATTTATATTTTGAACATAGTCTTAGGTGTGTTCTTTTCTATCAGGATGGTGGCAGTCCTTTTCTGTCCATAATCATCTTGCTTTGCAGTAAAGGTAAAGGTAAAGGTTTCCCTTGACGTAAAGTCCAGTCGTGTCCGACTCTAGGGGGCGGTGCTCATCTCCGTTTCTAAGCCTTGGAGCCGGCGTTGTCCCTAAGGACCTGTCCATGGTCATGTGGCCGGCATGACTCACGGAACGCCGTTACCTTCCCGCTGAAGCGGTACCAATTAATCTACTCACATTTGCATGTTTTCGAACTGCTTGGTGTGCAGGAGCTGGGACGAGCAACGGGAGCTCACCCCACCACGCGGTTTCGAACCGCCGACCTTCCGATCGGCAGCTCAGCGGTTTAACCCGCAGCGCCACCACGTCCCTGCTTTGCAGTACAGCTGAGAAATCAAATATTTACTTAATTCATACAACATGTTTAACTTAGTTACTGAATTAGTCCATTTACACAACATGCAGACACACATATACATTCACACACAAGGTCTCTTTAAAGCATAATTGCACAACCCATAATTTTCAGGCTCATGTGGAACCAAGGGAATTGCAGAGAAACAGTGCCAAACTGAGAGGAGATTGAAGGCACCCAGTTCAAAACACTTTCACATTTCAAGAGGCATAAGAAACAAAATGAGTGTCTGTTCATAGCCTGAGAGAGATTTGAAAGATGGGTGGAAAAGAATAGCAGATATCTAGGAATTCCTGGTTTATCTGTGAAGAGAGCAGCCAGCTCACTAGTTCGCAGAAAAGCAGTTACTAAGAGAGTCAACAAAAGCCCTGACCTAATGAACTAAAAGTTGGTTTCTAAAATGAAAGCACTGTAAACCAGTTGCTGAAAATTTAAAGGAAGTCTATTTCATTTCACTAGCTAGTTAAAGAAGACTATAAGAATCTTGTTGGTCGAATGTATGACCAAGAGATTAATTTAAACATCCATTCATTTCCTAAAACCTACAATAACCTCTAACCTGACTTGTAAATTTTGGCCAAACCCACTAACATCATGACATCCTGGAACAGTCCTTGTGGCCCCCTGAAGGTTGAAGGAAAACATGGCAAAAGATCACAGTTGTGCTTCATCTTCTTAGTTACATATTTCTTGGATATAGATCCAAGCCAATGGGATCATTTAAGCTGCTGTTGCAAATAAACACAACAGTGTCATTGGTTTTTATAAGTGGCCTTTATTCATAACACCTCTGTTGCCTCAATAAACTTATTTAAGTTCATTGAGGCAACAGAGGTGTTATATCTATTTCCCCCCAGACTGCTCTACTGAGCAATAGAAGAATTAAATTTGGTTTGTTGGCTGGCTGTAAACTACTAGTAGACTCAGAGATCCCTTTAAACCAGTGCTGCCTGGGGAATTCTGGGAGCTGAAGTCCAAACAGCTTGAAGTTGCCAAGATTGAAAAACACTGCTTTACACTGTGTCTAAAAAAGAAACAGCTGTGCAGTGTTTATGCCAGATGTTATGATAAATATCTTATCGTTTAATAAAATCTGTCATAGCTCCTGGTATAAAACATTTCTGATAGCTTTTTAATGCAAACATTGGGTTTCTTATGTCAACTTTTGCACTTCTTGAATTCATATAAAGTATATAGAGTTTTCTAGGATATATACAACATACAAAAATGCACATGTTATATTTTAGTAAAGGTAAAGGTTTCCCTTGACGTAAAGTCCAGTCGAGTCCGACTCTAGGGGGCGGTGCTCATCTCCGTTTCTAAGCCTTGGAGCCGGCGTTGTCATAGACACTTCCGGGTCATGTGGCCAGCATGACAACACGGAACGCCGTTACCTTCCCGCCGAAGCGGTACCAATTAATCTACTCACATTTGCATGTTTTCGAACTGCTAGGTAAGCAGGAGCTGGGATTAACAACGGGAGCTCACCCCGCCGCGCGGTTTCGAACCGCCGACCTTCCGATCGACAGCTCAGCGGTTTAACCCGCAGCGCCACCGCGTCCCAGATCATGTTATATTTTAAGAAGCAAAATAATAATGGAAAAGGGTCAATTTGGGCAAAAGAAAATGAATGCTGACATGAGTTCTGGTACAGGGGGTGGGGGGGCTGCTCCTGTTCCTTGTAGCAGGCTGCGATGCGAGGACAGAAGAATGCATGTTTGGGTTATCTCACCTGGTCAAGGACGTTTCCTGCAGACTGGCAGGAACCGTTAGGGGCTCCTGCAGGGCATGGAATTGTACTGACTTCGGGGGGAGGGACTGGAAGCCATTTGGGGTTTTATTGGGAGACATCCCACGCTTTTACTATTCTCAGCTTTATGTAATGATTGCCTATTCAAAATCACTATCAGTCTCACACAAGGCTTTCATGGATATCTGATTTAATAATGAATAGTATGCAGGATCACAAGCAAAGCTGAGATAAAGAAGTTTGTTGCCTATTCACTAAGGATTAGAGTTGTAAACCATCTAAAATATGAATGCAACACCTTTATTCGTAAATGTAAAATAAACTCATGCTTGGGGGACATAGTTAATGGGATACCAGTGCATATATTGATTACATATCTCTATAGGAAGTGTGTCTGCAATTTTTCCCACAAGGGATGAGGTGGGCTGAGAGAGAATGACTGGCGCAAAGTCACCCAGCCTCTTGTCTAAGGGAGGCCTAGAACGCAGTTTTTCCCAAGTTCTAGTCTAGCATGCAACTGTCTGTCTGTCTATCATCTATCTATCAGGGGAGGGGGCTTTCTTCTAAATTGGCCTGTCTTACAAGAAGGCTAATGAGGAAAAGTAAAACACTGATCATCTAGGAATACTGAACAATCTTACAGAAATGCTATATATAGTTTTTATAAATATTATATAGCATTTCTGCTGTTTAATAGCATTATATAGCAGAAATGCTATATAATATTTATCAAAACAAATCTAAGAACTTGCTTGCTTAATCCACTTAGGTCTGTCCATATGGGAACAGGAGGAATATTAAAAGCACTTGTGTATTACAGATACAAAACAAAACATAAACCATGTACTCCCCAAAAAGAAACAAATAAAATCTTCCCCAGGTGTCTAGGGAACCAAATTGATATGATATGCCAAACTGAACTCCACTGTGGCAGAAATTAATAGTGTTCATCATTTTCTGATGAATATTTAGGAAAGTGGCAAACAAATCAACAAAACATAATTGAATACTAGATGTAGTTATGGAGAAAAAAGCAAGCTTTGGAGAAATTTATTTTAGGAAAGCATCCCATCTGGGTAATTTGTATATTTTACAAGTATGCATTAGGGATGGGTAAATGGATGGATGGATAGACGGACACACAGACGCATACTTACAAAAGTCATAGGGAAATCTAAATTTAAGGATCAGTTTAAGAAATAAACCACTCACCAGGGTATCATCCCAGTAATGCAGATTCTAACATGTAATGGGTTTATATAAATTGAAGCATCTGCATGATTCATACAAGCCCACTATGAAAGCAAGTGTACATAAGAACAAGGTATTCTCCCCCACCCTCACCCCCACATTATTTTTCTCTGGTATCCTTTGAGTTCATAAGGAGAAATTACTCAAAAGCTTCCTCTCTTTATCACTTACAGTCAAAGCCTGCTCTTTCATTCTTTGGAGCCAGACCACTATCCATCTCTGTTAACTGTTATCAATCTCTGAGGTTTACCCAGTGAATCATGTAGTTTCCTGTCATGTGGCATATTATGAATGGCTTTTTGACAATTCAGATAAATTACATACTGTGAACTGTCATCAGCACTCTTGCTCATAACCTTAAAGTGCCAAGAAGATTAGCTATATGCATTCTCCTTCCAATTTAAAGGAATTCAAATTATATTATTTAGCACTCTATCCTATATTGCCCTTCAGTGCAGGCTTCATTACATCACATGTCATCAGCCCAGACCTGATTAGTGTAAGTAGGAGTTTAGGTGATTCAAAAAAAAATGGCAAATTCAATAATCTAGATCCATTTAAAACATATGTATATTAAAAGCACAGAATTAGCAGTTAAGGCTCTGTGTGTTTTGAAAATGATTAAGAAATTCTTTGCAGCCCACTTAAGCATAGCACTTCTCTGCTATTCATTAAAACAGAATTATTGCTGTCTAAACCTTAAAAAAAAGTTGCATCTGCTTTAAGAGTCACTAAAATGGACTGATTCCTTACCAAGCAGTGGACACATTTTGACATTCTGAAAGTGTACTGTGAGTCCTCTTTCAAAATGGCTGCCATCTGGAAGGCTTGTCTATTTAGCATAATAGATCCATTTTATCTTTACAGTAAAGAGGTACGACTGTTGAATATAATTCTGTTCGCAAATGGAAAGATTAACATTTGGAAGCAATCTGGTTAAATGACATGAGCCATTGCTTTATACTCAATATAGTGAGCATCTATAAAAACCTGTTGGCTTCTGCCAGAGGACTGCAGGGAAATAGGCAAACACTACCACTGTGAGCCAAAGGATATATTTCAATGCAGCATCAATGGCTGTGATTTCAAAAGGCACTCAATTTAAGAACACGAAAAGGAATGTTAAAAAGACTATGGACATTCTTGGCCACTAAATGTATTGTATGGTCTAAAGTTTGTTATTTTAGTTATAAATTTGTTGTAAACTGCTCAGAGTAATCTTAAATTGGGTGGCTGTATAAATTGATTGATTGATGATTGATTGATTGAATAAAATCAGTCTTACAATGTTCTTTCACTTTTATAATGTCATGGATAAGACAAAAATATGGATGTGATTAAATGCATGTCTGGCTTCAAGTTTTTGCAAACAAGATCATTTCAGAAGAATACAGAATTTGGATTCTGGGAAGTTTAGGGATTTAAAGGACTTAAATAAAGATCTGCAGAAAAATGAATATGTACTTATACATGCATTTCTCCCAATACATGTATTTTTTGCTCTTCTCCTGGTGTGCACATTTTTGGAAGCCTTTTTAATCTTATGTATTTTTGCATATTTTTTCTTTAATCTTATAATCTGATGTATATTTTTTTCTTGTTTTAAATATTTTTGTATACATTTTTTCTTAAGCTAAAATCTAGTGAGGATGGCTTCTTAAAAATAATCCATTAACTGAGTATCTCCTATGCAGTGACCTGAGGGAGGCATTTGATATACCCCATTTGTAGAATTTTCTCTGCATTCAACTACTGATGGAGCAAAGCCTCTGATGTTTCAGGATCAACTTAAAACATTCCCATTTGTCCAAGCTTTCAGTTTGATTGCTATTATTGCTTGGGTTTGGTTTGATGATTTAAAATCTTGATTTACTGTTGTTATTTACTGATAGAAATTGCATAAATTATTTATTATTATTATTATTTGGTTCACTTTTTTTTAAGTTCCATATCATATTGAAAAAAGTGGAACTGTGTTGCTTCTACTTATTTTAAGTTCAGGAGATACAGAAAGGCTAGACTGGTACACAAATTTGGGCAGAATAAAAATATCATCCATCCTGGCTTAGCAAACATGTAAACCTGCCAACTTTATCTTGAGATCCTTTATTTCAGGAGAGACTAACTTTCAGATGCCAAGTAGTATGGACATTGCTGAGAAAGCTTATACTCCAGATGAAAGAAAAGTGTTATTTCTCCAATATTATTTTCCAGATAAGAAAGAAAACTGCCTATGTAGCTATATTGCTATTTCTGTTTTGTGACAAGCCTGCTTCTGAGAAGCTCCTGTAATCATTTCCCTTTCTTGCAAATCTTGACTTGCCAATGAGATGTTCCTTATTCAGGTGTATTGAACCTTATACTCTCACTGAAAGTCAGAATTTCCTAGAAATCTGTTGTTGTTGTTATTTTATGTTGCCCCTCCTCTTGCTATGTTCCTTCCAATAAATTGAAATGTATTATTTTTTTTATCTTTTCTAGCTAATGAAAACATCTTTCCTTCCCCCCTCCCCAGGCTGTCCCATGCACACCTGAAACAGGGAAGAGTGGTTGATTCATATTAAGAATCAATTTTCCTCGACTTTCTTTTTAAATAGTCCAGCACAACTACTTTTAGTAGCTGCCATGAATCCACATGAATAGTCTTCTTTCACCTTGAAAGGGCTGCTGCTATGAATCCAATGAGAAAGTACATTTATCAAATTGCTTGATACAATTTGTGTACCTGTCTTTTGTCTTTTCCCTTCTTGATGCATCAGAGTACTAAAATCTTTTGGACTGATCTAATCAGGGCTCTTATGTGAATCTAGCAGGAACTTGTCATGGACAGGAGCTTGCATTTTTATGTAATGTAATGCAAAATCAGCTTTCAATATTATGATGGTCATATAGTTTTGCTTCTCTCTGTGGATTTGCATTATTTTCTTGGGGTTTTGCTTGTCCATTTGTCTCAAGCAAATTTTCTTTAGAGATTTTTTCCCCTGAGGAAATACTTTTTTTTTTTTGCAGTAAGTTTGCAACTTTGCAGAGAATTCACAGTCATTCTCCACAAGAGCTCAGCTTGATACTGGGTCTTTGGTACGGTTTCTTTGTTCATCCACATATACACGTATACAAACAGATAACAGCACACAAACAGACACACAAAGATGGAAACTTTCAGAAGCTGCCTCATGCATATCTCTAGAATCACTCTCTTTCACTCTTATGTCTTTCAATCAGGCCTGTCACAGTGAGTATTAGCACTGACCCAAATTGGTGATCTTGAATAAAACCTAAGTAGGGTCAAGCTCAGCTAGTTCTTTGAAATAAAAACCTACAGGGATGAAACCTAGACTGAGTTAAAAAGTAGTCCTGAAGAGATGTAATGGTGAAATACATCTGTATGGTTGCCAAAAAAGAAATGGATATGTCCACGTAGTGACCAACAGCTTGACTTGAGGGAGTCTTTATTTTAATTAGAGGCCTAAAAAGATAGCTTCCTAGATACATAATTCACATCAAGACATATAGCTGTAAACATAATTTCTAAATAATCCATAAAATACTATTTCATTTTGAAATAGGAAAACTCCAGCAGGGGTTATATTCATGGTAGGCTGGAGGTGAATAGAAGACAATGCCCTTCCCTGTCCTACAGATATGTTGGTGACCCATACACATGATATGAGAACCTGGCAATGCAGATATTTCTTTAGTTTCACAGAGATCAGCAGATCTATTTTTCTTTCTTTTGTTAGTCAGATTTAGCATTTAACCTTCTTGTATTCTAAGTCACAATCTTTCACATGTCATGGTCATCAACAGATGAGTTCATAGATATTGATCTCTGCCACCATCTTGATATATGTATTATGATACATAATATTTTTAGAGAAATTGTAGACTAGTTCACCAGACTTAATCCCCCCTGTATCCCATGCAGCATTCCCTACTAATAGTAAGGACAGAACTGGTTGGTTTTGGCACATTTTGGCACAGTTTACTGTTCTGTGCAAGCTGGGATCTCTAATCTTGAGATTATTTTGCAAGCCAACATACTGTCCATATTCCAACAAGAGAAGGTACATGTAGTATTATGAACATAACAAATTCTGACACATATTTGGGATACAGAAAAATAGGCATTTTACTACATAATGTTATACAGTCCTTAAGAAAAACTGCACACTTTCATATAATCTTCTTTAAAAGTTATTATTGTTGTTATTGTTATTATTATTATTATTACACCTATTATCAGATCTATAGAAAGAGCTGAATGAATGAACAGGTGACTACAGTATAATCAGAATTATAAACCACAGAAATCATATATGTTCACTTATGTCGTGGGGTTAGGTAAATATTTATATATACCTAGGTATAAATACAATCAATCTTAATTATAAATTTCATTTTTTAAAAAGTCACTTCCAGTCAGCTTTCAGATTCTGATCATATTTTATATAAGGTTAGGTGAAAGATGTCAAAATATTTATAACGTGTTAACAAACCAAATAAAATATAGGTATTTATTCAAAAATAAGTACTCCATTGCTAAATGACACTTAACTCCAAGTTAAGTAAAAGAGAAGAAACTGTAGTCTTAAAGAAAGCAGAGTTTCCCTCACCCCTTATCATTTTATAATATTTTAATTTAAACTCTAGGCAGGAGAAATTTTGCAAATGGTTTGAAAGCAGAGTAGTGAGGCTCTGGCTATTAGAATCTCATTTCTATTAAGAACTCACATAAAGAAGTAATAAAGACTGGATTAAGCTTCAGCTTTGAAGAATTCATCTTTGAAGGAGCTCTAAAACCACTGTCTAAAAGCAATAATATCACTATTAAAAGCTGAAAATTATGCCAACACATGTGATGTGACACACTGCATTGTGAATATTTATATGTGAATGCATATAAAGATTAAGGCTACCATATCTGGGCTGCAAAAATCCAGATGACATCTCAGTGTCAGGAAAGATATACAGAAAATTCTAGGTCTTTGCTTCTATCTAATCTAACAGCAACCTGGATTTTTGAAAACCAGTAGCCCTAATCAGATAATGGCACTGACAGAAATAATTCATTCTCTCCTGAATCTTGCCCTTTTAGTCAAAATTCTTTATTTCCTCAGAGAATGAAAAAAAAATTCTTTAAAAACTGTTACATGGTCCATGGAAAGATTGTGTCTCTGTGTGTGTTTGTGTGTGTGTCTAATTTTCCCACTGGGAACTCAAGGAGGCATGCATATTACCCCCTCCTCCCATTTCTCTTCACAAAAGCCCTATGAAGTAGGATATGCTTAGAGACAGTTTGTGGCCAAAAGTAACACAGGGACCTTCCATGGTTGATGGTGGACTTGAAATGGGTCTCCTGATCTTAATCCAACATATGTTTTTGATATAAAAGACTAATGTGGATGTCCTTATCCATATGAAAACATATGGATAAGATCATTCATATAGAATGGAGGTGAGCAATTTTCAAATGAGATGTTGCTAATAAGGAAGTGTGTGGGTGTGGGTGTGGGTGTATTCATTCATTCTATAGGATCACAAGACTTTTCTTGCAAAAAAGATTTCAGATTGTCCCCAAAATGAGGTGAAGGCAGGATCCATGGATTTAATGTGTAGCCACCAATGTTCCATAATAACAACCATATGGGGGCCTATGTGGCCAAACATCATTCCATGGGTTTCAGGGGATTTGGGGTGGGAGGTATACTACCATTCAAGGTTAAGGTATCACTAGGAGCTGTTGGGATTGATTGTAAAGCTTGGGGCATGTTCCTTGTTGCACGATGCAGACCTTGTTTATTTATTTTATTTATTTATCCAATTTGTCCCTGCCCATCTCCTCCATTCGGTTGTCGAGCACAAGTTGTTGGCTTGTGCTCAATCTTTTGTGCTAGAACTGTCTCAAAATTTATATCAGACAGTTGTTATCTTGGCTGTTGTTGTTCAAGCTTGTCTTATCAGCTGAGGGGGATTGGGGCTGGTTTCATTTTACTGCTATGTGCTTTAGCGTTATGCCTACTCTCAGAGCCAGAAAGCAAAGGATTAATATTAGATTCAGCGGGGGGGGGGCATGCCTGGGATAGATTTCCAGAAAGACCAGATAATTCTTGTTTTTAAGTAGCATAGATGGAATGGTTGAGGTTTTAAACTTAAGCACAATAGCCATCAGAGAAAGCCGGAAGCTTTCAAAGTCCACTTGTGAGATTGGAATACCTAAGAATTGGCTCAGGAAAAGCATAACCAATTAATGGGAACTCCATCTACTCCATGTCCATTTGTTCTGTTGTTGTTAATAGCAAGCATAATTTGAGCTGTTTGAAGAACAAATAAAAAAGCTACACTCATGAAGGGCATGGAAGAATTCCAATTTCTAAATGGGGGAGCCAGTCAACTTCCCCAGGAGGTAATGAAATAACCTCCACTGAACTCAGAGATTTGTGCTTTTCAGCAAGTGGAATGATGTGAGGATGTACCAGAAGGTTAAACTCCCTCTCTCTCTCTGTATTCAATATCTGTATAAAGACACTTTATTGGCTACAAATGAACATTGTTCTGCCAATAGCTCCAGAAGAGAATGTACTCTTGGGAAGAGTTTGGAGGTCCTCTTGTCTATGACTGTTCAGAGATCTGTTTGAGAGAGAGACTTCTTTTAGGGCAGAAGAAGAATAAGCTCAGTGTCTGTTTTAATATGTTTTGAATTAGATTGAATTGAATTTAGAGGTTTGGAAAAGTTACTTGGAATAAAGGGAGCACCCCCACTTACTGTTCTGTTTTCCAGAGATGAATTAATTCATGAATCTTCAGTAGTTTCATAGTCTTTTAAGGCTTGATGTCCTAGATGAGCAGGTGTTTTTTTTTCCCCATCCTCAAGATATTTTTAGTATGCTTTGAAAGAACAGTTCTAGCATGATAAAACTGGAAAGCTGCTGAGTTAGAAGGGGATTAACCAAGATAAAAAGGCAAAGGAAGCAGGAGACAGTGAGGCTGCTGCTAGCAGGATGCCATTAGGGGGAAAAAGAGAGTATCTGGGTTTCATGATAGACTGAATTCCTTATCAGAAAGAGAGTGCTGATTTCAGAAGATACAAGTTGTTTATTATGTTGATTACATTTAAGGACCTATTGAAGACAATGGGAGAAAGGGAAAAGGAAAAATTCATGAATCCTGCAAGGTTTCACTTGAGGTTCATCTTCCAGGCAGGTCCATACACAGAAATCTACAACAGAGTAGAACAAAATAGGATTAAGAATATAAAGCTTAAATCTATCCATAATATTGTTTTCCAAAAACAAACAAACATTTCTAATTTGGATCTAGCTCCACATTTCCCTGGATGATGATATTCTTCTGATTCACCAACCCTCTTTTCCAACCCCTCCTCAAGTACTTAAGGAAACAAGACTGCTAGCAGGTTGGAGGGGCCCTGATCCTTTAGGACAAGCTGTTCCATAACATGGAAAAACCCACCAAGAAGGAATGCCCCTAAGTCCCCAACACTTTCACTTCATGTGGGGGTGGAGACCCTCTTAGGATGGGCATGTCCTGATCCTGAAGACACGTGGATCTAGGTTGGAGTGCTGTTCTCACTCTGGTGGAGCCAGAGTGAGAACAGCTGCTTCTCAGTCTTCTTGAGATGGAAAGCAAAAGAACAAAGGCAAGACACAGAAGGTCCTGTCTTCCTTCTAGATGCTCACTTGAGTGGGGGGGACCTTTCTGCTCCTGACTGGTTAGGTTTTTCTGGCTTTGCTAGTCTCTGCCCACTATCTAGCTTGGGAGATTAGTTTTGATTCATTAACTCTTGTGTATGTGAACCTTTTGGGATATCTTCTACTCTTAGTATAAATGCATATATCAATTTTGTTCCTGTGACCAGCTGCTTGGACAATTAACTTGTACTCTAGGACAGGGTTCCTCAACCTTGGCAACTCTAAGCTGTATGGACTTCAACTCCCAGAATTCCCCAGCCAGCAAAGCTAGCTGACATTGTGAGTAGTTTTTTCTTTTGTCCTTTGATCAATGGAACTCTCATTGCTATCTTGGCTGACTCTTGGATTCTCATTTTCACTCAGTCCTATAGTTGCTTTCTTAAAAGGAAGGTTTACTCTATCAAAACCTCACCTTTCTTTCATACATAGGAGTTTATCAGCAGAAGCAGGACATTACATTCTAATGGCTTTATTTATTTTATTTATTTCTCAATTTGTACTACCACCCATCTCCCCCCACAGAGGGACTCTGAGTGGAGTTGCTATGTAACAAATAAAATATATGCATCATTCCAGAATGCAGATGACTACGAAGTATTTTCAGTTTTGATTATATGGTCCTATTATGCAAAATTAATAACAACCCTTAATAATCTGATCATCATACACTGTCTCAGTGTTCCCTTGCAGGTATACCTCACAAGTTTACAGGGTGTCAGAGACTAGGGAAAAATGACATGGTTCCCATACCTTTCCAGATGCCACAGCAACAGGAAGAAGCAACTGAGTAGTTCATGGAGTGAAATCAATAATATCACATTTGATGGACAACAACATCATCAGCTGAAGACAGAGTGAGGAGGCATAATTGTTTTTTCTGGAATAACTCTGAAGAATGTATATGGCTGATCTCATATGTACCAGCAGAGTAGCAGAAAAATGAATGCCAGTCTTCCCTAAATGTTGTGGTCTTCTTTGTATTGCTTCACAATTGTCAATACCAGGTAAGAATATCAAAACATCTTGTTATAATCATTTGACAGAGTATTTTGGCTTTTTGCATGCTATATTGAAAAGAGGGACAGAATGAGAGTGATGAATACACACACACACACACAAACACACACATGCTTTTAGACCAATATATATTAATGAATAATTGACTTGCCATAATATGCAATTACAGCAAAACTTTCACCATTATAGAAAAGCTCTTACATAAAAATGTCTGTGCCTCCTTGAATGATATATTACATTGCTTCAGATGCCATGTCTTTGCATCTTGTTGCACTATTTTGCTGATGATACCAGTTATCAACAATTTGTGTCATGAATTCTTTGTGAGCCTGAGTTATCATGAACACATGACTGATGAATGATGGATGAGGAAGAGCTTGAAATTTAATGCAATGCATAAGTAATGTGCTTTGCTTATCAGACTTTTGGGGTCTTTTCATTCTGCGGCATGGCAAGTTCTCGAACCTTTTCATTTAAATTTTGCTAAAGTAAGAACTAATAGTGCACTTCCTTGCACATCTACTCAGATGGAAGTCTAGCAGTCTCTCTGGAAAGTATACACAGGATTGCAGCCCAAACAACCTGAGAGGTAGGGGCAGATTTTTGGACATTTAGCTGTAATTTTTTCAAATGGTTGGCACTCTTTAGGTAACCATGATTATCTAACCATGAACAGTACAGAAAGAAAATTGCCACAGAGAGATATCTTATTCCCATGTAATACCAAGGCTAAAGTCACATCTAAGTGCTTTACCTTGAATAGATGTGAGCTCCTAAGGTGAATGAGATCCCAAAGAAGGGTCTCATTACAGGCTTCCTGAGGCTCCACTCTTCAGATAAGCAGCTGTAGGTTTGGAGTTGAGGGAACAGTTGGGATTGCTCCTAGTATATTCACATCCCTGCTACCCAGTGGCACCCCTGCCTAAACTGCTGGATTCCATTACTGGGTTGCTGATAGACCTTCCAAAGCTATTATTGCTTAGGGACTCCTGGACTCACCTAATGGCACTGAGTCCAGGATGTCTCAGGAATTTGTAACCTCCTTGGCAACCATGGATCTGTCCCAAGTCATTGATGGGCCAACACATACCTGCAGCCACACACTAGATCTGTTAATATGTGATCTAGTAGTGGAGAATGTTAACATTAGTCTGTTGTTATGGAGAAATCACTCTTTGATTGTTTTTGGCTTTTTGGCTTACACCTCCTGTCACTGGCAGGGAGATAGGGCTTATTGAAGAGGGCCAAACCAGGTGACCGATGGAAGATGTCCTTCAGTTGGGTCCATGCTGTTTGTCAGCCTCATTGAGAGATTGGTTGGTGCCTTCAGCCTTTAAGGAGGCAGTGGTGCACCTGTCCTCAAGAGGCTGGCCTTGGCCCCAACAATTTTAGATAACTACCATCCTGTCTCCCCTCCTGTTTAACATCTACATGAAGTTGCTGGGTGATCTCACCCTCTAGTTGGGGTTTACTATCATCAGTATGGCTGATGATACCCAATTATATATTTCAACTCCAGTCTGGCCCAGTGAGGCTCTTGTGGCTCTGTCCCAGTCTCTGGAGGCTATGCAGTCCTGGATGGGGAGGAACCAATTCCAACTCAACCCTACTAAAGCTGAGTGGCTGAAAATATTAGAATCCCCTGGATCCCAGGATGATCCATTCATATACTTAGATAGGGTAGCACTTCTCTACTCAAGAGTGGGGTTCCTCTTGGGCCCACAGCTCCTGCTTGAAGAGCAGGTGGCATCTGTGGCCAGGGGGGCTTTTGATCAGCTCTATCTAGTACATCAGTTGTGCCCTTTCCTTGATTGGGAGGCCCTTGGTATGGTACATGGTGGTAAAAGGTACACACACACACCCATACACATGTACCAAACCTATGAGATGCCCATTCACAGCAAACTGAATTGACCTTGAGTGGTGACAGGGAGAAGACTCAGTCAAGAACCTGTGGACAAGTAAAGGAAATTGTTTCTATTCACTGACCATACCTCAAAGATAGTATGGCTAGCATGCAGAAGTAGTAGAAAGGGATAAATAATAATAAGGTCACCTGTATGGGTTTATCTAAAATATTCCAACATCATGCTGTAATTTCCACTGTGTCTGCCTTTTTCTTTATTTGGCCTTTGCCTTTCTTTACCTTGCAAAGTAGTGGGCCAAAGGTATATAAGCCCTGGTTCTGTTTTTCCACATGGCTGCTCAGCAAAGTATCAAAGCTTTGCTGGGGGTCCAGTATATACTGTATTATTGCTTGTATGCATGCAAATAAAGTTATGTTTTACCTTCAAAATGATTTGGTTGCTTTAGGTGAGCCAGTTTTTGGCCACAACAGGTCACTCAAGCCCTACTCACCTCAAGGTTTGACTACTGCAATGTGCTGTACGTGGGACTACTCTTGAAAACCACTCAGAAGTGTCAGCTAGTCCAGAATGTAACAACATAGGCAGTGATGTGCATGCTTTGGTATGCCCATGTGATACCTCTGCCCTGCAGGCTGCACTGGTTGCCAGTCTGCTTCTGGGTGTAAATCAAGGTGCTAGTTATCACCAATAAAGCCCTACATGGTACAGGCCAGGTTATATGTGGGACTGCCTTCCTTCCATGGTTTCTATCTAGCCAGTATGTGCAGGCAGAGTTGGTGCACTCCCAGTCCTTTTTATTAAACATGTCTTCTATCAGAAACCATGCCTTCTCTGTCACAGTGTCTGCCTTTGGGAATGAGACCTCTCCTGAAACTCATGGTGGCATTCCATAAAGCTTTGAAAACCTGGTTGTCCTCTCAGGCCTTGGGTGGAGATGGATGGGTCCCCTTGTTATGTGTGTCTGTCATTTTTGCTTCTCTTTCTATATTGTGCCCCGTTCCATCTTATTTTTGGATTATATTAGTTTTTATGGTATTACAGTATATTGTGAACTTCACCAAATCCATGAGGGGCAATAAAGGTTCATCTGTTAATGCTAATGGCATATGGAAGGTTGCATTTTGGGACTTAAGAAGATTAAATAAAGTAAAAATAGATATGCTGTATGTTTCTAAAACTGAAAGGAAGGGGAAAGATGTAACTGATCTGAATTAAGGCAGTCTGATCTTGTGAAGTAGACTTGATGAATGTAAGTATGGAAGTGAGGGTTCAGATTTAATTATAAATGAAAGAGCTAATATGTATGTCGGAAAGTATGAATTGGCATCATCTAGGCTGTTGTGGGAACATATGAAAATATGAATTAATAAATTGCTGACAGTTGTCTTGGGGAGGTCTTAATTTGTATTGCTTTAATATGCAAGAGAGAGACAGAGAAAGAAAAAAAATAGAAAAAATAATGAACAATTAAAATCAAAGGAAACAAGAAAAGCAAATTAAGTTACATATGAACATCATTCAATCCAGTTTCAAAGACATAATAACATTGATCAGTCTTTCCATCGCATTGAAAAAGAGCCAGTTCATAAATAGAAAGTGAACACATATTGATTGTAAATCTGTGAAGGAATGTCTTTCCAACACTGAAGAGTAATCTTTCTTGTTTGACCCCCATGTCAGAATTTCATCCAGGGCACAACAATGATTTTCTGTTTTTGAAACTCAATCAGCATTTAGGAGCTAAGAGCAGAGGGCTCAGATAGATATGTTGGTTTTATTGCCAATACAAGATCAACTACTACAGGATAGAGCAATCCAGCCAACTGTATATAAGAGCTCCAGGGTTTAAATTTATGTATCTTTCTTTCCCACTTACTGTATATGGTTTCCAATTCCTTGTCACTTATTTTTCAGCCCTGGACACCACTCTGTTTTGATAATGTCTACTTTTCTTTCTTTGCTTCTAGACTTGGCAACTTCAGTCTTCATACCTCTTCCCTCTCCATTTTCTCCTTTACTTTCTTCCTTGGACATCTCACTATTCCTTCCACTGAACTGTGGGAAACAGAAAGAGTTTGTACTCCCTTCTTTATTTCCATTCATTTGGTGGTTGGAGCTGACAAATGCACCTGACAAATATTTTGGATATTTATACTATACTACTAAGATATTTCCATTTCTTCTTTGGGGAAATAGGAGAGCTTTGTCCCTTCTGCAGGGTCTCTAATCCTCTATTCTTCTAGCAACAAACTGCAAGAAGGGAGTAGACTCCCTTACCTTCAACATCTTCAGCAGCAGCTCCCTTCATTTGAACTATTCACCTAAGCTTCAGGCAGGGGTGGTACAATGGTCTTACTCCCCCCACTCAAATCAATCCACATCCCTCTCAGTCAGAATTGTCAGCCAAAGCCAGAGTGTGAGGCTAATCAGGAGGCTTGGGCTTATGAGGGTATTGCAAAAGAACTGTCAGAGGAAGTGAGAAGTATGGAATTCAGTCTCTTCTGCAAACTCAGCATGTAGGAGATATAAAGATTAAACTGAGGAAGTAACTGTGTCCTCTTGACCTGGCAATGAAGGAGCCAATGGCAAATTTGCAAATGTTCCAGATTCCTGTGCTTTCCTAGGATATACGTCTCCTTTAAGGGATGTACAGTATTTATTTCTTTGTTTGATTAACATAGGTAGGTGGCCACCCATCTACCACAAGGAACTCTGGGTGGCAAACAAGAATAAAAACCCAACATAATTATTTTAAAAAATCAACAAAGACAATGGTGAGAACCCCACGAAACTTATGTCCATAGATTAAACACACTGTGCCAGCCCCAGGCTTCTTTCCTGGCTAAAATTTCCTTGTTAAAACATTATTGCTCTTGTTTGTATAGTAGAAGTTTTCTAGAAAAGAACACATGAGGCAGCAAGCTTCTCTCAAAATTTGACATAAAAGTATGGCCCCAAACCCATCAGTCTGAAGAAAAATAGGACAGGTTGGATCTGGATGGTGGAGAATGGACTGAGAATTGAACAACCATTTGAATAAGATAATTCCCTGTTAAGTATCAGATTCACACTTAAAGGGAATCTTTTTCTTCGTAAGATGAGTAAACTGTGTGTACTGAAAACTTATGATAAAAATAGTTATTCAGAAGAGGTTGCACATCTCCATGCATGGGTTACAGGGGGCTGGATCTATCTGGATTGTTTTTGAAGAAATAGAGTAGCCCAAATAGTCCAAGCAGGCAGATCAAACACAGATTACCCTAGTTTAGCAGAAACTAAACAAGTTTCTCTACCCCCTTCTCCACCCCAAGCAAGATGGCAGAACCAAGTCTTCAGGTTCCTCTGAAAGGTCAGGAGCGATGGGGCTATTGCTAAATCATGAAGTTATTCAATTTATTGGAGAAAGTCTCTAATACTACTATGGACATTTGTAAAAAATGTGGTTTAACTTCTTGTTTTAGTTTTTGTAAATATATGAAACAGCTTCAGCCTTCACTAAGAAATGTGGGCTATTGAATCATAATCATAATACAGTCTATCTTGGGCATCTTTAGTAGTAAAGTTAATATTACATTGTTGCAAGTGTTTCAGCTAAGAAGCTAGTAATTTACAAGTTCTTTCACCATGTTCTCAGTATCTTTACTTCATACAATTCAGTTAACATTCTGTTTCAAATGCATAAAGGGAACTAAATTCCAGATCAGCATTTATAAAGGCTTTAACTAATTCTGATGTAGATTATCAGGTATATGTGCTCATTTTCTCCAAAATATTATTTTCCTGTCTGTCTGTCTGTCTGTCTGTCTGTCTGTCTGTCTGTCTGTCTGTCTGTCTGTCTGTCTGTCTGTCTGTCTATCTATCTATCTATCTATCTATCTATCTATCTATCTATCTATCTATCTATCTATCTATCTATTTAAAAAGGCTAGTATAGCTTCCCATCTTAAACTCTGGCCAGCTCACAACAGCAGCAAAACCGAATAAATATAAAACACAACCGTAAAACCATAATAAAAAAAAAAATACCGGGCACCTTGGGAATATCCTCATTCGATTCTATCTATTGTATTTTATCCCAGCTCATGGTAAAAAGCCAGGTCTTGATGGCCTTCTGAAAGGCTAAAAGTGTGGGGCCTGCCAGATTGCCAGGGGGAGAGTTCCAGTAGGTAGTGGCAGTCATGGAGAAGACATACTTCTGAGGTCCGACTGGGTGGCAGAATTTCAGGGAAGGGACCTGGAGTGTGTCTACCCTATTGGATCTGGTGGGATGGGCAGACACTCTTAGGGAGAGGCAGTCCTGCAAATAACCAGGCCCTGTGCCATGTAGGGCTTTAAATCTAATTACCAGCACCTTAAACTGCACCTGGAAGAAAACTGGGAGCCAGAGCAGTTCACACAACGGAGGTGTAACGTGGACAGACCTAAGAACAACCAATACTGTGCATGCCACTGCATTCTGGACCAGTTGGAGTTTCCAAGTTGTCTTCAAAGGCAGCGACATGTAAAGTGCATTGCAAAAATCCAAATGGGAAGTGACTAAGGCATGAGCGAATATGAACAAGGCTTAGGGTGAGGGTTTTTCTATGAGAGATAAGCACCCACAGATCCCTTAAAGATATCCCAAACAACCAATAAAATCACATAATGGCTTTAATGGAACAACAACCATAACCCCTTCAAACTATTGTTGCATCTCTTTCATAAGTAGTAGGGTAGTTTGTTGTATAAAGTGAATCAGTGAAGAGTGAGTCACAAAAGAAATACTGTACAGATAGTCCTTGGCCTATGTCAGTTTATTCAGCAACCATGACAGCAGTTATGACAGCAGTGAACAAATGGTGGTTACAACCATTCCTCAGAGTTATGGCTATCCCAGCACCTGCACAGTGATGCAATTATGATCTGGGCACATGGCAACCAGTTTGCAGTTACGACCAGTTGCAGTACCCTGTGATCACATGATCACCATTTGCAACCTTCCCTGCCAGCTTCCCCAGAAAATAAAGTCCCCCAACCCATGCACCCTTTCCCAGCCCCTCTGTGCTCATGCTGCACCAGCCACTTGTGCACCGTCCCTGACCCTTGCCATGTCTCCCTCAAACTTTCACATACCTCCTCATGCAGTGCAGCCCCTCACACCCCTCATGCACCCTTGCGCACCCTTGCACACCCTCCCTGACCTGTGCCATGCCTCTTGTGCATTCCTTAGCAGCCTCACACACCCTCATACATCCTTTCCAACCCTTGCTGCATGTCATGTTCCCCATTGCAAGGCATAAGTGCATCACAACGGGGAACATGCACATCAGGAAAGAGGAAGGGATAACCATTATCCTTTAAACACACACATCATCCCTTAAGCATCCAAACCCATAAAATCAATCACCAGGACAATAGGAGCGCACCTCGGACAGGACATGGAAACCATTAACAGATCGGGGGAACTCCCACCCATTACCCCGGGGGACGCACCTGCACCGGACGAAGGCAAAGAGACAAAGGGGAACATCGGAGATCACCCGAATCGCCCATCGTCAGATCCATACCAACTCTAATCACCCATCCGGACCCGGCTTGGGGGACAATGTGGGGTGGAGGAGGACAAGGTCCACCACCGGGGTATAAACCGGACACCCTGCTACCACATCCGCATTCCTGTCTTTTTTCTCCGTATGCATTCTGCTTCAATAAACTCGGAAATCCTTAAACCCTTTAAGTGAGTCCGTGTCTTATTCGAAGTAAGGCTACCCTGACACTGCACCTCTCATACACCCCCTAGAGCCCTTGCCCATCCTCGCACACCACTAACTGACTTTGGTTATGGGAATCTGGCAGGAAGTTGTCTCACCTAGGGACTGTGGGATTCTGTTAACTATGGCAACTGGGACTGCAGGGATTGCAGTCACTAAGCAGTGTGGTCAGACTTTATAACTCCATTGCTTAGCAACAGAAATTCTGGAGCTGAGGACTACCTGTATATGAATGAAGACTGAATGGATTGAGAGGAAGGGGAATACTGAAAAAGTCACAGTTGGATGGAATTGATTGGTCCTCTAAAAGAGAGAGAGAGAGAGAAGGAGGAGGAGGAGGCGGCAGGCCAGTGAATGATGAAAAATTGCATTGATAAAAATTGACAGTTTGGCACCAAATATCGACAGTGTGATCTTAGGAAATTTTCAGAACAAAGCTAGTGAAGCCATAGATCACTTTAAAAAATGGTCTAAAACTCTTCAAATCATCATTATCATCATTCTTCTCCTAAGAAGGCACCAAAATTTTAGCTTTAGCAAAATATCATATTGCCATGTTTCCTTCATCCACCAGAAGTTAAACAAACAAAAAAAACAAACAAACAGCTGTTTGGTGCCATCCACAGAAGGTTACCCACTTCTCTTTTAGACATCATTATCTACAATAAGTTCTGTAATTCCCATTAAAAAAGGTCACCATTCATATTTGTTTGTTTGTTTAGTTAGATCATGCTCTCTAATCTCTGGCATGTGTGTTATTGAGCTGTAACATCTGTTTCACCAGGGAAATCCTGTTTCAACCTGAGCATTTATTTTGGATGGTTGTGCCTGGTTTCAGTTAGAATTGTTAACTATAGGTATGCACAGATATAAACAGAGAACTAAAAATCATGTATTGAAAAATCATGTATATATACTTGGGACCAGATAAAGTACATATCTATCAGAGAAATTCTACAAACAGTAGCTTAATATTGACAAAAGATTTGGGTGAAATTTGAAGTATTGCTTCTCCATATTAAGTCAAAGGATTAGCACATGCTTCAAAATATATGTCTAAAGTTCATCTTCCATGCTGCCAGTAAAAGAGGCTTTTAATCTTAACAAAGAAAAGAGGCCGTGCTTGTAATGGTTTTCAGAGGGATTTGATATTTGACATCTTGGTAAAGTATTGCTTTGCAATGGCTGTCTTAGCTCATTGCAAATCTTAAATGTTTGCACGACTGTAACAAATTAGCTCAAAGTACCCCCCCCCCCAAAATCACTTCTATACAGTATAGTAGGAGAAACCCAAATAAGGTCATTCTAGATTCTTCCATCTATTTATCTATCTAGGATTATAACTCTGGGGTAATTTCAGTGGTAGGATGAGATGCAAATGGTTAGATACGAGATCCAATATTTACCTTAGAGCAGTTCTTATGTGAAGTGAAGATGGAGGACATTGTGGTAAGTCTTTTGCTATGTCAGATCACTCCCTAGGTTATCTAAGGTTATTTCCTGTCTCAGACCCCTGCAGGATGAAAAATTTATTAAGTATGTCCATCCTAGGTACCTTTTGAATCTAAATGGATTCTAGAGCTGACTCAGCTCCCAGTACCAGCTGAACCAAAACTGACCAGAACATTTGACCAGATTGTTGCCAAGTGGCCTTTCCCTGTCTAGAAATCCTGAAGGGCTTCTTACTGGGTTTACTAAGGAGCTTGAGTAGATGAAACAACACAAGAAAAGTGTAGAGGACTGTGGAAGAAGACCAGAAGTGAACTTGACTAAACACAGGATTGAGCTCATATCTGAGTCTATACCACAGTGAAAAGGCACTGAAATATTAATAGCTGTCCACTTTTATTGCACTGGCAGACTGCATTCCTGTAGCCTTCTTTAGGGTGATCTGCTCTCTTTGGATAGTGTTGCCCTCATGCTGCTGTGAGAGGTTTTGACAACATTTTGACAATAAATTGCTCAATTTCACTCAGGTCTAGACTCCACTTCGACAGGATTTAAGGTGTCATCTGAGATTTATTTCATTCCATAGATTCTGAGGAAGTTGTAGTCTTAGGCAGTAAGACCTCTACCAATTGTGAACTAGATATCACCCTACCTTGTTCTTTGACAGGAAGGATGTGGCACGATTGGCTGTATCAGGGAGGTTATCAATGCCTCACTGGGAGAGGAGTTGATGTTAACTGCTTTGAAAGAAGTGGTAGAAGCCCCCTCTTGAAGAGGCCCTCACTAGATCCAGTCTTGTTAGACAGCTATCCAGAGAAAGTTGTAAAAAGAGTGGTGGGGCTTTAATTTTAATGCATCCTAGAAGAAGCAGATTATCTGGATCCTTTTCCATGAGGGTTCACACTCAGGCATATAACATTTTTGCTCCCAGCTCTATATTATTTGCCAGTAGGTTTCCAGGAAGAGCTCAAAGTTTTGTTTTAATGTAGGAAGTCCAATATGGTTTGGCACCAGGGTACTTTTATGACTGTCTGCTTCAACTTGAATTTACCCATCCTATATGTACTGTACATCCGAAGTGGGAATTCTAAGGCTTCTTCTCCCACATCTGTCTTTTCTGTTATGGCACTAGTCTTCTGGAATAGCCTTTCACCAGAAATCCAAATGGTAACTTTGTTCCTGACCTTTAGGAAGATGTTAAAATGCAGCTGTTCAGAAGGGCTTTGGGGGGAGTTAGGATCTAGTCATTGATGCACATGATTATGATGATTGTAACAATAACACCCTCTGGATTATGAGTTTACATTTAATGATTTGATGGATTATGTTTCATGCATTATGTTGTGGTTAAAGATATTGTGCTCATGATTATTTCATTTTTACTGTAAGCCATTGTGGAATTGACAATATAAAAATAAAGTAAATAAATGAATGAATAAAGATACTGAGTTGCTGAACTATGGCCAAATGCACTCCTTACATAGGTCTTGCTGTAAAGCAATCATCCCAATCTCATTTATATGAGAATGAAAACAAGCTTCCAGATGGATAAAGGGTCATTTGAGATGGAGAAAGGCTAATATGAGCAAAACTATGCATACATCCCTTTCCAAACTAATAGCTGGATTATACAATCAAAGACTGTTGAAATAAGAAGAATAGGAGATGGATATGATAACAGTCAAGTTTTGTTGGCTCAGTCCTGGATGCTTTGTACACAGTTTACAAACAAAGGTTTACAACTGCACAACCCTTGATCATTGCTCACCATTCATTGAATCAGAACCTCTCTGCTGAAAGCAAGATTTTTTTTGAAATCAGGTTATTCCATTCAACTTAAAGTAAGCCATTTCTGCAATAAGGTTGTACTGACTTGAAATGCAATTGCAGGCATATGCTGGAAAGCTTAAGGCAGAATTCCATTGTTCTATCCCTAAGCAGCAGAGTCTGACAATCCATTTCCAACCTTATTGGAATTGCAACCAGTTAAATTTGTATTCTCTCCTTTGCTCAAGGCTGCACATCATGGGTTACACAGTGGTAAGGGATATTTGGCACATGTTTAAGTTTTATTTACTGAGGATAATATTTGTTGGAGAGCCAATTTGGTGTAGTGGTTAAGGCATCAGGCTAAAAACCAGGAGACTGTGAGTTCTAGTCCCACCTTAGGCACAGAGCCAACTTGGGCCAGTCCCTCCCTCTCAACCAGAGGAAGGAGGCAATGGCAAACCACTTCCAAAAAACCTTGCCAAGAAAACTTCAGGGACTTGTCCAGGCAGTCACCAAGAGTCAAAAAGTGATACAAAGGCACACACACACACACACACACAGGCAGGTAGGTAAGTTGGTTGGTTCGTTGGTTGGTTGGTTGGTTGTAATGTGAAAGGAGTGAAGTAAAAGATTTTGCCAACATTTTGCCTCAGCTCTTTGGACCTTATGAAGGTCCATGAGATGGGCACTATAAAAATCTAAGACAGATAGGAGTTGAAGGGAAGAATAGTTTGGCAGTTCATGAATATGGGGTATTAATCAGATCTCAACATGTCTCAATAACTTTTTAAACAGAAGTAGAAATATCCTGTTCCTTTCCCTTTCCCTTTCCCTTTCCCTTTCCCTTTCCCTTTCCCTTTCCCTTTCCCTTTCCCTTTCCCTTTCCCTTTCCCTTTCCTTCCATGCGTGTACATGTACAGGTGGAAAAGGAGACTTCTCTGAACTAACCCACACAAAGGCCATTATCATTCTCCTATATATGACATAACAGATGTTTCCATGTAATAAAACACTGAAATATCATTGGAACACTAATAAGATCAATGAAGATAAACATCAAGATTGCAATTACCATTATGGAGTAAAGCATTATGGAGAGAGAAAGGTAGCTAAGGGATGTGGCAATATAAAACCAGATCTTTCATGGTCCAGGACAGGCTTTCCTAAACAACTCATACTCTAATGACATTGAACATTATTAGAACTCTGCTTCCTACTAGATACTCTTTTGAAATATTAGTACAATATGATCTTCATTCTGCCCAGTTACCTTTTTATTTCCATTTCTGTGTACAACACTGTCTTCCAGTAACTTGTAGTTTTAATTTTAACTACTGTAGAGTGCAGCATTACCTGGGTGGGATGTAAGAAAGAAAAATAAATATCACCAGAAAGCTTGTTCCTGATTCTTCTGATTTGCACAAATAATGCACTCATCTGTATCATTTCTTGATGTCCCCTGCCAGTGGACATAGCATCAAATACTATTACAGTGACAATAAAAGGTGATGCAATACATGCCACATAGAGATTAGGCTGTTACTTTATATAACAACTCATGACACAAGTCATATGAAATGAGATTTTACTGGGTCAGGAGGAACAGCCATACAAAGGCTATGAAAATTACACCAGACTGGAAATTAGTACATGCAGTTGTATTTCTAAAAATAATGATAAATGTTTCTGACATAAAAAGAAGCATTAAGGAATATAGGAACTGGACATAAAACGATCACTTGCTGGTGGGGGGAGTTTAAATATACTGTAGGATGTGTAGAATCATCAACTAACTGTTCTTTCTAACATCCAGTGTGTCATAAAATAATTTAGAGATGTCTTAAAATGTCACCTAATCAACCTCTTAGTGTTCTTGCTGAGAGATTCCAGCTCATGCATAAATGCACACACACATGTGAGTCTCTACACATACATATGAGTTTCTGATAGATGTCAGAAGTTCACACAGACCAATAAGATTAAAAAGCTAACAATAGAATGATCTTTCCTTCCTTCCTTCCTTCCTTCCTTCCTTCCTTCCTTCCTTCCTTCCTTCCTTCCTTCCTTCCTTTGATTTTTAATTTTTAATTAATTTAATTCAGTTTTGATGCCTTCCAACTCCAGAACAATTCTAGGCAGCGCCAAGATCAAATTAAATAAATAAACCCCTGCCCCAGCACATACACAGTCATGTATGGTCATTATTTCATTTGTTAATGTTCTCTAAAATGCTTTGAATATTTTGCTAATAATAACTTTTGAGATGGGGCATTTTGAACTGTGGATCTGGAAAGCACATTGCACATGTTACTTTGAGGATGTCTTTATGATAATGCCATAATTATAGGAAGATACTATTCCACCTGCTGCTCTTTGTGGAAGTTATTCGGGGTTCTGTCTTACTTTCCTGAATATCATCTACCAATTTGGAAATCTAAGTCTCACATAGACCTATGCTATCTGTTTTATAGTCGAAAACTGTACTGATCTAAACTTTCCCACTGGCCACTTTTAACTTAGTGACTGCATCATGTCACTGGGAACATAGGAAGTTGCCTTAAGCAGAGCCAAAAATATCTATCCACTTAAACTGAATATGGCCATTGCAATGGCTGACAGCTATTTAGGATTCCAAACAGAAATGCAATCTTTTTTTCTTCTGAATCCCAGATCTCTGCAAACATTTCCTCTATTAATGAGCAATGACCTTTTTCCATAGTGGGAATAAATACTGACTTTGTAAGCCTCTCAGTGCTGATATGAATGATTTTGTTCTAGCTGCAACTGTAGGGCCTTATGTGAGTTTTCCTGCCTGCAGTGGACATCAGTTTACCATGGCATAAAAAAATTAAGCATACTTAATTTCAGGATACCAAATTAGTTAGGTATTCTGGTTTGAGGGACAAAAGAACTAATTTAATGATACCCCATTTAGTTCAACAAAAGTTTAATTTAAGTACCTAGTTAAAACAAAATGAGCAAACATTCATACCAAACCATTACAAAATGTACCCTTGGAAAATGCAGTTAAATTATATAAATGTAGAGAGCCATAATTATATATAAAACAGCCAGTTTGGTCTAGTGGTTAAGGCAACGGGCTAGAAACCAGGAGACTGAGAGTTCTAGTCCTGCCTTAGGCATGAAATCAGCTGGGTGACTTTGGGCCAGTCACTCTCTCTCAGCCCAACTCACCTCACAGGGTTGTTGCTGTGGGGAAACTAGGGGGAGGAAAGAGTATTAGGCATGTTCCCCACCTTGAGTTATTTATAAAAAAAAAAAGTCAGGATAATAAAAATATTAAAAAATATATATATAAAACCTTGGTTACAAAATGATAGTTAAATCTTGCACCATATTTCTAACATTTCAAATGATGTAATAGACAGTTATTGATTAAAAAATGAAAGCATTCTTCCTTTTGTTGCATTTATTTCATTATATGAAATGGTGTTATCCCACTTTTCTAAAGCAAGGCATTTGAAGGGCTAGGAGTAAACAGTAAAGAGATGAATAATTTGAGAATAATTACATTATTTCAGAGCAAAGCAAACACAAACCTCCCAAAACAATCAGAAAGGTCAAGATTCTGCTAAATTAAATCATCAAAAGCTTTAGGGAAAAACAGGTTTTCTTGCACTTTACATTTCAAGACTATAAATGGCGGAGGGCCCAATACAAGGGAGTGTCTATCTCTGTTAGATTCTCACTGTCCTATATGATCAGACAGAGTAGGTGTGCTTCAAGTCCCATCAGTCAAACAATGTCACCTGTTGGGCTCAGGAAGTATGCCTTCTCTGTCACAATGCCTGTAATGGAATGTGAGAATGACCTAGGAAGATGGGGAGAAGAGAAGTTGCCTAGGGAATGATCAGATAAAGGGGGAAGAGCCCGTGATGGAGTAACAGACAAAGAAACTTAGGACCTGCCCTAACAGATCAGGTGGTAAAAAGGAACAGTGGGAGATTTGTACTTTCAGACTTGCAAGATTATATTAAAGTAGCCTGTCATGAGTGAGGATGGTGAGCAGGGGGCTCCCATCCAGGCTGTTAAGCGCATGTGTAGTACTGAGGAATTAGGTGGCCATTCAAAGAGACACAGATCGGGCCCGCCTTAGTCTTTGGGGTTTATATGTCTGGGTTTCCCCACGCTTCTTCAGTTTGTTAGGATTCTCTGTTATATAGCAGTAATAAAACACTAGAGACCTATTCCTTGTCTCAGCGTGGTTCCTGGCTGTTAGGACATAGCCTAACAATAAAGTAGAAGTAGCTCATCTACTCGTGTTTCCTGTCTGGTTTATCTGGGAGGGCTGACACAGCCCTCTGGAAAAGCATCCCCCCAGAGATAGAGAGAGAGGGAGAGGGAGAGGAAGAGGGAGAGGGAGAGGGAGAGGAAGAGAGATGATAGATAGTATTGGTGCATTAACCTTGGACAGTCAAGTATTGAGACTATAGGATTGGCCAATAAAAGGCCCATTGCTGCATGGCTACTAATCTAGTGTCAGAAGAAGGAGAACCAAGAGGGAAGCTTTCTAGTTAATGAGAAAATTAATGTGAATGTTAATGCCCCTGTTGATATTTGGGGATCAAGAGTTTTGACGCAAACTGAATGAATCAACTAGATTAGTTGACTAAAACTGTTTTACATGCACACTCCAATAGTTGTAGATTAATAATTTGCAACTCCAGCTAGACATGCATATTTTCACTGGTTTTACATTTCCATTTAAATTAAACTATACCTACATCCATATTTCTCTCCGTGTCTCACCAAAGATTGTACCGTAACAACATATTTTAATTTGCAAGTATTCTTTCCATATACATTTTGTGAGAGTATTACTCAAAACAGCTTGCATACAATGAAATTTGAAACTCATTTATACACTATATGTCATCCAGAGAGTGCTAATGATTTTTTTTCCCCTTTTACCTTTACAAGCAGTTCAACAGATGCCTTGAGGTTATGTTGTCCTTCCAGGAGGCTCAGAACTTTTCCCATGATGAAGTTGCTAATGGTTATAAAAATAAAGCAGAAAGACAGCATTTATTTTAAAAAAGAACATCTGAAAATGATATCACACAGTTACATTGATTCTAAATGGGATTGGATTAAACAAGAATAGCAGCTCCCATTCCAGACTGGCTATTACTGCAGTGACTAACTAAAACCCAAGAGGGAAGTGAGCTGTAGGTTAGACAGCTGATCTCCCTTTGTATGATTGTGTTTGTGTGTGTATGTCTTCATAAAACAGAACTACAGGGAATTAGTTGATGGAATGTTTCTGATGTCCTTTGCCCATGGCTCCCACAGTTATAATCAACAGTTTGGTGACAACTTTTTCATTATTTCCACTTGTATGTACATCTGTGTTAGTTAACTTCTTGATCAGAGGGAATGCTTGACTATTTATTCAGAGCATGACCTTGCTGTATCATAGGCAATTCTGTTACACAGAATCCATCACCTATAATACAAATCTTTATTAGAACCAGAGAAACCATTGTAAGATGGAACCTATATTCATAAAACTATCCAATAATTAAAATTAACATGGGAGTGGGGAGAGGAAAGCAAGGCTTGTAACATATCCAGTATGAATACAAAGGTAGGGGGTATAGTTCTGCCTATCAAGGATCTGCTGCAACTCAGGAGACAGTTGCAGTAATTTTCTTTTATGAAAGAATAATAAAAATAAGTAAAGGAAGAAACACTGAGGAATTCCATATCTGGAATTGTATTATTTATATCATTGTGGCAATTTATTGCATTTCATAATACATACAAAATATGAGTTCATGGTTCCAAGATCACCAAGCACACTGGAAAGAATTAGGTTCAAGGCAGAAATCCTCTTCCAGATTTCCTTCCTAAAGCTCCTTAAGTCTTTTCTATCAACTTTCTTTACTTGGTTCTTATTTATTTATTTCTCAAACACACACACACAAATATATAGACTGCTTTATGATGGGAAGGTTTATGCCAGAGACAAATGAGCTGAAGTAATGGCTTTATTATATTGCAAAGTTTGTTTGCAAAGAAGAAGGAGAGGAAATAAAATAAAATAAAATAAATATCTCTTTGGCTGCTCTCTTTATTGATTAGTGGAAAGAAAGCTAATGTACTGTACTTAATGTATACCTCAGAGTCATCAGATGCCTGGAAAGCAAAGAATACAATGCAGCAACTACTTAAAGACTTTAAGAAAAGTTCAAGTGAAGCAGTAAGGCCCTTTGACATGGAAAAGGATCAGGGACAATTGCACTTCAAAAAGAGGAAAAATAAAATTGGTTTACAAAAAGACACAGAGACGGCTCGTCTCCCTAGCACTATTTTTTAATGATAAATTTATCACCTTAGCAGAAGGATGAGGTGACTCATCAGAACGATAGCTTACTAGTCTAGATGGCCTATTTGTAAGAGAGCCAATGTGCTGCATTGGTGAAAATGTTAAAATGTTCTCTAGTTCGAGAAACCCAGGTCAAAGTCCATCTTCATCCATATAAACTTACTAGGGAATTTTGGAACATCTCCCGCATATGATGTTTTCTGTACAGATAAAATGATGGGATATGCCTATTTAAGCTAAACTAGCACTGGTCTAGTGGTTAAGGCATCAGGCTACAAACCGGGAGACTGTGAATTCTAGTTCCACCTTAGGCACAAAGCCAGCTGGGTGACCTTGGGCCAGTCACTCTCTCTCAGTCCTAGGAAGAAGGCAATGGGAAACTGCTTCTGAAAAACCTTGCCAAGAAAACTGCTGGGACTTGTCCTGGCAGTCTCCAAGAATCAGATACGATTGAACGGATTAAAAAAAAATCACTTGGTGATATCCCTCAGCTCCTTGCAATCATAATACACAAGGCTACCTTGGATGTCTATTTTGGGAGTCTTTGAGTGATTCTTCCATGTCTTGAATTCTTTGTGGTGTCTTGGATAATTTCACTTTTTTTGGTCAAAGGAAAAACATTAACATGAATGTTAACATTATGCCTGCAGTCATAATATTCTTGTAAAATAGGTCACTATTCATACCTTGTTGCCATAGGTTTTCAATAAAATATTGTAGATAATTCTTGGTGCCTTCATAGACCTACATAAGTGAACTCCAATTGTGTCACTGACATTCTCTTTTAGTACTGTATATCCACCTACTCTTCTTCAGGGATTTAAACCATCTGCAGCATTGTTTTAGCTGACTATTCAGTCTTTCTGAACCAGGTATCCTAAAAACCATTTTTTTCCTTTTTTTTTTTTTTTGTGCCTTTAAGTCAGTGTTGACTCAAGTCCCTACAGCTTTCTTGGCAAGATTTTGGAAGTGCTTTGCCCTTGCCTCCTTCCTAGAGCTGAGTGAAAGTGACTAGCCTAAAGTCACTCAGTAGGCTTCATGCCTAAGGCAGGACTAGAACTCATGGTCTCCTGGTTTCTATCTGGTGCCTTAACCACCACATCAAACTGGCTCTTTCCTGAAAACTAGTACAACTTAAATAAGTATAGTGGTGGAGTGCCTGTTGAAGTCTGGGCATTGATGGCAGCTTTGACCAGGTGCATTGCTTCTTTATATTTGTCCCAGACTATTTAAGAATTCCACATCCTCTACATATGTCTTCTTGTAGCAATTTCATTCTAAACTCCTTGCCTTCTTTTGCAATTCTTCCATTTTTATCCTGTTGGTGAACACCATTGTAAAGTACTTTTACTTGCAATAAAAGACACCAGATGCTGGAATTATTTTTCTAAAAAATAAAGCAAAGAAAACCTTTTTTCTCCCAGAGAAACAGAATGTAAACAAATTTGCATGCATTTGAGTTCCCACATTGCAGCCTTAATTTCAAGCAGATAGCTTTTCTTTTCTTCTCTACCCCCCCTCCCAACATTATCTCTCTCTCTTCCTTGGCACTTAGATAAAACATGACACCATCCAGGCATGAAAGATCTTCTTACCTCCTCCCAGAAACTCCTCCCAGAAACTCATCTACAGATATCCATAACAAATTACCCACCAGACACAATTAAAGGGAACCACACTCCTTTACATTATCATCTATAGCATGACCCAACAGATGTAAAGGTGCATGGAATCATATGCTGAACCTGATAGGCAGGACTGGCACAGTTCAAAATGATTGGCAGCAATATGGAAATGGCTTGTCATGGATAGATGGATGAATGGGTGGATCTAACATCTATCCATCTATCCATCTATCCATCATCTATCCATCTATCTATATCTATGTATCTATCTCTAGCCTAGTTCTGGGACTTTCCAATAATCTCCCATCAATGTTCAAACCATGTCAGAGTCTGTTTAATGTTTCAAGACCAGCCAAGGTTGGTTAAGTATTGCCACCTGTCAGGGTGGCTATACATGCAGTACCTCTAGAATCAGAGGCATCACACTGTAAATGTGAACGACTTTTGAAAAAAGTCTATTGTCTCCATATTCTGCATGTGAAGATTGCAGATGCACACGGCACATGATGTTTTAGTAGGTTGTTTTTGGGATAACCATGGGTTGTTCTAATATTTGTATGCAAAGATAAGGCATGAAAAACAGGAGAGACATTACACTGGAATACCACTGTCGACATATCCTGTTAGTTCAAAGGTTTTTTGCTCGTTTGTTTGTTTAGTATACCAGGTTATCATAAATAAGGAAGATTGCAGGCAAAACACTGTGAAGGTCATTGTGACTTTGTGTGTGGTGTTCTATTTATTTATGTATGATACTAGCAGCAGAAGCAGTACTGGCTAAAGATAATAATAAAGTATTGATCAGTACATACATACCAAAAATGTAATTGGGGAAAAAAAGGAAACATTTATTCTGGAGAATTAAAATGAAAGCATCTTTCTTTAAAGACAGTTGTTTTTTTGTATTGAAGTTTTCTTTATTTTTCAATCCCTGATGACATTTAGACTGATGTTAGATCAAAAAATAATTTTAGGAAACAGGCACATTACATGCTCACTTATCCAAAACATTCTCTGTATTAGCACTTTTGTAGCACAAAGGTCAAAATATGCTGTTCCCTTTTCAGTCCACTATGCATTATGAGTAAGAAATGAAGGCAAATTAATTTTCCAGCCCCATATATAGTACAAAAGCATTTTGTTCCAGAACTGTTTCTGAGTAACTCCTCAGTAACTCCTCCTAGTTAGTTTTAAAGTTTGGGGCATGACAGTCTTAAGACAATATACTGTGACATTGGAGTGTTCCATAAATCCAATAGCCTATCAGGAATGAATCAGTGGTCCAACTAGGTAGCAGCACCTGTTAACCTTGACTGACTTCTAAAATGTAAGCTGGATCAGATGGAATTACTATTTGGATGAAAACCACCAGGGAATTCAGGGCTGTAGGTTGGGCTGGGAAATTACACCAAGATCCTAGAAGAAGGCAATGGCAAAACACTTTAACATAATTGTGAAGAAAATGACATAGATGTGTTGGTGACCATGGTGGATTGGTCCAGGAATTGAGCACAACTGAAAGAGAATCTTCCTTTTAATGGATTAGTTCTGGGAAGACGTTATAACAAAGGCCAAGTAGTTATAAAGTGTATTATATACGTTTCATCATTGCTGAAACATGTCATTGAAATGAAAGGATTTTATTTAAATCAATTGCTACAGTATTACTGTTGTAGAAAAAAGATTACCCTTTGATTTTTTTTCCCCTGTCATTTCTTTTTCAGTTTGATGACAGATAATGTTTTTTGAAATATTTTTTAAAGAAGAGAATTTCAGCAAAAATTTCATTGGTGGACAGTGATGTTCTTACATCAGTTTAATTATGATGGGGCCAATGATTATGCAAGGATGTCCTGACTTCCATTGTACAATCATCTCCCCAGCAGTCTTTGGCCACTCTGATTCCCACAGTTTGTTTGTTTGTTTGTTTGTTTATATATATATATATATATATATATATATAGAGAGAGAGAGAGAGAGAGAGAGAGAGTATATATATATATATATATGTATATTGTATATTGTATATTGTATATTGTATATACACACGCATACTATGTGCATATGTGTATGCAGTGTGTGTGTGTGTGTCTTACAAGGTCTCTTGAGGGAAATTCTCTACTGGGTTTTTCAGACTGGGAAGTCTGGGCAGCCAGGAAGATTTCAGAATGATAGAAAAATAGGTGACAAAATCTAAAAAAGCAACAGCAGCAACCTTGGTCATTTTCAAGAAAGTAAGTTCAGAAACACCAAGGGAATTCTAAACACAGAGAATTCCTCTTTGGCTATAGGAAGAACACTCCTGAGAAAGTTCAAGGTAGATTTAAGCACAACCTTGTCAGGGAGAAACACCACAGTAGCATCAATCAGCCATAGGCCTGGGGCTAAATTCCTTGTATTAAGGAGATAAAAAGTCATTTTATACTGACTCAAGGGGGTTACACCAGATTATGTAAACTGCTACCTCAGCAGACCAGTTTAGATATAAGAGGATTACCTGCTTGTTTCTTTTGTACACTATTTTTTCAGTGAGACACTTGGAGGCTTTCTCTTTAATAAAACAATGCTCATGTTCTTATCCTAATTATTGTTTCCTGTACCATCATCCTGAGAGTGGAATTCCCTACTTTGGGAAGTCACCTTTAGATGGGCTATAGTATTTCACTGGTATGCCCCCAAATTAGCATCTTTATTTTCTAATGTCAGTTTTTTACTTCTTTTTAAAGAATAGTTCATTTCTGCTGAGATTTGTTGCTGAGATTTTGCTGCTGAGATTTTTTTGATTTGATTATTGATTTTATTGTCATATTGCTGTTTCAATCACATCACTTTACTGTGTTGATGTTAACATTAATTAGAATTTTCTTTTTTCCCTAGTTCTGTGAATATCCCAGATATAAATATGAAACTTTGAATGCTTTGGGCATGAATTTTCCAGAAATTTTATTCTGCTGTAATACATTTTGGCACAATTTTCTTAAATATGTCTATTTGTATTTTGTGTTTCTAATGAGTTTTGAATTGCATTATAGACTCATAAGCTAGTTTTCTTATACATTAAGATTGAATAGGCTAAAACTATATGACCATTTGGAAGGAACAACTTTTTCTTTCAGTCCTACTAATAAATAAATGTATGACGTAATCATATTATGTTTCCTGTTATCTTCATTCCATCTTAGAAAAATATCACAATTGGAAAAGAAAGTAACTTTTTTTTTTTAATCGTATGGCATAGCAGTTTGGTGTTCATGCTGCTTTTTCTTGCTGGGAAATCCTTGTGTAGACTATTTAGCTATGACAAGCCAAGTTGCCCGGGGTGCACCATGAAGAGGCTAGTCTACGTTGCACTGAGTTGGGCTGAGAGAGAGTGACTGGCCCAAGGTCACCCAGCTGGCTTTCATGCCTAAGGCAGGACTAGAACTCACAGACTCCTGGTTTCTAGGAGCTAAGCTATGCTGGTTTGGCAAGTCCAATATGATTTAACACAGTAATTCTTATTGTCTTTCATACCTCAAAGGAACTTTCTTCCATGTGGGGTTAATGTTGCAATTGGTGGAGGTCCACATTTAGTGGTACTGAGTCTTCTACACTTCATACCCTACTGACTACAAGAAAATGAGTTAAGGATTGACTCTATGTCCCTTCTTTGTCTATCACTTTGCCTCTTCTTTGTCTCTGAGATATCTAATCTGAGGTCATTTCCTTCTGCCTTTTTTCCCAGCCACACAGACCGAGTACATGTTCTTAGACTCTCCTCCTGATAGGATGGTGCTAGGCTTTGCTTTTCCTTATATTTCCTAGAAATAAATCTCTTTTCTCTTTTAGTTATAAAAAACTGCATTAATAATCATTGTTCCATTAGAACTCCACTGTCATCGAGACTCACATGCATATACAGAATGATTCAACCTCCGAAAGCAGGAAAAAATATCTGCATGTTTATGTGTGTGTGTGTGTGTGTGTTTACAGCTGGTGAGATGTGTGGTTTACTCTTGATGCTTTTTTGTATGGGTTGAACAAACTGCTATTGATATTTTTTTCCCTGATAAACAAAGCCAGCTTTGAAACATTTAGGAGGATTGCATACTTCTAAAAAATGTTTCTAGGCTTTTTAATGTTGCTGCAGTTTGATGCCAGATTGTTGTAAGGACAGTAGAGTATATATTCAGAATGGAGGAATATGCTGCACTTTATCCCAAAAAATGTTTTCTTGCCTTTGAGTAAACGTTTGGTGGACTGACAATTAATCTGCAAGAAAAAGGTAGATTGTGGCTTAAGAAGTAGAATTATAGAAATTCCAGGAATTTGTGGGGATGCTTCCAGTGGGTTGTGATGTTCAGAATAATATCAATGATGAGAGCTAGACAAGTCTTTTGGAGATATGCTAAAATTGGGAAACAATTTTATCAGGAAAAAAATTCTCAAACTGTGAGCTTCTTCCAGTTACATAGGACATTCTCTGTGGTTATCATATAGGCAACATATCCTGGACAAATGCTCTTTTTAGACTCTGAATCTCCCCTCCTGCCAGGACTCCAAAAATAACTAAAATATCTAGAATTGCTGTTCATTTTAAAAGAGGCTGTAATGAGCTATGAGGCAGCAGATTGTGGCTGTGGCTGTGGCAGGCAGCAGAGAAACTCAGCTCCTCATTCCCTGATTGGATACATCACAGTAGAGTGGGACTGGCATAGCAGTTGCTGTGCTCCATTTATTTTTGAGCAAGTCTTGTCTTTCCTGGCACCAAGAAGGCCACATCTTTAAGCCAAAGAGATTCATAGGACAAGAGTCCAGCCTATGCCAGCCTCACCTCTTCCTCAGTCACTACCTCCTCAGCAGAGGTAATAGTTGCAGCCAAATGTAGTCTTTTTAAAGCTTTTCAGAGGGTTGGGGAACAGAAACTCAGAAGATGTTCTGATTCTATGCTTGAGCTCTTTCTTTTATTGATCTCTAGAGCACTAGGGACTCAAGAGGGTGAAGAAATAAGGACCTCAGTTGTCTAGCAGCTTTTTGGAAAAAGGTAATCTGCAAGCCCATGCAGGCTTAGCTGGGAGTTGGTTCCATGCCATTAGATTTAAATTGAAGTTCCACATCCATGGGACAGAAATTATTTCTGAGCAACAAGGGGGCAGCTCTGCTGTGGAAAGCAAAAAGGGAGACAATTACCGTCCTTCTGCAAATTGTTTAACTTGCAGTGATTCCTCTGCTACCTTGAGAGGACTATGGAACAACCTATTTTGTGCCTTTGCATATAGCTACAGTGGCTAGAAGTGTGCCACATCTGGAAGAGTAGAAACACATGGGCAGATGTGGCTCCTTTTGTAGCCTCCTGCTTTAGTTGTTGTGAGAGGAGAGATGTTATTTATTTATTTATTTATTAAAAACCTGCCTCTTTTCTGTATTTAATATGAGTTAGGGGAAAACATCCCCCCCTGTGGCACAGTCTTGTACTGCTGAACCTATCTTTTTAGGAATTGAACTCAGAACACATACTGGAGGAGAGGAGTGTAAATAAATAAATAAAGACTAAGCCCCCTTCCAGAATGCTATCTTTTTTGAAATTCAAGGAATTCTATATGCATATATTGAAGAGACACAGTGAGATATCTCACAACATAAGCAAAATTGTCTCATTCAATGCCCTTATCTTAGATATATAATTCACTACTTATTATTCTGGTTGTTATATTGTTTTATGCTGACTCCAAAGAATTTTTAAAATCAAATCTTTTAGAATACCTGGCTAAACCACCACAAAGACTTCATGATAGCATTTAAATTATTAGAGAAGAATTCTTATAGAGCTTACAAGATGCTATTTACCACAGCAAATTAAATGCATGCTATTTACTGTTTTTTTGCTAATTATTCTGACTGGATTAAGTTTAATGGCATGATGGGTTTTAAAGATGGCACACTTTTATGCAAGGTATGGATATTTCTCTCCCTCCCCCTATGTGTGTGTGTGTGTTTGAGACAGAAGGACATAGTAAGATCCCTTCACTACCAAATGACTTTTCCCCCCTGTTAAGATAATGGTGGCACTATAAACTACCTTACCAGAATAGACTTAGTGGGTCCACAAGATGAAGGAGACACCTTCTACTAGTATGGTGTAGGCAATCTCCAAAGCTGTTAGTCTGTAAAAATGTATTTTAGAACAAGTCACTGGGCTTAATAAATGCTCAGAGGAGCCACAGCGTATGGCATAGGAAAGCATGGGTCACTGGCCGCTCGGAAGAACTCAATATGAATTAAATCAATATGAATTAATTCCATACCCAAGACTTTTGTCTTTACAGACTTTAAAAATGATCTGCTTATTTATTTGCTAGTTGTGTCTCAGTTATTTGGCTCTGCATTTTCTTTCTTTTAAGTTACCTGACATTTATACTCAGGGATGAACCTCTTCACACACTCTGCTCTCTTACATGTATATGTGTGAATGGTCTACTGTTTGGAGGGGTGATGGTTTCAAGGATGCTGATAGCAGATGGTTCTTTTTGAGTCTCTCAGTGGGAACCACCAAAAAAATCATTTCAATTTTATTTCCTGGGTCAGTATGTTAATATCATGAAACATAAATCCAAAGAAAGGGATTGCAGTTGTTTACTACAAATTCTCATTGCTGCATGATGGCAAAACATTATTTCAGGGACATTGTGATAGGACTAAATAATGTATTTTATTTCATTGATAGGACTTATACAAAAGACTCACAAAAAAGTATGCTTGTAAAAAGAAGGGCATACAAAAACATGCACTACAACCAACAGTGTAGTTATTGTTCAGGTAGATTTTGGAAAGAGAGATACATAAACTGATGGAGATATGGGACTGATGTACTTGCTGTTGGTTAAATAAAAATCTGGTAAGAAACTAAAATGACAGAATCACACAGCCATTAACATTGCAATAATTAATTCTACCTCCAATGTAATTATTTTTAATGCATCTTCTGCTTTTCCTCCTCCTGTTCCCCTCCCATCATAATTTGATGACTAGTATGCAAATTGTATAGAACAAACCTATAGGCAAATGAATGGAATACTGATATGGATAAATAATAGGGTAATTTCTTTTTCTCTAGGTAAAAGAAAAAAAAAAAAAAAACAGCTCTTGGGCCATGCAGATTTCTGATCAGTGGAATGATCTGAAGCAAATGTGGGGCCCTCAGTCCCCTTCAAGGTTGAGTTTGTGCTAGTTGATTTTGCGTTTTGAGCATGATGGTCTCACATACATCAAAGTCAAACAGTATAAAGCCCAGGATTGCTCCTCCAAAAATTTCTGTTAAATTGTAATGCTTGAAGGGGGCAGAAAAATACAGTATTTTATCTATACTTGATTAATTAACTGATTGTGACAGAAATCAGACAAACGAAATAAAATTTAAGAGCTTGCTCTGTCTCACCTCCTTTTCACAGTAGCACACAATTCAAAGGTCAACTGTGGCCCTTAACCATCAAAAAGTTATGCACCCATGATCTTGATGGAGACATGAACTATCACATACCAAATAAAGTTGAATAGTTGTATTATTTTTTGCCTTGTGGTAGATTCCTGATATAAGTTAATAAAGACTAAGACTCTTTACCCAACTTATCTGATGTCTCCAGGGAACAGGTAAATGAAGAACATCTATTTATATACCCTGTCCTTGATGCTCTTGTTTGAGCAAAGTATAATTTAATCAGCAGCATTCAGAATCCAAGGGATTTCAATATGGGTATTCACCCTTCAGTTTCTAATGCACAAAAGATCCTGAATTTTGAACTCTTTATTCCACATGTCAATACTCCTTGAACTGATGTAAGAGCATCTAGTCTAGAAATGGTGAAATTGCATAATCTTTCTATTTGGCCTTTTCAATGAAGGAAGTCAAGGAAGCAATCTGAGAGACAGAAGCATGTTTGAACTTGGCCTCACAATGTCAGCTCTGCAGGTTTCTGCCAAACCATATCACAGAATATCATTGGAAAAGAAGCTCAATTCTTTAAAAAAAATACTTCCATATAGGAAAACCTGAGGGACCGTCTCATCCCCATTACATCGGCCCGCCCCACCCGATCATCCAGAGAGGGCATGTTACGGACCCTGTCCATAAGAGAATTTCATCTGGTGGGGTCCAGGAAGCTGGCCTTCTCTGTGGTGGCCCCGGCTCTCTGGGATATCTTGTCCCCAGAGGTGAGGCAGGCACCTTCTCTCCTGACCTTCTGGAAGGCCCTGAAGACCTGGTTTTGCCATCTCGCCTGGGGTGGGAAAGGGAATAACCATTCTTGGGGATGGCTCGCACCCTAGAGTCCTTCCCACCAGCCTGGATTTTACATTTCTCTTGGATTTTATTTATTTATTGGGTTTTATTATAATTGTTTGATGTGATTTTAATGTTTATGTTTTATGGGGAATTTTATTGTAAACCGCCCAGAGTCCCTCTTCTGGGGGAGATGGGGGGTGGCTAAATATGAGTAATAAATAAAAAAAACTAAAAATAAAAATAAAAAAAATCTGATGCTAGTAATTGGTATAATAACATCAGGGGAAGCAGTGTATGTTATTTATACACATTGTACATACAATAACATCTTTTAAGAAGAATCTGGAATATTAATGAATTGGTCCCATAAAGTGTTCCATATTTGTCCTCTATGAACCACAAATGCTAATTTAGAGCTTATGCTTAAATCTGGAAGACTGATTAATTATTGGATCCCGTGTTATTAAAAATGGCACCCAAAGTTATCTCTATGGTGGCTGTGGACTACCTAGAGGCATCTTTATTTTCAATCTCCATGTTGAGGATGCTCAAGCAGACATGGCTCAAGCTTTTCTGTCTTCCTATTGGCTGTTGTAACTGATATCTGACCCCATTATGTAGCAGGCACACAATGGATTCAGTATTCTGTTCCACTGGAGCTGGAGGTCTGAAAGTAGGTTATAATATAACAGATTATAAACATAAATAAAATGTTTCTGTACACTGCCCACTTGTCATGTTCCCCGTTTCAATGTTCTGTTAACATCGTAACGTTTCACATGTCAAACCGTTTTTCCGTGTATACCCACCTGGCTCATGGCTGGGTTTTTCCATTCCTGCGCTCTGCTTTGTTTTGGAACTTTGGAATGTATGTTTGGGTTTGCACTCCTATTCAAGGTTACTTTCCCAGGCGCGTGTAACGGATCCTAGCACCTGGGAGGGGGTGTGTGCTGACGGGTGCTTGGGGCAGGACTGAATGGAAGGCAAGGCTTTTAAGTTTGTATTTCGCGTGCTTTGGCTCATTCTCAGCTTTCTCTGTATTTGCATACTATTCCTTTAATAAATCAGTTATCTTTAAGCCCGAGCTTGTGAGACTGAGTATTTGGGATTAGGCAACCATTACATAAAGCTGAGAATCAATTATATCATTTCCGCTAGCCCCATCCAAAGTTTGGGTAAAGAGGAGCGCTAGCGATGATCGAACCTCCGCTTTGCGAGTGTGAAGGGAGCGAAGAAGAGCCGGACTCGATGAAGACTCTGCTAGCTCCAACTTCGAGAGCGCAAAGGGCAGCACGTCGGGAGAGGCGAGATGTCCAATTGGATGATCTATTGTTGGCAGTGCAGGGTGCCACAGGGGGTGAACCCCAACTCGAAGTGGAAGCAGCACCGGGGAGGGGATCTCCACAACCATCCTGGGAACCAGAAATCCCCTTATCACCGAGGGTGGTGGTGACCAATAGACCCTTGGAAGAGCCTGTCACCCCTGCCTGCATGAAAGCAATAGAGGACAAAATGGATATGATAGTATCCCTATTAAAGGATATCCCCAGGGGCCCGGGGTCCCTACAGGAAGACTGGGAAGAAGACCCCTCCCAGATGGCTTTCCCAGGACAGAGGTCCCTGTCATCATTCTGGGGAAGAAGTAAGACTCGGGCTTCCTGTCAATTGGGAGGAAGGGAGCTGAGGGCATCCAGAGATCGACCACCACTGGGGGCTCGACGGATGCTGTTGTTTGCAGAGCCACCACAGCCGGTGGAGCCGGTAAGAACCTTTCCACCCTTTGGGGTGAAGTTTGATGGAGATCCTACCACGCTCTCCTTCTTCATCACAAATGCTAGACATTATATGAAAGATTGGGGGCAAAGTTTTCGGTCAGAACAGGGCAAGATTAATTTTATTGCCAACAAGCTGAAGGGGAGGGCAGCCGATTGGTACGTACAGCTGTGCCAAGCGGAGGCCACGGAGTTAGAGAACTTTGATGAGTTTCTGTGGTCACTTAAACAGCACTTTGAAGACCCATTGGCTCAAGAGAGAGCGAAAAGCTCCCTGAGAAAACTTTATCAAGGAACACTCTCTGTCGCAGACTATGCTTTGGAATTTAAAGCCCTGGCGGAAAAGGTGGAGGACTGGTCCCAATCAACCTTGGTAGAGATGTTCAAGCAAGGGCTGGAGACAGAAATCCTCCGTTGGGCTTTGTGTAGGGACGATCCTAAAACATTATACAGCTGGATTCAGTTGGCGGGCAGTGCGGAAAACGCTCTGCAAATGTATGCCCATAGTAAGGAACTGAGACAAACCCGAATCGCTAAGGGAGCTTGTGCTACGGGATATTCGAGTCGCCCTAAACCAAAAACCTGGGAGGAAGAAAGGGAACGACGATTTGCGAAAGGTCAGTGCTTGAGATGCGGGAAAGATGGGCATTGTGCCACTTCGTGCCCAAGACGCCGACCAGAGGAATGGCCAGGAAAAGTGCCAGGGAAATCGCCATCCCTCCCGCGCAAGATGAAGGCTGCATGCGCCGAACCCGACCCTCCAGACCTTCCATTCGGGGAAGAGGAAGAGGAATTACAGTTCGACCAGCCGGCGGGAAAAGCCTTCCACCTGCCCTGAAGGACGCCATTGGGCAGGTGGAAGAAACCGGGCGCGACCACGATTCGGTGAGTGGGAACTTCCCTACAATGACTGTCAAAGTAAAATTGGGCTCTAGAACCAAAACTGTTGAACTCTGGGCTATGCTGGACTTGGGTTGCTCCCGTTCGCTGATGCATCCTGATGTTGTAGCTGCCCTAGAATTGCCCACGTTCCCTTTGCCACGGCCCATGATCTTCATTCAATTGGATGGAACCATGGCGGGGGGGAAAGCAGTCACCCACTCTACAGGACTGGTGGCTTTACAGATGGGGACCCATTGGGAGAAATTGCCTTTTGTCATAGCTCCAGTGGGGGGCCCTTTGGTGATTTTAGGAATGCCTTGGTTTGTGCAACAAAACCCTTTCATCAACTGGCTGCACAGAACTGTAACATTTGCTGATGGATTTTATAAGGTACCTGAAAAGGACTTGTTAGAGGACATGGAGGGAGGACGGGTGGCTAACACTACAGTACAAACACTTACGCTGCTAGAAGGATTGCCCAACCAATACCAGGATCTGGCTGATGTGTTTGGGGAGAAAGAAGCAGATCGCTTGCCACCTCACCGGAAAACAGACTGTGCCATTGAATTTCTCCCTAATGTAAAGTTACCTCACCCAAAAATCTATCCCATGTCTCCCAAAGAGCTAACTACGCTGAGAGAATTCATTGACAAAAACCTGGCTAGGGGTTTCATTGAGCCTGCAAACTCCCCGGTGGGGGCCCCTGTTCTCTTTAGACCAAAAAAGGATGGCTCCTTGAGGCTGTGTACCGATTTCCGTGGGCTCAATGCAATCTCAATATTAAATAAATATCCTTTGCCCCTTATCAAAGATATGTTATCATATCTGGCCAGAGGCAAAATCTTCTCAAAATTGGATCTGAGAGAAGCCTATTTTCGCATTCGCATAAGGGAAGGGGATGAGTGGAAAACAGTGTTTAACTGTCCTCTTGGGGCTTTTCAATACAAAGTCCTGCCCTTTGGGTTATTGGGGGCACCTGGGGTTTTTATGCAACTTATCAATGAGGTCTTGCACGACCACCTGTTTAAGGGAGTACTGGTGTATTTGGATGATGTATTGATTTATACTGAAACCATGTCAGAACATATTCACTTGGTGCGTCAAGTGCTTACTAAGTTGAGAAAAGCTGAGTTGTATGCTAAACTGTCCAAGTGTGCCTTCCATCAATCACAAATTGATTATCTAGGATATAGAATTTCCGCTAAGGGTATTGAAATGGACCCTGCCAAGGTTGAAGCAATTGTGGCATGGGAGCCTCCCCGTACCAGGAGGCAATTACAAAGTTTCCTTGGATTCGCCAATTTCTACAGGGCATTTGCCCAAAATTTTGCAGAAATCGCCCTCCCCCTTACTGAACTGTTAAAAACTAAAGCGCAGGGGGATACGCGATGCTCTAAAAACCCAGGAGCGCTCCTTAAATGGACTCCAACTTGCCAACAGGCATTCGAGGTGCTCAAACAAATCTTCACTACCGAACCCATTTTGCAGCATCCAGACCCCACCAAGCCTTTCGTAGTACAGGTGGATGCCTCCAATTTCTCCGTCGGGGCACTACTGCTCCAGTCAGACCAGTCTGACACCTTAAAACCCTGTGCTTACCTCTCTCGCAAGTTCACTGAAACAGAGAGACGGTGGCATGTTTGGGAAAAAGAGGCTTTTGCTGTAAAAACCGCTTTGGAAACTTGGCGCCACTTATTAGAAGGGGCTTCAAACCCTTTTGAAGTCTGGACTGACCATAAGAACTTGGAAGCATTAAGCACCAGTCAAAAACTCAGCCCCAAACAACTTCGCTGGGCTGAATTTTTCAGTCGTTTTGATTTTTCCCTCACATTCATACCAGGCAAGAAAAACTTTTTAGCTGATGCGCTGTCACGCAGACCCCAAGATGCTGGCCCAGGGCCAACGGTGCAGGGTACTGTGTGGATGGAAAAGCAACTGAGTCTGGCAGCTGTAACACGCAGCCAAGCGCGAGCGCAACAAACTCAACCTCAAGCCGCTCCGCCTCCCTCCCGGTCACCGTGCTTGCCAATTCCATCAGACTTGCAACAACAGTTGCTATTCCACCTAAAAGCTGATACTTGGTTGCAAGCAAACCTACACACTGTAACTTTCACTGACAATTTTGCCTGGTGAAACGATCGTCTCTATGTGCCTGACGCGTTGCGGAAAACGATCCTCCAGCGTTGCCACGACGACAAGTTGGCTGGACATTTTGGATATCTTAAAACACTTCACCTAGTTAGGCATCAATTCTGGTGGCCAACTTTGCTAAAAGACCTTAAGGCATATGTCACTGCATGCCCTGTCTGCGCGGTTACAAAGTGCAAGACAGGCAAGTCTCAAGGTCTCCTCCAACCAGTTGCCACCCCATCCTTCCCATGGCAGGACATATCCATGGACTTTATTGTCGACCTACCACCCAGTCAACGAAAAACTGTCATTTGGGTGGTAAAAGATTTTTTTTCTAAACAAGCTCATTTTATCCCATGCGCCTCTATCACCACCGCGCAACAGCTGGCACATCTCTTCCTCGTTCACGTGTACCGCCTTCATGGAATCCTCGCCCGTTTGTTGAGTGACAGAGGCACACAATTTACATCACAGTTTTGGCGCGCATTTTTGATACTGCTTGGCACCAAACAAGCCCTATCCACCGCATGGCATCCGGAAACGGATGGATCTACTGAAGCAGTTAATTCTACCCATGAGCAATACCTTCGAGCGTTTGTCAATTACCAACAGGACAACTGGGTGGACTTACTCCCATTTGCTGAAGTTGCTTATAACAACGCCGTGCATCAAAGCACTGGTCAAGTGCCCTTTAAACTGTCTTCAGGCATGAGTTCGTCCCGATCCCTGAACTCCCGCACCCACAGCCGCTCCCAGCCTCTCTCACTGACTGGGCTAACACTCTCAAAGACTCGTGGCTCAACATTCAACAAGCTCTCAACCATGCCCAAACCACCTACAAACGCCATGCCGATGCTAAACGCTCCCGCGAACCTACTTTTGTTGTAGGGGATAAGGTCTACTTATCCACAAAATTCATCAAATCACCACAACCCTCCAAAAAACTTGGTCCTAAATTTGTGGGTCCTTTTCCCATTGTTGCACAAATTAACCCTGTTACTTTTAAACTGGATCTACCCCATAAACTCAAGCGTTTACATCCTGTTTTCCATTTCAGCTTGCTCAAGCCCTACCTGCAGTCGGACCGCTGGCATCCCCAACTGGCTCCACCACCTCCGATCATGATTGATGACCAACTCCACTTCGAGGTTACTGAAATCCTTGACTCCTGCCGCCAGCGTTCCACTTTGCAGTACCTCGTTCGCTGGAAACATTTCCCTCATCCTGAATGGGTTTCTGCTCCCGATGTCCGCTCACCCCACCTGGTTGCTCGTTTTCACTCTACCTACCTGGACAAACCAGCTCCTTAGCACTGTTCTGGGGGGGGGGGGGCGATATGTCATGTTCCCCATTTCAATGTTCTGTTAACATCGTAATGTTTCACATGTCAAACCGTTTTTCCGTGTATACCCGCCTGGCTCATGGCTGGGTTTTTCCATTCCTGCGCTCTGCTTTGTTTTGGAACTTTGGAATGTATGTTTGGGTTTGCACTCCTATTCAAGGTTACTTTCCCAGGCGCGTGTAACGGATCCTAGCACCTGGGAGGGGGTGCGTGCTGACGGGTGCTTGGGGCGGGACTGAATGGAAGGCAAGGCTTTTAAGTTTGTATTTCGTGCGCTTTGGCTCATTCTCAGCTTTCTCTGTATTTGCATACTACTCCTTTAATAAATCATTTATCTTTAAGCCCGAGCTTGTGAGACTGAGTATTTGGGATTAGGCAACCATTACACCACTATTATAGTCTCTTAACTAGGGTTGCCAAATATCACTGTGTAAGAGCTAAAATTAATGAGGTAGTAAATAAGACATGGCAGAACCATTGTGTAAATGTGGAGCAGATATCAATCTTCACAGTTGGGGAAAAAATGGCCCGGAATCTAGGATTCAAAAAATACATAAGGAAAATGCCTAGGATTTAACAAAGGCCTGGATCTGACATACACACACTGGGCTTGGTTCCTCTGGTTTGCAATAGGCTGATCATTTTTCCATCCACATACATATACACACTGAAAAAACAAACAAAAGAACACAAAGATATCCATGTGAAATTGTTGCATAGAGTGTTCATATCTGTCAGCCCTCCTAGGTAAACCAAACAGGAAACATGACCAGATTTGGTAATTCTACTTAATTGTAAGGCTACATTAAGATAATTTTGCAAGTCTGAAAGGACAAATGTCCCACTGTCTCTTTTTACAGCCTGATTAATTAGGGCAGATCTTTCCTAAGTTTCTACCTCTGACTCTTAAGCAGTTCTAGGCTCCTCCCTCGCTTGTCTGATTGTTTCCTAGGGATCATCTCTTCCCCTCATCCCTCAAGGTCATTCTCACATATTATTACAATATCAATAGACATGTCCTTTCCAGAAGCCATACTTCAATAAAGGATAGATGGACATCATCATCACCACCATCATCTTCAGTATCATCATAACTGATGATTAACTGCCTTCAAAATGCACCACATTTGTAAAATTAATTCATTTCTCCATTCTGACACAAGCTTTTTCTCATGCACACATATACATACACTCACAAAGAGTAATTTATGGAAATCTGGGTTCAGCAAGCATAAATATATGTACACCTACTTGATAGTTCAGTGCTTCCTACTCATTGTTACTGAGTTCAGTGCCTTTAATTCAGGTAAGGAGTTTAGCACTTCTAAAGCTGTTCAGTCAGCATATCTTCTTCATTTTCTTCTCATCCTCTTTCACAGGTAGAGGGTGAATACTTGCAAAGGAGAGCCTCTCTTTCCATAGACTCTCTCCACCAATGGATAGTCCTGACCTTCTGGAGTCCTTAATTATATGGAGAGCCTCTGCAGATACAGAAGGATTTCCAAGCAGACATTCATCTTCTACATATGGAATATGTAAGAGGATTACATGGCTAGTGTGCTTGTTACCCTTTCCAGGATTCCTTTGAGGTCACCTGGTCTCTTTCCACTAGGATTTTTCTAATAACATATTAGCATTGAATGTATGGAGAGCCAGTCTGGTGTAGTGGCTAAGGCACCAGACTAGAAAGTGGGAGTCCATGAGTTCTAGTCCTGTCTTAGGCACAAAGCCAGCTAGGTGACCTTGGGCCAGTCCCTTTCTCTCAGCCCTAGGAAGAAGGCCTTCAGCAAAGGATCGTTACCTTGTTGTGGTGCTGGAGCTTGAGCACCTCAATGATGCCATGAGCTAAACCGTGAAGGGCCACCCAAGACGGGAAGGTCATGACAGAGAGGTCAGACTAAATGCGATCCCTGGGGAAGGTAATGGCAACCCACCTCAGTATTCTTGCCGCGAAAACTAAATGGATCAGTACAACCAGAGATATGTCGGTATACCATCGGAAGATGAGACCCCCAGGTCGGAAGATGGTCAAAATGCTACTGGGGAGGAACAGAGGATGAGCTCAACTAGCCCCAGACGTGATGACGCAGCTAGCTCAAAGCCGAAAGGACGGCTAGCGGCCGACGGTGCTGGTGGTGAACGGCGAATCCGATGTTCTAAGGATCAACACACCATCGGAACCTGGAATGTAAGATCTATGAGCCAGGGCAAATTGGATGTGGTTATTGGTGAGATGTCAAGATTAAAGATAGACATTCTGGGCGTCAGTGAACTGAAATGGACTGGAATGGGCCACTTCACATCAAATGACCACCAGATCTACTACTGCGGACAAGAGGACCACAGAAGAAATGGAGTAGCCTTCATAATTAATAGTAAAGTGGCTAAAGCAGTGCTTGGATACAACCCAAAAAACGACAGAATGATCTCAATTCGAATTCAGGGCAAGCCATCTAACATCACAGTGATCCAAATATACGCCCCAACCACAAATGCTGAAGAAGCTGAAGTAGAGCAGTTCTATGAGGATCTGCAGCACCTACTGGACAACACGCCTAAAAGAGATGTTATTTTCATCACAGGAGACTGGAATGCTAAGGTGGGCAGTCAAATGACACCTCAAATTACAGGTAAGTATGGCCTGGGAGAACAAAACGAAGCAGGACACAGGCTGATAGAATTTTGCCAAGACAATTCACTCTGCATAACAAACACTCTCTTCCAACAACCTAAGAGACGGCTTTATACATGGACTTCACCAGATGGACAACACCGAAATCAGATTGATTACATCCTTTGCAGCCAAAGGTGGCGGACATCTGTACAGTCGGTAAAAACAAGACCTGGAGCTGACTGTAGTTCAGATCACGAACTTCTTCTTGCACAATTTAGGATCAGACTCAAGAGATTAGGGAAGACCCACAGATCAGCTAGATATGAGCTCACTAATATTCCTAAGGAATATGCAGTGGAGGTGAAGAATAGATTTAAGGGACTGGACTTAGTAGATAGGGTCCCGGAAGAACTCTGGACAGAAGTTGGCAGCATTGTTCAGGAGGCGGCAACAAAATACATCCCAAAGAAAGAGAAAACCAAGAAGGCAAAATGGCTGTCTGCTGAGACACTAGAAGTAGCCCAAGAAAGAAGGAAAGCAAAAGGCAACAGTGATAGGGGGAGATATGCCCAATTAAATGCAAAATTCCAGAGGTTAGCCAGAAGAGATAAGGAATTATTTTTAAACAAGCAATGCGCGGAAGTGGAAGAAGACAATAGAATAGGAAGGACAAGAGACCTCTTCCAGAAAATTAGAAACATTGGAGGTAAATTCCAGGCAAAAATGGGTATGATCAAAAACAAAGATGGCAAGGACCTAACAGAAGAAGAAGAGATCAAGAAAAGGTGGCAAGAATATACAGAAAACCTGTATAGGAAGGATAACAATATCGGGGATAGCTTTGACAGTGTGGTCGGTGAGCTAGAGCCAGACATCCTGAAGAGTGAGGTTGAGTGGGCCTTAAGAAGCATTGCTAATAACAAGGCAACAGGAGACGACGGCATCCCAGCTGAACTGTTCAAAATCTTGCAAGATGATGCGGTCAAGGTAATGCATGCTATATGCCAGCAAATTTGGAAAACACAAGAATGGCCATCAGACTGGAAAAAATCAACTTATATCCCCATACCAAAAAAGGGAAACACGAAAGAATGTTCAAACTATCGAACAGTGGCACTCATTTCACATGCCAGTAAGGTAATGCTCAAGATCCTGCAAGGGAGACTTCAGCAGTTCATGGAGCGAGAATTGCCAGACGTACAAGCTGGGTTTAGAAAAGGCAGAGGAACTAGAGACCAAATTGCCAATATCCGCTGGATAATGGAAAAAGCCAGGGAGTTTCAGAAAAACATCTATTTCTGTTTTATTGACTATTCTAAAGCCTTTGACTGTGTGGACCATAACAAATTGTGGCAAGTTCTTAGTGGTATGGGGATACCAAGTCATCTTGTATGCCTCCTGAAGAATCTGTATAACGACCAAGTAGCAACAGTAAGAACAGACCACGGAACAACAGACTGGTTTAAGATTGGGAAAGGAGTACGGCAGGGCTGTATACTCTCACCCTACCTATTCAACTTGTATGCAGAACACATCATGCGACAAGCTGGCCTTGAGGAATCCAAGGCTGGAGTTAAAATCTCTGGAAGAAACATTAACAATCTCAGATATGCAGATGATACCACTTTGATGGCTGAAAGTGAAGAGGAACTGAGGAGCCTTATGATGAAGGTGAAAGAAGAAAGTGCAAAAGCTGGTTTGCAGCTAAACCTCAAAAAAACCAAGATTATGGCAACCAGCTTGATTGATAACTGGCAAATAGAGGGAGAAAATGTAGAAGCAGTGAAAGACTTTGTATTCCTAGGTGCAAAGATTACTGCAGATGCTGACTGCAGTCAGGAAATCAGAAGACGCTTAATCCTTGGAAGAAGAGCAATGACAAATCTCGATACAATAGTTAAGAGCAGAGACATCACACTGACAACAAAGGCCCGCATAGTTAAAGCAATGGTGTTCCCTGTAGTAACATATGGCTGTGAGAGCTGGACCATAAGGAAGGCTGAGCGAAGGAAGATCGATGCTTTTGAACTGTGGTGTTGGAGGAAAATTCTGAGAGTGCCTTGGACTGCAAGAAGATCCAACCAGTCCATCCTCCAGGAAATCAAGCCAGACTGCTCACTTGAGGGAATGATATTAAAGGCAAAACTGAAATACTTTGGCCACATCATGAGAAGACAGGACACCCTGGAGAAGATGCTGATGCTAGGGAGAGTGGAAGGCAAAAGGAAGAGGGGCCGACCAAGGGCAAGATGGATGGATGATATTCTAGAGGTGACGGACTCATCCCTGGGGGAGCTGGGGGTGTTGACGACCGACAGGAAGCTCTGGCGTGGGCTGGTCCATGAAGTCACGAAGAGTCGGAAGCGACTAAACGAATAAACAACAGGAAGAAGGCAATGGCAACCCAATTCTGAAATCTTACCAAGAAAACTGCAGGGACATGTCCAAGCATTCACCAGGAGTCAGCACTGACTCAAACTCACACACACACACACACAGAGATAGAGTGTATGATGACCTCTATCCAATTCAAAGTTAATTATTTGGGGGAAAAAATCATCTTTCATTTGGATAAGTGTAGTTTTACTCCCTCATTTCAATCATTCATGCAAGAAATAGTTTCTGAGTGAATTCCCAACAGCCTCTGATTGAATGAATAATTACTATTACTCAATTTTTAAAATCACATTTTGAAATCATGGTTCCATTTCCCACCCATTGCTGCTGCTTCATCCCACTAATTACATCACTCAAAGGAGGGATCCTCCTAGTCTGAGATCATGTAGCAAATAAGATGATGTTAGGTGAGTATCTGAATCAGAGCAACGTCAGTGAAATACTTTCAGAATATTCACAAATCAGCTTTAGGGATTATGAGATCTACATGATTACCTTAAGTAAATGCAATCTAATCTTGACTACAAATGACAAACTAAACTTATTTCCAAATGTTTTTGATGACAGCTGTTTTACAGTCCCAACTACCATACGCAAGACAAAGCACCAGTGGTTCAAGTGGACAGGAACAAAAAGTGATTACCTGAACTCCAAATACAAAGATAGAGCACACAAAATGCATGCTTATACTATTCCCTTTCAGAATAGAAATAGTAAACCTAGTAACATAAAGATATGAGGAAAGGAAAAGGAATACAGTTATGTGTGTCAGTAACTGCAAGTACCTCCTAGTTGGTGGGATGCAGGCAGTAGTATCCAAGGTAGAGATCTCAGCTTGCATGAATGTCCTTGGGATAAAACTGGGCTTTGGTTGTGTTCATGGCACACTAGCCAAAATATGCCCAAATGACCTGTTCTATCATTATTGCTAACAAGGAACGCTGCATGTGGCTTGGGTAAAATTAAAATAGATACCCTAATCAATATGTTATGTTGCTAAATTTTTTCCCATCTTTCAAACAACATTCTGGTAGTCACAATACAATGGTTGAACCTAACCTTCATAACCCATCTAAGCAGATGTGTGCCAGAATTAAGACCAATTGTCATCTTTACTAGTTTGTTTCCTTTCTGGTTAAGTGTAGTAGATATTTCATACATTAGATAAAAAATACATTAAACAAACTAGCTTAAGCTTCTAAACAGAAGATTAAGCCATAATCTCATTTCTTGTCTGAGAGAAAGTATGCGGAATGATATAGATTCAATTCAAAGAATATTGAGCTGGAAAAAAATATACTGCATAACGTATATGTAGCCTATAAGGTCCAAAGGGAACCTGTTACTATAGATCACATAATAGTTTGCTTACCTTCTTCCAGATCCATTTTTAGTAAAGCTTCTAAGGAGCATGCCATATAATGTTTCTCCATTTTAGAAACTTTGTGTACCCTACTCCTAATTTCATTGATTATATTTAAGCATGGGAACTCTCTCAAAGGTTATTTGCTATTGTAATCAGTCAAAGAAACATCACTGAATTTAAGATTTCTGAAAGTAGTATACAGCAGATCAAAGGCAGAGACCTTATGAACTGGCATTTCCCAAGGGGGGGGGATATATTGGGATCAGGCCCATTCCAAGGCCCACTGCTAAGGCAAAGAACAGGATAGACATCTCTTTGTCCATTAAAAGCTGAAGAAGCAGATACCAACTGGATCTGCTTCTGGAGATACTACCTGGATAGACAGTTGAATCTTATTTCAATCCTGATATTCCATGCCCTTCAGCATCTGTTGAATGTTAGGAACTGAATATATGAATGTTAGGAACCTGATGTCCTCCCGGTGTTTTGGGAAAGCAACATCCAGAATGTATAGACATTGTTTAAGATAAGCATATGGGCAACATGTACATGAAGCCCTTGGAACCCTCCTGCCACTTTCCCCTCCACTAGTTCTTCATTTTGAAGAGCAGATTGATGCAGCTATGGGATAGAAGTGACTTTTGATGACTATATGTAAATTTAAGGTGAATTGGAAGTAGATTGGTTTATCCATCACTGTTTATCAATTGGGTATAGAGTAGTGAACGTGACAGATAATACAGGATTAGCCCTACTCACAAAATCTTCTGCCTCCCATTTTTCCCATGAAAACTTAATAAAAATATGGCAAAATGTGTCCTGGACTATTCTTCTTTTGTATAGAAATGATTGAACAATCTTACCCAACAAGTGTACATCAATGGTGCTGTGTCAAGCTGTAAAAAATATGTAGAGTGGTCTACTATATACTTCAAAATATTTATAATGAACTTGGATGATGGATTAGAAAGTATAATTATCAAATTTGTGGATCGTAAACATTTATAGATAGGATCAAGATTCAGGAGAATCTTGATAAGATGAAATAATGGAAAGAAAAGAGCAAGATACATTTCAACAAGCAAAAATACAAAATCCTTCATTTGGCTAGGAAAAATCAAAAGCATGAATATAGAATGGGGGAGACCATACTGGACAGCAGTGCAAAATAATCTGGATATTTTTGTGGTTCACAAGTTGAACACAAGCAAATTAAATACATTAAAATCTGAGGCTTTATCAATAGAGGCCTAGGATCAGAATCAAGGTGGGGGGGAAACATTGTTCCTGTCTATTTTGTGATGGTCAGACTACAGAACAGTCTGCAGACTCGAATTCTGGGCTCTGGATTTTATTTAAGGAATTGGAATGGTGACGGGGGGTTGTTGAGTATGTTTACCTTGGAGAAGAGAATATTATAAGAAGAGATAACAGTCTTCAGCTGTCATAGAGAAGACAGGGTAGATTGTTCAAACTGCTGGACTAGATGGGCCAGAAGTCCAATTCAGCAGGGCATTGCTTGTGTTCTGCTTATCTGCTTATGTTCTTATGATAGTGTCTCATTTACTTTCTATTATTCTGTGATACTGTTATCATTCTTGATGCTTACAGGAATGGAATCTCAAAACAACCCCACACCAAAACAAACAAACAAACAAACAAAAAACATGGGTCAGATTGTTTAAAACTGGATGAGAAAACATCAGGAAATTGCAAGACTATAGGCTAGAATGGGAAGTAAAACAATTCCAGAATAAGGCAATGAAAAATATCTCACATATGGTTGCCAAGAAAATTACATGGTTATGAAGTCACCAGAAGTCAAGCTTGACTCAAATGAGACTTTAATTTTACCTTTCCTGCCTAGGTTTTACATAAAAAGCAATATTCCTTTAATATGTGCGCAACCATGGTCTTACTGGTTAAGTGTTCAGGGAGCTGAAATCTAAACACAACTGGAGATCACCAGATTGCAAAATGTTGGGCAAGGGTCATGGAAGGTTTGGCAAAATAGTCCATGTATACAGATCCAATAGATGATACATTTCAAGCTAAATGCCCAATCCCAGATTATAGTTTTTGTAATCTGGACTGGAATCATTTCAGGTTCTAGTATATTAAAGCAACCACAGAAGAGAAAAGCAGTAAACATGTAGCAAAGCTATATATGCAATAAAGGCATCTCAGAAAGAAACCATATCAGTGGTCTGATGTTAGAACTGAGTGGTGGCAACGGGGCAGCTACAAAACCTCTAGAGTTTCCATTGAATGGGTTTTAGAGGCTGAATAAAAGACTAAAACAACAGAATATAGCTGTAATATTTATAACAGAAACAGGAATGTAAACGTGAAGCCCATGGAATTTATGTGTTCCAACTTTAATAAACCTATGAGCATTTGAAATGATAGCAAGCTCATTCTCTATACTATAAATAATAATAATAAAAAAGTCACACTGTTGCTATTCAGAGAGTGACAAACAGTACCCAAAAATCTCTAGTTTGGAAAATGATATGCCATCTGCTTGTCATTCATTTCAAAGAGCTTATTTTTCCATGCTTGGATGGGGAAGAGATATGATATAAATGATTACAGCCCTATGAATGGAAAAATATAGAGTTTATTCTTTATAGACAGACAGGTGACATGCTTCCATCTTTGATCTTAACCAATGCTTACATATTTCAAATTCTAAATGAACACTGTATTTCTCTTTCCAGTCACTGATGATTGTCAACAGTTGAAAGGGAAATCATTCTTTACAAAGACATTTAGGTTAATCAGCATGATCACATTAACCAGTATGTGTGTGGCTGGCTGAGCCCCTTATGTTTCTGACAGCAAGGGGGTGATTGATTAAAGGGCAGGCAAGGGATAGGGAAGTTAAACTGTAAATAAAGGAGTGTATGTACTTGTCCTTTATGCTTGGATTCTTTTCCTCACAGAGAGAAAAAGAGAGAGAAACATACCCTGCAGAAGAGTTAGATTTAGAGATGGGCAACTCATGGACCACATGCAGTTCCCAGAACCTGCTCAAGATAAGTAGGGCTAAAATGTTCTGCATTTTCAATGGGCTTTTGCAAAAGAATAAACTTGGTTCATTTCATCTCTTTTTTTAAAGAGCAACAATTAAACCATTGTGATTGTTTTAAATCTCAGGGTGGTGTTTAAAGGACAATATGAGTAATTATATGGACCAAGGCACCTATTTTGTCCCTTATACCTTCCCCCCCATCCTGAAAAAGAAATTAAAAAAAAGGTCCCCAAAAATCACCCACACCCATAACAGTGTGATATGATACCATAGAGTCACTTGGTTGAGATGGGCAGCTATAGACATAGAAATAAATAAATAAATAATGCAGAGTAGTGACATGGCATTAGTAACTGTTCTTAACACTTTGGCCAGCCCCAGCTGTTGCAACTCGTGTTTCACCAAGTTGAATGCAACATACCAGTGTGCATGGACTTTATCTCCCAGAATTCTCAGCAATGGCCATGGAAGCTAGGAATTTTGGGAGAGGAAGTCCTTAAATGTAAAGGGCACTCAAACTGGAAAAGGCTAAACCAAGTCTTGCAGCCTGCCAAACTTTCTATGGCGCTACTGTATCCTTCACTGTCAGGGACACGGAGGAAGGAGAAAGTTATAGAGCCAGTCATTCACAATATCAGGTTGTTGGGCCTCAGTCAAAAGAAAACATCTTTTTTTTTTAAAAAAATAATTTTATTAAAAGTTTTGAATAGAACAATAAAGGATAATATAAACTAGATGAAAAAAAGAAAAAAATACAAGAAAAAAAGGAAAAAAGAGAAAAAAATGTATAACCCCTTCCCCCCACCCCCAAGAAAGTGACTTCCCACCCTCATCCTGGCAAGTATAAACAATTCCTTGATCTCTTCACCTCCTCTTAGCTAACAAATATAAAAATTCTTCATCCCATAACCCATTTCTTAATAATAGGCAAATCAAATAAGTAACATCTTCTTCAATCCAGTCACCAGCAAAAAATCCATACAAAGCTCTAAAATTTTAACATTAATTAACATATATGAAACTCAACATTCCACATCTCAGCTCTTAACTATAACAGAATCCCATTTAAAAGGCATAAAATGGGCACAATATCCCAAGATAAATCAAATTAAAACAAAAAAACAAGTTTAACATGACAGAGACCATTTCTCCTTTACAGAAGACAAGCTCCAATACACAACATTCCATAAAGCAACTTATCCTGTTCAAATACACATTCCCTATTTCCACTCCAAACTATAAGCACATCCACATTTCACAAATATGAAGTAGCCCCAATATCCTAATATAAACAAAAGACTGAAGTAAAGTAACAAAAATATTTTTTTTTCCTTTAAGAAGACAAGTTCTCCAAACTTCCTTAGTTTGAATAAAAAGAAACAATTAAATGCAAAGCCAGTTTAAGTACTATAAACTTATGATTGCTTAAAGTAACTATAGGTGAAAAGACTTTTACATCGTATTAAATGTGAGCAAATCCGGTATATCACATTTTTTTTTTCTAATTAAGATATCAAATCCAGAAAGAACCACCCAGAATAACAACATATCCCATTTTATCCCTGGTCAAATAAACCAACTTTATAGTCCTTTTTTCTTCTATACAGGTAGTCTTCTCTGTAACCCATTCAGATGATTGTTGATCCTTATAACAGATTTCTTTAGTACTTTAAAGAGTCTCCTTTGTAAGTCCAACGAAAGAAAATTATTCCAATTGTTTTCTGGGATTATCATCATTATTTCCTTCTTGATTTTTAAAACCTCATCCAGTTTTCTCTATATATCTGGTGACAAATTCTTATTCAGAGTCTCGTTCATACTTTCCTCAAGTAAATTTTGCTGCATATCTTGTTCTGTAACATCTTCATCTGGGAGCAAACTGTTCTCAAGAAGACACAACATAGCTGATTTGATTAAATCAAATTCATGACGCAGGTCCCTGCGCAGTTCATCAAAGATGTCTCTAAACGCCATTATAAATTGCTTGTCTTATTATAACTTCAATCTCAAAAACAATTTTATTTTCCCACAAGCATATATGTATTCTTTAAAAAATATTTTCAAAGTCTTAATGTTCGAAGTCCAAAACTCCAACATTTTCTGAACCCTTAAAACTTTCTGTAGCCAAAACCTTGTCTTGCTTTTTGATGTTTATTTTAAGTTCTTAAACATTAGAAAAATAGTTCTTCTTATATTGAGGATTGCAGGTACTCACCCGGTGTTTCCAACCTTGTCACTCTGCAAGTGTCTAACTTCTTTGAATCAGTTAGTAGGCAATTTCTGAAAATAGCAAGCAAGGGAAGGACATGAATCTCGTGTCCTTTAAAAGGCTCCATTTGCAGCTAGAGCAAATATGGCAAATTCCTCCATCTCCCGGTTTTCCCCTGAGATCACTGTCTTTCAGTCTCTTCATGGGGAAGAGGAACAACTATAAGGAGAAACAGCTTGGGTGATCTCGCACGTCTCTCTTTGATCCAGAGAGAATAGTAGGAGACAATCCTACAAATGTTACAATCCCTTGTAACATGCTGCAAATGTCAGCCCCACTTGTTTGCGAAGCTGTCTTTAGTCTACCATCTTCCCCAGAAGTCTAAAGAAGAGAACACCTAAAGCTATCTTTTTTTTCCCCCACAGAATGGCTTTTTATCAGTTTAGGCTCACATTACCAGCCAAGTTTCTATCTAACAGCAGTTATTTATGCTGTGGTAACTCCTGCTTGAATTACTGTGATTATAGATGAGGCGGCTTTGGAAAATGGCTCAGGGACTTCATTGATTTCAAAACAGGACTAACTAGAAATGGTTAATATAGTTGTATTATGTCAGTGTATAATAGTAGAGTTTTCTGTTTTTCTTTGCTGGTATCTAGCAAAGTTGTCTAAAATTTTCAGCTCTATTCTGGTAGCCATAGGTAAGACACTTAGTAACCAGAAGAAATATTTCTTCAGTAGTGGTTTCCCTTTTTGTGGAATTCCCTTCATTTCATCTGCCCTTTATTGCAATCTGAAATTATTATTGCCTTCCTAAGGCTGAGAGAGAGTGACCGGCCCAAGGTCACCCATCTGGCTTTGCGCCTAAGGTGGGACTAGAACTCACAGTCTCCCAGGTTCTAACCTGATACCTTAACCACTAAACCAAACTGGCTGTCTCACATACTTTTCCCACACACAAATATGTACCTTTGCATTATTTTCCTCATATAATATTTTTGACCCATTGTTTAACTGGGTTCTCTTTATCTAGTTTAGAACTTGGGCAGAGAACAGATGATGTTCTTGGTCATATTTATGCAGAAATATTGAAAATTGAAAAAGTTGCACAAACCTTTAAGCGCCACTGTATTTACATGGTTTCTGGGTAAAATATAGGAGTGATTTACCATTGCCTTCTCATGTGCAGCATGAAATTATTCATTTGCCATTGCCTTTAAAGTGATTATCTAACTCTAGCATCTTTGTATATCACTAATCCCTGTTATAGGTTCCTGTTTGTTTCACCAGGCAGCTGAAATGACCTTCATGCCTTGGAAATATATATTCTAATGTTCTTTGCTCATCCCTCCCAGGAATATCCCTGCCATGATAAGGTGGCATAGCAGTACTTGTGGGGGATACATTGGTGAAACAAATGTATTTTTTTAACATATATTTTCAAAGATACCTAAGTAGAAATGAAATTCTGAGTATTTCAGTTTTTCCAAATTTATAAACACAGATATTTTTGCCCTTCGGTGCAGCACATTCAATATCAAAGGTGAGCTGCATTTTCCACTGACAGGGAGCATATTTGCTTGTGAGTTTTGAGATACAGAGGAAATAAAGGATTTGGAGTAGCCTGCCTTGAGAAGCTTCATTTTATGTTCAGGATGTAAATGAGTTTATTAAGGAATTATGTGATAGATGTAATGATTGGATTTGCAAAGCAAAGGCCATAACTTCATGAAAATAATTAGGAAGATTCAATACTCCTTTGTTCTCATTCATTTTAACATTTCAGACAGAATATTTCTATTCTATTCTTCATAAATATTTATGTACCTAAATAATGTTTCTTTTTTTCTTTTTGTTCAAATGTTCTCTCTTTCACATTCCTGCTTTAAAAAAAAGTGCAAATCCTCAATTTCAGACACCACATGAATATAAGGGAAGGTTTTTTTTTTTTTTTTTCTTTGTACTTCACAACATGGGCTGATCTAAAAATCATCTGATGGGCTGTGCTCCTTAGAGAGTATTGAACAACTGAATAATAAAGGGACAATATAAAATATTTCTGGATATCCAGAATACAAGACTTTGTATGCAATTTGTTGCATACAACAATTCGAAAGTAGAAATGATCTGCAAGGAGAGCTGATCTGTTTTGCAAACGTATGCTGACTGATTCTTTCTAGTCCCTCTCCATTTAAACACCGTAAGTTGTTTTCAGACCATAGCCACATGGCTATGCTTCCTACTCTGTGCTACAATTCAGAATCACATTGTTCTTGGTATAGCAATGTATAACTACTATGTAAGGGTACCCATTTTCTACTTATGCAGACAGTTCCTTGTAAAGCCTAAATGCTGGCTAGGAGGCCTGCAATTTTTGAACAACTTCCCTTGAAATATAACTATTACAGATGAAACTAAATGAGAATGGGTGTGTTGTCAATAAGAGCCATGTGTGTAAAGATCCATGATCTGCATCTTGCCATTGTTGTATATCCACAAATGATTCTTAGACAAACCCAATCTTTTTGGACTTGGGCCAAGATCTAGAATATGAAGATAATAATACAGGGTTTTTTTTAACATTATAAGGTTGTTATAAAGATTATAACAAACCAAGGATGTGACATTTTCAGACTGTAGAAAGTACTAGGCAAAATGTAAGTAGTGTTAAACTGAAGCAGAAGACAAGTATAATATTAGTTTTGAAATATTGCTGCAAGATATTTTCCTTCCTCTGAATGTGCAATCCACTTTGAGGAGAATATAATTTTACAAAAGATGTTATCATTCAGGCATATGTGATCTGGGAAGAAAATGTGAAAAAGTAGGTGAATTTTGTAAATTACATATTTTTTGACATATGGATGTATCACAGAGACACTATATCTTTCTATTATATATTGCAGTACATATTATCACTTTCAAAATTGCCTAGTATGGTGCAGTTTATATTTCAAAACATGACTGTCTCATCCAGTCTGTTTTAGTAGACATAAAACAACCTATTATCCAAAGTACCCTCCAGTTAGATGACCCTCATTCAGCCTCCTCTGAGTACTTTGTGATAAGGTTACTTCATTTGTTATTTGCATTTACAAACCAAAATATCTTTTATTTTTACATATTTTACAGAGATTCATAAGCTTAAAAATTAAATAGCAAACTAGGTTTCCTGTTGTAACATTGACATACTGGTCAAATTAGGGGAAAAAAATGATAAAGCTATAGCTCAAACAGGACTAATTGTATCTCCCTACTCCCTGCTCAATGTTTTTATGGAATTTTATCCAGCAAGAGCACTGAGAGGATTTAGTGATTGGGAGACGAACTTTCCATCTAACCAGAATATAATAAGTGGTTATCACAAGAAACATGTGGTAGCTTGGCAGCTCTCAATAGCCTGTTTATGTTCCAGGACAGAATGCTATTAGGATGATTCTGATTCATGATATAGGCTTTCTGCCATCAAATCACTCCCAGCTGCTGGGTGAAGTAAGGAAGAAGGTGGAGGAAAACCAGGAAATTATCTGTTTCATATATACAGTTCTTAAAGTTCACTATAAATTACATGGAGCTAAGCCTCTGTGTTTTCTACTAAGGTACACAGGGACCTCACAGTCCAATTTAATAGCCTGATCTGGAATCTGAAAACGTTTGGTCAAACCCAGGTTACTTGGAAGGTAATCCAATCCAGTTATTTCAGAAAAGGGATTTTTAAAAATACATGAAAAGCTATATTTATATTCAGAAGGACAAATTCCTCCCATGATTAATTCCTTGCAGCCTTGATTTTCACAAGACTCACATACAAAATAAGAGAGGAAGCTTGGCAGGAAAACAGGAGCCAGCTTTTCCAAATGCAGCACTCCGCTGCTTGAATTCTCTCCCAGGAGAGGTTGAATCAGTCCCTTCATTGATTTCTAGATGGGAAAATACTTTAAGACTGTCACACTTTCAAATGGATTTTAATGCCTACCACCTCTGAGTTTGTCCCATCAGCTTGTTTTAACAGCTCTCTGCTTTTCTTGTTTATTTTACTGGCAGTTTAGGTCAATAAACGGTTTTGGGTGAAAAAAGCTCTGAAGCTTGAAAGGGGACATTCCTTTAACAGAGTAGTTAAGAAATAAATGCATAATACAAAGTATGTTTTCAAAGCTTATGACAAGATTCAACTATATTTTCAATTACAGGCTCACACTGAACATTGAAGGAAGTTGTACTGATGGTACTCTTAGGCAGATAGAGAAGTGGAAGCAATTTAGAGAAAAGGATGCGACCCAGAAGATGAAGCTCCAGAGTGAAAGACATAGAATCACCTATGGAATATTGGGCTTAAATTCAGGAAAACTAAATTAAATTAACATTAGGAGAGCAAAACTTGCTAACAATAACAGCGGTTTGACAGAACAAACTAGTCAGAGAATTGGTTGGGTCCCTTTCATTGGATGTGTTCAAATGGCAGTGTAATGTGTTGGGGATACTTTAATTTGAATTCTTGCATCAAGCAATGATTTGAACCTGATGGCTTAAATGACCCCTTCCAACTTTATGATTCTACAGTATGGTTTTTGTTTGTTTCTTTGTTTGTTTTTGCTGAAAGCAACCTATACTATTACTATTATTATATTAAACTATATACAAACTATTTAAACAATTCACCTAATATTTTAAGGAAGCTATCTGCTCAAAGTAATCTGATGAATCCAAACTGAATTTTGGGAATTACTGCATGATTTTCAAGATATTTAATCTGTTTATAATCTTTTATAGAATACCTATATAGACATATTCCCTGAACATATTTCTATGAATCTGAAACTTTGGTTCTTCACTTTCATTCTGTTCCTCACAGTTTATTTGTGGGAGAGACTTAACCAAAGAATGTTAAGGATAGACTATAATATTTTAGGCTTATTGGTAAGAGCGGCATGATTGAGAAATCATGCCTAGTATGAAAAAAATAGAAATATTTTTCTCCTCTCAGTTTTAGAACCTGGAATCATTCACTGAAACTCAAGAAGACTCAGAAACAATACAAAGATGAACTTCTCATCATCTAGTTATTGTATTAGTTTTGTTGCTCTCAGTTGTAGTGATGGTCATCAATATAGAAGACTTTACAGAGTTGAAGTTGTTCAGAGGTTCTGAACAAATTAATAGAAAATTGACTACTACCTTGGTGGCAAAGTTTCAAAGATGTGTTATTCTTCAGCAGTGCTTTGATTTAACTTCCCTTTGAAGTGACTGTGTGAAGCAATGCAACCAAACACTTCTATATTGCAAAGAAAAGCTGCTATACAGTTTCAGTTCACATTGTTGTAAGGTCTTCTTCTTATACTTCCAACAGCTAGAAGGGGCTTCATACATAATGAAGGATCAGAAGAGTCAGATGGAGGAATGCAAAGTACCTCAGTGAGGTGAATAATGTACTCTCAGTGGTACAAAGTTAATTGTTGAAGTGATTTCTTGGGACAGATTTACTATTTATTCCTCCAGAATCACAAGCTGCTCTACTTAAATGCCAATAACTAGGGAGCATTGTACAAAGAAACCAGAGACCATCTGTCCATGTTTATGGGTGTCCTGAATGTATGTGATTGGCCACATCATGACAAAGAATACTGTACTATACTAGAGGGGCCACTGTTCTGACCCACCAGAGTTCTTCTTACATTCCTTATAATTTCTTGAAAGCTTGGCTCAGTGTAATAGAATAGAATGGGAAAAAGCTTGCTGTTTTGTCCTAATTTCAAGTTTAGTGTAGGATATTTCCTAACCTTATTGTTTAGAAGAGCACACAAACTATACACAATTTCCTCTTTTGGATGAAACATCAAAGACACAATAGATGTCCTTAGCATTAGCCATAAATTTTCTTTTTGTGACTTCAGAAGGTGTTTGATCCTGACTAAATCTCTTTATATTTCTTCATGAGGCAGATTTAATGGCTACTGAATTTTGGTCAACCATCTATATATATAGAATTCTTCACAACATTACCTGCACCTGACAGTGGTTTGACTAGCAAAAGAAATAACCTTGGGGAGAAAAATGCTTCACTCTGTTTAGTACAAAATGGAAAAATGGACAGTGAAATAATGATGGATAATGTGCAGGCTGTCAGAAGCTCTTGTCTCTGCAAGAGAAAAACTACCTTTTTATATGAGAAAACAAAAATGGTGGACTACAGTGAAATCAGTTGTACTCTAGAACCACTGAAATCAATGTGATATAAGTTAGTAAAGATATATTTGTCTCTGACTTCAATGAGATTAAATCATAATTTCCTTAATTCAGGTCAAAACTGGAGTCTTTGGAATCTGGAAATGTGTAAATTTTATTGATCCAATGTCTTGGAATGACATGGCACATTCAAAACAGACAACAAAGAAGTAGGCAAGGCCATGCAAAAACTTATTCTAAGTTAATTTCATTTCATTTAAAGCCAAGTAAAAGTAAAATATATTCATGACAGTTAGAATGATTGCTTCTCACATATTTAATAATGCTCCTTATCATCAACCTTCACATAAGAATGGCTAAAAATCTCTGCATTCCAGACACTGCCTTATTGAAGAGCTGGTTTGTTTAACTGGTGGCTAGGGTAGTTTATTGCATTAAAGAAAGAAGCCACAGAGAGCTCTGCCTGCACTACTTCATAAGAGTCAAAATCTATATATAAGTCACTGCTCCAGAATTTCACTTTAAGGTCTTTCTTTTTTCTCTTTTCAAGTCAATGAATATTTGACCATTCCATTATACATAAACAAAGCAATTCTTTTTAGCCTGAAAACTGTTGGTTTTTGCCTCCCCAGCTTCATTTCTTATGAAGGAATTTTGTTCCTAAAATTACAGTTCATATCAATGTTAGGATGGATTCTGAGAGCAACATCTATGCCTTGAAGGAATACCCCAGTGACCTCTTTTGTAATCTGTTTAGATTTTAGCAATCATGAGAGGATTTTCCTCCAATTACTTTTCAAACTTTAAAAATCTAGGAAGATTGTAGGTTCCTGCTCAAGAGCAATGAAAATTCAAAGTAAGCAGTCAGAACATCAGTTATTTCAATGATAAAAAAAATATGCATCTTTTATATTCCCATCATGTTCATTTCAAAATGAAGAATATGAAAGGAATTATGAAGTTCTTGTCCAATTAAAACTTCCATGCAACATTTTTATGGGAAGGCAGGGCATTTTTTTAAAAAAATATACAATTTAAGAGATTCTTTGAAATGTATTGACTAGTGTGCAGGGGACTGGAGGAAAACATCAATGTGGAAGAATGCTGTTCTCGTCACATTTTGAGAAGTCATCATTGATTTGGAAAATTCCAACTTCCCAAATCAATATGGAAGCTATAATGACACTATTTTTCAATATATGCCCTTTTTAAAGAAATTGAGATGGAGCTCTCCAAACAAAAAATGCATACACATAATTCATATTAGGCAAAGGTATGTATATTAGAGAGAGAGAATATACAGGCATTATATTACAAAAAAATCTGGCTTACAAAGATCAGCATATTAGATAACATTGCATAGTATGAAAAAACTGCACATGAAATGCTAATTAGCTGGTGTTTTGTTTTGCTTTGCTTTGCTTTGCTTTTGAGGTCGCAGTTAAGGCTGTGGGAAGGAGCAAAACTGAGATGGACAGATTTGTCTGTTTGCAGCTGAAAGATCTTGAATATTTGATATGTATTCATTGGGCAAAAACTGCAGACCAAGGAGATGATGGATATTTTCAAGAAAAAAGATGTTTACTCCTATTACAAGCTTTAAGTGAGCTGCTAAAACAAGATAGGTGAATGCATTTTTTTTTCTTTTTTTCAGAAAATGATACACAAGAATCATATCAAATCCAACCAGCTTTTTTAGCTCAGAAAACCTAATCTGAGTCTCAGAGTCAGTTAAATAACATTTGTCTTTGCTTGTTACATCAGTGAGAGGAAAGGGGCCTCCTTGGTTATTTTTGGTAGTATTTCACTTGGCGGTGGTGGTGGTGGAGGTTGCCACCCAAACACACACAAAAAAAGAGTGCTGACTTTTAGGACTGCTCTCTTCTAGATCAGGGAAGCATATACCTTCTAGCATCTTGGCTGTAGCCCCCAGAACTTAATTAAGTTGCCTGTCTGCCTACCTGCGTCCCCACTACCTGCCTACCTACTTTTGTTTTTGGGGTGGATGAGTGGGCTAAGGAACATAAATAGGAGCCTTAAGCCTTGAAGTCATTATACACCTGGGGCTAATTTTTTTTCCATCTGGAGTGTTATAGAATAGGGTGGTAGATTAATACTGTAACTAACTAATTAAGTAAAGAAGTAAAGAAATAAATGCATTTCAAAAAAAATGCTCTGATTAAGCAGATCAGGGTGGCTGATAAAAGGCAAGAAAAGTTAGCATTGTACATTTATTGAGTTAAATAGCTTAGTGTTCCTTAACTTATTCCTGGGTTATGTTGTCTCTATATCTGCATGGTTGTTGTTTCTCTAATGCAAATGGTAAACTTCAGGTCTGTTCATACTCTGTAGCTTGGTATTTACCTTATATACCTTGGTATCCCTGAAGGGAGGGAAATCACCCTTTACCCAGACCCCAGTGGAAGATTTGGATTAGAGTTTCATTCAAAAATAAGTTGCAAAGATGCTGAAAGGGATCTTGCTGGGAAATTCTATGGAAAACCATATCCCTGAACACAGGACCAGGTTCAGTGTTTTGGCAGTTGTTACATTTGTGCAGAGCAGACATAGGAAATCTTTGACTCTAAGCTATGTTCTGTATGGCATATCCATAACTTTCTTCCGCTGCCCAGACAGGAAGTCCAGGAACTTTCTTCCTCTGCCCAGACTGGTGCCCCTTCCACCCACTTGGGGTGGGAGGGGCACCAGTTCATTTTGGGGGTGGCTTTTATAGATCTCTCCCCAACAAACAAGATCTACGCTGCTGGATTTTATATTTTCTACTGTATATTTATTTTATTTTATAGGGTATTTATATTGTAATTTATGTGTTTTAACTTTGATTGTAAACCACCCAGAATCTCCTTTTTGGGGGAGATGGGCAGTGATGGAAATTTGAAATATAAATAAATAAATAAACAAATAAATAAATAAATAAATAGCCAGTGGTTTTAGAGACAGTCCAGCTGAAATAAATTCCCTAGACCTCATATACGGAGTGGTAAGTAGAGCTGAAACACTGTAATGGAATATGGGGATGACCTTAGGAGATAAGACAACAAGAAACCAGCAAGGGAACTGTCAGATAAAAGGCAGTTTAGCCCACAGTAGGAATGTGGGCAGGGCAAGAGGCTCAGAAGAGATCCTCTCTAGTTTTTGGACTGTAAAGGGGATACAGTGAGAGAAATACTTTCAGAGTTGCAAGATTCTGTTAATGTAGCTTTGCAATAAAGTAAAATTAGCTCATCTGATCAGGGTTCCTGTCTGGTCTAACTTGTAAGGCTAACAGCTGGTGCATTTATTAATGATTTTCAGCCCCAGACATTTTGTTTTTCTTTTCTTGGACATCTTCAACCTATTTATACAGCAAAATTATATTTAACCCTTGAGCTGGTGTGCTGGTTCACAGAGTGTGCCATTACCACTTTTCACTTTTTTATTGTGTTTTTCAGAAGCCTTTTCAATGTTGGTACCCCTTAAAATTTGGTGCCTCTAGGCCAGTGCCTATTTGTCCTTAGTGTAAAGCTGGCCCTGCCTACATCTGTTAATTATTTATACAATATAACAGTATTGTGCTTATTTCTTTCAGAAAATCAGGACAATGAATATCTTCCAATGATTAAGAGCTTTTGCTATTGGACAGTTTAACCTTTTTATAAATACTTTAAAAAAAAAAACAAAAAAACAATTTCCAAATAGTAGAATATGCACATTCATGCTAGAGGCTAGAACCAATGCAGCAAATACAGCATCCCAAACCACACAACAACAACAAATATGAAGTTATTTCAGAGAAGTTTCATTATTGGCTGGGAAGCTTAAAAACTTGAAGGAAAAAGAAAAAAAAAGCCACAGTTATTAAGCTGCAAAATGCCCAAGAGTCTAAAATAAAGGAGTAATACATATGAGATTTAATCTGTATAAGGAAATATACCACCATGGTCTGTTGAAGGTAAACATACTCTTAAAAGAATAATCTTATGCTCTGCTGAGACCTGGATAATATTTGTAAGTACTCTACCAGCAGTACAGATAAATAAGGTGGAAGCAGAAAGAAAGCAAAGTTCATTCCTCCTCCTCCTCCCTTAAAAAATCGCTCACATCTTGAGCAGTGACTCAACACAAACTTATTCCAGCTTTTTTCAATGTTTGGAAATAGGAGGTAAGGCATATGCATAGAAGGAAATTTTGATGTAACCTTAGAGAGAGATGGTAAAATATAAATGCGTTTATAACCTCTGTCCAAAAGATTGGAAGCCACTTTTCTTTTCTTTTCTTTTCTTTTCTTTTCTTTTTTCTTTTCTTTTCTTTTCTTTTCTTTTCTTTTCTTTTCTTTCTTTTTCTTTCTTTCTTTTTTCTTTTTCCATTTTCTTTCCTACTTATTCCCTATTCTTCCTTATTTTCTTTGTTTCTTTTCTAATATTAGTATTGTTTTTATCTTGCTAAATATTTCTTCAATAAAAATTGTATTAAAAAAAAGAAAGAAGGGGTAAGAGAGTGGGAAACCATGTCGCTAATTTCTGATCTTCACTGTGAAACTGTTACAATGCAGTAATAAAGGGCAATGGCTTTAGATTTTTTTTTTTGGGGGGGGGTTAGGAGCCATAGCACCTCAATTATGCCAATCCTTTCATAATTCGTGGGCACAAGGTATTTCAGTTTTCGAAAAAGTGGCATTGGAGGTGGAAATCTGAAGCATAATAGGTTTTATCCACCCACAGTCTTTGAGGAATCACGTTCTTTGGGTGATGCAATAGTACTACCTAATCCTAGTCAACTATGCAGTCACAGTAAGGAAAAAATTATAAGATAACATGACTTCATTAACTGGGTCCATTTTTAGCCAAATGTATATGAATGAGTAGAACCAAGTTCCATGAGGATATCTGGAGACAATTATTTCAAGCCCCAAGACCAAATAAGGTTTATTAAGGAAGTAACATATTCTGACAGAAAGTCTGTATCTCTGAACCTTCTGTCCTCACAGTGGCAGAAGGAGGAAAGAAATGCTCCTATCCTCCTCAGGAAAATAAGGTAAAGGGGGAGTCTAAGAGTCTTACTTTCCAAGTCAGGATAAAGCAAAGTGGAGGCAAAGAAAGGAAATAAGAGGTCAATAAGATAAAAGATACAAGGAGGAGATCCATCTCCAGCATATCCATTTGAGTATTTCTATCATAGCTAGACAAAAGTAGTCAACTAACTTGATTCACAATTCAAATTATACACTGTTTGGTTGGCTAAACTCCAGCCCCTCTCTTATGCAGAAAATGTGAAAGGAGGAAACAGTATGTGACAGAAATTGTTCTAAAAACACATTTACAGAGAATAATAATGCATGCATACTCACATGCTAATGTACATAATCACACATAAAAACCTGGCAGGCCTTCAGTCGCTGACTGACAGGTACTTATGAGCATGCTTTTTCCAACCAATATTCAATTTACAATTATGTTCTCTAGTCTTACACATTATAAAAGCAGAAGGCAGAAAAAGAAGCAGACAAGTGAATGAAGAGCAACAACTAGGAAGGAGGGTAATCTATTCATTCCCAGAGATTTGAGATTAAGTGGGTCATTTCTTGGGTGATAAATCAAGCTGGACTTGTAACAAATACACACACACATGCACAAGTACATACAGACTAAAACACATTTGTACTGCTACACAACCTAGGGTTTTTTCCAAGCTGATTGTCTGTGGTGCTATTTCAGCTATTAAGTGATGGCATTTGCCTTATCAAAGCTGGAAAGAATTATACCCGATTAATTTATCCATAGAACAACACTAAAAATAAGCATGCAAACTGAGAATACTAATTAAAATTATCTAGCAAAAATAATAATATACACAATAACCAGAATGTAGTTAATTTGACATACGGATACAGATAAAAGCACTTACGAACCATTTTTTTTTTCCAAAATGAAGTTCAAATTATGACTCTGAATATTGTCTATCTCATACCATTTAATAATCCTACCTATAATGCTCCATTATGAACTTTTCACTTCTTTCAGGAATGGAGAATCCAACGGCAATTTTTCATGCTTATGATCATCATGATTAATTCCATCAAGAAAAAGTGTCTTCTAATATGTGCATGCATTTCCCACCCACTTGCCCACCCCTGGACTATAGAAATCTCATTGTAATTAGGAAAGGGCATTAAAAAGTATACAACAATGTAGCTTAGCACTCATATTGAAATAAATAATCAGTAAATAAATAAACAGTTTGGTGCTTGGTGACCCAGTTAGGTCATTCCTGTTGCTACTTTCAGTGATAATGTACACTGGAAGAAGGGGAAATATATATATATATATATATATATATATATATATATATATATATATATATATATATTCTTTTATTAAAAGAGCTACTACATGAGTTTGGTCTAACACTGATTAAATCTGTAGTTCAGGAAAGTAAAGTTATGATATCATATTCTAAAACAATGAAACATATTTGTGGGAAATATTTCTGTCAGTGTTTTACATCAAGAGTGATTGTGTTATGTCAAGTGAATAGAAAGAAATAAAAGCTACAATACAAACAATGTTCAATTATCAATAGGGAATTAAAAAAGATTATTATCCTTCTCACTTTAACACTTATCTTTGTGTGCATATACCAATAAAAGAAAGGATCTCATTTGTGTTTTAGTAATCCCATGTCTTATGAGTGGTGAATTTTATCAAAACCTGGAGCACTATTACTATAATTTAGGTGTAAAAATATATAGCATTTTTAGTCTGAGTTCAGTGCAGAAAACTGTTTTAAAGTACCATGGGGAGGTAAGATTTTCAGGCAAGACTGACAGTTCTCAGTTTAACATTGCTGATGCTTATGTTTAATTCCTAAAAACAATTTTTACCACATTTGAAAAACACGTTTTTAACTGTATGAAAGGTAGTATATTGTAATGATTAGAATGTTAATCTAGAAGTTAAACTGTGGTTCAGATCAAAACAAGACTTGAACCAGTTTTACCTCTCAATCTAATCTCTTTCACAGGTTGACTGAGCAAAAAACTTGAGAGGGCAATAAAAATGTAATGGAGTATGATAGGTTTTCATGTGATATAATGAGTTCTGAAATTCCCCATATTGCTGACACATATAGTCATTCAGATGCAGAAAGAAAGGGTGGGAGAGAGGGAGGAGGGAGGTACATAGGAAGCCATGATATTTCATGTTCAATTCAATTTAAAATATGAAAACCTTGCAATATTAATTTAGAATTTCAACCTCCCTCAAAATTTGCAGTGATTTCCTCCTTATAAACAGAGCATTTTGTACTGTATAACAACACACCCAGAACCTCTGCTTCATAAATTGTATTGCTGCAACAGCATTATTATTACCTTGATGACTAGCATACTTGTTAGAAATGGTTTAAGCTCTAATAGTAAGCTCCCTCCAGAAGGTGGAGGATTGGAAGTGGATGCCTAGTACTTGAAGACCAACCTGATCAATTGGTCTTTTGTTAATTTCCCTTTTAACCAGGGACTTAAAGTGCATTCTAGAGAAAACTAGAATCTTAGTTTTTGTGAAATTGATTTCACACAATTCCGTAGAACAGTAACGTACTAAAGCAGCTAGACATCTATGAAGCCTGACCTGAGTTTTCTCTAAAATGGCTGTATCACTTGCATACAAGAGAATTGAAATAGAAGGTGGGAAAATGTTGGAGGGTGAAATTCTGGTTTAGAAAGGTCCACAATGAGATACACTAGGTGAGTGGGGGGAGTTGAAGCACCCCCAGAGTCATAAATGCAGGTGGGCTGCCAAGTGCCCGAATTTTGATCACATGACTGTTGGGGGTGCTGCAACAGTCGTAATTTTGGGCACAGGTCATAAGGCCATTTTTTCAACACCGTCATAATTTCAAATGGTCACTGAACAAATGGTCATTTAGTGAAGACTACCTGTAAACTGATTGCTTAATACCTGAATTTCACCTATTGCCCTTCCTGTATACTAGAAGAGTGATAGAATTAAGCCACTCTTTGTTCCACTCCCAAATTACCCAGTGAGCTTCGTTGGCTGAGCAGGGACTAGAACCTAGGCCTCACTACTCCTAATCCAACCCCTTAACCATTGCATAACCACTGGTTTTCTGTGAGAATGGGGAGGAGGGGGCAGGAAAATTTGAAGCAATTTTTCATCAATCCAACTATTCGGCATGACTTCTTTTTTTGTCCCATCACCAGTCTCAAAGAAATTGATACTGGCACTCTGCAGAAACAAAATATGAACTCGGTTTTGCGGGTATGACTCCTTTCCAGACCTACAGATTCCAATCATGAATGCAGTTCTGCTCAGTAACCACAAAAAGACAAGTTGAGTGCTTCTACCAAGCCCAGTGGCACACCTTTTCAATTCCCATATAACTATGGTCCCTTCAGATATCTCAGCCCAATGTAAATTGTGTGTGAAGCATCCCTTTGTAAAACCAGTTGAAACGTCTAGTTTGTTCTTTTATTGTCACAGGCATGGTTGCAGTCTATTACTTTCTCTTCGCCATCAAAATAACATGATTGTAGAAAACTGTACTTTTAGATTTGCAAGCTGTTCATAAGCGTGTCACTTCTGATTCAGTCCTGCAGTGCATACATGGCTTGAGGAAAATGTTATTCTGCCATAAACAGAAGTCTAAAGACAAAACTCTGTGAGGCCTGTGAAAAACAAACATCCTTTGTTGAACCAGGCAAGTTTGCTTCAAACAGTGTATATAGACAGTTTCACACCCTTTACTGCAGCATGGCCACCAGAGAAATTGTGTGGGAACTGGGTGCCAAAAAATGGGTGTGGCCCAAATTAGCACTTGCTAGAGTGAAGCCCAATTTGGATTGGCCAGGGGCTGGCAGCAAACCACCATTTTCTTCTTGATAACTTTTCCTCTATTTCTTACCCCTCCTTCCTTCACCAATATCCACTGTCACTTGATTTCTTTCACATCTAAGTGGTTTCCCAGGCTCCTCATCTCTTTTTCTCTTTTTCTCCTTTTCTTTCTTCTCTTTCATCCCTTGAGGATCATTTCATTAAAAAAAAAATCCAGTTATGAAGGTGGAACCTTTCTTTCTGAGTTTGAAAGCTAAGCATGTTTGGGCTTTCTTAATATGTGGATGGGAGACTACTTGGGAAACTCAGCCCTGTGGACTAGGCTGGAATGTAAAAAAAGTCATAGAATCATACTATAGAGCAGGGTTTCTCAACAGGGTTCCATGAAACCCTAGGGTTCCGTGAGAGGTCACTAGGGATTCCCTGGGAGATCACTATTTATTTAAAAAAAATATTTCAAATTCAGGCAACTTCACATTAAAGAGGTAAGTTTCATTCTTTACTTTTAGTTAAGAACACTGTTAATGCATATATACAGGCCTACACATGAAACAAGTATAATAATATTGTAACTTGTGGCCTCTATTTGACCCTGAATGTGCAGGGGTTCCCTGAGGCCTGAAAAGTATTTCAAGGGTTCCTCCAGGGTCAAAAGGTTGAGAAAGGCTGCTATAGAGGTTATCTAGCCCAATTCCCTGCTCAGTGGAAGATCTGCCAGGTGTACAAAAAATAGGAGTAAGGGGAGATGTGAAAACAGGCTTCAAATATCTGAAGAACTGACATGCAAAAGAGGGAATGCACTTATTCTGTATTGCCACAGAACCGGAAGGCTGAAACTTCAAGGAAGGAGGTTCAAATTAGATATCAGAAGGGGCTTCCTGTTTGAACTGTCAGCCAATGGAACAAGCTGCCATATGATTATTTTAGGTGCTCTCGTGAATCCTTCATTGAGCAGAGAGTTGGACTAGATCAATTTCTTCAACTTTATGGAAAGAGACAGATAAAGGAATCTGAATAATGCCTGTTTTAAGTGTGAATAGTGTGATGTTTGGGATGAAACCTGATGAAAGTTCCAAAGGATAATACCATCAACTCTACAGACTGGATAACAGTGTACCCATTCCTAGATAGCATAACACCATGCAATGGACAACTCCAAATATCTCTGCACCATTTTATATCATGTTATCTATTGAACCTTGATGCTGGACTCTACAGTAATCCTCTTCAGATTTGGTTTTCTTTTCCCCCAGGAATTCCTGAATGAGAGAGCAGACGTGCGCCTCCTGATCAGAACTCCAATTTTTATCTTTTGTTTCAAATTCCATAGATATAGGTGAAGGAGTGAAAAGGGTGAAAAACTGTGTTATGTGCAGTGAAATTGGTGTAGGTGTCTTCTTTCATAATGTCTGACAAGCACATAGATATTTATAAAAGAAAACAAAAGAGGATAATTATTGAATTTGGTATGCTCATTTGTGCCTTCCTTAAAGTCTGAAGGAACTTGTATTCATGTGTGTATAAATGTATGAATGAATGCATAACAATTCTGGGCATCATTTTCTATTCATACAGATAGTCAACATTGCTTGTGTTGCAGAATCATTTGCCACATTATTGAGTTTTAAATCTTGGCCTGTATGTGGGATATAAACCCAGAGGTTGTGGAACCATTAAAATACGTATTTTCTCCAACATGGAAACATTATTCTGATGTGATTTATTTCTGGATGAACATACCAGTTCTTTTTTTTTTTTTAAATATACTTCGCAGAAAAATATTAGAAGATTTGTTTTCACTTCTGTAGGGTTCCATGCCTTCCTTTCTGATTATAGCACACTTGGAACAGATGATGATCTGAGTTTACAGGTTCTCAGATAACTAGATACCATGATTCTATTGCTTTAGGACAGTGTTTCTCAACCTTGGGAACTTTAAGGCGGGGAATGCTGGCTGAGGAATTTTGGGAGTTAAAATCCACCCACCTTAAAGTTGCCAAGGTTGAGAAACACTGTTTTAGGATATTTTCAGCCCAATATCAGATTCATCAATCTACCCATGGGTTCTGAAACAGAGTTGAAACAGAATACTAAATCCTATCCTGAGAATATATATTCAGCAACACTACTGTTAATGAATAACTCCACTAATGCTGAAATACATATGGATAGTTGTTGTTGTATTTTGTTTTGTTTTGTTTTGTTTTTCCCATGAGATCCTGGAGTGAGTAGTAGTATTTTTTCATCATAGAAAGCAGGAAGGCAGCCAGGAGTGTATTTACTCTGAAGGGAGTCTGACCAACAAATAGAAAATTGAACTGTAAGAAAGAGATTAGATGGTAAATTGGTTGCCCTCCAATTCTAACTTTTCTCTGCATCCTAATCCAGACTTCTGTAAGGTACTGGTGATCTGCTCCAAAGGAAAATAAACTGGAGTGGAAACAGCTTAATGTGTGAGACACACTAATGAAAAACTGGGCTGCTGATGTATATTGTAGTTGCACATCTATGTCTTCAATTGAAGATCTCCTGGTATTCCTGAATTCCAATATGCATCTTCCTTTGGAACAAGAAATAAAAATAATTTGACTATTGAAACTCTTTATAACCAAATTATAACCCAAATATAAATACATATCTTTCAAGAAAAAACTTTTCAAATTAAAGAGGACATATGATATGTTAGATATTCTGACAGTTACAACAGTTATATACTGTATGTAAATCTAATCTTCAAATATAACTTAGGATAGTAATTTCTAAATGAAAGATACTGGAAAGAGTCTTACAGCTTGGGAGTCTCAGCTATCTTTACATTCTGAAAATGCTATATACTTCTTCTCCTAACATCCAGATTTGAGTAGCTTATTGGAAAGAACCCAATATGTTCTTGGAACATCTAATTGGTATTGCCATTGTTTTGGATATCATAACAATGCTTCCTGAAAGCTGCCAATTTCTGCAGCCATGTCCCTTGTGGGGTGGAAAGAGGGTTGTTGGGAAATTGCTCTAAAGTACCTTTCTAAGAATATATATCTTCATCAGTGCAGTGGCACTGAGATTTTGATTAGAAGCTGGTACAAAAACTGTGCAAAGGTATCTTGAAATTTTCCAGTGAATGTTAGATAAGAGAATTCCAAGGAGAAGATGGGGTTTTACCTCTAGCAGTGGATGTTCACATCTATTTGTTTCTTTTCTATTTTTTAAAAAATATATGTTTATGTGTTGTGTTTTTATCAGGTACTTCTACAAGTGGTAGCTATAGAATTGATGTTATCTGACAAGTCACAGTTTTTCTTCTCCCTGTAATGTCCCCAAAATGTTCTGGGATATCATAGAGATAAAATGGAGGCAACAGTAAGAAATGTTAGAGAAAAATTATAAGCCCGCAAGAAAAATATTCATGATTCACAAATAGTTCCTCTACTTCTGTTTGCTTCCATAAACTACCAATAAATGAAAGTAAAATATTTTGCTTATTTTTGGTGCTCTACAGAATAAATGAAGGTTCATACTCCATAGTATGTTCACACACTGAAAAAGAAACACAAATACAACATACCTCTAATAAACCTACTGCCTCCTTGTGAACTCTGGCTCCATTTCTTGCATGATATAATTTTCCTGGCCTTCAGCTGCCCATATTATTATTATTATTATTATTATTATTATTATTATTATTATTAATTCTGCTCCCCAGCTGTCCTTCCCCCCAAAACTCAGATGTTTTAGATAAAAAAGGATTTGCAAAATTTTATCTGACTTTAACTGATAGCAGTGTTACATCAGGCAGCTCCTGAATTTATTTACCTTATGTTATCCAAAGCTGAGCTTTAAGATTGAATTTGCCTTATTTCAGGATATGCCTCAATTGGCAAATAAGTCTCCACTTTACACTTGACCAATATGAAGTTAATTAATGACACAAATGCAGGCTGCCCAGGCCTGCCATATATTCTGCTTGCCTCCTCTCAAAGCAAGAATTTAAGAAGCAATTAATTGTTGAAATGATGCATAGCTATCAGAAAGAGCCAATTCTAGGAATGTCAAGGTCTTCTGTCCTATTAGAAAATAAAGTGGAATTGTGTGCTATTTCTGAACGCAGGTGAATTCACAGAAGTCTGTGGAAACAGGAAGATGATGTAATTGCTGTGGTTGTTTCAAAAATGAAAAGTAACCATATATCCAAGTATTACCAAAAACAACATCAAGAAATGCAAAATTCTGTTGAATAATTATTTAAGTCCAAAATATGTTTAGACAGTAGGTAAACTGCACACTTATTCACACAATCAAGCTGTAGCATTCTGTATTTCATAGAAGGTCATTGTCTCATTGATTGGTGGGATCAGTTCTTCAACTCTTTTAGCTCCTGGGAACAATGGTTGATAGGATAGGGGACAAACTTTTCACCAGTATGCAAATATTTGGTACTACAGTCCATCTTAATATTAAAGTCCATGCAACTGGTAAAAATTCTACATTATTTTTAAGTATGGTACCATGAGTTAAGTAATATAAAGAATTGTGGAGTTCTTGTTGCTCTCTAAACTTGTGTTGTTTGCTTGCAGATCTTTCATGGGCACTAATGATGTTACCTAGCCAGGTAATGAAACATCTGCAAGCAAACAACAAGGCTCAGAGAGCATCAAGAATTCCACAGCTCAACCTTGAACTACATATATTCTTTTCTATTGTAAGATGAAGAACTTCAAGGATGCTTTATTTTTGGTTTTGGTTTTGTTTTAAAATTATCTAATCATTAAAAAAAATAGTTGTTTATTCATTTAGTCGCTTCCAACTCTTCGTGACTTCATGGACCAGCCCAAGCCAGAGCTTCCTGTCGGTCGTCAACACCCCCAGCTCCCCCAGGGATGAGTCCGTCACCTCTAGAATATCATCTATCCATCTTGCCCTTGGTCGGCCCCTCTTCCTTTTGCCTTCCACTGTCCCGAGCATCAGGATCTTCTCCAGGGTGTCCTGTCTTCTCATTATGTGGCCAAAGTATTTCAGTTTTGCCTTTAATATCATTCCCTCAAGTGAGCAGTCTGGCTTTATTTCCTGGAGAATGGACTGGTTTGATCTTCTTGCAGTCCAAGTCACTCTCAGAATTTTCCTCCAACACCACAGTTCCAAAGCATCGATCTTCCTTCGCTCAGCCTTCCTTATGGTCCAGCTCTCGCAGCCATATGTTACTACGGGGAACACCATTGCTTTAACTATGTGGACCTTTGTTGTCAGTGTGATGTCTCTGCTCTTAACTATTTTATTGAGATTTGTCATTGCTCTTCTCCCAAGGATTAAGCGTCTTCTGATTTCCTGACTGCAGTCAGCATCTGCAGTAATCTTTGCACCTAGGAATACAAAGTCTTTCACTGCTTCTACATTTTCTCCCTCTATTTGCCAGTTCTCAATCAAGCTGGTTGCCATAATCTTGGTTTTTTTCAGGTTTAGCTGCAAGCCAGCTTTTGCACTTTCTTCTTTCACCTTCATCATAAGGCTCCTCAGTTCCTCTTCGCTTTCAGTCATCAAAGTGGTATCATCTGCATATCTGAGATTGTTAATGTTTCTTCCAGCAATTTTAACTCCACCCTTGGATTCTTCAAGCCCAGCTTGTCGCATGATGTGTTCTGCATACAAGTTGAATAGGTAGGGTGAGAGTATACAGCCCTGCCGTACTCCTTTCCCAATCTTAAACCAGTCTGTTGTTCCGTGGTCTGTTCTTACTGTTGCTACTTGGTCGTTATACAGATTCTTCAGGAGGCAGACAAGATGACTTGGTATCCCCATACCACTAAGAACTTGCCACAATTTGTTATGGTCCACACAGTCAAAGGCTTTAGAATAGTCAATAAAACAGAAATAGATGCTTTTCTGAAACTTCCTGGCTTTTTCCATTATCCAGCGGATATTGGCAATTTGGTCCCTAGTTCCTCTGCCTTTTCTAAACCCAGCTTGTACATCTGGCAATTCTCGCTCCATGAATTGCTGAAGTCGACCTTGCAGGATCTTGAGCATTACCTTACTGGCATGTGAGATGAGTGCCACTGTTCGATAGTTTGAACATTCTTTAATGTTTCCCTTTTTTGGTATGGGGATATAAGTTGATTTTTTCCAATCTGATGGCCATTCTTGTGTTTTCCAAATTTGCTGGCATATAGCATGCATTACCTTGACAGCATCATCTTGCAAGATTTTGAACAGTTCAGCTGGGATGCCATCATCTCCTGCTTCCTTGTTATTACCAATGCTTCTTAAGTCCCATTCATCCTCACTCTTCAGGATATCTGGCTCTAGCTCACTGACCACACCATCAAAGCTATCCCCGATATTGTTATCCTTCCTATACAGGTCTTCTGTATATTCTTGCCACCTTTTCTTGATCTCTTCTTCTTCTGTTAGGTCCTTGCCATCTTCGTTCTTGATCATACCCATTTTGGCCTGGAATTTACCTCCGATGTTTCTAATTTTCTGGAAGAGGTCTCTTGTCCTTCCTATTCCATTGTCTTCTTCCACTTCCGCCATTGCTTGTTTAAAAATAATTCCTTATCTCTTCTGGCTAACCTCTGGAATTTTGCATTTAATTGGGCATAACTCCCCCTATCACTGTTGCCTTTGGTTTTTCTTCTTTCTTGGGCTACTTCTAGTGTCTCAGCAGACAGCCATTTTGCCTTCTTGGTTTTCTCTTTCTTTGAGATGTATTTTCTTGCCGCCTCCTGAACAATGTTGCGAACGTCCGTCCATAGTTCTTCCGGGACCCTATCCTTAAAAAAAATTAAGGATACAAAATTACTGGGCAATTATGTCCCAACCTCACAGTAACCTTTAATGGACACAACTGTTGGACATATTTAATTATATTATGTCTTTCTGATCAAAGGATAAATCCAACACACAACTGTTCTCACTGATGAGGCTTTTGTTGCTCCCCCTCCCCCCCATTAAATGTATCTACGTGAAACATTTTGATGCATTTCTCCTTACAATTGTACACCTTTTCTGGAGAGTGTTTTATTCTACTTATTGGCTCCTACTACTCTTTGCAAAATACTATATTGATCTGGTGATTTCATTTTATGTAATAGTTTTCTCAGAAAGATATTCATTCATTCAGTTGTTCATTCATGAAATTTGTATGACCATCCATCTCATGAAAAAGTGACTCTTGGTGGGGTACAATAAGACTATAAAACAATTAACATATAAAAAAATATTATTAAAAAAATTAAAAATCACAAAGGCTAAGAGGACAGCAGATATTAACAACAATGGAGCCACCTCAGTACCTCACTGGTCCCCTGGGACCCCCAAGCCTGATGGCATAACTTAGTGACTGAGCAACTGAACAACAACATCCAGAACAAGAAAAGATGGCCTATGGACCATATAAAATATCTTATCCTTCAGTACATGAAATATGAAGGCTTTTTTTCTGAAGTATACAGTTCAAGTCTTTATTAGATGTAGTAAGATGTGAGTTTTATTGTTAAATGAACTAGGTGGACAAAAATGCAAATATAATAAGTAGATACAGAAAATATATACAAATCAATATTTATTTAATATTCATTATATGGGTATTTATTTTTAAAGTGTTCATAGTCAACATCAATGTTCTGGGACCACTCTGATGGGGTAAATAAATAACACCTTCTTAGGAGACATTAAAATCCAGTTTCAGTTTTTAAATAAGCTTTCAGTTATGCATGGAAATAATAATTCCTGGGATGGAATGAAAGGACAAGATGATGTCAAAGGGCTGAGATTTGGGGTTGGGGAGGAGATATAAGAATTATGAGGAAATCACCACTGGATGACTCACATGTTCTTTGTAAAATTAAACTTTGTTGTGTTATGGATATGTTCCCCAACAGGCCAAAACATGACATTGAATTCCTGTCATGAAGTGGAAAGACCAAAAAATGAAACATGGAATTAGATTGACTGTTAAACCTTCAAAAAGAAAGGGGCCAAAAGAGAATTGTTGCAAGATTTTTGGGATGAAGAACATAGTTGTCCTGCTTTTGTTTTGTGGGATGTCAAGGACCACACTTGAAAAATCCCTGGTGGGATTGTCATCAGGTTATGAACTAAGTCACTAATATTAGTTCACATTGGTTCTAGATTCTGCTGATCATTTTTTTTTTTTTTTACTGGTGATGTAAAACAAAGAAAATAATAATTGCAAGTGTCATCAGTTACAGATACCAATTATTGCAGTAGTTTTATTTGGAAGTGGGTAAAAATTGGGGGCTGAATTGGTACTATATACTAATGTAGACTGAAGAGGGGCAGTGAGATTTATCACTTTCCTCATCACATTCTAATGGAATAGTCATGCTCTTTTAATGTAGCCTTTCCTGTTTGCAAATGTAATATATACTTTATGATGCAAAATATATATGTGATTTATTGTTGAACAATACTGATCTAAGCACGGTTCTGAAGTCCACAGTTACAGTCCTTGGTTTACTTATAGATCTTGTACTTCACAGGTTTTTAGCATGTCTGTTTTTTAAAAAAGGTCATTGCCTGAGTCTGAAAGTCAATTAACCCAGGCGGTGGAATGAAAAGTTCATGTTAATCTGCTAATGTAAATCTCAGTGGTGATTAATTCAAATCTTTATAGCAGCTCCAGGAAAGTAATTTACTCTTTTATAGGATGAGTCTGCATATTTTCCCCTGAACTTGAGCCATTTTATTATAATGAATAAATAATTGCCATAGATACATTTTACAAAATGTGTAGTGTGTAGGCTTATAGTAATTCTGATCAGCTTGCATCACTATTGATATTGCACCATCAAGCCAAGTAAGCAAGTGATACACTAGGATCAAGTCATTCTTATTTTTGTTTTTTAGTTTTTCATTCCTATTAGATTTTGATTACAAGGTTTCAATATTTCACCTGCATTTACTGGTTTTCTAAGAAGGCAGACATTATCAACTAACATCAGGATTAAAATTGTTAATAGCTCATAGGGGATTTATATTACAGTCATGTAGCAGAGTGCATTCTGATTATTTGTGTTTGTTTATTTTGTGCCACTGGAAAACTCCAATAGTTTTGAGTGCTGTAAGTAAAAGAGCTAATTAATTTACAGGCTTTCCAGCTGAATCTGAGTCATTTATGAAAAAAGCCATTCAGGCTGAAGGAAGAAGAAACTCCCAAGACACCAAATACGTGTTTAGTGGAAGTCACTAGATGTTATAACTCCACTTTTGACCGAAAGAATACATCAAAAATATGACTTTACAAATGGAAGCACACCAGCACTGTGTCATTTATTTTGTAGAGACAGAACTGTGCTCTCTGATACCACCATCAGGAATCAATCACTTATTTCTATTACTTCTATAATCCTTACTATTTATTTATTTATATATTTATTTGATTTCTATATCCACCCATCTCGGCAAGTGACTCTGGGCAGCTATAGAGCAGACAGCACTTTTCCAAGAACTAGTAAAAATTCTTGGAAAAGTGTCTCTGCTGTATACATGTCTTATTCTCCTGTTCAGATTTGTTCAGTCTGGTTTGCTTGGAAGAATCAAGAAAGATAGATTCAAATTTCTTTTGCTGCTCATTATTTCTCTGGTTTGTACTTTCTTGTGTAATTGTTTTCCCCAAAACCATACCTTTATCATTATCCTTCCTTAACTATCAATATATTTATTTGATCTGCAGTATAGTCCTTGTTAGGCCCTCTGTATAGTACGTCAGTAATTCTTAGCAATTCCACTCCCTACTTCCATTCCCTTTCAGTACCTGTTCATTCTCTACAGACAAAATCAAAATAAAACAAACATCCCCAGACTGTTTCTTCTCTTTGCATTAGTTTATTTTGTCCTGTGCTAAGCAATGTAATCAGCACTGTGAGGGTAGATTTGAATGCTTCTGTTAAGCCAGTGTTTTTCAAACTTGACAACTTTATGATGTGTGGACTTCAACTCCCAGAATTCCCCATCCAGCATAAACTCTGTCTTTGTATCTTTGTATCATGTATTATATGCACAATAGTGAGAACATGGCCTTTTTTTTAAAAAAAAATGTCGCATAAGCAGGACATAACAGGTAATTCCCAGAAGTGAGTAACATTGTCAAAGAACCAGCAAACCTGTACACCCCAAAAAGCAAGTGGTCAGAAGGGAGTAGACTCTCTGGTAAAGGCTAGACTAAATTCACTTGACTCCCTGAAGTCCTCTGTTTCCTTTCTCCTCTTTTACAGTGATTAGAAATCTATAACAATGGCATCTCATAGTCAAGAGGTCATGGGATCTACCCAGAGGGACTTGTTGCTATGATGATGCTCTGCAGACTTCTGGACACCAGAAAAAGAAAGTGGGAGAGTGGGAGAGTGGCTCAGAAAAACAGCTATCTTCTGAGGAAGTTCAGGAGTGGCTGGGTAGCAGTAGTCATCATTTTGCTTTCAGTGTTTTCCTGATGTTCTCTGCCAGGTGAATTTGGAATTGCAGACAATAGTGGTAATGGACAAATATCAAAACTGAGTGCTAACATGTCCAACTGTATTCAGTAGCTCTACGGTATACATGACTAGGTATCAATCAAGCAAAAGTAAAACATTATACACACACACACAGACACACAGTGTCTATGTGTGTCTGTGTATTTAAAATGTATAATTCAAGATTGGTGGAATCAGTTTCACTGAATCTTAACCCCCACCCCCACACATAGAATTAAAGCCATTAATTATGGCTGACTTCCAGAAAACTGAAGTCTTGCCTCCATATGAATCCTGTAGGATTATAATGCTAATTAGTTCTGCATCTTAAAACAGAAAAGAAAAAAGAAAACAGCAGTTCCTGCTCATTTTTAATTACTTTGCAGACTAACGTACCATTTAGTTATTGCTGAGTTTTAGGTTGAAGTGACAAGAAATACTAATTTACTCTTTGGTTTTGGAACCAGATTGGGTACCTACCTAAATAGCAAGTTGAATTCCAATGTGGGTTTGATGTCCAAGCTAATTAATGATGTTAAGTTATGGATACGATAGAACCTCAGTGTCTTACAATCAGTATGGAACACTTGCTTCAGAGGTTGACAAATTAATGTGAACAACAACAAAAAAAAGCCCTTTGAGCCCTTTACTCATAGATTTTTAAAAAAAAATCTGTTCAATTGTGTCCAGTTCTTGGAGGCTGCCTGGACAAATCCTTGCAGTTTTTTAGCCAAGATTTTTCAGAAGTGGTTTTCCATTGCCTCCTTCCTAGGGCTGAGAGTGAGTGGCTGGCCCAAGCTCACCCAGCTGGCTTTGTGCCTAAGGTGGGACTAGAACTTACAGTCTCCTGGTTTCTAGCCTGATGCCTTAACCACTACAGCAAACTGGCTCTCACTTATAGATAGAACCTTGGAAAAGTAGTGGTTAAGATGCTTATGCTGGTACATTGGGAAAGGGCACCAAGAAGACTTTTTCTGAATTATGAACTTTTCAAATTTGAATCTAATTTCTATAGTTGAGGATTTTCAGAACACCGAGGTTCATTGTGCATAAATGTGGCTTATTCCAATAAGCTCCTGGTAGTAGTGGGGTTATCCTGCAAGCATGTATGCAGGAGAAAGACAAATTAGGAAAAAAAAAAAGTGCTTTGCTTTATAATTATGCATGTTTCATGCCAAGGTTCTATTTTAAACACTGGGATCTAATAAAGTTCATATCACATTTTCCTGCTGAAGATTTTAAGAACATTTAAAAACAGTGTCTTCCTTTTCCATATTTCAAAGGGTCTCAGCACTATATTTTCTTCTAAACTTTCACACCTGCTTCAGAATTGTATATTTCTCTCTGTCTATAAAGCCTGTCAGAATAATACAGGAGAAAGAAGCAGGGATTATAGAGTTTCTAACAAAAGTTCAGATCCACTTTTTGATATTAGATTTGAGTTTCCAAGTTAAGCGACATTAATATTTATGGGAAGGCAAGCAAGATTATGCTTGGTCTAGTCTTTCTTCCCATATGGAAATGTAAACATAATGTGATAGGTTACTTACTTATTTACCTAGCTATCCACTTTTAAGATTCTTATTGCTTTCAAAAAGTTCATACTTTTGAATCAATTCCCTTAAGTGGGGATTGAAGGCACTGGTTCTATATTGGCTCCACTTCTGCCTGCAAGGGATGGCTGTAGAAAACAGTATTGGATAAGTGTATGTAGAAATCCTGAAAATTATAATGTACAGTCATCAGAGTTCTGGGGAAAGAGTCCATTGATATCTGATCAAACCCATTTCTATTTCTCCATAATATCTGATCCAACAAAGGTTGTACATTCCTCAGCAGCTGCCAAAATTGCAGTACTGAGCTGGATGGAGGGCAATAAATTCAGGCTGAATCCTAACAAAATGGAGCCTTTATGAATGTGATTCTCAGATATGGAAATTGGGCTGAAATTCCTCAGCATTACCAGATATGGTAATATATTGCTTGGGGCAGGAGGAAGGATAAACAATCCTGGGGGTGGTTAGTGCCCTAAAGAGGCCCCCATGAATTATATGAATTTAATTAAGAAAATTTTAACATCCCCATCTTGGATTTTATATTTATATTCACATTTATATTTATATTCTTATTGTTATTTAAGAATACTGCCTTTATTGTATTTTAACCTGTATTTATTTTAGTTGTATTGCCCAGAATCTGAGATGGTCCATGGTGAAATTTGAAATATAAGTAAAGGAATAAATAAATATGTACCTTGGGGAGAACCTGTGATCCTCATTGTCGTTAGAGTGACTTCTGTGGCTAGTAGTGCCTGCCTGCTACCAGCTTTGATTGATATACTAGTGGGAATATGCACTGGGGACAAAGTATTTGGTTGTTCCTTAGAACACATCCTGGGGGATAAAAGCTGATGGAAAAGATAGACAAAAGACCAGTTTTGACCAAGGCCAAAATTAAATGATGAGCTATAAGCAGATATTCATATCAACCCACAATAGTCTTCATTTCCAGGTGTTTTTGCATGAATATAGTTAATGACTTTATGTTTTTAATCTCAGGACAACTGTGAGTGTTAAATATATGTCATTCATAAGAAATATCCTGCAATCACTCCTTCTATATCATGGCTATGTTTCTCCTTGCCATTTATTCCTCTGGAAAACATACATTACAGCATTCCAGGAGATCTGGTCCCTGACTGTTAGATAAGAGGTTGAAAGGCACTGAAACAATGTGCTATCACTCAGCTTTCTAACCCTAGGGAAATAGGAACTGTGTCCTTGTATTTGTCCAAAGGATGTGCAAGGATTAAACTGCAAATTCTTTGGCTTAATCTGCAATTAAGATTAGTTGAAGCTGTGCAGCTAATTTGTGTCATGCTTAAAAAAAGTGTAAGATTTGGTGTTGTTTGTGTGCATATACTCAACCCATGAAATTCATGACCCGGGACATGGTGATGGGGACTGGATAAATTTATGGTGGATGGGTCTATAAAGCTGCAGAACAACAAAATAACTCCATTATCTGCTTGTGAGCACACCAGACATATCTGGTTAGCTACCATGAGAAACAAAATTCTGGAATATAATGGGGTTTGGCTTGATCATCCATGATTATTCTTATATTTTACTGTGACCATTTCACCCTTAGAAACATAAGCATCCATAAGGGGCAGAGGATGCAAATAACAAATCATGAGTTGTGGTGTTAAGATACAGCTCACATGACTTATGTACTTGTGTCCAATGGCAGAACAGAAGCACAAAGGACTGAGTTTGTGTCATCATATCATGGCACATATTCCATCTGTTTTTGTAATTGAAGTTTGGTATGCTTATGCTTAGAAGCAAGGAGGCTTCTAAGTAGCAAAGCACCCCATGAAGATCTGTATGTACATCCAGATTCTGAATTGTAGTTTTTTTTTAAGTTCCCGCCTAATCATCTTATTCTGTACTTGACCAACTAAACACATGCCCCAGAATATTTGCACTTTAGCTGAAATTTCAATGGCAGTTTAAGTTAATGCTAATGATCTTAGAAGTTTTCTAAAAGTTTCATACTATTCTTCTATAATTTAAAACTATTACATATTTATCCCTTATGAATCCAAGACTATTTGACCCTTTTTTTCTGCTTATCGTTTGAGGGTTTCTATCTTTAATGAATGTATCTTCTTGTATTCTACTTATTTTTAACAGGAGCCAGATTTAATTCATTATTAAATGGCAGGCACTTTAGAATAGTTATGTTTTTTTGCTTTTCTGGATGTTCATAAAAGCAAACTATTCTATCTTTCTTTATCTGAACATTCAGTGACAAAGCAACACTAATATTTTTATGGTTTTCAATCATAGATATGTGTAAAAATCAAAATGACTATATTATGCAGTATTAGTTGATACTGACATTTGTTTTCTGATTCAACAGAAGAAAACCGCTGAAGCCATCTTCAACATTATTACTTACAAACCAGTTTTCAGATTCTGTTGGTGAATGCATAATAGCATTGTATAACTACTATTAACACAAATTTATGGAGATCTCCATATAGTGATTGCCATTGACTTCTTCCAGAATGCCCCTCAACACACACACACACACAACAACTTTCCAGTTTAGTCTACATTCCTGGGCTTTCCTATTATTCTCTCATCCAATACTACCCAGGTCCAGCCATGCTTAGATTTTTCAAGTTCAGCCAAGTTTGGTTAGGAGCCAAGTTGGCTTATAGCCATTGGCAAAATCATTTCCTGCTCCCACTGCATTCAGCTTAATTTTGTGCTTCTACTGACATACCCAACTCTCACTTCATATAAATGGGCAGAAACACACTCTTATACAGAGCCATTTTCACTTTTTTAAACAAGCACTCAGTCCTCATGACACGTAAGATCAGCCTTCTCAGACACATTAAACAAGTCACCTAACCATTCTATAAGGGAAAAAACAAAAAAACAAAAACATGAGAAACTTTGAGCATTTCTCCAGATATACCAGCCACACAGGTAGCTTCCTATTTTGCAGCATTTTTATAGCATTGAAGACTTGCTTTCCATTTTTTTCCCTTGAACACTAACATTTATAGCATCCATTTTATTTCCACTCCTATCATTCCATCCAACTCTAAAATACCTCTTATAGTATTCTCTTACTTCATTTTCATCCCAAATTATTTTATCATTTTTAACATAATTTAATGTTTCATCCCTATTACATAGACCCATCCCACCCAGGCATGCAGAGAGGGCATGCTACGGATCCCATCTGTTAAAGAGTTCCATCTGGTGGGATCGCGGAAGCGTGCCTTCTCTGCAATAGTGCCTGCGCTTTGGAATGTTCTACCCCCGGAGTTGAGGCAGGTCCCCTCGCTCCTGGACTTCCAAAAAAAATTAAGAACCTGGCTTTGTCAACATGCCTGGGGTGGGAAAGAGAATAGTTCCTCTTGGGGGTGGTTAGCTCCTTAGAATTGCCCTTTTTGCTTGCAGATAGAGAGAATATCTTAGCCACCTGGATTTTATTATATTTTAATATATTTATATTTTTATGTCATTGATATTGTTGTATATTATTGTATATTATATTGTGGCTGAGTGTTTTTATTGTGAACCTCCCAGAGTCCCTCCTTGTGGGGGAGATGGGCAGTGATAAATTTGGTAAATAAATAAAATAAAATAAACTACATTCATTCTGGAGGAGGCTTCTTCTTCACACCTCACCACCCCCATTTTGAAAAAGTTCTACCAGTCACTCTGAATTATTTCTACATCTTTTAACAATACCTTACTCTCTTTGCAATTATTTTTTCTCGTTATATACATTCTAGTTTCTTTCATTCTCATTCCAGCAATCATTCCATCTTTATCAATGTGGTATCCCTAAGAACCATACTAAATTACCATATATTGACATTACTATTTTCTGAAGTGATTTTTAAACAGCCCAGCAGCTAAGTGCAGTGGCTTGCATTTGTCTGAGGTTAACAAGAATTTTTTTTAAAAAAAAAAAACCTGCAAAAACATCCACCTCACTCTAACAAGTTGCCGATTCCTATCCATCTAAAAAGCGCTATGATCTTTATTGTGCCTGGAAAAAAAATAATTACGTCACCTCTTCTAAAGGAAGAAAATGAGAAATGGATTGCATATTACCCTACTTCTACACTCCTTGTTAATAAGAACATTTGGTAACAAGATGTAATGGTTCATTTTTTCTTATTACAAGAAAATCTTGAATTAATTGAATATACGCTGAATATTTCATATCTACAATATAAAAGAGCAGTTAATTAGGGTCTTTTTTATACCTTTGAAGGGAGAACTTTGATTTTAATGTCAAAATAATATTTAAAAAATGCAGAATGCACAAAATTTGCAAATGATATCAATACATGTAATTTCATTCAGTTTGTACTTATTGCAATGATTATCAACCATTAGAGAACCATGCTAGTTATTAAATATGTTAAATTAGAATTGATTACAGCCAAATATTTGCGTAACTTGTATTTTTAAAACATAAAAAAAGAGGATTTGCTTCCCAGAGTGAAAAAAAATTACAAATCATTAGTTTGAAAAGGTAGGAAGCTTCATCAAGCCTTTTGTTTTCTCAGTATGAGATTAAATAATGAAGAACACATAATTAATAAAGCTAGTGTTATTTCTATTTATTTTTCAACACCCTCCATGATGTTAATAGTGTCCGTATTTACAAGGTTTAACATGTAAGTTATTCGGAGATAAATTCAACTATACTTCTGAGTAAACGTATATAGGATAGTGCTATCAATAAGCCTAAAACATTGCTCAGACATCCATTGATATATTGCCACATTTTATTATTATGCATCTTAGTGTTAACTCTCAGAATCACTGATGTTAATCATCTATTCTGAAGAATTGCTACGTGACCAAATAACTATTTAGTTAGATGCAAGATTCACCAAATGCTGTGTTAGCACTATATCAGAAAGTCTTCAAACAGCCTTGCCTTGCAGGATTATGATTACAATCTACCCATCAAATGAAAACTACATCTATCATGCAAAACAGTTCTATTTAAAGAACTTGATTTCTCTGAAGACACAAAAGTGTCACGTGGAACTATTTTCTCCAGATGTAATCCTCCCTTTGCCTTAAAAGCTGCATTCAGACAAAGCTTAAAGGTGATTTGCAGATTAACCACAGGCACGCTGACCCACAACCCACATCTATATCATTTTTCTTATTCTATCTATAAAATGTTTCTACAGCTTTACAGCTTGTGTTCTAAAAGCTTTGCAAAAAATGATCCTCTCCATGAAATTGCAATATTATAATAACACCAGAATTAAAAGCCCAAAATAAATAAAGCCATAAACCCATCAAAAGTATCAGTGCAAGAGAAACATGCCAAGACAAAGGATCATTTCCCCAAAGAACTGCTAAACAAGATCAATAACAGTCAGGAAGAAACTCTTGTGTGGAAAGTATTTCAATACCTTTTTTTTTTTTTTTACCTTCTTAATACTAATATTTCTGTAATTCAGTGATGGGTAGGGAGTATGTAATGCAAAAATGCTGAAGGAGTTCAGAAGCTGCAGAGAGATGAATAACTGATCGTATTAGTAGCTAGTGGTAGTAGCTGACAAATTTGAAACAAAAGTAATTTTTAAAAAGGGGAAAAGTCCTATATTTACCACCTCATCTGCAAAGGAAGGAAATCCAACCCATGGATTTGAAATGCTTTTAGTCTTCATCCAAACAGCCAAAACATTTTTTTCTCCCCCATTGTCCATATCAGTCTTTGTCAACCTTGACAAATTTAAGATGTGTTGGCTTCAACTCCCAGAATTTCCCATCCAGCCATGCTGGCTGGGAATTCTGGGAGTTGAAGTCCACACATCTTAAAGTTGCCAAGGTTGAGACACACTGGTCCACATGTTGCAGAAATCCAGATTTCCTGTTTACTTGGCATGCATATTGCACAGTATAGAGTGGAGGAGTAGAGAAGGGTTCAGCCTTCTCCCTTCCAGCCATATTGGCAGTCCAGTGAATCCTACGGTTATGCTATATTCTAAAGCAGAGAAAGCATCAAAGCAGTAACTATTGTTGTGCCCAGCTGGGCTTTAGGACTTCATGCACATAACTTTCCACTCCCACAGCTCTTTATGGGTCTTGTACAGGAATAAGTCCACTGACCAGCATCAAGGAACAACCCCTACCCCCTGCCCCTCTGGCTTCTCAAATTTAGCAACCTGAGCTCTTAAGTAAGCTCTAACTTTCAGACACATCTGTGTAAAAATCAACCCAAGGAAGGATGAGGATGTAACTACCATATTTTCCCCCAAAACACCATGGGAATTCCATCAGGAAAACTGTGAAATGGCCTGTATTTGTTTGGCTACCTCTACCAAATCTAGCCCCAGAATATTCACAGCAACACCTTGCTTGCTTGGCCCAAAAATGCTATGCATATATCATCCAATCATCTGTTTCATTCCCTGTCTGCATGCCCATACCACAAGATTTCTGTCACACCCTTCTTTAGTTCTTTGAGTTAAGTTGACACATGAGGTCTAACAATCAGACTAAGTTTGGCTTTTCTTCTTGGTTTTGTTATCTTTTCTTTTTTACAAGCATCCTCCTCTTCTGGGGTTATATATTCGCTTCCATTAACCTCTTATTGAGTGATGTTGAGGGTCTGAACTTGGTGACATTCATGAATGCCCTACATAGCCTCCACCCAAATTGCTCACCTGTTCAGTGACCTGTCCTGTCCTTCTGTCATCAGTGCTGTCACTCTAGCTTGGCCATGGGACACAATGCTCACAGTATTACAATGTTATATTGTACTTCTATACTTTTTATCATGGAAGTATATGGCTGTCAGCAGATGATGGTCCTCTGGCATAAGTTAAATGGTGACTGTCTTGCATTTTGGAAACGGAATCATTGGTGGAAATGACAGGTGTTCTTGTAAGGGCACGGCAGCAAAAGAGAATGCTATTTTCCTGCTTACTGATTTTAACTAATTTTGAGGGTTACAGTCTTGTTCAGCTGTTGAGCTAGACCCCAATGAACATTGTTTCATGCTGTGAAATGCACACTACTCCTAAGCAAAAACTCTTCATGCTTTCCAAATCAATTTGCTGGATGTAGAAAACTGATAATCTTTTTTTTTTCTTTTTCTTTTTCATGGAAACAAAAATATTCCTTAAAAAATAGGAGTCTACTAACAGCATAATATTGTGGCTTTCTGTCTGTGAAAGTAGTAACTGCCATTTGGGGACTGTATTTTGTATCCATATCAATGATTGTGCATATTATTACTCTAGCAATTGCCATCAAAATGGCCATCTTTGCACAGTTCAGCTGATTTCTACTGAATTCTGCTAAGAAGAGACACCATGAAGAGCTCACTTTTATTTAGCTCAATATTTATTTAATGGCTCTTGCTGTTGTTTAAAGTTCCAGCTAGGATTGAAATGATGCTCTAATATCTGTTGAACACAAATACACTCGGAGGTAGGTAAGCATATGAAGACTTATAGCACAGCAAAACCAAATTGTATTGAGTCACATACCCATTTTGTAAAAGGATGAATACACATATATACACAAGTAGTGTGTGTCTGTGTGTTTGTGTCTGTGTGCATGTTGTATTAAGACTATGTTAATGGGTCTACCTCTGGCTCATGTCAGTAAGCATGGTCTAGTTTGTGAAAAAAAAAATGTGTATTACTCAGGACCGCAACTGGGTGGGGCAACCAGGGCATATGCCCCGGGCACCGCGCTGGTGGGGCACCAAAATGAGTGCTGGGGGGTCACCAAAATGGGCGGGGAATCCATATTTGCCCCAGGTGACACAGACGCTAGTTGCGGCCCTGGTATTACCAACACTCACTTTGCTATGTTCACATAATAATGCTTAACAGGTCAATTAAAATCCTAGCAGCCAGACTGATATACCACACAGAGATCAGATACTTTTAACCTTTGTTTGATTCCACCCCCCAATTCTTTCTTCCCGTAGGCTGAGTGTATAGTACAAATATAGCCTGTTTGGTTACTTTGGGATGGGATGTATTGTGCAAATTCCAAAATTAGGTAAATTCCATAATCAAGGTAAATGTGCTATATGACCACAGCCAGAGATAAGCAAACAAAAATCTGCAAGTTTCTTTAATATGTTATGTTTTAATATTCCTAATACATCACAGCAGATGGCAGCACAAAGCAACTTTGGTGGATCTTGAAAAAGCTAATCCCAAAACAATATTGGTTACTTCATACCTGGCTAATATTTGGATAGGAGAGCACCAGGAAATCTCTGGCACAGCCTAGACCGGAAAGTTGATAAAAGGATTCCAAAAGATGGCAGTGGCAAGTAAACTCCAAGGGCATAACCACATCAGGAGCTGAGTTTGATTTGAGGAGGACCTTACATTAAATTCTTACCATATGCTTTTTTTCCCTGTGCAGTAACCTGAAAAATGTTGCCCACTTGTACTTTAAACTATCACATCACTGGTCTTTCTCAGCAAGTGTGGTCTAGAAGAAGGTGTTGTGTTTTGTTTTGGTTTTTTTGGTCCTATTACAAAAGGTGCCAGGAGCTGAATCTACAGTCTTAGCTTTTATGCTAGAGTAAGCATAGGGTTTTTTTTTTCTTATATGCAGAGTGTAAAAGATCAAAGAATGGAGAATCACCAGAGAAAAAGAGGCAGTTGGGGTTGTGGTGTTTTTTAGATTTGTATGTGGAAAGGTGACTTATTATCGATTGCTTTCCTCTAGAGGAACAGGATTGCTGGCAAACACTGTCATTTCATGTAAGCAGTGAAAGAGGGATATTGCAGAACTGCTTTTATTGTGTGTGGTTTTTTTTAAGTGAATAACAACAAACTCTTTGTGTTTTCCTTCACTGGATTGGGACATGATGGCATCAATTTACAAGAAGAAAAGCAATTCCTATTACCTCCAACAGATCTTTCCTCTGAACTTCGGTCAAGGAAAATCCTGAATGAATCTATCCACCTTGCCAGGTTCAGCCAACAATTGCTTGGTTGTAATGAGGCTACTGTGTATAAGACATTCATCGGTTTCTATGATTACTGATCTCTCCAAATAAGCTAACAATAACGGCACCCTTTGGAGCATAATCACACACATCAGAATATACTCAAGGAACTGTTCTCTTCTATTGTTTCTGTAATTGAAGTATTGAGCTGGAGGCTTCAGTAAGCACAGCATTGTAATAATATGTAGAACAAATGTTCTTGGGGACAGTTACTGCACACTCAGATAATTATTCATAGTAGGGAACATTCCCTGCCTCTCCCACATGACAGACTCATAGTAGGCTTGGTACAGATGCTGTTATTTTATTTTATAACCTTGATGCCACAGGATGTTAATGATGTTTCCTGTCTGATCAGATGGTATATTTCTATGTGCTTCAGACTAAGTTGTAAAAGGAAGCAAAGCAAGAATACCCTAAAAACTGGGCATCTGTAATGGCAAAGTGGAAGACCATTGTTATTTCAAGGAGTTTAAGTGGCATATTTTGATTTTCTTCCTCACATGAAGATGCTTAGAGCTTATTTTGAATTATACTAATGTTGAGCTGGCTTGTTTTTATCTCTGTTTGAAATACGGGGTGGGGGGGGATAAGAGAAAACACCAAGATTGTTTTTGTCAAGCACTAGCTTAGCTGTACAGCCTCCCTGGCTCTTGGAAACAGCTGCTCCAAACCCTGGGAACTATTCCATCAAGGTCAGATCCTGCAACCATGGAAACAGGGTCATGAGGCTTTAGGACCAAACTTTGATAAAAACCTTAGGAATGAATGAATGAATGAATATGATTTTCTTTCTTTATGCTATGCTTTTTATGCTTCTGTTTAATCTGCCTAAACTAGGTTGCTGTTTAAACCTGTTCACTTAGGTTAATAATAAGGCTTAAAATCTCTTTATCCACTGGTGTGCTTATTGTCTCTGGATCTAAAAGAACCAATTGTCTGAGCACCTGGTCACTGCTTGGACACTCGGCAGAACAGCATCAGATCCTGTAATAAAACAGTGGAACAGCCAAGTGAAAAAGTTCTTCACACATTTCAGTAGGTTGAAAAAGCCCACTGAACTGCATATCGGCAAGCTGGAGAAACTTAAAAGGGCGAGAAGCACAGGTGAGCAATCTATATTTCTATCCCTTTGGAAAAGAAAGAAAACAGGAAATCTTTTTAACAGGCCGTATTTTCCACTTAAAGCAGATGGGTGCAGCACATAATCTGCAGGGCAACTCTAGATGATTTGTTACTGAAAATGTCTCTGCTTAATTACTTAAAGGAGTTTGTTGCTGTGAAGTTGTTTGTGAATTTGAGGTGGATGGAACAACTCACATCTAATGTGTGTGCCACCCCATCCAGACAAAAACACAAGGTTTAGGGTAAATGAGAGCCACACCATATGGATTTGCCACAGAGCCTGGGCTTCAGAGCATTATATTAGGCAGAAGAGAAGCATCCCTGGTCTTGAGTGTTAAGAAAATCCTGGGTCTTTGGCCACACCAACAGTGTGGCAGGTTACTGCACCTCTGAGTCCCTTAACACAGTGTACTCTTTTCTCTTCTCAAAAAATATTCCTTTTTCCCCTCTAAATCCTGCACCCTATGCTGTAAAGAAATCTACCTTTCAATTTCCCAAAGGTATTTTCCTTTTCTACCTGTGTAAATGACTTCTGGTTTACCTTTTGATTTCTCAGGCTTCTGATTTTCTTTCTTATTCTCAGAGTTCTTGAAGTTTTATTTCATTTTTTCCCCATGCTGTTTTTCTTGAACTTATTTTACCACTCTTGCTTTCTATTCTGTATACATCCATCATTTCAGAGTGTTTGGACTGCCCACATTTCCCACTGTGAAAACATCCAAAGGGAGGATATCTTTCATAAAGTCTTCCTTTGGGATTTAATTAAATAAAAGTAAGTCAAGACAGCTGAAGAGCCACAGAAAATTACTGCACAGCAAAAGACCAGACAGTCACACACACCCCTTGAACAAGTCATCATAAATAAGCAAGAGAATGCTACACTCACCTTTGAAAATTTCATCAAAATCTCTTCTTTGAAAGATAGTTCAAAAACAAATTCTCTTTCAGTTTGAATGAAAATTGGTTGATTTTTTTTTTTTTTTTGGCATGGCACTGTTCAGAGATTTCTCCTTCTGACTTCTTGACACCTCTGATTGGTCATTATCCAATCACCATTCATCATCCATCGCTATGAACTGTACATTCATATCCCACCTAAGTTCTAACATTATTCTTTCCAAATTCTTATTATTCCATAAATTCTACTTCAGTCTAGCATGCCTGATATTTTTCAAGGCATGACAGAGTAAGTCTCAGGAAGATACCTGCTTCTCAAGGTTGAAACAAATAATAAAGTTATTTACAATATAATGAAGCAATTTATTCTTTCAAGTCAAGTTCAATGCCTGGTAACTACATACACGGGCATGTTTATGTAGTTTTCTTGGCCACAAGACAGATATGGTTTGTCACTGCCTTTTTCTGGGATTTATTTTTACTTTCCAGTTTCCCATCCAACTCCCAAGCACACTCAATACTGCTTAGAATTTGCATGATCAGTCAAGGTCACGTAGGGACTGCCAGTTGAGCTAAGCAATAAAATAAATAAATAAATAAAAAAAACGTGCAATGAGTTAACAAACAATAGAATCAAAGTGCTTGCTAAGGGGGAAAAAAAAGAGGTTGTAAAAGCTAACAGAATAGAACAGGATACTTATTGAGCTCTTCAGTTCTCTGAGTGAGGTGACACTGTCAGTAATCATCATCTCAAGAAGACTCTACTGATCTTACAGAAGAAAAGATTGCTATGAAACATTCTTCGATTCATAAAACCTCTAAGCCTTTTATTTTTTTTTATTTTTTTTTCCTTTATACTTTGAGGTAGTGTGAGAGAGTGAGAGTGAGAAAGATGAATATGCATTAAGAGGTTGAGTCAACATGCCCCTTTGCCACTGTGTGATGAAAACCACATTCAATGCATGGCACCATCATGGGCTTAGGAATACTATAGGCTGGCTCTTCAGATGCCTGGAGGTTATGTGACTTGGCCTGAAGGTGTGAGTGGATAAGCATCCTCCATGCATCAACAAACCATTGTTCTAGTAAATTGAAAGAGAAAGAAATGACTCAGTTTATTCAGCCCATTATTAGGGACAGAATACATCACATACAAATATGAAAATGCGGTTAATCTGTACACCGAAAAATATGTGTCATTGCTTTATACCTGTCCAGGTTCAAAGGAGATTTGAAGTATTAAGTAACAGGAGAGGAAAAACAAACCATCTGTGAGGAGAAATCATAACTGCTTTATGGGCCCAAGAATCCAGTTCAGTATGCTGTGAAATTTTGGGTAAGTTTGGAATGCCTGCATTGAATGAAACACTCAATAAATCATGTGAGAAGCAAACTGGTTCAATAAGTAATGACAATCCATTGGCATGGAAGGTGTCATGAGAAAACCTGCCATGGAGTTTTCCTTGGCCATCACATCCAAAGAGTTACAGGAAGCAAACATCTTTCAAAATAATTTCTAGAGGGGATTGTGGTTTCTGGAAGATTCTCAACAACTTCTAATATTTCTGCCCAAGGTTCTATTTTTGTCATTCCTGTCACCAGTCTAGCCACTAATCTGCATCCTTCGCAATGTCCTGATCTTGAAATGTTCCAGGGCATTGTGCATGGAGGTGGGGAAGAGCAGAAAACCAACACAAAAATATGTTGGAAAATATTCAGATAAAAATAGTGTGGCATAGCCACACTATTTCTTTTCTAGGAGGATGAAGAATACTTCTTGAACAATTTCATCTCATTTTCCTTCCAGCAGTTCCAGAGTTTCTGTCCTTTTATAACCTACAGTTAGTTATCATCTCATTTCACCAGGTGTAACCACTAGTTAGTTCCACCAGCCTGATGGAATGAGATGACTCAGTATCATATGACTAGTTAACTCATAGTTTAATGGTGAATCTCAAAACAGTTTGATGTGTGTCATAAAAGAAAGTATATAGTAGCACAGCAGAATAGATCTGGGTCTCTGGGGTAATAAAAATATCAATGTTATTTTAAAGCTTCACTGGAATTATTTAGAGATTTCCATCAAGGGACTCTGCAGTTTCATTACAAAATGCATATTTTTAATTAACACATAAAATACAGACAAGGTTATCAATGACTTTATGGCTATGCAAAAACTGGAGAAGAAAGCTGAATATAAACTTCAGAGTAGTTGTCATAGCTTATTGATTGAAATTGCAGATAGGGGATAATTCAGTGAAAAGCTTGAATCATTCTGCTGATTTTTTCCCCTGCCTTCCTCCTTTTCCTGGTAGAGATACAGGGATAATCTGTGTGCTTATAAATATATGTGTGTTCTGGATCTAGGAGGCTAGTTATGCAACTAATCTTTCCTGTTTCCTCTATTTGACTCTATTCCTATATCTCCCCCAAAATACCAACAACCTGGAGCCTTCTTTCACCATAATTACTAAAAACTTACTATTTTTTGTTGTTGTTTTGTTTTGAAATAGCTTCTTGAAACAGTTGGAAACTGTAATGTGAGGCCAAACAAAGAACTGCAGCTTTTAAAATAATATATAAAGATGCCAAAGCTTCTATCTCTAACCCAGGGCAACAAAAACAAAAGTCCTGGCCTTGCATGTTTATGCCATCACTTTGACTACTGTTTGTCCTTGCATTCCTCCCAAATATTACACACATCTCTGAAAAGACTCCTCTAAAAGGTTGAGAAATCTTTGTCATCATGTGTTGTGGGGAGAAAGCCCCCATGGTAAGAACTGTGTAAAACCAGACTGAGAAATATCATTCAAGCATATTCTTGAATTGAGAGTCAATTTAGTGTAGTAGCTGAAGTGGTAGGCTAGAAACTGAGAGATTGTGAGTTCTAGTCTTCCTTTAGGTATGAAAGTCAGCTGGGTGACTTTGGACCATTCACTCTCTCTCTCAGCCCAACACACCTCACAGGGTTGTTGTGGTGGTGGTGGTGAAAATAGGAGGAAGAAGGAGTATTAGTTATGTTCGCCTCTTGAGTTATTTATAAAAATAATAAAGGCAGGATAATTAAAAAAAAAGATTTTGCCTTAGCCTCACACATTTGTTTGACCTGGCAACTGTCAGAATATTCCATACTCCCTTCCTACCATTCATAGGTTAAGCAAGGCGAAGATATTCCTGCTAAACTTGATAGGAGTGGAAAAACATGGGAACATAATGGGTAGCTCCTAAGCTGAGCACTGCTTCTTACATTTGCTTTGTACAATTGTCAACAACACCTTCTAGTTGCAGCTGGACTATTTTATTGATTTGTTAGATTTATAACCTGTCATTACATGAGGAGTACAAGACAGCACATTATTTCTTCCTTCAATTTTCTCAGCAACTATCATTGGGTTGAAAATGCTCAGTTACCACTGACCTTCCATGGCTGAGGCTGGACTTGAAATCTCCCTAGGGCTAGTCTAACACCTTAACCACCACACTATTCTTGTTCTCTGTTGGTCACTCATCTCATGCAAATATTTTTCTAAACAGTTCACATGAGAAGATGAAGCAGCAAAAGTAGGCAAAATACCTTGCAAAATTGAGCCAGTATGGTATAGTTGAGAAACCCTCTACGATTCCTAACCCTTTTTCAACCATGGAATCTCATTGGGCACTAAGAGCCATTGGGATATATTGGTACTGGACCGAGACAATGGTTCTACTCCACCTTTAGACATGGAAGCTGACTGACTGATTTTGGGCCAACTATTTTTTCAACCCATTTTCGTCATGGTGCTGCTAAGATGAAAAATGGGAGAGGAAGTACAGTTTATGCTGCCCTGAGCTTCTGAATGAAAAGCAGGACATGAATCTGCTAAGTAAATAAATAATATTGGGCCAGTCAACGTCAGCCTAATTTGTTTGACAGAGATGTTCTCGTGGGGATAAAAGTTGGGGGAGAACACTGTGTCTGTCATCTAAAGGTCCTAGATTTTAGGTAGGATATGCATTTAACAACCATGCACACACACACACACACACACACACACACACCAATAGTTGACTCTATTCATGGCTGGAAAATATGACAGAATTTCCAGAATGGAAAATCAGTGCATATTGATATTCAGACAGATATACCAATTCTTTATCCAGGGAATATACAAATGCCTGTTTCCCTAAATTCCTGTGGGCCAGATAGTTAAATATGGTTAGTTAAGTAAGGTAAATGGTATAATAATGAAATGCAATATAAATAAGATATATTCTCCTTTGATTTGGACATATGCTGTTTTTTTTTTTTTTTACTGTAAACGGTTGATGGAAAGAAGGTGTGAATGTTTTTGATTGCATGATATTTTTGTCTCTTTTGTACTTTTATACAAAAACTTTCAATTTTCCCCTGTGTCCTTTATCAAATATACATAAAGAAAGTTGATACCAAATTACATTATTATTATTATTCTTCCTGTACAATTGTGTCTAAACAGATTTCTGTGCATAGTTAACTGTATTTAACCTCTGTTGGTCATAGTGTACAATCCTTCAGAAGGGCAATGAAGACTTTCTTCTGTATGGTTCATTATCATTCCTTATCCATCACAGAGTAAAGAGGTCTTGTTAATTGGTATTCACTCAATGCATTGTCCAGACAAAATCTACTGTGGAAAATGGCACCAGTAGAGCTCAACAGCATTTTTTTTTTACAAACTTAATCTGGCAAGGTTACCATGAATAATATTAAAACACATTTGGATAACACATGATAACTAAAAGAAACTAGGAAACTGTTTATGGGGATTAAAAAAAGAAATATTAGCCTCCGGGCCTAAGTCTTAACCCATAACAAAGGAATTGATAAGTAATTTGCATCAGAATGTGATTGGCATTATGCATTTGAAGGAGAATGCCTAATCCCATTGAAAATGATGCAATGGATAGAAATAGCATACCTGCTCTATAGATGTGCATCTGAACAATGTCCATAATTCAGTATTTTGGAAGGCTGAGGCATTCACTTCTATTAAATACTAATCCTATTATCCATAGAATTTCAACCTTTATCCTTAGAGACAAATTTTCAGAAAGGAATGTGGGTTTAGGGGAAGGGATTTGATTTTAAAAGATATAGAAATGTCTTGGTCATTCAGCTGAACCTTGATCCATAGTAAGATTTATATACAAACTGCTGAACTTATTGAAAAATATTTTCCCCCATGGTGAACACTGGAGGAGACTTTGTTTTTTGCAAAAAGAAAGGGAAAGTAACAAGAAACAAAAGAAATTTTCAGGAGAGTGTATTTCTCACAGATCACTAAAAAAAGTACACATCTGCAATTGGAAATGTTTACTGTCACAGTATTAGAGTGAGATCTGAATTGGTGGCCTAGATTGTAAATAGCGTCTCTGTTGTTTTAACATTTTTGTATGGCATGTAGAAATGTACAAAAACTATAAAGAGTGTTGTGGAACTTTAAAAAAACAACAAAATTATTTTGGCATAAACAGTATGTGAAGCATTAACCTGGCTCCACTACGAAAAATATGTTTTGTTGCAATCACCCACCTTTTATTACTAGGTTGTGCATCTGGAGATACATGCATATTTTGAAGGAGAGACTGAATTGATCCTTCTTGTGGTCTCTGAACTAACTATTTTAAAGTGTCATCCAAGTTTTGAGAATGAGGATCCTTCTTCTGAAGAAGAAAGGTTGCAGGAAGGAAAACAACAACAACAACAACACATGCTGCTGGATTTGAGGCTACTCCCTTCCTAATGTCAGAGGGATGTAAGGTCTTAGATGTTTTAGAGTTTTTATCCTAGTGGTTCATATGACTTTATACATCAGACTGAGTTTTAGATGTTTAAAATGACTAGAACCCCACAGCAACCAGCCTTAGACCTGACAATGAAGTTACTGGAGTGGTGGATACCTTCTGCCTTTTAGGAACAACTATCATCAATAAAGGAACCAGCAGTCAAGAAATATACCACAGACTAGTACATGGTAGGATAGCAATGAAAGCCTTGAAAAATATACTTGGATATTAATACCCACAAAGATCAGAATTGTGCAGGAAATATTTTTTCTATGTAAGTGAAAGTTGGACTTTGAAGAAACAGGACAGAAACTTTGATGTTGGAGAAGATGCTTGAGAATACCATGGATAGCTGAGAAAACAAACAAATCAATCCATAGTTCTCACTCAAGGAAAAAATGACCAGGCTCAAATTATTCTACTTTGGACATATTATCTATAGCCGCCCGCTGAGATGGGTGGCTATAGAAATCAAATCAAATCAAATCAAATCAAATCAAATCAAATCAAATCAAATCAAATCAAATCAAATCAAATCAAATCAAATCAAATCAAATCAAATCAAATCAAATCAAATCAAATCAAATCAAATCAAATCATGTGAAGACTCCGCTCTCTTGAGAAGTCTATAATGCTGGGAAAGGTGGAAGAGAAAGAAAAAAGAAGACAATCAGCAGCACAATGGATGGACTCGATTACAGTGATGGATGTGCTGTTGGAAGGACCAGTTGGAGGGACCATCCTGGAAAAAATCTATCTATATGGTTGCTATGAATAGACACTGACTTAATGCACATAATCAGTTAGGAAAATGAGCATGTCTAATCTGAAACCCTGGATCTACTCACTTTTTAAAATATAAAGAAAAAATACTATGCTGCACCAGATCATACCTATGATGTCAAGCAAGCTAAAATCATGCCAGAACACTGTGGTCTCTGGCAGTCTGATGTTGCCTGCTTACCAAGTACCCATCATTTGCTGTTCTGCAAGTGTTCATTAGGGTTACCATAGTTGGTTCCTGGACTTCATCCCAAGCCCCAGCTGCACCATAGAGCATATTTGGAATCATCAGCCTTTAAAATAATAGCTAAATGTTGGATCCAAAGGTCATGAACTTGAGAAATGCCAATACAATAAGATTTTGTCTCATCTTTCCCCAGTCCCCAGAGATTCCAGAAGAATGCTGCCCAGCCTCCACTTGTCTATGTAGCTAAAATATGATTTATTTTTATCCCACCTTTATTTTTGGTCAGCTCATACATATCTAATGCTGCAACTTCCTATTTTCCCCACAACAGCAACATGGTAAGATGGGTTGAATTGAGAGAAAGTAACTAGCCCAAAGTCACCCAGCTGACTTTTATACCTAAAGGAAGACTAGAACTCACACTCTCCCAGTTTCTAGCCTGCCACCTCAGCTACTACACTAAATTGGCTCTCAATTCAAGAGTATGCTTGAATGATATTTCTCAGTCCTTTTTCATATTTTTCATATTTCAAAGTCACCCAGCCAGTTTTCATGCCTAAGGAGGGACTAGAACTCACAGTCTCCTGGTTCTAGCCTGGCATCTTAACCACTAGACCAAACTGGCATTTTATTTGCATGTAATTAATTTAAACAAATACTGTTCAATATGATCATTCATTATTAATAATTATTCATTATTATTTAATCACTTTCCCCTAAAATCACAATAGGAATAGTACTTTCTGGCACAAGGGATTCTGGGTGTAAAGATCACAGTAAGTAGTCAAGACAATAGAGAATGCAATAGTAAGATTTGAATGCAATGAGAAAGCATGTAGAAGCTGCTAGAAATTCCAGATTTTTTATAGAAAATAAATGAAAACATATTTGTATTTCACAAGAAATATTATAAGCTTGTTACATATCTCCAGTTACATGAGGTACAGAACCCAGACACAAGAAAGTACTCCTAAGCAAATCAGTTTTATGAAAGTACTGTAGAATGCTTTCAGTGATGTTTCATAGTTCCATACTCTTAGAGTTTTCTGCACATGACCCTCTGGTATGCAATTATTATCCAACTCTCAAGGCAAGCAATCTTCTAAAACACTGCCATCGTGTGTCAAAATACAGCTATAGCACTGAAGGCCTCAGTCCACGGAAGAGTTTTCAGAGATGGTTGGCATTATGGACAGTAGAGTCCAGGGGAGGGAGAGGTCAAAATATAAAAAATGGTGGGTGTATCATTAAAATCAAACTCTAACCCTTTGGTACATGTAGCATTCTCTCCACCAGCATCTAAACCTGTAAAAACGGTGCACCCTTGAGGCAACAACAGCAGCACTCCAAGCCATGATTTATCAAGGACTGTGTTAATGCCAGAATAGCTCTTGCTTTCACTTACCAGGCTTATGTATCCAATACTACACCTACAGCAGCACTGGACCTCCTCCAACAGAAGAGATACTACAGATAACTGCTGGTATGGAAGAAAAAGGAAGCCATGAAAAACAACTGGACATGACTGATTCAGGCAGTCAAATCCAATGATTCAGCCTCATTCTGGCACATCACACCAAGCTCCCAAAGTCTATGGTGGACTGTCACATCCCCCCAGGGACCTGGGAGGCATACTTTCAGGAACTCTACATGGAGACCTCTGTTGAAAGTGGACACCCTAGCCAAAATATAGAAAATCTGTCAATGTCGGCACCAGTGACAGTGACAGAGATCAAGAACCTTGTTGCTCAACTAAGACCAGGGAAGGCTTCAGGAGACGACCTAATCCCTCCAGAGGCTATTAAAAATAACTTGGACTTCTTGGCCCCCACTCTGGCCTCACTCTTTACCTGCATCGACACCTATGGCCAAGTCCCCAAGCTTGCAACATATATATGAAAAAGAATGATCCTGCTAATTATAGACCAATCAGCCTCCTCAACACAATCAGTGAACTCTACGCAAGACACCTACAATGAAAATTCCAGAACTTGCTGGAACAAGAAAACATACCTGCAAAGGAGCAAGCTGGCTTTAGCGAAGGCCAATCTACCATTTATCAGTGCCTAGTACTCCATCATCTCATTGAAAAATACTCCTCCTGCAACACAATGTCCCTTTATGCTGCTTTCATGGACTTCAAAGCAGCATTTGATTCCATATCCTAAGCTAAATTGAGGGAAAAACTGAAAGCCTCCTCAATTGACCAAAGTCTATTTCATTTAATATGTATGCTACATGAAGGGACTTCACTTAAACTAAGATGTAACTCCCAGAGTCATCTCACCAGTGCCATTGAAACTGAGAAAGGCATCAAGCAAGGCTTTATATTGGCCCCACTCTTACTCATTTCTATATCAACTCCATGGTGGGCCATCTCCACAACACAAACTTTCACTCTCCAAAACTTGCTGGAAGACACATCTCTGTTGTACTCTATACAGACGATGCAGCGATACTCTCAAGAACACCTACTGGCCTTAAAAGATCACTAAGAGCAGTAACACAGTACTGCAAGGAAGAACAGTTGGAACTCAATTATCAGAAAATTAAAATCATGGCATTTGCCAAAAGGCCTAAGAGCCACTCCTGGAGAATAGATGACCACAAGATTGAGCAAGTCTCCTGTTTCAAATACTTGGGGGTACTCCTCCATTCTGCCAGCATTAGGAAAGCCCATAGGGACTATGTTGCTGAAAATGCAGAGTAGCTCATCTGCCATCCTGAAATTCCTTAAGACAAGAGGTGGCCACTATATACCTGCAGCACTCAAAGTATTCGAAGCCAAGCCAGTAGCACAACTTCTTTACGGTGCTCAGCTGGGCCCCTTCTCCAATTTTGCACCATTAGAACTTGTGCAACCCAAATTTCTAAGATCAGCCCTTCAAAGTCCCAAAATGTGTCTCTAATGCCACCCTGAGACTAGAAACAGGCCTCATGAAAGTGGAAGCTAGAGTGTAGGTGACCATATTCAATTATTGGCTTAGAATATCCCTTTTTCTCCTTGACTTTGCCGCATTAACTATGACAGATAATTTTCAGTCCACATCGAAACATGCAGTAGCAACTAAAATCTCATTCTTAGACCTCTTTCCAGGTCTTCTACTCAGCATGGGATACGATCAGGCCAAAGCACTCATTAAACAGCCTGTAGCAGACACAGACTGCCAATTGGATCTAGCCAGATCCCCAATTATTGCCAGTGAATCCAATAGCTCTTCTGCCTCCCCTATGGCAGGCTTAAGTAAACTTGAAGTACCTAAACATTGGAGGGCCTTTACTCTGGCACAATGCCATGGCTTCCTCTCAGCTGTCCTTGAAGGCTGATACAAGAAGATCCCTTACCTGCAGAGACAAAGCCCCTGTGACTCTGGACACACAGAAACAACAGAGCCTGTGCTTCGCCAGTGCCTGCCTTATAGAGACATCTGTACTAGCCTCATCTCACCGTTACTGCATAAATACCCAGGGTGCACAGGACAATTCTACACCTCCCTGCTGCTTTCAGATACCGACCCTGCTACAGCATACAGTGTTGCCAGTGTCTGTACAGCAGCACTTAAAATTCGTCAAATGACCTGTGCCATAAACTAGACTTAATGAGCATCTACCTCATCATACTAGAGTGCCCTGTAATTTGATAGATAGAGTCTTCCACATACTAACCTTTATGTTCCCCTACACCCATCTAATACTCATACCCCTCCTTTTTTATTCTTTTAGGCTGTTGTTTTTCATATATACTTTCTATTATACCTTTTAGCTTTGTGTGTGTGTGTATTTGTTTTTCAAGTTGGGTTCCCAAGAGCAGTTGGGCATGTTGCTACTGTACCAGCCTCCCTGCTGCATGGCAACCTCCCTGCCTGAGCTGCTGGAGGCCATCTCGGGGTTGGCAGTGGAGTTGCCCAGGCTCATGGTTCTGGGGGACTTCAACCTGCCATCCCTGGGACGTGCCTTGGAGGCAGCTCGGGAGTTCATGGCTACCATGGCATCCATTGGCCTGTCCCAGATAATTTAGGACCCAACTCGAGACAGTGGCCTCACCCCGGTCTTGATTTTCTTCTTGGAGCAGTGGCAATGAGATCTGAGGGAAGAGTTACAGCTGTCCCCTTTGTCATGGTCAGACCATGCCCTGGAGACTGTGAGATTCTCTTATGCCACCCCCCACTGCAGGGAGGCAGGACCCATTCAATTGGTCCACCCCCGGTGACTGATGGACCTGGCAGGGTTTCAGAGGGAACTGGGGGATATACCCAGTGATCTGCTGCACAGTCCAGTGGAGGCCCTAGCTGCAGCCTGGAATAGGGAGGTGGCTGGGGCTTTGGACAGGATCGTACCTGTGCGGCCTCTCTTGTCCCATCGAACCCGGCACTCCCTGTGGTTTACGGAGGAGTTGAGGGTTCTAAAGAGGATTAAGAGATGCCTAGAGTGGTGCTGGAGGAAGACAAAGACTGAATTTGACCGAACACAGGTAAGAGCTGCTATTAAGGCCTACCTTGTGGTGATAAAAGCAGCAAAACATCAATACTTCTCCACTCTTATTGCATCTGCAGAATGCCGCCCGACAGCCCTGTTTAAGATCACTCGATTCATTTTGGGGAAGGTGGGCTCAGTGACCCACCTACAGGGTCGTGCAGAGGAATTTGCTGAGCATCTTCAGGACAAAATCGCTTGGATCCACTCCAAGTTAGACTCCAGGCGCGAAGCTTGGTCTGAAGAGTCACCAGGGGAACAGGCTTACCCAGTTATCTGGGAGCAGTTTGATCCTGTTGGCCCTGAGGAAGTGGACAGGATCCTGCAGATAGTAAATGCCACCACATGCCATTTGACCCATGTCCCTCCTGGCTAGTAAAAGCAGCCCGGGATGTGACATGTGGTTGGGTCCATGTGATGGTTAATACATCCTTAGGAGAGGAGGTGTTCCCGGCTACCTTTAAAGAGGTGTTGGTGCACCCCCTCCTCAAAAAGCTATCGCTGGACCCTACTGTTCTGGACAATTTTTGTCCAGTCTCCCACCTCCCCTTTCTGGGGAAGGTGGTTGAGAAAGTGGTGGCTTTGCAGGTCCAGAGGGTCCTGGAGGAAACGGATTATCTAGACCCCTTTCAGTCAGGTTTCAGGCCCGGTTATGGGACAGAAACAGCATTGGTCGCACTTATGGATGATCTCTGACGGGAGCAGGATGGTGGCAGTGCATCTCTCCTTGATCTCTCAGCAGCTTTCAATACCATCGACCATGGTATCCTTTTGGGGAGGCTCAGGGAGTTGGGGGTGGGTGGCGTAGTTTTACGCTCTCCTTCTTCCAGGGCCGGTCCCAATCGGTGTTGATATGGGAGGAGAAATCGGCCCCACAGGCCCTTTGTGGGGTGCCGCAGGGATCAGTATTCTCCCCTCTCCTTTTTAACATCTACATGGAACCGCTGGGCGAGATCATCCATCACCATGGGATGCGGTATCATCAGTATGCTGATGATACTCAGTTGTATATCTCCATCCTGGGTGAAGTAAGTGATGCTGTGACTACTCTCTCCGAGTGTCTGGGGGCTGTGGGGGCCTGGATGGGGAACAACAGGCTTCAACTGAACTGAACTGGTAAGACTGAGTGGCTGTGGGTTAATGGTTCTTCTGTATCAGGGACATTAACATCTCTGGTTCTGGATGGGGTTGCACTGCCCCAGACAGACCCGGTGCGTAACTTGGGGGTCCTCCTGGACTCATGGCTCCTGCTCGAAGAGCAGGTGGCAGCTGTGGCCAGGAGAGCCTTTGTGCAGCTATGTGCTGTGCACCAGTTATGCCCCTTCCTGGATCGGGAGGCCCTTCGAACAGTCACTCATACCCTTGTTATCTCTCATATAGACTATTGCAATGCACTCTACATGGGGCTACCCTTGAAAAGTATCTGGAAGCTTCAGCTGGTCCAGAATGCAGCTGCACTAGCTGTTTCTGGTGCCCCTAGAAGGGCACATGTAACACTGCTGCAGCGTGAGCTGCATTGGATACCAGTTTGCTTCCGGGTCCAATTCAAGATGTTGGTTATTACCTTTAAAGCCCTACATGGCATGGGGCCAGGTTACCTGAGGGACCTCCTCTTCCCCATTACATCAACCCGTCCCACCCGATCATGCAGAGAAGGCATGCTGGAGACCCCATCTTTAAGACAACTTCATTTGGCAGGGTCCAGGAAGCGGGCCTTCTCAACAGTAGCTCCTGCCCTGTGGAACATGCTGCCCCCAGAAGTGAGATTGGCCCCATCGCTCCTGGCCTTTCGGAGGAGTCTGAAGACCTGCTTCTGCCGCCTGGCTTGGGGTGGAGAGGGGAATAGATGGGGATGGCTGCTATAGACCACTCCTCCCACACTTGAACTGTTTTAGATTCTTTCACCACTTGGACTTTTTATCTTTACTTTTATTTATATTATTTATTATTGTATTTTTATATTGTATATTTTGTGATTGTTGTTTTAATTGATTGTTGTAAACCTCCCAGAGTCCCCCAATGGGAGGAGACGGGCAGGGACAACTTGGATAAATAAATTATGTATGTGTGTATGTGTGTGTTTGTGTGTATGTATGTGTGTGTGTGTGTGTGTACATATATATATATATATATATATATAGAGAGAGAGAGAGAGAGAGAGAGAGAGAGGCTCTTCTAAAAAACATGTATCTTCTAGGCTTTTTAATTGACTGTACCCTACTGTCCTTATGCTGGTCTATGACCATAATAAATGATTAGGCAACCAGGATATAATAAATACACCCTGGTTGCTAAAAGAAGCAAGATAATAAAAGGAGAATAGTTCTGAAATGTGAATACTTGAACTCATTAAACCTTGAAATACTATTCCACTAACTAGAGCGCATATCCCCCCCCCCCCCCAAAAAAAAAGAAATGTGTGCATGTGTATAAATATTTGCTTATTCCTATTCCTCAGCAATCTTTGGGACATGCCCAGCAGTAACTACATCACATACCTTATAAGATCAAATTGCATGTAAACTGTCCTGATTACCAGGAAATACACTGACACAATGACTTGGTCTCTAATATTTATTAGTAGTACTTAACAAGAATCCTAACAAACTGAGGAAGCGTGGGAAAACCCCGCCATATAAACCCCAAAGGTTAAGGCGGTCCCGATCTGTGTCTCTTTGAATGGCTGAACAGTTCCTCAGTGCTACGCATGCGCTTGACAGTCTGGGTGGGAGCCCCCTGCTCTCCATCCTTACTCATGACATAAACTCCCTTTAAGTATATAAATGATGTAAATGTGGGTCCAAGATCAGCCCCTTTCTCTCTATTTTGTTTCTCGGTTTTAACCATCTTGCCTGATGAAGAGTTTTAAGACATGTGAAAGCATGCAACTATTATAAAGCTTCTGTTGACCCTATAAAGATACTACCTCTGTGGATTTTAGATTTGGTTTTCTTTATAGCCAATAGAGCTCCTATAGCTTTTATTCTATTTAGTTATGCATATTTTATGTACAGTATTCAGTAGAAAATCTCTCACAAACACTAACACGATTTTAAAATTCAGGATAACATAACAATAGAACAATGTCATTCAGTCTGGCAAAGCCTCAAGCTTATTGTGTTTTCTAATACAATTTCCTCTCCATGGAGTACATTGTCCAATGAATGGTGGAACTATAGGTGAACAATACTACCTATTGTCTTGCATCTCCCCAGTGAATTTCTGCAGGTTATCCCAATAAAAAAATCAGGAATGGCAGTCACACTTTCATTAAGATCAGTCTGCCTGTTGTTGTTTATTCATTTAGTCACTTCCGACTCTTCATGACTTCATGGACCAGCCCACACCATAGCTTCCTGTCAGTTGTCACCACCCCCAACTCCCCCAAGGATGAGTCCGTCACCTCTAGAATATCATCTATCCATCTTGCCCTTGGTCAGCCCCTCTTCCTTTTGCCCTCCACTCTCCCTAGCATCAGCATCTTCTCCAGGGTGTCCTGTCTTCTCATTATGTGGCCAAAGTATTTCAGTTTTGCCTTTAATATCGTTCCCTCAAGTGAGCAGTCTGGCTTGATTTCCTGGAGGATGGACTGGTTTGATCTTCTTGCAGTCCAGGGCACTCTCAGAATTTTCCTCCAGCATCACAGTTCCAAAGCATCTATCTTCCTTCACTCAGCCTTCCTTATGGTCCAGCTCTCACAGCCATATGTTACTATGGGGAACACCATTGCTTTAACTATGCAGATCTCTGTTGTCAGTGTGATGTCTCTGCTCTTAACAAGTTTATGAGATTTGCCATTGCTCTTCTCCCAAGGATTAAGCATCTTCGGATTTCCTGACTGCAGTCAGCATCTGCAGTAATCTTTGCACCTAGAATTACAAAGTCTTTCACTGCTTCTACATTTTCTCCCTCTATTTGCCAGTTATCAATCAAGCTGGTTGCCATAATCTTGGTTTTTTTGAGGTTTAGCTGCAAGCCAGCTTTTGCACTTTCTTCTTTCACCTTCATCATAAGGCTCCTCAGTTCCTCTTCGCTTTCAGCCATCAAAGTGGTATCATCTGCATATCTGAGATTGTTAATGTTTCTTCCAGCAATTTTAACCCCAGCCTTGGATTCCTCAAGCCCAGCTTGTCGCATGATGTGTTCTGCATACAAGTTGAATAGGTAGGGTGAGAGTATACAACCCTGCTGTACTCCTTTCCCATTCTTAAACCAGTCCATCGTTCCGTGGTCTGTTCTTACCATTGCTACTTGGTTGTTATACAGATTCCTCAGGAGGCAGACAAGATGACTTGGTATCCCCATACCACTAAGAACTTGCCACAATTTGTTATGGTCCACAGAGTCAAAGGCTTTAGAATAGTCAATAAAACAGAAATAGATGCTTTTCTGAAACTCCCTGGCTTTTTCCATTATCCAGCAGATATTGGCAATTTGGTCCCTAGTTCCTCTGCCTTTTCTAAACCCAGCTTGTACATCTGGCAATTCTCGCTCCATGAATTGCTGAAGTCTACCTTGCAGGATCTTGAGCATTACCTTACTGGCATGTGAGATGAGTGCCACTGTTTGATAGTTTGAATATTCTTTAGTGTTCCCCTTTTTTGGTATAGGGATATAAGTTGATTTTTTTCCAATCTGATGGCCATTCCTGTGTTTTCCAAATTTGCTGGCATATAGCATGCATTACCTTGACAGCATCATCTTGCAAGATTTTGAACAGTTCAGCTGGCATGCTGTCATCTCTTGCTTCCTTGTTATTAGCAATGCTTCTCAAGGCCCATTCAACCTCACTCTTCAGGATGTCTGGCTCTAGCTCACTGACCACACCGTCAAAGCTATCCCCGATATTGTTATCCTTCCTATACAGGTCTTCCGTATATTCTTGCCACCTTTTCTTGATCTCTTCTTCTTCTGTTAGGTCCTTGCCATCTTTGTTTTTGATCATACCCATTTTGGCCTGGAATTTACCTCCGATGTTTCTAATTTTCTGGAAGAGGTCTCTTGTCCTTCCTATTCTATTGTCTTCTTCCACTTCTGTGCATTGTTTGTTTAAAAATAATTCCTTATCTCTTCTGACTAACCTCTGGAATTTTGCATTTAATTGGGCATATCTCCCCCTATCGCTGTTGCCTTTTGCTTTCCTTCTTTCTTGGGCCACTTCTAGTGGCCATTTTGCCTTCTTGGTTTTCTCTTTCTTTGGGATGTATTTTGTTGCTGCCTCCTGAACAATGTTGCAAACTTCTGTCCAGAGTTCTTCCGGGACCCTATCTACTAAGTCCAGTCCCTTAAATCTATTCTTCACCTCCACTGCATATTTCTTAGGAATACTAGTGAGCTCATATCTAGCTGATTTGTGGGTTTTCCCTAATCTCTTTAGTCTGATTCTAAATTGTGCAATAAGAAGTTCGTGATCTGAACTACAGTCAGGTCTGGGTGTTGTTTTTACCAACTGTATAGATGTCCATGACCTGTGGCTGCAAAGGATGTAGTCAGTCTGCCTACTGTGGTATATTCCTTCACTGCAGCAGTTAAGATCTGAAAGTATGAATACACTGTCAAATCCTAGGCCATACCAATTATGTGCATGTTTGTGCTTCTCTGTATTTCAGAAATAAGTAGAGAAAGCAAGCAGAACTTGGTTCCTGGAATGCTCTCCAAGCATCAGTTATAGGAGAAGTCTATATTTTCCTCTGTGTATCAAAGTAACATATTGCACCTGTGTGCACTCTCTCCAGGGGCTACTCAGGAGGTGTTCATCCAGTGCAAGTTGCTTATGTCTGTCTGTGACAATCCAATCAGGATGGATGTATATGTGATGCTTCTGAGTGTGTTTTTCTGTTCTCCCTTTGTAGTGCATCTAAAAGTATAGAACTGTAGAGTTGAAAGAAACCATGAGAGTTACACTATGTGTTTGTTCAGAAAGAAAGACAGGGTGGCTTCACTCTCAAACATGTGACTGGGTGGGTGACTTGAGGATGGAGCAGTTGGCAGCATTTGGAGTTACTGCCTAACTGTTTCTTCCAAAGGGAGGCATTGGGGGAAACTTTACAGTTTATTTTTCTCCACAGCTGCCAACATAACACTACCCATTTTCAAATTCTTTTGCAGTTTTTTTTTCCCCTCTCACACTAGGTTTGGTCTTCCAGATGCTTTATTTTATTGTAAGACAATTGTTCTTTATTGCCTATCCACTTCCTCCTCCTCTTCTTTTACAATGGCACCAGAGAGGTATTGTGTTCTTTTTTCTTTGCTTCCATCTAGTGTTCATTCAGTTTTTGGTATTCCATGGATGGTAGTCCTACCACATGTCCAGAGACTAAACTGACCTAGTTCTAATTCTACACAAGCTACAAATGATCCCTGAGAGTGATAGAAAACAATGATATATTGTCCTCTTGTGGAAAGAATAGGCTGCCATCTTCTATACAACTGTCCCAAAGGTCATGGCACGGAATGGAACAAATATTTCATTTTAGATACAATATTTCCAACAAGGACAGCATACTGTAATGATTTTTTTATTATTATTATTCCTAGAGACTTAGGTGGACCCATTCTGAACATGAATAGCAACAATCACTACCACAAGAATAGCTTGCCATTCCTAGGTGTGGGGAACATTGGTCTTAAAAAAACCAAAAACTGTACTCAGAGCATCTCATAATAATATTTGATTTGCAGATAATAAAAGAAAATACATTTCTTTCTGCACATTAACCCAAGCAATGCAGCTCCAATGAATTTCCTCTGGAATTCAGAATGAATGAATTCATCAAGAATCTCTGTGTGCATGAGGTCCAAAAAATTCTGGACAGATGTGCAAATTATATAGCTTAAGAATACTCTCCAGGAAAAAAAAAAGGAAACCCAAGTGAAGAAAGAAAAGTTTCCATAAGTTTATTTCTAATCCTGTACAACTCAAAAGGTGTAGTAGATCTCATGATTAAAAATAAGTACATTTGATAAATACTGTCATACCATCAATAAGGGAATCAATCTGCTCCATAAAACAACTGGAAACAAGACATTTAGTACCTTTCCCTTCTGTTTGTTGCAAATAGCACTTAGGTATTTGAAGAGAGGAAACAAAGAATTTGGGATTCCATGGGAATCTTGCCAATCTGGCTGAAGCATAGCCTACACTACATTCTAATTCTGAATGCCAGCAGAGCCATTTGCTACTGTTTGCAAACATCACTATGCTAATACAAAATCAGACTTAATCTAAGGACCTAATTAAGGGGAAAATATGTTGTTCTGGTTGTTGATGGCAAGGCAAACAATTGGCTTTTACACCTTCTCTAGTGGGAACTGCAGAAATGTATTGCTTGTCATGATCATCATCAACAAACGTGAAGGTATGTGATTAAATGCAGGTGGAAATTATTCAACACATGGTTTCTAAGCTGTAAAAGCATCCAGATGTTTATGTTAATGTATTTTTGGATAGATGGGATCCTCGATAAGCAGCTTGTTTTGTGACTGCATTCACAAAGCACACTTAAGCTGGTTATTGAATTGTCCCATTTTATGGATTTACAATATGTTGAACCTTAAACTAACCAAAGGAGCTGGGTGTTAACACACAAAAATATTTAACCAATATTGGTACTAAACCAGTTTAGCATGTTATACTAATGCATCTGCTAGGTTATAGGTGTTCAGTGTGCCTAGACTAGGTAAATATCTGTATAACACATTTATTTATTTTTTATTTTATTTATTTATCAGATTTGTTACCACCCATCTCCTCCCACTGGAGGGACTCTGGGTGGTTTACAACAAAATAATAATAATAAAAAAACAATAAATATATAGTAAAATTCCAATATAAAAGGGCACTATAAAACAATTTCACATAGCTACTAAATATAAATAAAGTCCAGATGGCTGTGATCTCATTCAGTCCTTGTGTAGGAGGGGCACTTCAAGGCACTAGCCAACCCCAAGTATGCCTATTGTCCTCCCCTCCCCAGGCCAGCTGGCAGAGCCAGGTCTTCAAATTCCTCTGGAAGGCTAGGAGCGATGGGGCTAACCTCACCTCTGGGGTCAAGTTGTTCCCAAGGGTGGGCACTACTATAGAGAAGGCCCACCTCCTGGACCCTGCCAGATGGAATTCTCTTACCGACCTCATGCTAATGTATTACCTAAATTTTGATACAACTTTTAGCTTATGGGAGTATGTGTTTATTTAACAATATTTATTTAACAATCAATGCTAAATTAATGTCAATTCTAAAACCCAGAAGTTATTCACTTCAATATCAGTTGAAAGACTGATTGTTGTACCTGTTGTCATTAGGTTGGTCTTTTTTATACTTAACCTTGGTCCATTTTTTTTCACTGTGCTCTTTGACTTTCATTATTAGAGCTTCCAGATAATTTGTATTTTCAGCTGTAAGAATAGTCAACTTGATGCCCTTTCAATGTCTTGGAATTCAACTTGGGATGCACCTAGAAACAATTCATAGTAAAACTAAACCTCCACTGAGTGGAACTTGATTGCTTGTGACTTCATGGACATTCCCATGAAGTTTACCTGGTAACAATAATGGAAATCTTTCTTCTATATTTTTAACGTCCCAGTCTACCTTTTTGCCCTGAGATTTCATAGTGAACTCTTATTCCAGTATCAACTAGATCTGGCCCTGTTCACCTTTTAAATTCAGACAAGGTTTGCTAGGCTAGATGTTAGGATTAACATTGCTGAGCATTCTGATGGAGAGGAAGAAATGGCAGTTTCACTATAATATTGTTTAGAATAATGACTAGAAAATCAAACTATAGCTGCTAGGTAAAGGCTACTAGTTAAAGAATAGCGCTTCCCACCCAAACTTTTTTCCCCAACTCAGAGAGAAGAAAATAATAGTGTGGATCAGAGAAATCACCTGCATTAAAGAGGAGTCGGTTTCCAAAGACAATGACATTTCAGTGAAATTCCTAATGGAGGAGTTTGGCATTTTTGTGCCGTTATGAGACGATCAAGGTTGCTTTTTGCTTGAATGTTCTGCAAGTCATTGCATAATCAATTCTATTTCTAGTGATTTGTGTCTTCCTTGGCTTCCCTTATTACAACTCCATTGGTCCTTTTCAGCAGTAGTATTACTGTTACCATTAAAGGGAGCTCTGCTCTTGAGAAACTATTGCAGAATTTCTCTGCCAAGTAGAGAATTTGGAGAAATCATCCACCCAGTTTCTTCATGCACAAATTTGATGGAACTTTTCAAAATAGCATTTGTGCCCCACTAATACCTTTAATGGTAACCTATACCTTTTGATCTTTCCCCTCCCACAGTTTGAGCTATATGTAAGACATTTCCTCCAATATACCTTATTATTGCTTTTCATTTTAATAGTACTAATTTAAAGTTGGCCATGTTTCATCATTTGTAATTTTAATTATAGTGTCTTATTTCAGAATACAGAGAAAAGTGGATATAAGTTTTAATTAATTAATTAAATTAATTAAGAGACCCAGTTTGGTGTAGTGGTGAAGGCATCAGGCTAGAAACTGGGAGACCATGAATTCTAGTCTTGCCTTTGGCACAAACCCAGATGGGTGGCCTTGAGTCAGTCACTTTCTCTCAGCTCTAGGAAGGAGGCAATGGCACCACTTCTGAAAAACCTTACCAAGAAAACTGCAGGGACTTGTCCAGGCAGCCTCCAAGAATCAGACATGATTGAACAGATTTAAAATAATAATAATAATAATAATTAGGCTATCCCAGATTGTAGCTGGAACTTCTACTAAGAGATGATAAAATGTGTTAAGTCCAACCCAGGAGTTCTTTGGCTGCTACATTGGTTCATATGGGAAACAACCCTACCCAACCTATCAAATGTATCACCATTTTTTTTCAAAACCAATCCATATCAATTCTTGATAAATAAATTAGTTAAATTCCTCTGATTCTCCACTCTCTCCCAATGCAGAACAATATGTTCTTCTGCTGAGGCTGCTAATGTCCAGTTTCAGTGAAAGTTGTTTCTCCCACCAACACTCCCTCTAAACTAAATTATAACAAGGATTTATATGGCAAACAAGGATTTATAATTGAAAATTCTGACAGTCTCATAGATACGGAACTCAGCTGTGAATGCTGGGATCTGTATAATATAGTACACAGCCTTCACTTTCAGACAGCTCATTCTTTTACAGTAATACATTATTAGAGTAGCTTTCGTAAATGATATATCACTCCAAGTGGGGTATTGTCCAGAAGTAAATTCTGAGTACTGAAGAGGGATCAATGCTTTCGCAGCATGAAACAAGAACTGTGACATTAATCACTTTGAGACCATAACTGACACAGAGATCAGAATTCCCTGCAGCTTATCTAAATCTAGAGCTCAAAGTCCAATTTGCTTTTGATCATAGTGATGCTATGATAATAACAATGATAGTAGCAATAACAATAATTCTGTAATACAGCAAAGTTATGCACATAAATTTTATGGATTCTTATAAAAGAAATACAAGCACATGTTCCACTCTGTGCATTAAATATTGTAATATTAAGCAATGAAATATTAATGACTCTTTCTGGGGACATCAGATCATAACACTGACAGAATAATAAAACCATCTATACAATCTTAATGGGTAGGAAGTTGATTGTATATGTGTTCTAAATGCTCCTAAGCTTGACACCTGGGAGATTATAAATTCCAAATTCTGTTTTAAATCAAAGCATATGGTAACTATCCTTTTCAATATATATTTAAAAGAGTTCTATAATTTATTTAGTAGAGATGTAGGCATCCAGAAGAATCCATGATGACATCATGCATGTCATGATGTGAAACGAGTGATTTGTCTCCACTCTGACAAATTATATAATTCACCTCATTGGCATGACAATATTATAATGCATGTGATGTCACTTCTCTTCTTGGCCCTCTTGCAGATGCCCATGTGGGGAAAACAACTCTAAGGACCAGCACTAACAAGAATGAATTATAGTAGGGAATTATAGCAATAGTTCAGAGGCAGTACACATGAAGTCTACTGTATAATCCAAATGGTTCCAGAGTACCAAAAAAGAATACAGAATAATCTTAGACTTCTCAACATCTCAACAGAGAATGAAATAAACCACATGGCTTCTCTCCCCACAACCCATTCTCTTCTCAGTTATGTTAGTCACCTTTTCTCTGCTTGCTCTCTAATACAGTATATCTGGAAAACCTGATAAATTAGAAGGAAGGTCTGAAATAGAGCAAGCAAAACAAATCCTCCACTTTTTCATTTTTTTGCTGGGTTAGAAGATTTTAAAGTAGCTGATTCTTCTCTTACTTTGAATTCAGCAGCAATACAATAAGCATAGTATAGATGTAGATGGGACAGTAATCTGACCCAGTATTAGACAGTTTCATACAGTCATAACAAAGTGTTTCATGGATGTACCTGAGTGTGCTGAACTATAACCAAACTCCTTGGCCGAATTTAGGTTATTTTTAAAGTCTTAAAAATACTTGTTGGCCAATAGAGGGTTAAATTCAGGCTCCTGTAGTTTAATTTTTATTGTCTCTTTAAGTATTTATTTAGATTTCTATGCTGTTTTCCAGCAAAAAAGAGTGCTCAACGAAATGCAAGAGATAGAGAGAAGAATCATTTAGGGAGTAGCTAAAGTGAAGAATGTACAACATAAAGCCAGTATTAACCATGAATGCTCTGTTGCCTCTCTCTTGGCTCCTATTCCAAAGACTTCAATATGTTTTGGTATGCCCCCATGCTCCCTGCCATTGTTGCTATCCTAGCCATGGTCTACAGCTTCTACTTTCAAGCCTGTCTTACTCATCTACAAACCCCAAATGTAATAACTAAATAAATGCACTTTTTGTAAATGTTCTACTGGTAAACATCTACCACCAGAATTGTAACAATCATAGAATCATACTATCACAGAGTTGGGCAGGACCATTTATACCATTTATACATACAACTTCTATGGAGTGCAGGAATCTACTAGCATCCTTGATGGAAGGCTGCCTGGCCTCTGCTTGAACATTTTCAGCCCTGCCCACTCACTGCCATTACTATGTACGCGGTCATGCCAACTGTGGCTTTCAGAAGACAAAATATCCCAACCAAAAAATGATTGACCAAACCTCGTATATCACCATGTAGGAACCAGCTCACTATGCTGAATAAAAACCCCAAAGAGACATATTGTACTTGACAGGCTTGAACTATTTAAGAAATTATGGAGGCAGAATAATTGTAAATCTGATAACCAAAAATTTCCTATTAAATGACAGAAAATAATGACTCTTGGGGAAATTTTACTCTGCAACTGACAGCAGAGAAATGGTCAAAATAAGATAGATGGTGACTCTGTTTCCTCATATTCACCATACACCAATGAGAAGTAAAGTGAGGCAAAATGAAAATAAAATTAAAAAATGAATAAAAAATTAACACAGAGTGGTGGGGTGAGGCAATGATGCAGCTGAAATCTTTTGATTCCTCTCATCTGCTTTGATTTATTGACCAAACAAAACAATTCAATATGGGAGGGTAAAACAGTTGCAAGAGTTATATCCCATTTCCAAAGGGCTAGGTACTCTGAACTGGCAGAAATAAGATTATATTGATTTTATTTGCTGTTGAGGGTCAAAGTTCCAGAGGAAATTACAGGTTTATTACTACTTTACTTTCATTCTTTGTGTTTTAGATCTCTCTCTCACACATACACATTGTAAAATATAGCATTGGAGATCAAGGCTAACTGATCAAAAGGATAAAAATATCAACATGCTACATTTAGTCTGCCATTTATATAGATTCCTGAATTTGAGGCAGCTATATATCCTAGTGCTTAGCAAGCATTTCCTCTGGATTTATTCCAACTATTTTCATCTAGATGGAAAAGTAATTGGCTTCATTTTTTTTTTTTTTTACTTTCACAAAAGAAAATGTCAAAGTGGTTGGCCTAGATGGGGTGTTGAATCCCTATGCTTGCTTTAATTAGGAGGTCCTTAGAATATATGTGATCATCCAAACTTTTGTTGTGTTAAGGTATGCATGTTTCAACTTAATCCCAACTTAATTAAGGAACACTTCCCATGCAAGAACCAACAGGAGTCATAATTGATAACATGAAGTTTGATAGTATTAAGCAAAACAAAACAAAGTGATGCTAGAAGCTTTCATCAGCACCAGGAGTCAGGAAAGATGCATGAAGAGCATGATGCAGGTTGAAAGAGAATGGTCTTCAGTTGCAGTGTTGTGCCCACCATCTTGACTTTTTTGATCCCCCTGTAGATGGCCCTGATCCCCTAATAATGATAAAGTAAGTTCAAGAACAGCATTTTGACAAAAGGACTTCTAAGATAGTGTTGCTAAGGAACAGGAAACTTTTGTGAAACTGGAAGGCTGGTTTCATCAAAGTATTAGTATATTTATTTCCCAAGAAAGAATAAGCCACATGAGATTTCACTTGTAAATTGTTCCTAAACAAGATTTAAACATAACAAACAAGATGATACCTACAGTAGATAAGCACAGAAGATAAAAAGAGAAGAGTGTATAAGAGTGTATGGTAGGAGTAATGACTTACCAACAATACTTTACACACATTTTCCACATGTATCGTGAAGAGAGGTATTAAAAATTGTAGAATTGCAAATATTTCTGGGATATTTTAAAAAAGATTCCCTTAGAATAATACATGTGCATGTTTAAGGAACAAACAAACCTACAAAACTCAGCATTATAAATTGGTACTAAACTGACTAGGATTATGAATGAAAATCAAGTGTGTACTCAACCAGAAACTAATATCAGGAATTTCTAGTTAGAAAGCTCCACCATTGTGAAACACGTGTCTAATTTTATGAATAAATGTCTTGAATATGCAAAGTTAGAAATCAGAAGGAAGAAACAGGTGTGGTTAACCATACGGAAGTTTTATCAAAGCTTAAACCTGGCTTAGGGACTGAATTATATTAGCTTCAGCTGTTGGTCAGAATTCAAAGAGCAATACTTTTCTTTTATCAGTACTTTCAAAATAATTTCATCATTATTAGTATAATTACTAGAGGAGCACTGGGAAATTGCAGTAGCAACATTACTTTCAAAAGGATATTATGTGTCACTGTTTTGTCATCTGAAGTGTGCAATATATTGCTGGTCTACAAAAAGTTGCCACTAAGCAATAAAAAATGATGAAGAGAAGGATGAAAAAGACAAAGAAAAAGAATTTTACCAGGCAGAAGATGCATATAATAGTTTTCTCTGTTTGTTTTATAGGTGCAGTTCCAGATCTATTATTATCAATAGCCATGTCATCACTGGCTTCTTTCATTTAAGTGCTTTATGAGCACTAATTCCTTAAGGATCCCAGAAAAATGAAATTACAAGGCTGAAACAGATTGCAGAAAAAATAATGAAAAGGGTGCTGACACAGTATATGGGAAATTAAGCAACCTGTGGATTCATATATGGAGTGGTGAATGAAAATGTTACTCCATACAAATTAAAAGGATTCATGCAGGTTAGTTAGTATGGGCGATGGAATCCCGCAACTTCCAGCCGATTGCAAGCTGACCACAAAAATGTAGTTCCTGACATCCACTTACAGAAAAAGAAAAGAAAAGAAAAGAAAAGAAAAGAAAAGCAGCTGTACAGAGTACATGTGGGCAATCTGATGATCTCTAACTCCAGAGAGATTTCAGCTGCCCAAATCTTGACTTTGGGTGCCGTTTTGGCTGCAATGTGTTCCTCTCTTTTAGACGAATGTCAGTTTGCCATTATGGGTCACTGAAAGTTACATTCCAAAGATGACGTTTTTGAACTATACAATCTACAGTATTTCTCTACCCTAAACCTTCTCTGCAGCCATTTTGACCAGGAATGGAATAAGTGGTAGGTACAGTCCCAATGTATCTGAAGGACCCTAAGTGGAAGAAGGTTGTATATAAGAAAATAGTTATATACAACTGATTAAGTACAATGAACAAGAACCTACAGTTAGAACTGAGTTTGGAAAAAGCGGATTTAGAATAGGAAAAGGAGTGGCTATTTGTTTAACTTATACAGCAAATACATGATAAGAAAATAGTGGAAGACATGACACCTGAAATCAAAATTGCAATTTCAAACACTAATTGTTTGAGAAATGTAAATTACACCACTTTGTCAGCTGAAAATAAAGAGAACTTAAAAGAGCTCATTATACAAGTAAAAATGGAAAGCAAAAAAAAATCTAGGTTAATGTTAAATATTAAGAAGACAAAAGTAACATCAAATAGCATGCTTACTTGAACGCATAGCTGGCCTTGAAGGAGTGAAGGTGAAAGACAGTTTTCTTTTTCTGTACTCAAGAACAGATAAAGATGAATAATGTGTTCCTAGGGAGGAAGACAAGGTCAAACTTAGACAAGATCATAAAGGATGAAGATATTTCTATGACAACAAAGATTATAAAAGTTAAAGGAAAGTTGCTATTGTTGTTTTTTCCAGTGATAATTTATGGCTGTGAAAACTGGACATTGAAAAAGAGCATGCAAAAGAAGACAGAAAGAAGACAGATCCACATTGAATTGGGAATCTGGAAATTAAGAGTACTGTGGACTGAAGAGTACCCTGGTTATTTGATGGACCATGTATCTCCAATTATGTCTGCTTGTCCCACAAGTTCAGACAGGATTGATATCCTTTGGGTCCCATCAGTTAACCACTGTCATCTCATGGTATTCAAGAGATGTGCCTCCTCTGTCATAGTACCTATTTGTGGAACATTATCATCCCTGAGATTTGGATGGACCAGATCCTGCCAGCCTTTAAGAAGGCCTTGAAGATCTGGTTCTTCCTCTAAGCACTTGGCCAAGATGTTACATGAACTCATTTTAATTATGTAATGTCTCTGTGTTATTGTCCCTAGTGCAGTGTGTTTTATTGATTTTCTTTTTTCTTACTGTAATGTGTTTAATCCTTGTTAGTTGCCTGTTGTTGCTTGGTGAGTGGGCAGTCATGTAAATTGAACAAAAAGAACCAGACAATTGTTGAAATGCATAATGACTACTTCCTTGACTAGACCATCTAGACCTTGGAGGTACGAAAGGATAATGGACTTGGGAAGACTAAGAAAGTAAAGAAGGGGAAGATAACAAATAAGGTAAATGGGCAAAGTAAAGGAGATAACTGGCATATCCTTGGAACTGGGATCAGGTTGAAATAATGGTCACCATTTACTGTATCCATTTGGCCATAGACTTGTGGGCACCCAAATAATGATGACACACCTTTTCTGAATCAACTCCTGTCCTCCAGCCTCTAAAACTAACTTTATCCCCACATAGCTCTCAGAACTGCATCACTTCGTTCAAAAGTTTATAATGTACACAGAGTTTTCTCTGTTTCCTGAATTGAATCAAGCAGCGGAGAAAAACTGAAAACTCTACAAGCCATGACAAGAAATTTTGCTTTTCTGTGTGCTCAGGAGCAGCATTTCCCTTTAAGGGAAGAACTTTCAAGGTCTCTTCTGCATCTTGTAAATCCTTTATTTAGAGCACCTTCTTATGTAAGACTAGAAGAAACATAAATCATTGTATAATGTCCACATATGCTAATTTGTATGTGTGTAGCAAATTCAGAAACATAAGAAAGGCTGCCTCATAATGAAGATAGTTTGCTGGACTTTAACTGAAGTGTGGGAAGCTGGGAAGACTGCAGTTAGGCAGACAACTCATACACAAATGTAGAATGCAACAATTTTAAAACAAAAGATACAGCCAGAATAATTTTGCTGATATTGTTGATTTCTTTGAAAATATTTTTAAAAGCTTCTTTTCTGTTAAAGCAAATTGAATGAAAACAGTTTTATAAAAAACATGGAAGAAAATTTTGGTATAGTTTGGACAATTTCGAAACCCTTGCTGTATCTTCATATGACTCTTTATCTTTAAAATAGATAGGTATTCAAATAAAGAACATTTTGAAATACAGAAGAATCTATTTCTATCCCTGAAAATAATGGACCCCTTGCTAAACACAGGAATAAAACTTCCTCAATCACTTCCATTTTCTTAAAATAAGGGGCTAATTTCCATGTTACACAGTTACAGTTACATGTCTTCTTAATTTTAAAGTTTAAAAAAAAAAACATCAAGAACCATAGGAACAACTGTCTGTTTCAGCAAGTTATTACTGTTATGAGAAAACATAGTTTAAATTAACAAAAGAAAAACTACAAACCCAGTACTATGAGATTAATGGATATGTGCTGTGTTCACAGGATATGTAGTACCTACTTACTGAAGTAAACCATTTTGGAGGGTTTGTAAAATAGGATGAACCATAAGCTAATACTGAGGAACTTAACATATTACTACTACTACTACAAAAGTTAATGCCAACTAAGCTTTGCATGCTGTGCAAAGACACAGACCAGAGCACATTATGCACATTATGTGAACACAGAGACAAGTTATTTAATCGGGGGTGAGGTACAGATAAGAAAAAAACAAAACTCAAGAAATTTATAAGCACTGGATATTCACAGTGGGAGGTGACTTTTATTGAGATCCCCGTGTTATGCTGTTAGTGTCCTAACAGTCAGGAACCACACTGAGACGAGGAATAAGTCTCTTGTGTTTTATTACTGCTACGTTAGACAGAAAATCCTAACAAACTGAAGAAGTGTGAGAAAACCCATACTGATAAACCCCAAAAGTCAAGGCAGGTCTGTTCTGTGTCTCTTTGAATGACTGCTCAACTCCTCACTACTATGCATGTGTTTTCCCCCCTGGATAGGGGCCCCCTCCTGCTCACCATCAGTGCTCATGACAGTTAGTATTTTATCTCACCCATTTAATTTTACTTTGTTGTTGTATATTGTTTAAATTTTGCTGGTCATTGACTGAATAAATATCACTGTACTATGCTTTTCCCCCTAAATGTCAACAATAACCAACAGACATGTTATGGACATCAGAGCTGAGTGAGTGAGTGAGTGAGTGAGTGAGTGAGTGAGGGAAGGAAGGAAGGAAGGAAGGAAGGAAGGAAGGAAGGAAGGAAAGAAGGAAGGTAGGGGGCTCTATCAGATTATGGATATAAAGAATAAAATTCAAATTATACATTATTGCTGAAGTCATAATTTTTTTGGGGGCGGTGCCTTCAAGTAAGTGTTGACTCCTGGCAACTGTCTAGACAAGTTCCAACAGCTTTCAAGGCAAAGGGTCTTAGACAAAGAAGGCCAAACAGAAATTGCTGCCTTTTCTCATAATATATTTGTCAATAACCAGATGTTAGTGTCCAAACCAGCTCCGTATTTATATTACATTACAGTTCCCAAATTTAGGAGAACCCTATCACTAGCTCAATTTAATGCCCTCCCCACAGCTGTTTTGGAAGGGAAATATAGGAAAATCCCATATGAAACCCAATTTTGCCCCGTGACACGGGTGATATAGAAACCATGGCCCATGTTCTTTTATATTGTCAGTTTTACAGGGACATTCGCCACCAGCTGATTACCCCCCTTTTATTGAAATTCCTGGGCACTCTGGTATTTTTTACTTACATTATCTGTTAAAAAACCAAGATAAATGTATTTCTTTGAAAGTAGTAGTATTCTGCTACATTATGTGCAAGCTTCGCCTACAAGTGGTTGCTAACAGTTATTGATATTAGGGGATAACTTTGCTTGTTTTATAGAATGTATTTTATTGGTCAATGACTGAAATAAAGTTTCTATATTACAACCTAAGCACTGACTTATCACCAAGCCTGAATGGCAGCAGAATAGGATTCTGAGGTTTGCTAAGTGGGAAACAACTTGGGCCCAGAATCACACAGCAAGGTAGAAATAAAGACTAAGAGAACAAGCCCTCCTCCTTTACAAACCTAGATATGTCTGACATAATGGTTAAGTACGATCAGATATTGTGAAATATTTCACTGTTAATATCCCTTAGAACAAATGAAGCTTCTTTTACCTATAGTTGTATATTAGAAAACCATTGCTCATTAGTTTTAAAAAAATAAGCTTTTTTTGGCATGGAGAAAAGCTGGTACTATATATGAATTATTTTACAAATTGACAAATACTCAGCAGCCAACATCAACTTAAAGAAAGTGGATGTCCCCAGTACTATCAAAATTGACAGAATTACAATTACAAGTTGGAAATTGAAAGTAAAGAAGTCTTAGCTAATATCCTCTGGTTCAGACTGGACTGAAAATACTTCAATTTTTTTCCAGTAAAGAGATTAATATTTTAATAGACTGCCACATTCCTCATCACATGCAGTATAGGGATAATATTGAATCCATTAGCAACCCTATATGCAAAATTTAATCATGCTGTAGATGGTATTGAAGCAGAGCTCCCACTTTCCATCACTGGCCATACTGAAAGGGGGTTGCTGGGAGTTATAATTCAGCACAGTTCTTTAAACCTGCTATACTGTGTTTAATAAGGGTATGCTTAAACCAGAACCAAGTCACAAAATAGAACAGGGTGAGGCAGGGCTTGGAACAGATTTCCATTTAGCTTGCATTGTTATAATTCTGGGCCTCCCAAAATTCATCACCCTGTTTTGCTATGGAGGATGGTGCCATGGCAGACACCCACACACAAAGACAAAAAAGGACCAGAACATATTTCATTGGTTAGATTAATACCTCATGATTGGGAGATGATTGAAGGGGAGGATTAGATTCAGTAATGGACAGTTCTGTTCTTTCTCTCTCTCATTCTCTCTCTCTCTCTCTCTCACACACACACCACACTCTATCATTTGTATGCCACCAAATCTTATAGACTCACAGTGGTTTATAATCATGCTAAAACACAATAATGTTTTGCACAACAAATACGAGTAAAATAATATAGTACAACACAACAATATAATAGCCATACATAAATGCATACATTCATTTTTTTTCATTCTTATGGCATAGCAGTTTGGTGTTCATGCTGCTTTTTAATTGCTGGGGAATTCTTGGGGGGTCCAGCAGCCAGATGTGTAGACTATTTAGCCATGACAAGTCACGTTGCCCGGGGTGCACCATGAGGAGGCTAGTCTACGTTGCACCTAGCTGGGCTGAGAGAGAGTGACTGGCCCAAGGTCAGCCAGCTGGCTTTCATGCCTAAGGCGGGACTAGAACTCACAGACTCCTGGTTTCTAGCCCAGAACCTTAACCACTAGACCAAACTGTCTCTGTACATTCCAAATAAATATAGTGAATGGTCATACCTCAAAGATTCTCCAGAATACTTTGTTATTAAGAGTCTGTCTGGAAGGCCATCACATTGAAGGCCAGTCTAACTTTTAGAGGGAGTCTATTCCATAGCATAGAATCCATGATGGAGAAGCAGTCCTTTCTGGCTCCTTTGCTTCACCCCACCTTACAGAATTGTAATACTGTAAGAAGCTTCTTTCCTCAAATCACAGGCATCACCCAACCATTAGCTGTCCCAAAGAGTGTCTTAGTACTTAATGATATGTACTGGGTTTCTGTAGCATCCTTAGTTGTTATCATTTACATTACCTCCTGAGAGATAGTGTGACCATGTTTTATGAACTCACTAGCCAGCTGACAGCTTAATGGCTAGTTTATTTTATATAAAAGTCCTACAAATTAACCCCTTATTATTTTGCTTTAATTCCCCACAATTGGCTCCACATACTCAGAAATAGCCATTATCATTCTTTTATGAACACCCACTTTCTTTGTGCAAGCATTACAAAGTATTGACTATCATGTTAGGTTCACTCAATACTAGATTAACCCATTCCTTCCTTAATTCTAATCTGGCATCACAGAATCAAATTATCAATATGGAAACCACACCTATTTCCTCCAGTTCCACCTGGCATCCATTGGGTTCTTGGACCAAGGGAGCTAACTCTTCTTTGGAGCTAAGGCTTCATTATTCAGCGGCTTCTTCTGAAGGCTCATCAGCTCAGTAGAGAAGAGTGAGAATGGCTTGGGTGCAGCTAACCTTTGTTTGAGAAGCAAAGAATCAGAAACCAAGCCGCTCCAATGCACTTAAGGGCTTAATTGCTTTCATGAACATCAATGCCATTTTAGCTAGAGTAGGGAGACCAAGTCTTATGGATCAAGTTAAAACAAAACATGAATATGCACTCACTGATATCATATAACACATTATAATATTTGAGTGATACATAATAATTTAAGAGCTATACTGGAAGAAGACAAAGGAACTGGTTCAAGGTCCTGTTGCTTTATTGAACTATAAGCTAGCGTACATAAGATTACTGAACTAATGTCTCCCAGACAGGCTGTGTACACCACAGTGTCCTGTTTTTTTCTGAAGTAGGTTTTGAGCCTTGTCCTTGCAATCGACTGTTATATCCCATAACCTTTACTGAAATGGTATTGCAGTTTACAAAAATAATGGTTATGTTGCAGCAATTAAACTAATTAAAGAAAAAAAAAAGTTAAATGCTTAAATCTCACTTTATTGTCTTTTCCTTCACAGAGAAAAAGAGATGTCACCTGAATATAAAAAGTTGTAAAAGATTAACAACAACAACAAAAATCATTCACTATCCACCAAAATGCATTTGTTGGTGGAATGTTTATAATATAAAGGATTGTACAAGAGATCTTCAGTTACCTTTGCAATTAAATAAAATCATGATTGCATAAACTTCAGTTACCCTAATGCTTACTTTTTTTGCTGTGCACTTATGGAAGAGTTCAAAATTTACTGTCTCTACTTTCCTCAAAGTGCACTGTCCCTTTGCTTTGTGTGAGCCATGAAATTAGAAAGTTGTTTTGACCTCAGTTAGCTAATTATTTTCTGCTTTTGCCTTAATTAGGTGCCCAATCCCTGCTAGGGATACTTAACAATGTATACTTGCTAGGGATACTTAACAATGTATCTAATCCTTGCTAATGTGTAACCTTCCTTTGCTGATGCCCAAACTTTGCAGCTATTTCCTGATTCCCAACTTTTTTTTTCTTTTTCCTTTTTTATTAATTAGTAATTGTTCAAGATACAATTAAGACACATAATGTAGAATTTCCTGATTCCCAAAAGCAATCTAAGCACCTATGGTGGGGGATAAGGGTGGGTGAAGGGCTATAAAAATTACCACCACCCAAAAGGCAGCCCACTGAGGGTAGATTTGCCATGACTGACCTCACCAGCTGCTTCCACCCAACATAGTTGATTGTATATAGAATTAATCAATGAGGGTTTGCTAATTGTAATTTTTCTTGCTTCTTCAAAATCCAAACTATGGCCACCTCAGACAATATCAGCTACTTTGAATGTCCATCAGAGATTAATTGATGAGTTATAAATGAAATACAAGCTAATAAAATTGTTTTCCCCCTGGATCTCAGAGATTCTCGTGTCATCCTTAATGTCTATCATATTTTAAGGCTACTTAGACTAACTAGCTATGCAATTTCACTTTCCAGGAAGTATTAGAAGAATGAATAAAGACAGAACAAATATTGTCCTTTATTCTAGGAACTGATCTGAAACAAGGAAATAAATGCAAGCCCACATTTTGGAAAATTGTTTTTCTCCGTTGGGATTCTGTTTCCCTCCCAAACAAGGTGGCAGAACCAGGTCTTCAGTTACTTCCAGAAGTCCGAGAATGAAGAAACCTGTCTCAACTCTGGGGGCAAGATATTCCAAAGGGCGGGCGCCATTGCAGAGAAGGCTTGCCTCCTGGAGCCCGCTAGATGAAATTCCTTTACTGATGGGGTCCGTAGCATGCCCTCCCTGCCTAACCGGGTGGGACGGGTTGAAGTTATGGGGATGAGACAGTCCCTCAGGTACCTGGTCCCATGCCATGTAGGGCTTTAAAGGTGATAACCAAAACCTTGAATTGGACCCAGAAGCAAACTGGTACCCAATGCAGCTTGTGTAACAGTGGTGTCACATGGGCTGATTTTACAGCACTGGTAACTGTCTGCACAGCTGCATTCTGGACCAGCTGAAGCTTCTGAATGATCTTCAAGGGTAGCCCCATGTGACTATATGGGAGATGACAAGGGCATGAGTGACTGTTCGGAGGGCATCTCGGTCCAGGAATGTGCATAGCTGGTGCACCACCTGGAGATATGCAAAGGCCCTCCTGGCTGTGACTGCCACCTGCTCTTTGAGCAGGAGTCACAAGTCCAGGAGGACCCCCAGGTTCAGCACTGGTTCCGAGTGGGGCAGTGCCACCCCATCCAGAACCAAAGATGACAACTTCCTGGAACCCAAGGGGCCATCAATTCACAGCCACTCTGTCTTACCAGGGTTCAGTTGAAGCCTGTTGTTCCCCATCCAGGCCCTCATAGACCCCAGGCACCTGGAAAGGGTGGAGACTACATCACTTACTTCACCCTGGATGGAGATATATAGCTGAGTATCATTGGCATATTGATGATACCTCATCCCATGGTGATGGATGATCTCACCCAGCAGTTTCATGTAGATGTTAAATAGGAGAGGAGAGAGTACCGAACCCTGAGGTACCCCACAGTGGAGGGGTCAAGGGCTGGATCTCTCTTCTCCTATCACCACCAATTGGGAATGGCCCTGGAGGAAGGAGGTGAACCAGCGCAAAACTACACTGCCCACCCCCAACCCCCTGAGCTGTCCCAGAAGGATACCATGGTCGATGGTATTGAAAGCTGCTGAGAGATCCAAGAGAGCCAGGATGGATGCACTCTTTCCATCCTGCTCCTGCCAGAGATCATCCATAAGTGCAACCAATGCAATCTCTGTCCCATATCCTAGCCTGAAACCTGACCAAAAGGGGTCCAGATAATCCGTTTCCTCCAGAATTCTCTGGAGCTGCAATGCAACCACTTTCTCAACCACCTTTCCCAAAAAGGGAAGGTGGGAGACAGGGCAAAAATTGCCCAGTATAGTAGGGTCCAAGGATGGCTTCTTGAGGAGGGGGTATACCAGCACCTCCTTAAAGGCAGCCGGAAACACCCCCTCCCTCAAGGATGCATTAACCATCACCTGGACCCAACCACAACTCACTTCCTGGACTGATTTTATCAGCCAGGAAGGGCATGGGTCAAGCTGACATGTGGTTGCATTCACAGTCTGGAGAATCCTGTCCACTTTCTCAGGCCCAACAGGATCAAACCATTCCCAGATAACCAGGTAAGTACATTCCCCTGGCATCTCCCCAGACTCCTCTTCACATTAGAGTCCAACTTAGAATGGATCTGAGCAATTTTATCCTGCAGATGCTGTGAAAACTCCTCTGAATGGCCCTGTAGGTGGGTCCCTGAATCTACCTGACCCAGAAGAGATCGAGTGATCTTAAACAGGGCCATCAGGCGGCATTCTGTGGGTGCCATAAGAGTGGAGAAATACTCATGTTTTGCCACTCTTACTGCCACAAGGTAGGCCTTAATAGCGGCTCTAGCTTGTGTTCAGTCAGATTCAGTCTTCGTCTTCCTCCAGTGATGCTCCAGATGTCTCTTAACCCTCTTCAAAACCCTCAACTCCTCTGTAAACCATGGGGAGTATTGGGTAGAATGAGGCAAGAGAGGTTGCACAGGCACAATCCTGTCCAAGGCCCTAGCCGTGGCCCTATTCCAGCCCGTGGCTAGGACCTCTGCTGGGCCGTGCAGCAGGCCCTCGGGAATAACCCCCAGCTCCCTCTGAAACCCTACTGGGTGCATCAGTTGCTGGGGGCAGACCAACTGAATGGGTCCAGCCTCCCTGCGGAGCAGGGTGGCACAATAGAATCTCAGAGTCACCAGGGCATGGTCTGACCATGACAATGGGGACAGCTCTAACTCTCCCCTCAGATCACATTGCCACTGCTCTGACAAGAACACCAAGTCCGGGGTGTGACCACTGTCTCAAGTTGGGTTCCGAATAATCTGGGACAGGCCCATAGCTGCCATGGTAGCTATGAACTCCTGGGCCATCTCCGAGGCACATCCCAGGGGTGGTAGATTGAAGTCCCCCAGAACTATAACCCTGGGGAACTCCACTGCCATCCCCAAGATGGCCTCCAGCAGCTTGGGCAGGGAGGTTGCTATGCATCAGGGAAGCTGGTACAGCAGCAACACCGCCAATTGTTCTCGGGATCCCAGCTTGAAAAACAGGGTCTCACAACCGGCCACTTGTGGAGCAGGGCCCCTGAAGGCCACTAAAGATTCTCTGATGATAACTGCCACCCCTCCTCCCCTGCCCTGATGTCTCGGCTGGTGCCACACTTGAAACCCAGCCAGGCACATCTCGGAGAGGGCTATTCCCCCTTCTGAGCCCAGCCAGGTCTCGGTGATACATGCCAGGTCTTCCCCCTCATCTGTCATTAAATCACATATGAGGGGGACCTTGTTGTTCACTGACCTGGCATTAAGGAGCAGCAGCCGAAGACCAGGGCTCACGAGGATCTGCCATCCAGGACCTGGGTATGACCACGGAGGGCCAGAACATGCCACCGGTAATAAACACCAGGGTTGTCTTCCCCAAAGATGGCCTGCCCTCTGGGTCCCATCACAACATCCCTGGCCCATCACCACCTCGATGGAATAGCCCGCCCCATAGCCCCCAGATTTTCCTAGTCTTGTAGCCTCCACTACCAGACCTCCAGAACTCCTGGGCTTAACCAAGGGTCCCTTTTTCCACATATCCATCTTGTCACACAACATCCACCTTAGGCAGTGGCAATCCCCCCAGCACACCAGCTTCTGCTCTCGGCACTGTTGGGTTACCACTGCCATCCACACCCTTACAGTGCCCCACCTCAACCTCTCTCACTAGTAGAGGTGGGACACACCAGCCACTCCTAACCACCCCTGTCTCTCACTCAGGGATGAGTAGACTTCCACACTAGAGCCAATCCTAACCTCCTCCTGAGCCTCTCACCCACGGGAGGAGTGGCACACTCACACTCACACCAAGGGACCCCAGCCCTCTGCCGCCTAATATAATGGGAATGGGCAAATCTCAGTTTCCCTCCTCCCCCCTGAATCCCCTAAGATCTTAAAAGCCAGGGGATTCTCCCAGAGCCACTTTGCCCCCCAGTCCTTCACACTTCCACCCCAAGTCTGTTGCCCCAGCAGGTTTCAGTCGGTTGCGTCTGGCCAGTCTTCCTTCTTTCCTCCCAGGCCCTCCACCTCAAGCAGAAGGCATAACAGCCTCAAAGGCTGCTGCCTTTCACTGAGGACCCCTGGAGCCTTCCGGACACCGTTGTTGCCCCAAACTTGGTGAACTCTGTCTCTCCGCTGACTCCTTGATGATCCTGAGTGCCCAGAATCTCTGTGGCTGTAAGATTACACTACACATCGCCAGCACAAACTTCAACCTGGGGCTCCATCTGTGAGGCCTGTCGTCCTCCACCACCTCGCTGAAGCCACCAGCCGCCAGTCTATTACAGGGGCTGCCGTCACAGGGCGCCGTCCGGCCTATCCAGGAATATCCAGGGGCCACTGGGGGAGCACAGTGGGCTATCGGGATCCACTGGGGTCCTCCAGGGTCCACAGGAGGTCTACTTGAGCCCACCCAGGTATGCCGCCGCTGCCAGAAACCTCTGCTGCCTGCCACTCGCTGCTTCATTCGGAGGGGGGATTCCACTCATCTCCAGGTCCTACCGGTGTAAGTCAGGGGACCTACCAATCCCCCCCTCAGCCCCCTCTGCTGAACTGGGAGCCAATCCCAAAGGCAGGGTTTATGGGGCTCACAGAGCTCGCAGAGGCTAATTCACCCCCTAGAGAGCCGCAGTCAGCGTCTTGGAATTTATCCAATATTTCCAATGAAACTTCTGTTCAGTCGAACATTCTGTGATAATGATGAAATAAAAATTATCAATTCTATTTTCCAGCACTAGATTCTTTCTTGCTAAGTTGTTTCCACTGAGAAATGAAAGACTCCATAAAAGTCTTCTACAGCTTCTCATTTTCATCTGATAATTGTATTTATCCTTCCGAGGTTGGTCCTAGATCATAGCATTTATGGGACACATGATTGCATATGATTCCCTATGTGACCAATTCAGGAAAGATGTGAGCAGTCCAAGAAATATGACTCATTTGCTCTCAAGGACCTGAACAAACAATAAAACAAAACAAAACAAAACAAAACAAAACAAAACAAAAGCCAGAATGTACCATTATATCATTTGTTTATCTCATTGGCTGAAAATATCCTTAGCAAGGATGGAAACCTTAAACTAGAAGAAAAACAGACCAAAAAAAACAAAACAAAACTAGAAAACAGGAAATGTAAACAGAATAGGAAAATTGTGATTTTTTAAAAAAAAGAAAATATACCACCAGCAGCATTAGTTTTAACTCAATTCAAAACAACTCAAAATAAAACAAAACAAAGTTCTTCCCCACCCCTTCCTCTGTCTTCTTGTCTAAATCTCTGTGCTGACTCTTGCAGCAATAAGAATATATCTCAAAGTTTTGTTTTTTTTTCCCATCAGGATGATGCAGTTAGGGTAGTAGGTAATATATTCCACTTTCGCTTTTTAAAAAATCAGATCATACAACTTCTTACCTTCTGGTCCTAATAAACAATCTGCTTGCTTCCACCAGTTTAGCAAGTCCCATGTAACAAGATCAGATTTCACAGTAATTTTGGATAATCTCTATTGTCAGAATCTTCAACAAAAGAAATGTAATTATATCTACTAAAAATAACTTTGAAACGCCAATAATGGTGCAGTATGTTTGTGCTTTCCTGAAATAATAATAATAATAAAAGAACATGTATGCCATGTATTCAATAACAACCTTCCCTAACCCAGAGCTTTCCAAATGTGCCAGGCCTACAATTTCCTGAATTTCCCAGCTAGCATGGCCAATAAGAATCTTGGGAGTTGTAGTTCCAACACTCCTGGTGAGTACAAGGCCCGGAAAGTTTGCTTTATAAGTAGATTATCCAAATCAATGGTAGAGTGACAATTTCCCCTATTGGCACTTATTGACTACAATTTACTCTCCAGCATTGCTTCTGGATCTGATACCATCTTTCTATATTTACTATTGTCCACAGTTAGATATCAGCTTCTTGTAGAAAATTATTTCTCCTGTAAAATCTAAAGATAATGTGATGTGTAGGGGTAGAAATAGGTCAAAGGGAGAAAGCATTTCTGCCCTCTAAAATGATGCTAACAAAAGTTTTATGTTTAAGGTGGAGACTCTAAGTGTAAGCAAAGCCTTTGGCATATAACAATTGTGTCCCATGTATTTATTTTTCCTTCTACAACACAGTAGCAACCTTGCAACCTCTCTAAAGTTCTCATCTAAAGCCTTAGGGGAACAAATCATAGTTATCTAATCTTCTACACTGGGAATTTTAATGGAAATATAACTCTTGGGCCAAATGCCAAGGAAGCGAACAGCATCAAGGGACTCTGGAAGGATGCTGGAGTCAAAAGAGCCATCCAAAGTGTCCAGGTGGTAAAGTTGATGCAAGTGGGCATCATTATCACCATCATTATGAGGAAACATAGATGTGGCATCTACTAATGTAATATTGTTTGATATGCAGTTAATCATGGAATGTTATATTCTACTGTAGTTTCACATTTATCCATCCAGTCTTTCATATACAAGCTATTGAAAATATGCTTATACCAATGCATCTCACAGTAGACTGCAAACTATTACAATAATAAATAAGAGGAAAATTGGGAAAACAAAAACAAAAACCAGAACACAAGGAGCAGCTCCATCTTTTCAATATAAACAGAAGGTGAACTAAGCTCAAGCTACTGTCATTAAGACACAGATGAACTATAACCAGTGTCAGCCCCATCCTAGCCCCAGGAGAAGGTGTGCCACAATTGAGAAAGCCTCTCTGACTTCTGAATTTAATCCACAGCATATCACTGATAGTGTGATGCAAGAAAGAGACCCTTAATGGACCCTAATATTTAGTTGGCTCTGGGAAACTCTGTGAGTCTATACCTATATATAAATATTAGTATGTATTATAATAACATGACAAGAATAGAGCTAACTTCAGGATTGAGATGACCTTCAGAAAAGTTTCCATTAGAGGCTGGCACCTAAGTACAATCACCAGGAGTTCTTTTGGTTCCCACCTATCATTCCACAGGATCAAGGGACCAGCCTATAAAAGGAAGCTATTCTTCTCTAGGATCAAGGCAGAAAGAAGTGGCAGGTATCTGCTGGCCTTCTTTCTCAAGTTTTGGTTACAGTCCTTATCTTACAACTGGCACATCAACAATACACTCAGATACAATACACAAACCAATGGACCCTCAATATTTTTAAGAACATAAGAATAGCAGACAATCAAATGAGAAGAGAAGTATGGGGGAAAAAAATGCCCCATACAACCTGAGGAGCTAACTCATGCTGGTTCAAGAGTTAGTTGCATTTATTTTTAATAGGAAAAAAAAAATGAACAATGAAAATTTTTGCATTATTAGAAGCAGTCCCAAAGCAGGATGGAAAGATTCTGATCAGCTGATAGCCCAATCCTCCATGATCTGTCCCCTTTTAAAACTGTCTAAATTAATGTCTATAACTTTCTCAATAGTTTTTTAAAACATCTACAGTATATCCATACCACAGACTTTATCAACATGCACTTCTGAATTATTACACTTTTCATATAAATATTTTAAATAACTCCTAACAAATTGTGTTAAAAAGATTTTAAAGAACTGTTTTCTTTCCCAAAATATGCACTAAACAATCAATGAACACTTACAAAAGAATGTCATTGTTTCTCATTAAATGGAGCATATATGAAGATCCTTTTTGCTGTTTTTTACAGTACGTCTCATTTTCAACCATTTTTATGCAAGGCAAGGGAACAAACTAAAAAGGTATGTTTATGTATATGTATGTATAGGTATGTGTGTGTGTGTGTGAATCAGTAAACAAACTGAGAATAATCTTACATTAATCAGTCATGAACCGGTCCTGATTAGAAAATTACTAAGACCTCAGAGAACCAGTTTGGTGTAGTGGTTAAGACACTGAGTTAGAAACCGGGAGGCTGTGAGTTCTAGTCCTGCCTTAGTCATGAAGCCAGCTGGGTGATCTTGGGCCAGTCACTCTCCCTCAGCCCTAAGGAGGAGGCAATGGCAAACCACTTCTGAAAACCTTGCCAAGAAAACTTCAGGGACTTGTCCAGGCAGTCTCTGAGAATTGGACACAACTGAATGGATTAAAAAAAAAAAAGACCTCAGAACATTGGCTATGTACAATTTCTATATAACCATAAACTTTGGCAACACAATCAGTGGAAGTTGAGTCTCTTGGATCCTATTAATTTCAGTGAGCAATATTTAAGCACCCACTTCAATCTCTGGTTTGGATTAATGGAACTTCAGTGCTTTAATCTGGCTGCCCTTTGTCCTGAATGTATATGTAGCCTTTCATGTATTTGGAAAACTTATATGGTAGCCATTCCTTTAATATTTCTTACAAAATATAATAAAGCAGAATTAAGAACAAGAATTATAAATAGTAACGTCTAAAACAATAAACTCTTAACATTAAAACAGTAAAACTTTAAAGGTCTGGGTGTACACAAGTGTTTTAACTCTCTTCTAAACCAGAAAACTGTAATAAGGAGTTTCACAAATAGTTGATAATGTTATTAGTGGTACAAGTAGTAGTCAGATACAAATGCAGGGTTGATTGACATACTCTTTATAAATAAGAGCTAGTGTCTGCATTCCTGAAATATACAGTGGCTGCTGTATATCTAAAGAAAATGCTGAGATGTCAAAAGCCCTTTGCCAGATTTCCCATTTAAAGCCCTATCTGCATGGGTTAACTACTTGGCTTGGGACTGGGAAAATGCAGTATATTAAAACTTGGCAGTGAAACTTTCACCCTAGGCTACAATACATAGAGATATAGATTTATAAATCAATCTTGATTAGAAATGTTTTGGTTCTTTCAAAGCCAAAAAGGGTGATTAAAATAGGAACTGCATCTGTTTTGTTTCTCTGTACTAAGAAAAGCAACTTATGCCATCTGCAATAAAATAGAAAATGGTTATTACTTCATTATATTGGCCAGCATCTGAGAATAATCTTCAATTTAATTTGACCCTGGGCTGTAGGTCTTCTTTTTTTTAATGATTCTGACTCAATATATATATTCCTAGTTTACTTTTAAAAAAGGGTATAGTATTTGATTCACATTCTGCAAGAAAAAACAGTTACTACAATCCAAGTCTAGGTGAAGCTATATGCTCTGGATGCTGCAAGACTCTGGGGAAAATATGCCCAGGATCAGATTGTGAATCTGATTTGTTTGCATCTAAATAATGTCTAATAATATAAAAAGGGGAAAACAACAGATTAACAACAAATCACTGCTAGATTATGGTGGTGCATGAATATAAGACATAAATATTCCAAAATTCCATGAAGTTTACAACAGCATGTTCCTAATAACTTAAAGTTAGTGCTCATATAACAGTGAGTTTACTGTTACCATTGCTGGTTTTAATTAGTATGGCTTCTCTGCTGAACATGAATTTAGCACAAAAAAGTTACTCTTCCTTTATGAATCCACTCAACTGTTTAAACTGACTTGGGAATTCTACATACTGTCACATCTCTATGTAAGAAGACCTAAGTCCTTTCAATTTAGGGTGACATGATCATGGACCTCCCTTCTGGTAGAAGTCCCTTCCCATCGTTCAGCCTATTTTGGCAGCTACTAAAGAATCCTTAAGTCTTTTAACCCTGTTTTATGACATTTCCACAGAGCTCTTCATACTATTGTCTCCCACTACTGTAATCCTTCTTTTTGTTGTTGTTGTTATTGTAAATTGTTCTGACTATGGTCTTAATAAAAAAAAGCAAGGCATAATTTCTGGCAGAACTAAACTAAATCTGGTGGATTGTCATTGGCTGCTAATTTGTGCAGTCATGAACCTTTTGATTTGGAAATTCTGTCAGTTAAACTTAGTTAATCAGACAGAATGTATGCATGTGTGCCTTTAGTGTGTGTGTGTGTGTGTGTGTGTGTGAATATTAAGGACTTATTTCCCATATGGCACTCTGCAGAAACTCATATTTCAAGCATACTTGATTTGCTTTTCTTAAATGAATAACAAATAACTTAAGCTGACCTTTATTCAAGTAGCTATGAGTCAAGGGCAAATGTAATATGGCATTTGTGGAACACAAACTGTCATTGGACCAGCTATCTGAAAGATTAGCTTTCAAGCAATTCATCCCAATAGCTCCATCTTTTCATTAAATAAAGTTTGGCGGTTAACACAAATTGGGCAATCTGTCTGAAGCCCAGGGACTCCCATTAATAAAACAGGCCACTTTTACTTCCTGAGGCTTATCACAAATATAGTCAACTTGCATCCATCTGTTAAAAGAGATGAATGATGATTTTTCAATCCCAGACAGGAAATGATGCTTTTGAAACAACTGGATCATCAACCTGTGAACACTGTCACAGCTTAAACATGAGAAAACATCACTGAAGCTATTTTGGTGCAAGCTAAATCATAGGCCACAGGAGTCTGGCCCACAAGAAAGAAAGGAAGCCTAGAAGATTTTGGCAGATATGCAGAATGTTAGCAAGTTGAGTGGTACCTGAACTAACAATCAGCCCCTGGCTTCTGGAGCAGAGTAGTTATCAACCAACAGCAGAAGATAATGTCGAAATCAAAGACTGAAGGATTTTTCAGCTGACAGGATTCTATAGTACTGGGCTGAGAAACTTCCCTACATTTTTTTTCCTACCAGTTCTCATTCCATTTGATGAAGGAGAATTTGATTTAGAAACTATTTTAAAGAAGAAAAGGATTCCAGAGAAATTCCCAGGGATGGAATACAGGATCCCTGCACTTATTTAATTGCAACTTGGCTAAGGGTGTGTGTGAATGTCTTGCACTATCATCTCTCCAGTGATCACAGCCTCCCTGGCTTCCCATCCTTCAATTAATCCCAAGAGAAGATATTATAACCCCTTGTTGGGGGTTTTCAGTAGTACTATCATTATTACCACTAAGGGGGACTCCTGTTCTTGAGAAACTATTGGAAAACTTCTCCTGGATAAATGCACCCAATTTCTCAGCCCTGAAATTTAGGAGAGATGCAAAATTATTAGAAGTGGCATGAACACTGATGACTTAAGGGCTCCATATGAAGCTTGCACTATAACTCGTTAATCCCATCCACTATGAATGTTTCTTTCTTACTTTTGATATTTGGGTAGTAAAGAACCAACAGCTAATGGGAACTATTGGAAGTTAATGTTAAAATTGCTTTAGAACCTTCTAGCAAATGGATTCTATAGCCTAGTCAATAAGGATGTACCCTTACCTTAAATGCAAGAGTACATTATTAATGTACCTGCCACTGTTTACATTATTTTTTTATGCAAATGTCCCAGAACAATAAGATTGAGTGGCCTGCTCTATTCCATTTGGGATGTTTGCCCAGCTTCTTTATGTTTATCACCTTTAACTGATGAGGAGCTCAGGGACTTTTAAAATAACTTATTTCCTTTGTTAGCTTAATATTCTAACTTTCCTCCAGGAGATCAAAGTGGTAGACTTAGCACTAGCTATTCGTACTTTTCCCCACAATAACAACCTTGTGAGGTATGTTGGGCTAAGAGAGAGACTGGTTTGAAGTCACCCAGTGAGCTTCAATGGCTGAGGATGGACTTGACTGGGTCTCCCTAGTCTTAGTGAAACACCTTAATGCAACCCTGGTTTCTTTGTTGAAAAAGTCTTCTGGTTGTTTGCTTTTATGGATGATGTTGTTTTATAATGCTAAGTAATGGATAAAGGAATTGTAACATAACACTATAAACTGAAAATATAAATAAATATTGGAAATGATCAGTGGAATTTCACAGTTCTTTTTTATATTGTTGGCTTTGATTATTTTAAGGATTAATTGGTTCCAGATCCCACTTTCCCACCTCCATCCCAACAATCCTATGCCATATATGGAAATCTGGGACTTATAGAACACAACTGAATGCCAAGGTATATTCCAGATATTCCTCCTCATTATAAAGGATCCTCCATGGGATGTAGAATGCACCAGAATTAGGAAGAAGAGGCACCAGATAGGCATCCCTATATCACTTCCCAAGATAATATCCTATTCAGAAAACCAACAGGATCCTAATTATGGGTTATACCTAACTATTCCTGTTGCCTCAGATTGAACTGGGTAAGCCTAAAGAATGAAAGCCTAAGAAGAGACATGATAGACATTTTCTAATACTTGAAGAACAGTTGCAGGAAAGAAGGTGTGGATTTATTCTGCACATCACCAAAGGGTAGTACAAGAACCAATGGGTAGGAGCTTTACAGAGGGATATCTAAATTCAAAATCAGAAGGAATTTCCTCACCATGAGAACCAGGAACAGCCTGAAACCATGGAAGTACCTGCTTCCTTGAGTCAAGAGTGCCCCCCACTCACTCATCATTTATCACTAGAGCTTTTCAACCAAAGATTTGATATCTATGAGGACTCTTGTCCTGAACAGAGGTTGGAGTAGAAGACTTCCAAATACCTTCCAATTCTATCATTCTATGAACTTCACTCTTGATTATGAACATATATGTACAATTACTAGTAAACAGAAACTATGAACTAAAGTGCTGTCCTATCAGTGCAAATTTGGCAGCCTTGAAAATCTCTTGTCAGAAGAGATACAGAATATATTGCCAGGATCAGGGTCCAACTACCACTACAAGTGGAGTGGATTTGTCCAAATAGATATGTAAATCCTCAGTTATTGACCAGGCGCTATTAATGAAATTAATTAGTTAATTCCATCAGGCATAGTGATCTTCTAGTTAGAGGAGTTATCTTCTCCTCTGGGTCTTTGAATTCTGACATTGCTAGACAGCTGATTGCTTGGAAGGCTGCAATGAGACCAAGTGATACTAGAAAAAGCATTTTTTTTTTAATTTTTAGAGCATGCAGGGGTAGAAATCAGTAATACTTTCTATTTATGTGCAAAGCAGCTAACTTTGGAACAGTGACATGAAATGATACAGCAGAAAGCCCTCTCAGCATTGGATGTCTCTTGATACTCCAATCATACAAAGGCATCCTATACTCTTCTGAACTGAAGTAGTTATATACACCCTCTTTTGCTGGTAGATCAGTTTGAAGGTAGATGGTAGATGTTCACTTAGCACCAGAGGGTGGGTGGGCTTACAGCATTATTGAACACAAAAGCTCTGTTTCTAGCACATTTCAGATGTCATGTGCAGTTCCCACAAGCAGGCAAACACAGAGGTATAATTGTTTAAGAGAAAACTACTGAGACTGACTATATCTAAGGAAACATCTCCTTCCATCCAGCCATGCCATCCTCTGAAGGTAATTTTTGGAAGTGCATGGTGGAATCCATGGAATCTACTAAAGAAAATGCTGCTTATTCAATGGTGTAGCTTTTTTGCAGCACTTCTCCCAGCCTTTTTATTTTTCTTGTGGGTGGGATCTCTACATGATCATTATTTCTTTAACAAAAAACCATTAGGTATCAATGGATTAAAAAAAAAAAAAGGCAAGAAACATGAGGAGATATTACCCAGCTTTTCTAAAGGGTCTAAATGAAATGAATTAAGCTACACCAACCCCTAAAATTAATTTATTTTAATCCTAAGGCAATGAAACTCATGCCTTTTTCTCTCTCTTTTATAAGACTGCATCAGCAACAGCAACAACATATGAAGTCATCACACTTCTCACAATACCTTCAAATGAAACAAATTATTGGTAAGAAAGTGAAGGTGGGCAACCATCTCAGTTATAAGCGTCATATATTCTGGTTTTGAAGCCATTCTTAGGTAAAATTGTGTCATTATACTGATTCCTCTTTCTATCAAATTACTTACAAGTAAAAATTCTCATCCTCTTCTTGTTGCTGTTCAGCTGGCTGTTAATTTAATTGGGAATATATATTGTTCCCAGAACTTTTGTTTATCTTTTCTTTCTGGAAATGGGATCTGTTCCACAAGGGTAGATTTTGGCATTATAAGAGAGTACTTTTATACAGTTCATCCACCTCAATATTAAACAACTCTAAAGAATTGGCCTTCCATGCAATCTTTATAGCTTTCTTATCTTTTTCTCCATACATTCTCATTTCCCCTTTACTGGTCTATTTTAGCATGCTGTCTTGTGCTATATTCCTCCCACAGATGCTGGGGGATTTAGTGCAGAATAAAATAAAGCTTTTTTTTTTTCTTTTCTAATTATGCTTTTTTCCAATTTTGAAATGTTAAAAGAAAATACTAAGCTACATATTACAGAGGAAATGTTTGAAAATATTTTAGAGGAAATGCATACAAAATGTCTTTTAGGAAGGAAAAAAATATCAAGCAAAATAAATATGGATTTTCTTGCATTGCAGGAAATAATTGTATGTGATCACACAAAAAATGAAAACAGAATGGTCCATTCTGCTTTACGTCCTTCTAAATCATAGTTTATGAGGGATATTTTTGAAATTAATCCTAGAACTAAAACCACTCCAAAATATTAGTTTCCAGATCAGTTAGTTGCCTTTCATATTACCAAGGCAAAAGTACATGTTGATAGAACCCCTATATAAGTTTGTGTGTGTCTCTCTCTGTGTGGGCACTGCTTTTTATATGGATGCACACTGGTAAATTACGGCACTAGGTGTAACTGTAGAGGACTTCAATGTCTGTTGTGTGTGTGTGTGTCTGTGGGGTGGAATTAGATGTGTTGGTAGCCCATCTGTCCTGACAAGCAGGAACCACGCCGAGATGAGGAATAGGTCTCTAGTGTTTTATTACTGCTAGAGTAAACAGAAAATCCTAACAAACTGAAGAAGTGTGAGAAACCCCATACAGATAAACCCCAAAAGTCAAGGTGGGTCTGTTCTGTGTCTCTTTGAATGACAGCTCGAATTCTCGCTACTACGCATGCATTTTCCCCCCTGGATAGGGGCCCCCTCCTGCTCACCATCAGTGCTCATGACACCATCCTTCTACCACATTAAAAAATATCTTGATGTAATTACAATAGATGTCGTTCATACTAAGACTTACTTTTTGTAGTCCCTTCCTTCCTGCCTTTCTTCAATATTCAGACTCAGATAAGAAGTGGGGTAGAAAAGTCTTTGAGTCCCAGGCCACACCAGCTCCTGAATCACAATCTCCTTTATCCAACTGTAGTGAAGTTTATTGTTGTAACCACAGGTCATAACATAAGAATGCAATAAAATACAATAGAATAAAATATAATAATATTAAAACAATAAAATGATGTAATTATAAAATAAAATAATAAAGGAAGCATTTACTATAAAAAAAAGTTTACAACAAAATACAGCCAGAGCTACAACTAAGAACTTAAATATTTCTTCCTAAGTTTAAGTGAGAGCAGAGTAAAAGTAGCAACTTGGTTGCTAACAGCTGGAAACACATCTGCAAGAAGATGAATATTTTTTTCAAGGTTAGAGCCCTTGAGTTCATCTGCCATTAATAATTTGGCCCTGATTTCATTGTAAATGGGTCAGTGGAGGACATAATGGATAATGTCCTGCACTTGACCAACACCACAAGGACAGGTGCTGTTTCACAGGGAGCTTACAAAACCTCCCTTCAAGATATGTAGAGGGCATGGTCTGCAGGCGAAGGGATGTTAAAGCCCTTCTCGGTGAAGCACTGTTTATGTTAACCAGGTACTGGGAGAAGCTTCTGTTTTTTATAATGATGGTACCAGAATGAAAATTTGGATGATTGTACTGCAATTGTGTCTTTATTAGCATCCCTTTCAAAAAAGCCAAACTCTAATATTTTCTCTATTCCAAGATCTGAGTTCTCCCAAAGATGGTAGGGAATACAATTGTAAAACAGGTGACAAAAGTTTAGTCCACTGATTTCCAGCTGTGTAATGGAGAAAACAGAGTTTGGCAAGATGGGATTCTTGGAGGCTTTCTGATTTCTTATAGTGGCCTGTAGTGGCAACGTGGAAGACCATTGTTATTTCGAGGAGTTAGTTGACATATGTTGATTTTCTCCCTCACACAAAGAAGATTAGAGTTTATTTTGAGTTATGTTGATGTTTAATTGGCTTGTTTTTGTTTCTGCTGGGCATGAGGAGAGGGGAGATAAAACCACAAGATTGTTTTTGTAAGAATAAGCCCACTCCTCCAACAGCCTTCCAAAATTGTGGGGGGGGAAGGGATAATCCCTCCCCGCATTATTTTTTGTAAATCTCTAAGACTTCCCAGGCTCTTGTAGACAGGTGTTTTTGGCCTGAGAAATGGCAAGTCAAGGTCAGGTCTCATAGCCTACAACCATGGAAACATGGTCACGAGTTTTAAGGGCCAGACTTTGATAAAAGGAATTGGTTGGAATTTTGGGAGCTTCTGTGCAGACTCTTAAGTGCTGGCATGCTGCAGAGCAAAGAAAGCCAGCCTTTTGGGGATCCCTGTTGCCTTGGTCAGGAGGCTCCTGGCAACATAAAAGGGAATAAAGGGATCACTTTGCTTAGGTATGTTATGATTTCTTTATTTATGCTATGCTTTTTATGCTTTTGTTTAATCTGCCTAAACTGTGTTTCTGGTTTAAACTGTGTTTCTGTTTAACTCTGTTTGCTTAAGTTTATAATAAAGCTTAAAGTTTGTTTATCCACTGGCATGCTTATTGTCTCTGGATCTAAAAGAACCAATTGCCTGAGCACCTGATCACTGCTTGGACACTTGGCAGAACATGGCCCACCACTGTATTCTAACAGTGATGGAAGGTAGTCCTACCTCCATCCTTAAATAGGCAGCAAAGGTGCCCTGGGGGAAGCCCAAGATCTTCCTTATAAAGCTGTTTTGGACTCCTTCCAATTGGGCAATGACCTTCTCATCCCACCCCCAAATATCAGCCCCACACAACATCTGGGCTATCACCTTGCCTTGGAATATTTTAAGTACAGGGGCTACCAATTACCCTCCTTTAGAATAGGAAAAAAAAAAAAATGTCAGAATGGCACCTAGTCTATGCTGAGCAGTTACCAAGACATTAGATAAGTGTACTTTCCACAAAGGGGACTTATGAAAGACGATGCCCTGGTATTTAAAGGAAGGACATTGCTCTATTAGCTGGGCATTACTTGTCCATCTATGTTTAATATTACTTTTGCCAAAAACTACTACTTTATTTTATTGTAATTTATCTTCAGTTTTTCCATTTCACAATAAGCAACCAGTCTGGCCAATATCTTCTAAGGCCAGTCTCAGTATAGGAAATAAGAGCCATGTCATCAGCGTACATTAACATTGAGATTGTCTGTCCATTGAGTGAAGGGAAGAAAAAAAACTTTGTGACTTCATGACTTCTACAATATCATTAATATAGAAATTAAATTAAAAGGAAGCAAGTAGAGAACCCTGTTTAACTCCTCTCTCTCCAATAAAATGGGGTCTGACAAGGACCCTTGTGGGCCCGTTCTTACCATAGCTGTAATGTTGGTATATAGTTCTATAATTAGTTTAAAAAGGTGCTTATCAATATCTGTTGAGACCTGTCAGTGGAATCAAAGGCACAGGTAAGATCAATAAAAGCAACATAGAGATTTTTTGTATGCCCATTGGTATATTTCTGAATAAGGGCCTTCAGAGTAGCATAGTGATCTACTAGTAGCTTTTTGGAATCCTGCCTGTTCTGGATGAAAGAGTTTTGTTTCTTCCTCCCAATTTTCTAATTTATTCAAGAGATGTCTGGCAAAGAGTTTAGAAGAAATGTTTAGCAAACTAATTGGGCGATAATTGGCAGGTCCTGCCAATTATCCTTTTTAAAGATTGGGTATATTATACTTTGTTTCCAATGGGGAGGTACAACACATGTTTTATCTATTTCTGAGAAGAGTCTAGTCAAGATGGGGGCTCATCAAGAATCATTCATCTTATATACCTCTGGAGGAATCATGTCCTCTCCAGGAGATGTTACAAGGGCCAAGGCTGAAATCAGCTGCTTACACTCAGATTTTGAGACAGCTGGCCACTCTGGTAATATGCTTAATTCAGTAGAGACTGTTATTAGCTCAGTATATGAGCAGCTATAAATGGAGGAAAAATATTGGGTCCAACTTTGTGCTGAGATACATGCATAGGGCATGGTGCTGTGTATGGAAATGCATTAGCTACCAATTTTCAAAATTTCCTCTCATTTTTTTTTTTTAATTAAGCTGAGGCCAAATTCCCTCCATTTATCCCTATAATAAGATGACTTCTTCGTCTTTAATAATTCCTTATATTGGGATAGAAATTGGATCAATAACTGAATCAAGGAATCTGTCCTTTCCTCTCTAACTCTCCTCTGTAGTTTTCTCAAAGCTTGTCTTTTATTTCTACAATCTTGGTTATGCCATCTCTTCCTTATATTATTCCTTCTAGGATAACAGGTAGTAATAAATTGGGAGCTTAGTGCACTATTAATTGAACTAACAATATGATATACATTAGAGTTGTATTGCAGTGTGAGATGCCTTTGATTCAGCATCTGTGGGATATTTTAAAAAGTAGTGATTTTCTCACTGAGATTAGGGCTCCAACTGAGATGATGTTTAGCCTGGTTGATGCCATCAAAATTATAATGCCTCACAGGGGTTGGGGCCTTATAAGCCAAAAGGGTCAAAACCAAGGATAAATGGTTGCTCTTTGTTCTGTTGTGGACATCAAAGGAGCTAACCTGGGGAAGAAGTGCAGGAGAAACCACATAATCAATGACACTGGCTCCAAATGAGCTTATGAGTATAATGCCCATTAGAATTGTCAAAATTGGAGACTGTACCTCCTTTATCCATTTATCAGAATCTGAACCAGAATCATACCTCTGAATGGTGAAGCCATCAGCCAAATGTGCTATATAGAAGTGTGAAGTTGCAAGGGATTCTTAGAGGTAATAGGCACCAGTTATGGCATCATATATCTTTGAGTTTGGGTAAACGTTGGCCATCCAGGCCATAGAGCTCACTCAACAAATTGTCATAAATAAGATTTGCAATATCTGCTGGTCACTCATTGCTGGAAACATGGGCCTCTCCAGTCCATTTATTTACTCTGCCTCCTATCTGCCTCCTATCTAGTTTGATTAGGTACTGCTTGTTAAAACTCTTTGACTGAACTTGGTTTATTCTTCAGTGTATATCTTTGTGGTGGACTGATAGCAACGTTATCACCTTGGAATTGTCTGATTACCCCTCCCTGAGAATAATCCCAGAGAAGAGAATTTCTAATTCATCAATATGAATAGAAAGAAAACCACTCATGCTGACCTTTTTATTTGTTGAAAGCTATTCCATAGTGATGATAAAATACAAACCATTTTTTTCCAGTTACACAGTCATTGAAATTATTTAATGATCAGTTTTTTTCTACCAACCTAAATTTAGCTAATGATCTAAGTACAGAAGAGAGCTTCTCTACTCAGCAACCTTTATATAAATAATGTAATTTGACCATTTTCTGGCATTTGATATGCTTTCATCTTCTGCAGTTCTGGGTGGACATATGAGCAATACTGTTTGCAAATGCAAGAACTCTCTGGTGCTGCTAGGAAATTTTAAATTGCACAATAATATCAGGATCTATGAAACTCAGACAGATGAAATGGTCAGATATGTTGCACTTTGAAAAGGTTAGATCTGGGCACTTCAATATTACTTGATATTTCATGAAAAATGGTGGGGGGGAGTCTAAAGAATAAATTTTCTCTATTTCTGTTCAGTGACCTGCTATATTCTTCCCACTCCCACTGCAGTTGCCTAAAATTAAGAATAGAACTAGAGGCCTACATACATAGAGGTATGTGAAATCAATATATATGAGCCAAATAGTGATCCATACTCTGCAGACACATTTGGATGGAGAGAAAAGGAAAGAGGACAAATAAAGCAGCTGCAGGAAGGAATGACAGTGAGACCAGACTAAACTCCAGAGTCCATGATTAATTTAGAATAAGTTTTTCTGTTCATTAGTTCTCCCTTCTTCATGCCATTTTGGTGTGAGTGTATATATGGGAGATAGATCACCAGGAACACAGACTGAGAGTGAAACTTTTCCATCTCCTTTTTTACCATTTACCAAATTCCTCACTTGCTTTTCTGTCTGCTTCCTCAGAAACCATTACTTTATTTTTTTCCAAGTGCCTTGAAATAGTGGTTTTTGAAGGAACAAGTTTATTTCACCTTTTGCCTATTTGATTAGAAAAGATGAGTGCCAAGAAAATCTTCTGACAACTGCTATTTTAAAGCATTTCGGGGACCTTGATATGATTCCTGATGGAGCCAATTCCCGCTGCCCCCCTCTTCTTTATTTTTCCCAAGATTGAAGTTCACATTACTTAGCCAGAAATTTACTTTTTTCTGGAAAACTGGAAGGGTCCTCACCTGCTATCATCCAATTTCTTTTCCTGACAAGCGGGTGACTTCTTTAAATATTTCCACCTGATACCACTTACTATAAGTCTACTTTCCACCTTTTCTGGAATAATGCATTCTGTTTGACAAAACCTGATTGCGACTACCTTTCCAGTATCTCTTCCTTGTCTCCCTCCCTCCTACAACCTTGAAAAAGTTATTAGAATGAGATAAATACATTTGAAAGCATTGAGAATGTGCTGGAAAAAAGTTTAGAAGACATAAACACCAGAATTGGTTGGAAATGTTCCCTTAATAACTTTATCTTGATTAGTCTAGGGAACCAACACTGTGAGAATAAGGTAGCATGTTCTTTTCAAATGCCTTTCCTAGGATGTCAGTTCACCCTGTCTCCCTCTCCCTCTCCCTCTTTTCTATTTGCACTCTGGAGATGATAAGACAAACCACTTATAGGAGGAGTTATATGTGCAGGCAGAACTGATGGAGATTTCAGAGTGAAATTGCCACTTGGCTCATGGAAATGCAAATTCATAGTGAACAAGATCTGATAATGGAAAAAAAGAGTCTGAAGTTTGAGTATAGGAGAGTAAGCTCCCCTTTGCTCCCAGTGAAAAGCTTTCTCAACACCTTACGTTTTCATTGTGCAAAATTTCACCAGCAGAGTAGCCTTCTTAATTGTATGGAATGGTTTGAATAATCAAGAATTGAAAACTGAGATAGGGTATGCCTCTCTGAGTGGAGCATCTCTGTGATTCTACCCATCATCCTGGTGTTTTCAGAGGAAAAAAAAGGAAAGTAAAGAATTCTCAATGGCTGTAATGTCGTAGTTTTTCAATGACAGAAGAAGCCAATGCAAATGAAAAGACCAAATATATCAAACAAGTCTTTCAATTCATGCCCTTCTTTTATAGTCTAGAACTTGTTTCACCTGTGTGTTTTTTGTCCCTTGGTCCCTTTGGGGATGTTTGACCAGTGGACTGTGTCACCCCACCTTCTTCTGGGAACATCTGTCATTGGTAGCAGCTGCTCACAGGCTTCTTAAATAGTTTCTGCCAGACCAGAGGGATTATGAAGAAATATGAATAGCTGGATAGGAGAAGAATGAAACATCAAGGTCTAAAGTGACACCTTGTAAATAATAATGACTAACCTGATCAAATAATGAAGAAAAGTTTTTCAGCAGCCACTCTAGGTTTCATGGCCTCAGATATTTGGGCCACAAGCCCTACAAAAACTGTATGTTATATCCCCCTGAAATATGGGAAACTTGAATATGGTTATACCAAGGCTATTTTTTTTCTTCCTTTTGATAGAAGAATATTGTTAAAACATTGTGGGGTTCTATGCTATTCTTTTTGGTCATAACTGAAAGCCTACTGCAAATATCTGCCTGTCAAATTCAAAGCAACCTCAGTCTTAAACCTCCAACTCTTCTGCCACAACTTTAGCCCACCCATTACAAAAGATACAGCTCTGGCAATTGTAGAGAGTAAGATGAGTTTGACTGAGATATCCAAGCTCTGTTGTGAAGGCCACAAGGAGTAAAACATGTTTTGAGTCCAGGACATCCAGATAATGTTCAGAAGAAGCTCAAACACCTCCCTAATTCACTGAACTATAAGAAGGAGGAGGAAGTACAACACAATGAGACTCACAAGATTCTATTAGAGCCAGGCTTAATAAAAGTAGTTTTAGACTTCCTGTGGAGTTGATTTCTTGTTCTGATCTCCCTGGTGGGGTTGACACAATTTGTCACATTTTCTAACCTTTCTAGGAAAAATCAGTGGCCAACTGTATGAGTAGACTTGCACCTGAGATCCTTCACAGCAAAATGTTCCAGTTCACTGTTTTGATGGTTTACCAATGTAATGTTTTCCTTTTTTAAATTTATTTTTAAAATGTGTGTTCTGGTCTTCAAAACTGTTTCCTATAACCATTAACAGCATATTCCTACAATACTGGCTCCAGAGCAGGGATGCCCAATGCAATAAATACCTTGTCTGTATCAATGCTTCATGCATTTATACTACTGTATAAATGCCTCTGTATAAATTTTACATTCCTAGCATGCACCAGACTACTCCAGTATGTACTTTGATCTGCATAATTATTATTTTAGAATTTATTTTATAACTTTTTAACCTACTTTTTCATCATTAAAAACCCATTTCTACTTGCACTGATCTTCACGTAACTGTTTTTAAGCTGTTTTGTACTTCCCAATTTGCTTAACGTGTTTAGGGCTATTATTTTCAGAGTGTTCTACCAGATTAGTATTTTTACAAATTTTAATCTATTGTTCACTGCTTTTTAATTGTTCTCCATCTTAGGATTTGTTTTAAAAAAATAAAAAAAAATTCTTAAAGGCACCTTCGAGTCCAGAAATAGAGAACAGGTTTCCCTTCTGATTTTTTTTTTTTTTTTTTAAATTTGAAAGTCTAGTCTAAAGCCCTGATATATTCTGGAGGTCCCCTATCTGAGTAGTAACCAAACTAGGTTTCTTTAAAGTTCAGGTAATACTGCAGCCTAAGTAAGACACTCAGTGAAAAAGGGAGGGTGGTAAACTGAATGAATGAATGAATGAATGAATGAATGAATGAATGACTCTAATGTCTTTTTTGTTTTGCCCAATGGAAGTTCCCACTGAATGTGTTACTGGAGGAAATTCAGATGTGCTGCTTGCTACTGCTGCCTCTTATAAACAGAATTCTATACAGGAAGAGTGGACTTGTTCTCAATAGGAGCAGCCTTAGAGCCAAAGTAAAGTTTTTGCTTTTATTCCAATGTACTGCTGCTTACCCAGAAACTGCAGACTTAAAGTTTGTGGGGAAGATGTTGGGATATGACAGAGAAAGGCTAGCAGCTTGGTGTTTTTCCTTGGATATTTCTGGAAACACCTTTGTTCAGAAGTTATCATTTTGTTCTGAAAAAGGCAGACAAGCTGAAAACTGCCAAGAACAAAGGATTAATTATTATGATCCATGATCCTCTGCAGTTGATTTAATTGGGCAGCAGCAATTAGCCAGCCTTTGCTGATCTTGAGCAAACTAAGAAAGGACTTGGATGGAAGGTTACTGAGAAATCCCAGGATTGTAGATTCGTCGAGGAGGAGGAGGAAGAGGAAGAGAAGGGGAAGGACAAGGAGGAGACAGAAGGAGAAGAAATCACTTCCATACAGTTCATAGAAATCAGCATGGTGTAAACATTGTCACCAGGAGTTAAGCTTGACTTGAGGGAGTCTATAGCTTTATATCTGTTTCCTCCATTTTTAAAACTGAAGGACCTCCTATACCTATACCTATCTGATTGAAATCACCACCACTCCACCTATCTTGTGACAGGAACTTTAAAACTGACAAATAACAAAGTGTTTCCACTTCTCTGCAGGTCAAAGGATATAGTAGCTCCAAAGTCACAATGAATTATATTCAGCCATCCTTTTTTTTTTATTTCCAGTAGTTTTTCTTTTGTTAGAAAGAAAGCAGCTTCAACTCCCTGAAGTTTCTTTTCCCCAAGGACATTGTTCTTTCTTCTGAACTATTCTGATCACAGCCTTAGAGCTGTTAAACACTGAAATAGCATAACTGCCCTGGCATCGGTTATTGTTATTTCCTTAGCCAACCCTGAATCCTTGCTTCTCATCTGCCTACTTGCTGCTCTTCTTATAGCCCCTGATCATTTATTTGGCACAAGAAATTGGACTGACTTTTACTTGACTCTTGGAACTAGACTCCCTAATTTTATTTTAGCAAATAATTGGAATTTTGAGAAGTTTTAGAGTGTTCTCACAAAAATTTAGTGAGGGTAGATATGACCAATTACAAAATAACAAATTATTAGAAGGCAAACTGATGATGATGTCCTCTAACTTCCCAGAAAGAAGGTATTATGGGCTGTTGTATGTCTCTTTCTCTTCCTCCTCCTCCCTGTTTCATGTTTCTAAGATCATATGTATTGTATGTATGTATCTCCCTTCTCACCCCTATGGGTGGTCTGTGTCTTCCTCAATCTCGGGTCCTCTGCCAGAGGCCTGGGAGTTTGAGCATTCTGCGCAGTATCTTAGCTGCTCCTAGCACTGCACTCTTCTGGACAAAGAGCTCTGATATGTTCCTGGGATCTGTTGGAGCCACTCTCCCACCTTAGGAATCACAGCCCTGAGTGCCCCTACCACCACTGGGACTGCTTTGGCCTTCACTTTCCATATCCTCTCAAGTTCCTCCTTCAGGTTGTGATACTTCTCCAGCTTCTCATACTCCCTCTTCCTGAAGTTGTTGTCATTTGGGACCGCTACATCTATCACCACCACTGTCTTCTGGTCCTTGTCTACTACCATGATGTCTGGTTGACTGGCCAGTACCTGACTGTCCATCTGGATCTGGAAGTCCCACAGGATCTTAGCCCTATCATTCTCTATGATCTTCTGTGGAATCTCCCATCTGGATTTGGGAAGGACTAGCCCATACATTGTGCAGATGTTCCTGTATATAATGCCTGCTACTTGGCTGTGCCATTCAGTGTATGCTGGTTATGCCATTCAGTGTATTTGTATTATATATATATATATATGGATGTGCTAATAAGCATATTAGCCCACAAGCATTATGTTGAGGATTCAAATCCTAGACTGTTCATCAGGCCTGTGCATAGTAAATCATTATCAGAAGTGTGTCTGCAAATGTGAAATAAAAATTACAAGTTGTTGAGGTTCTTTTCCAGTGCTTGGAGGCTGTGTGGGTTTGGATGGGGAAGAACTGTCTCCAACTCAATCCTACCAAAACCAAATGGCTGTGGGTGTTTGGGCCACCCAGATCTGGGGATATTGCAACTTGACCTTGGATGGGGTGGAACTATCCCACTGTCTCCCCTATGGCGTATATAACTAAACTCAAAGTACCTAAACACTGGAGGGCCTTTACTCTGTCAACATGTCATGCCCTCCCCTTAACTGTCCTTGAAGGCTGATACAGGAAGATTCCTTACCTAGAGAGACAAAGCCCCTGTGACTCTGGATACACAGAAACAACAGAGCCTGTGCTTCTCCAGCACCTGTATTACAGAGGCATTCATACTAGCCTTATCTCACCATTACTGCATAAATACCCAGGATGCAAAGGATAATATTACACAACCCTGCTGCTATCAGATACCAACCCTGCTACAACATACAATGTTGCCAGGTTAAGATTTGTCAGATGATGACCTGTGTGATAAACTAAACTTAATAAGCATCCAGTTTGCCACAATAGTACTCTGTAATTTGATACTTTCCCACATACTAACCTTTATACCCACCTAACCTTACACCCACCACATACTAACCTTTGCACCCCCCTAACCCTACACCCACCTAATGCTCCTACCCCGCCCTTTTGATTCTTTTAGACTCTTACTTTTTTATATACTTTCTGTTTTAATACATATATTTTTTATATTTTCTAAGCTTTTCTTACTTTTTTTTTTTAGACTTGGATGTATCTTTTCTGCTTTTTAATTGACTGTACCCCACCCTCCTTATGCTGGTTTATGACCTCTAAAAATATTTGATTGGCACTCCCCCATTCAAGGGTGGTGTGCAATTGGGGATCTTCCCAGACTCACAGCTCCTACTTATTGAGCAGGTGGCAGTTGTGGCCAGGAAGGCCTTTGCCCAGCTTCATCTGGTGCACCAGCTGCATCGTTTCCTAGGTTGGGGGGCCCTTCAAACAGTCACTCATGCTTGGTCACCTCATGGCTTAACTACTACAATGCATTCTACATGGGACTGCCCTTGAAGACCACCTGGAAGATTCATCTGGTCCAGAATGCAGTGGTGCAGGCAGTAATAGACATGCCTTGGTATGCCCAAATAACACTTCCGCTTCATGAGCTGAATTGGTTGCCAGTTTGCTTCTGGGTGCAATTCAAGGGGCAATTCAAAGTGCTGGTTGCAATTCAATCCTACATTGCATAGGACCTGGTTACTTGACAGCCAACCTGTATTCTGTAGTATATGCCCAGCCAATCTTATCTGGCAGGATTGGTGTGCCCCGGTTGGTTCCGTCAATTAAAAATGCCATCTATCTGGAAGTATGCCTTCTCTGTTGTAGCATCTGCCCTCTGGAATGAGGCTCCCCCTGAGATTCCAATGGCTCCCACACTACTGCTATTTGAAGGGCCCTGAAGACATGTTTCTTTGGCAAGTAAAAGTTATGACCCTTTTCTTCCTTTCCTTGTTTCTATCTGGGTTTGTTTTGTCTGCCATCTCTGTTCCCTGTGTGTGTGTGTATGTGTGTTTTGTATTGTTCTTCATTTTTTAAAGGCTTTTAATGTTTTCAACAATTGTAAGCTGCCCAGAGTTGCTGGAAGTCAGGCGGCATATACTTATTATTATTATTATTATTATTATTATTATTATTATTATTTGTGGGTAATCCACAATTAGATTACAGTCCAAGACTGGTGGAAGCTTAATAATTCAAGTCCTAACCAAGGACCTAAGAATTATGAAGGTAGCATCTAAGAATATAGGCAGTTCTAAGCAGGGTGTTTTTTTTGTAAAATTTGGGTATTCAGGTCTGATAAGTTCAATATTTCCAAATATCGAGGGAGTCCTTTAGGTATTTCCCCAAGGGCTCCAATCACAATTGGTATAACAAGATATTTCTTTTTCTATAGGTGTTCAACTTTGATCTGCAAGTCTTGGTATATCATTTTTTCCCCAGTTGTTTTTCCTCAATCCTTGTATCACCCAGTATAGCAACATCAATTAATCCAACTTTCTTCTCTTCAATAACTATTATATCAGGCATGTTATGAACAAGATGTCTGTCTGTATGGATCTTAAAGTCACATAAGATCTTAACACGCTCATTTGCTAAAACCTTCTCAACTTGATGGTCCCAGTGGTTCTTGTACATTCAAATCCAAACCTCTGGCAAAGTTTCCAATGAATAGTGTTGGTAACTCAGTCATGACACTGCCTGGAGTCACTTTATGAAATTTTGCTGCAGCCACTGATCAAATGGTCAGTTGTTTCATCCTTTTCACTACAAAGGGGACATTTGCTACTGTTTGTTAAATGATGCATTTTTGTCTTCATGAAATTAGTTGGCAAAGCTTGTTCGTGAGCCACTAAAATAAAGCATTCAGTTTCTTTCTTTAACACTCCTGATCTTAACCAACTCCATGTGGGTTTTTTATCGGCTTTTCCTTCCATATCCTTCAAATAGTGACCATGCATTGGCTTGTTCTTCCAATTAACAAATTGATTTTCAATTGTTTTTTTTTCCCCTATACTCACCCTCCACCTTTGTTGTTTTCAAGAGCTTTCCTTGATTGACTTCCTTCAGCAAGGGTTCTTGGCTTTTCATAATGTAGTCATTCAGGCCATGCTTTTCTTCCTCCACAGATTGTTTCACCTGTAGGAGTCCTCTATCCCCTTCAGCTATTGGCAAATGCAGCCAATCAATATCACTTTTTGGGTCTAAAGCATGGTGCATTGTCATTAATTTTTCTATTATTATTATTATTTGCTTAACCAAGCCACTGCACACATGCTTTGCCAGGTTACATAAAGATCTCATGTTATAAATTTGCACATCATGCCAACTTGTCTAGCTGTTTGTGTGCATGTAACATGTTCTAATTACAGTATATAGAGGCTGAATGAGACCCAATTTTGTGTAGTGGTTAAGAAACTGGGAGGCTGTGTGTAGGCTAGAAACTGGGAAACTGTGAATTTTAGTCTTCTACTCTTAGGCACAAAGCCAGTTGGTTGGCTTTGGGCCAGTCACTCTCTTTCACCCCAAGGAAGAAGAAGGCAAAGGCAAACAAATTCTGAAGGCACAAAAGGTCCACATTCACTTCTGGTCAGTGTGCATGGAACTGTGCTTCACCTAAGGAAACTGTCTAAAGTCACCTGATTTGACCCTGGATTCTGAAGGAGTCAGTGTGTATTTCCATTCATTGCTTTTTCAATCTCCTCATGAATTACAGCAGCAACTTTTAATCATGGGGTCACAAATGTTTTTCTGAAAGTCAACTATAGAAGATGAATGTATGCTAGTGTTGTCTTAAAGACTACTACTACTTATTTTTGTTATTGATTGTAGGTATGTTTTATGTTTCTGTCTTGTTATATTTGGGATGAATTTTATATCATAACATATCACAATTTTCCAGTGGACTGTATACTACCAAACAAATTAGTGAACTCAGTTGACAGGATTCATACATTGTGCTAATTGATAATGTGGTTTTGGCTTGCTCGGTTTTGGCTTATTGCAATAAGTGAGCCCAGCCAAATATGGCTTATTCAGCAAACCATAGGTTAAAAACAAGGGCTTAACAATGCCTCCCATTTCATCTTATTAGCTTCAACATATTTGCCCTTTCATGTTCCTTCAGAGAAAACCCTCATCAGCTTTGTATACTATTTCATTTTTAAGATCAAAGAATACACACATTCACACACAGTTTAAGCTTATTCATTTTTTTCCTATAATAGTAAAATATCTAATGTTAAGTTGCTTTTCAATGATGCCCCAGAACTGTCATAGAGGTCAGTTGCTTCATCTGAGTTTACAGAGGGTTATTCTTTCATAAAGGTATTGGACTTTTCATTTAACTGTACAGAAGGAGTAGCAGAAGTATGTGGCAATACAGCAGAAGAAAATATGACTGGAGCTCAAGCAGAGATAGACCAAAGCTTCAGCAGAATAATCTGTAGTCCAATGTTTCTCAGCCTTGGCCACTTGAAGATTTTCAACTTCCCAGTGCTGGCTGGGGAATACTTGGGAGTTGAAGTCCATTCATCTTCAAGTGGTTAAGGTTGAGAAACACTGCTGTAGTCATACCTGACTGGGTAATTTATTAAAATCCTACACAATATGATCAACAGCTAAGTGGCTATGCATATTTCTCCTCTGAAATTGTTGTGAGCTGATGTCTGTCATTGCACAGATTTTATTAGTCACCAATAACATCCCACCAAAATGATCACAGATAAAGGGATATCTTTGATATATAAAAACTAGGGGAGAGCCACCACATTTTAGTAGAAACCAACCATTGATCTCCATCTGAGATAATACTTAAACATGGTCATTTTAGTTCTTCAGGTGATGGGATTTCAGGAGGAATTATAGGATTGTTGTTGATCATGTGCACATAAAAACTTTTTTTTTTAAAAAAGTCTTTCTGGTGAGACATACAACTTTGCTTTCTGAAAAGGTGGCACAGCTGGATGCACATGTCTTATTAAATAGGTTTTGCAGGTTTGGAAGCAGCATATTAGTTTCATTATTCCCCCTACCTTCTCTCAAAGATGCAATTCCTTTTAAGATCAGGCTGATGTTTCATGTAATAAAGTTGATATGCTATGGAAATGGAGTCACACTGTATATCATTCAACTTACTTTAATACCTTATCATTTATCCTTTCTCTGACATGGTTTATTTTACATTGGAAAGAAGGGTCCCAAAATTAATAAATGAAAATTGCAAAATCTTCTCTGCAGTTTCAAATAATAAATAACCCTGGAATATTTCCAGATTATGGTGATGCACATGAATATTTGATATTCAGTATCAGCACTTGGCATCATGGAGTTTCGGTAGCAGTCAACATTTCAATATGTTGTACAATTGACGAAATCTGACATCTAGCACTCGACATTTGACAGCATCTCATAGCTGAAATGCACAGACAGGCAGAACTTGACAATATCTGACATGTCACAATCTATATTTGGTAATATCTGACAGCTGGCATGGTGCAGCTGTCAATATTTGATGGCATCCAACACCTGATATGAGGTCATGTCAGTGCCTGATAGATGAGCTGCAACAGAATGTAGTAAATTTTAAATCTTAGCTTCATTTGACCAAGCTAAACTGGCAGGTCTTCTGAACATTAGTGAGCTGTTGGGATGCTCATGACTCATTCCCAAACATCTCAGCTACAGAAGGGCTAGAGGGAGACTTCATTTTAATCAGTTGTTATTTCATACATCCAGTTGCTATAGAGATTTCAAGTAAAGCAGCCTGTGTTTACCTTGCATTTCCTTTCCTTTTCTCTTACTGTGTTTGGCAAACCACAGTCTTCAAGAGGATGTTCCTTCTATGTTCCTTCTTACACTTTAATGTGATATCTCATTTACTACTTTACAAATTGGCTTTCAGCAAGACTCAGCCTATGTGCACATTTTAATGGCTAAAAAGGGCTGGAGAATATGTACAAACACAATCTGCCCTGTCTGTCCTTGTCTGCATAAATTCTGGAAAAGTTCTTCATATGTCTAGCACACAATAAATAAACAAATAAACAAACAAACAAACAAACAAATAAATAAATAAATGAAAGAGTGTTGTATGCCTGTTTGAGTGAAAATGATTTGATAAATAATTCTGTAAGTATATTCACTTGAACATAATTCTATCCTTTCACATATTTGAATGAAACATGCAAATAACTCTTCTAGCAGTCACATGCATGAAGACAGGCAATTGTTGGGATAGGCAACAGATTATGGTGAAATGCCCCATGAGCTAATATAATCACTAGGTGGCACTGTTATACTAAAAATGTATGTAGAGAACTTGGAAGGAGATTGGATGATTTTGTTTTATTACTTCTGGTGACTGTGCCCTTCCTATATATCCTTGGGAGGTTTTTTTTTTAATCAAATTTGTTAAGTTAAAATTAGCTTTTACCGAATGAAGTATTTAAAGGTTATAAATTGGATTGGCTATTAACTGCTGCATAAATGTCCTCCCAGCCCGAAATGTTTATCTCCAACTATTTTGGTGATGGACTAACATCCCTGTTGCAGCTTTCAGAAGATCTCTCCTCCAGAGCAAAAGAAGATGCCCGCTCCTAGTTTGATGATGACCAGAAGGACAATGAGGATCACAATGTCCATTCCATGAGCAGATCCTAATTTCATATTCCCAAGCACATCTTTAAAGTTTGTTCCTGATGATATAACGAAAAGATGAGTGACATGACTGTTTGTCCCAATTTCATGTAGCCCATATCTTGGTTTCAAGGTTAACAAAGAGTAAACTCTGTCTTCTCTGGCAATTTGCTGGGTGAAAAGGAAAAGAGAGCAAAGAGTGGAAAGATAAATGTCCTTGTTCTGCCTACTGCTTGGTTTTTCTTTACCTCCACCCACCACTGAAATGTAGGTTCCAAAAAAATTGTCCAGAGGGAATGTGGCCACTCAAAGTGAGGGAAAAAAAGCGGCCTAACCTGATCTTGTGCAAGGTTTTAATTTTTATTTTCCTTTCAATGCTGGATAGCATTGAAGATTTTCACCAAGAGGTATTATCTTTCTGGTGTAGGCCTCTGAAATGGGTGGGATTCTTAGGACAATAACATACACTGTTGATTTATTCCAGGATGAAATAACTCCACATGCAGAAAATATAAAGATGAAATAACTCTACATTCAACCATTTCTTTAAAACATGTTGACAACTAAAAGAGGTATAATGGAGCGTAACTACATTTTTAAACAAATAAGCAAGGTAGCAGATCAGAAAACACAGATGTAATTAGCAAAAGCTTTGTATGCATGTGAGATTGTGGTTGGTCACATAGTCAGCCAGATGTTTAGACTGGATTTGGCATTTTTGTCCACCTGTTGAGTCCTTCCCAGGATTGTTGTTGTTGTTGTTGTTGTTGTTGTTGTTGTTGTTGTTATTATTATTATTATTATTATTATTATTATTATTATTATTATTATTATGCCTTTTGAGTCAGTCTTGACTGCTGTCTACTACCTGGACAAGTCCCTGCAGTTTTCTAAGCAAGATTTTAGAAGTGGCTTGCCATTGCCTTCTTCCTAGGGCTGAGAGAGAGTTACTGGCCCAAGGTCACCCAACTGGCTTTGTTCCTACGGTGGGACTAGAACTCATGGTGTCTTAGTTTCTAGCCTGATGCCTTAACTATGTGTATCCCTGAATATTTTATACTATTCTGACTCTTTTCTTTGAGATTTACCTTGGTGCTAAAAAAAAGACAGGTTCAATTTCATTCCCATTCTTGGAAAATACAATTCAAATAGGGTGAATCAAATATAGATAAAATAGGCAACCCTTTTTTTTTTCTAGCTGGAAACTACTACAAAACTGGGAAGAGAACTAGTAAATAGTGGGAATGGGTAATAGCATACTAAGGATATGAAGAAGATTTTAGGGTTTGTTTGATACCACCTTGATGGCAGTCAATCAATGTTTGATTGATTGATTGATTGATTGATTGCCATCAAGGTGGTATCAACTCTTAGTGACCACATAGATTTTCTCCATGAGATCAGTCCCTAATTTGGTTTTTCAGCTCTTCCAACTGTGCACTCATTTCTACTCTAACTAAGTCCATGCACCTTGCTGCTGGTCATCCTCTTCTTCTCTTTCCTTCCACCTTTCCCAGCATTAGAGCCTTCTCTAAGGAATTAGATCATCAATCATATAATGTGTCCAAAATAGGATAATTTAACCTGGTCATTTGTGTCTTGAGTGAGAATTCTGGGTTCATTTGTTCAATGATTCATTTGTTTCTTTTCTTGGCTGTCCACAGTATTCTCAGGAGTCTTCCCCAACACCAAAGTTCAAAAGTATCAATATTTTTTTCTTATCCTGCTTCTTCAAAGTCAACTTTCACTTCCATAGAGTATCACAGGGAATACCATGGTTTGTACGATTCTGATCTTTGTAGGTGTAAACACATCCCAGCATTTGAATATCTTTCCAAGGCCTTCATGGCTGCTCTACTAAGTGCTAGCCTGTGGTATACTTCTTGACTACTTTAGGGTCTATCCTTCTATTTCCATATTTCAATTCTTTCCTTTCAGGATTCATTATCTTCACTCAGTTTTTACAGAAGTTCTATAACTTTCAAGTATCCCGTATGTCTTAGGTATATCAAATTTTCTAAGAAGGTATTAGTCTATCTAGCTGGTTGTCTTGGGAATCCATAATTCTCTTTTTATGCTTACATCTATGAATCATTATATTTCATGTTAATTTCCAAGGTCATAGGTTTTCTGCAGTGCAGTTTAAGCTTCCTTTACTAATGCAAGATGACAGTACTTTAATATGTACTCTTCTTCTATTTTTATAGTTTTTATTAATTCCTCTCAAGGAAAGAAAAATCTTGCTTCTCATAATTATAGAACTGCCAAGGAAAAGACTTAGTAGCAAACAGAGATGTCACAGAGGTCAAGCAAGCAAGAGTGAACAACCCTTGCCTCAAAGTCTTAAATGATCACAGTCTGAAACAAGGGTAAACTATGCAATATCACCATACAGCATATTAAAAAAATATAGTGCCAATTAATATTAGGTTATGCTGTTTCTTGAGAAATAAGCTTTTTTTTTTTCAGATAACTCCCCTAAGAATTTTCCTCCTTCTCAAGTAATGGTTCAGACAGAAGAAAGTTCAGTATATTTCTGAGCATTCTTAAAAATGTCCTCCCCCAAAAAAGGAAAGGAAAGGAAAGGAAAGGAAAGGAAAGGAAAGGAAAGGAAAGGAAAGGAAAGGAAAGGTCATTGAGAGCCATTTTCTAACTTGGGTTATGCATGATGATGTTGATGACAATATGCATTTTATTATACCCCTTGCCAAGAAATTATAGCTTAGTTTCACCAGTTTTCTAATGCTAGCTAATGCAGAAAGCCAGATTAGAAGTTCAGATACCCTCCAAATAACCCAGTTACAACAGTGTTAGAATTGGCAAGGCACAAGAACTGAATTACAAAGAAACACATCGAGGAACTTCTCAAGAATACTGATTGGCACATATTAAAATTATATTATTTGACAAATTATGTTTATACATTAATAACTATATTTAATTAAGAATAAGAGATTAATATGAAATAACTTTGACAAAGCATTCACATATGCATTCATACGACTTCTGAAGAATCTACTTTTATACTCTGAGCCAGAGATAAATCTTTGGGATGACAAACAAATAGGTGAATTATATCAATCCCCTCTTCTTTCCTAATTCAAAGGAGCAATAGGAAGAACAAGGATGAACTATTTTTAACTGAAAATGGTGTTCAAAGTACCATTTCTTGCCAGGTCACTTATGGTCATAAGTTTTGGCAGGTATTAGAAGGACATGCTTATTATTTTCATATAACAGGAGGTTTTCTAGACCCCACCAATTCTGTGCTAAGACCCCACAAAGCTCTATGCTTTGTATTAGTTCAATACAAAATGCAAGTTACTTTTTCAAAGGTATAAATAATCACCAGCAATTTCACCAGAAACCATTGCTTTTTATTTTTTATTTTTTTTCCTTATTAGATTACTTTATTTCCATTTCCCTCATTACTTCTGGTTCTGGTTTAGTTTCCTTTTGGCATTTGTGTCTTAATAAATAAATAAATAAAATAAGTAAGTAACTTATCTTCCAAAAGATGTGATGCAGCAGAAAAGCTGAACTAGTGGAATGCAGAGATCAATGGAAGACGCCATGAGGACTTCCGTGGAAGCAATGGTGGCCTGCAAGAGTGGAGTATCTGCAAGAGTGGAGCCAATGACTGTGGTGAAAAGAGGAGATGGTGAATGGATCAGCTCCTTGGAATTCATCTCTGCAGCAAGGAGAAGACCAGCATCACCCACATGTGCTCCATACAGTGGGTCCCCATGAGGAGACAATAAGACAGCAGTCTCCAGCAGGTTTTAGAGCTCTAAGAGCTGGGGGAAAGTCATCTTGCCTAAGCTGTGGTTTGGCACCTTCAAAAGGACACTGGGTTTGCATACATCCTTTCTTAACCACATTAGGAAATTGCTTGTTAATGGCTTTTTGGATGTTAAGAATCTTCAGAAGGGAAAGTTTCATTACACCTGGTGAGTTTTCTTCTTTCCTGGATGAAAGAAGTTTCATGAAAGTTTAAGGATGGATGGATAGGTGATAGAGATAGATAGATAGATAGATAGATAGATAGATAGATAGATAGATAGATAGATAGATAGATAGATAGATGAATAAACAGCAAAAGGGTGACTAGAACATTGATGATTTTGGAAAGTTATAAATGGATTACAGGGCCCAATGGACTTGAAATAAGATTTTGAAATTAATTATAAGAATACATCCTGTCAGTTGTTTAAAATTTTACAAAAATATATATGAAAATTTTGAAATTAACTTTAAGAAACCTTCCCATGGAAAAGTGTTGTTGATTAGGGGGAAAGAAAAAGAAAAACATGAAAAGAGGGGACTTTGAAGGTTGACCGAGTGGTACCAGAACAAACTAAATATTATAATTAAAAGAGACGAGACCCATTACTATAGAATAGAGCAACTTTATTTTGACTGTGGAAGAATTCAAAGATATTTGGAAACAATGCACTCAAAAATTACTTTGAATCCATTAAAAAATGGATTCAAAAGAAGTTATGGAAGAGGAACAGATTTTACTGGATAAAACAGAGACTAAGGCTGATTTGTATGTGGATCTGAAAATGGATTTTAACATGTCAGGGTGCAAGAATGATATGGAAAATGATGTTACACTGGATTTACAAATGAAACTGGCTAATGCCTTAATAGTTAAAGGGAATAATAGCAAGTAATAAATCAGAAGAGTGACTTGGATAGCTTTCTTATCTTGGATTTACAAAAGTGACATGCCAAACTTGTGAAGGAGTTTTTGAGAGGAGACAAAGAGAAAACGATAAGACATCAACTTGTGGGACACTATTTGAAGGGTTTAAAGATCAAATAAATGGAAGGAATACAAAGTGAGTTTACTTGATCTTTAAACCCTTCAAATAGTGTCCCATGTTGCTTCTGGTAGCTCTTAATGGGTTTTTCTTGACTAGGTCTGACTGACAAGGCTTTAAATATTTGTTTATAGATAAGAGATAAAATATGACAAGAGCTTTTTCTGTTGTGTTTTTAAGAAAGTAAAGTAAAGGAATATGAAACTGATTTATTTAAGGTTAAAATATGTTGTTATTTCTGGTAACTCTTAATGGACTTTGCTGGTTAGGACTGAATGACAGGGTTTATTATTTGTTTATAGATAAGAGATGAGATATGGGAAGAAGAGACCTTTTGTTGAAATGTCAGAGAAGGTGGTAAGTTACTGAAATTGTCATGAAATTGTGCTTGTGTTGAAGGGGGAAGTCATTTCTTTATACATCTTTTTTCCTTATTTTTTTTCTCTGCACTGTTTATTTTTTTATATTTTTCTTAGTTTTTCTTTTTTCTTTTTTTCTTTGTATCTTTAAACTTTAATAAAAAATTAAAATTTATATATAAAAAAGAAAAGGCAATGGCAACATCTCCCGGGTATTTTATTGTTGTGCAAGGAAATTTAGTTTCTCATATACAGGAGTTTTATGTGCTGAATCCAATGTAGATTTATTCACTAAAGAGATACATATAACTACACTGGGTGGGAGGGAGGGTTATTTTTTGGTTAAAAGAGGCTGGGGGACAAAAATGGGCTACCTTGGTCCTATGTGCAGTAATCCTAATTCATTCTTCTCTTTGAATTGAATTATCCATTCAGTCATATCTGAGCCTTGGGGATTCCATAAGCCAGCTCTCTCCATGATTTCTGATCTTGTACAGCTTCTTTCAGTTGCTTTATATTTTGGCCTGTGTCTGCTTTGGTTACATCCAACCAGCAGGTACTTTGGAGTCCTCGTCTTTTGCCACTGACCATTCCAAGCATAACGTCTTTCTCCAAGGATGTTGATCTCATGACATGACCAAAGTAACTAAGTCTAAGTTTTGTTATTTTTCCTTCTAGTGACATGACCGGTTTTATGCCCAGCCATGTACACTTGCTCAGCCAAGTCTACATGCTGGTCCCAAGCCCGGACAAATGGGGTAAAGGTAAAGGTAAAGGTTTCCCTTGACGTAAAGTCCAGTCGAATCCGACTCTAGGGGGCGGTGCTCATCTCCGTTTCTAAGCCTTGGAGCCGGCGTTGTCATAGACACTTCCGGGTCATGTGGCCAGCATGACGACTCGGAACGCCGTTACCTTCCCGCCGAAGCGGTACCTATTGATCTACTCACATTTGCATGTTTTCGAACTGCTAGGTGAGCAGGAGCTGGGATTAACAACGGGAGCTCACCCCGCCACGCGGTTTCGAACCGCCGACCTTCCGATCGGCAGCTCAGCGGTTTAACCCGCAGCGCCACCGCGTCCCTTATGGGGAGGGTTAAGGAAAGACCTGGCAACCTACCTTGTAAAAAAAATTGCCAAGAAAATTCCATGAAAAAGGCTCTCAATTGATTCTTCTCTTAGCATTAATCAAATTAATATCAGAATTCAGGCAGGGCAGTGCAAATTCCACATTTCTTCTCATTTGTCCTTGGAAAAGGCAAGGGATTTGGGGCACAACTGGAAATTAAACGGAGAGGAAAGACAAAGTCATAAACTCAGTGTAGCAGTCCAGACTGAACTTTCTGCTTGTCAGGAAAGCTTATGTCCTGGTGCATACAGGTAGTCCTTGGGTCACGATAGCAATTGGTACTAGAATTTCCATCACTAAGCAATTCAGACATAAAGTGCTATGTCATGTGACCATGCTGCTTAGGGACAAAAATTCTGGCAGTCCAGATTACCATTGTAACTCAAAGACCACGTTGTCATGTTCCCGTTCCGATGTTTATGGTTCCTCGTAACGTTTCACATGTCATATCTGCAGTTGCGTGCCTGCCTGGCCACGCTGGTAAATTTCCTTTGTGCTGACTTGTGATCTTCTGGAATGTATGTTTGGGTTATCTCTGCTGTTCAAGGTTACTTTCTCAGGCCGATTCTAACGGTTGCTAGCATCTGGGGTGGGTGGTTGCTATGCTAGCCTGAGGGGAGGGTTCGCAACGGGAGCAAGGCTTTTTAAGTTTGTAATTGGCGCGCTTTTGCTCATTTTCAGCTTTCTTCGTACTTTGCATACTATTCATTCAATAAATTAGTTTTCTCTAGTAATTACTGATGAGACTCCTTTTATTGGAATAGGCAATCATTACATAAAGCTGAGAATCTTTAATATCAGTCTGCTAGCATCCATCCAGTTTCCTGTGAGGAGTTTAATTAGCGATGACTGAAACTGCCCCAACCTCAACCACCGGCTCGGGGGAAAGTCAGCTCTCCAGAGGTGGGGAACAAGAGCCCATGGGACCGCGGAGAGAGGGGACTCTCACGCCAGGGTCGGATGACCTCTCCGAGGCAACGGATTCCAGTTGCGATACGGAGAAGGCAGTGAAGTCAGTGGTAGTCAAGAAGACGGAGGGACCCTTGTATGGGTCGCCACCAGCCCCAGCCAAGCCGGTGTATTCCTCGCTGTTTCCGACCGTGCAGATCACCAAAAGGACAAGAGCAGTGACACCTACGGAGATGGAGACGGAGAAATCCCAGCAGCTGGAGGCGAGGATGAAATCCATAGAGGATTTGTTGGCAAAGTTAACCTTTACCAGGGACACTCAGAAAAAGGAAAAGATGGGAGGTGTAGAAGGTAGTGACTCTCCTGACACCTCCGCGTCCCCAACCCCCCCTTCCCCCGTAGACAAACAGGGAAAGCAACGGAAATATTGGGGGGGAGGGCCCCCGCCGAGCAGGCCTCCAAAGAAAGCCTCCTTACGTTCCCCAAGTAGGGAGCAGAAGGAGAGAGGACGGAGCCGGGAGGGGGGGAGACGTGTGAAACTTCGACTGGCAGAGGCTCAAGAAATAGCACCAGAGGGGCAGGAGGAAGAGCCACCACAGCCACGAAGGGCTAAGCACAAAAAGAGGCACGATAGCCCAACCCGGGTCCGATATCGAGACTTTAATGTGAAGTTTAATGGGGATCCTGTTAAGGTTTTCCTACTAACAGATTAAGACTGCTATATCCTAGTCATTTTGGCCGGGTGAAAAAGGTTGCAAGTGATTGTCTCCTCGCACGTGCTTCATGCAAAATAGCCTGGGGGGAGGACCTGCCCGGACTTGTTTTCTCACTTCTTCTTTTTCTCTCTGCCGGCATGTAGCAAGCCAGGTAGCTCTCAATGAGAGCTAAGTCCTTTAAATATGTTTTTGCTTTTGTTTTTGCTTTCTGTAAATAAATTATTTTTATAGAAATGCTTGGTGTGTGACTTTTTTGACCTCTCCTGGGCTAAAGGCTTTCCCAGCATCTGCAACAGGTTATGTGCCCAGTAAACAACGCAGTAAAACCCAGAGAGAAAAGAGAGATCAACTCCACACCTCGTGCACAATTTAAAGGCAGGTAGCAAAGACCTGTGAAGATTTCCTTTGGAGCCACCTGGAGATTTTCCAGCAACTGCTGGTCTGCAGGACTTAGAAGCTAGCTGAGGTGACTTGCAAAAGAAGGAAGAAGCCATGGCTACCTCCCAGCCCTCAGCAATGCCTCTGGAGCGCCTATCAGAGACCAACTATTTGAATTGGGCCCTGAAGATGGAGATGTATCTTCGCAGAGAGAATCTTTGGCTGCCAATTGGTGAGCAAACCCCCCAAAATCCCAATGCTGAATGGCTGAGACAGGATGAGCGGGCTAGAGCCACCATTATCTTGGGAGTTGAGGACAATCAGCTAGTCCACGTGCGAGGCATGCAGTCTGCAAAGCAACTTTGGGACGCTTTGAGAGACTTATATGTAAAGGCAACAGCAGGGAGTAAAGTTACTCTGACGAAAAAGCTGTACAGAGCCTACCTTGCAGAAGGAGAAAGCCTTCCTGAGCACCTGCATTATATTCAGCAGCTGTATGTTGAGTTGCAGGAGAGAGGAATGGAATTTACACCTCTCACAAAATCCTATATCCTCCTGTCCTCACTAAATGAAACGTGGGACACGCTGATTTGTACCCTGGAGGCTATGCCTGAAGCAGACCTCACCCCATCGTATGTTACACAGCGCTTACTCGCTGAATGGGAGAAGAGAGAGGAAAGATCCCCCCCCATCTCTTCTGGAAAGCTGCAAGACCAGAAAATGAGGGAAAAGAAGGGAAAGAAACCTGAGGCCACAGCACTAGCCAGCCAGCGATGCTTCACTTGTGGTTCAGCTGGACATTTGCAAAGAGACTGTGCCATGAGACCCAAGAGTAGAAAGACAGAGCAGAAGAACACAAGGGCAACACAGAAGAAGGCTCTTCAGACAACCCAAATTGCACAGGTTGCTGAGAAGGGTAATTCTGATGTATGGGTGTTAGATTCTGGGGCCAGTTGTCATTTATGTAATTGTAATAGCTCTTTTGTGTCACTGTCTAAAACTGAAAGACAAAGTGTATCTTTGGCTGATGGGTCTGTGACCAAAATTATGGGACAAGGTGACTTGTATTTATCCTGCTTAGGAGAAACTGTAAAAGGTGTGTTGTATGTGCCAAATTTACAATCAAACCTTTTATCTGTGGCACAATTGGCTGCAACAGGGTATATCATAACATTTAAGAAAAATGGTTGTGAGATACGTAAAAATGAGAAATTGTGTGCTACTGGTATGTTAAAAGACTCCTTGTACATTGTGCAAAATGCAAGGAAGCCAAGCTGCAAGGCTGCAGTTGGCAACACACCATATCATGACCAATGTGTACACCTGATGCACAGGAGACTTGGTCATGCTAATTACAAGTATATAGCACAAATGCCACAGCTGTGTGCTGACCTAAAGATAAAACCCTGTGATAAATACTTAGATTGTGTAGTTTGCAAAGAATGCAAAACACTAAAAGCTCCTGTGAGTAAGCACAGTGACAGAGTTACAACTAGACCTTTGGAAATTGTACACTCTGATATTATTGGTCCTTTTGCTCCAAGTCTTGGACAAGCAAGGTATGCAATGACCATCATTGATGATTTCTCAAGATACACATTTATCTACATCTTAAAACATAAAGATGAGGCATTTGAGAAATTTAAAGGTTTTGTGACATGGGCAAATGGAAAATTCCCTAGGCCTGTATCTGCACTCCAATGTGATAAAGGAGGAGAATACCTTTCTCACAAATTCAGAAGGTTCCTAGTGGAAAAAGGGATAGAACAAATTCTTTCTAACCCGTACACCCCTCAGCAAAATGGTGTTGCTGAAAGAAAGGGCAGAACCTTGCAAAATGCGATGGAATGCATGTTAAAAGATTCACGGTTATGTTTTAAGTTCTGGGGAGAAGCTTTATCGACTGCTTGTTATGTTCAGAACAGGTTGTATAACTCTATGATTCAGGACACTCCATTCCATTTGTTTTATGGTGTGAAACCAAAGGTAAGCCATCTTAGAGTGTTTTGGTAGCACTGCATGGGTTCACATTCCAAAACAGCAGAGAAGGAAAGGAGGCCCCACAACAAAGAAAGCCATCTTTGTTGGCTATGAACAAAGCCAGAGGAGCTACAGGTTCATAATGGGAGAGAAATTAATAATTAGCAAAAGCGCATCTTTTGCTGAACAAAACTGGGGGAGATTAAATTCTAGCTCTCCAGTTGAACTGACCACCACAAGAGAACAGCAAGGACTTGCTGATGGTGATCTTTTGCCTGATGAGGACATTAAACCAGAAAAGCAAATTGAAGATCTGTCTGATGAGATAGATGCTTCTCAGGAAAGTGATAGGAGTCAAAATTTAAGCCCTGTATTACCTCGCAGATCTCAGAGGAGTAATAAAGGCGTTCCTCCATCACGTTTTCAGGCTGAAACAGTAAAGGCTTTTCACATATTTACAGAACCTGAGTCTTTAGAACAAGTGAATGCTTTACCACCTGAGATTGCACAAAATTGGCATTCTGCCATGCAACAGGAATTAGCATCCTTGAAAGAAAATAAAACATGGAAACTGGTAAATCTACCTCCCAATGAACGCTGTCTGGGTTGTAGATGGGTTTTCAAACTGAAAAGGGATGCTGATGGCAAAATCCAAAAATATAAAGCAAGGTTGGTTGCAAAAGGGTTCACTCAAAGGAAAGATTTAGACTTTGACAAGACTTTTGCACCAGTTACTAAAGGTGAATCAATTAGATTACTGTTAAAAGTTGCTGCACTCAAGGGAATGTCAGTTAACCACTATGACATTCAAACTGCATTTCTCTATGGTGATTTAGACCACAGATTATACATGCAGCAACCCCCTGGCTATGAAAAAGGGGAGAATCTAGTCTGTGAACTGCAGAAGTCAATCTATGGGTTAAAACAAGCTGCTAGATCCTGGAACCAAAAAGTAGATGAAAAACTGCAGAATTTTGGTTTTGAAAAAGGAAAAGCAGATCCCTGTGTATATATGAAGAAGGACAAACAAGGCTGTATGTATCTGTGCATTTATGTTGATGATTTGCTGCTATTCACATCAACAGAAAAACAAAGGCTTGATTTTGAAGCCTGCATGAAAAGCCATTTCATATTAAAAAGCCTTGGAGTTGTGACCAAGTACCTAGGTTTGAAAAAAAAAAAACACAGGAAGAAAAATGGTAACTTTCTGTTAAACCAAAGGGGAGATAATGGTAATGTGAATGGAAAGACATATAAAGTTGTCAGAGAAGATTGCTTATGCATCTTAATCTGTAGTGTAAAAAGGGGAGTGTTAAGGTTTTCCTACTAACAGATTAAGACTGCTATATCCTAGTCATTTTGGCCGGGTGAAAAAGGTTGCAAGTGATTGTCTCCTCGCACGTGCTTCATGCAAAATAGCCTGGGGGGAGGACCTGCCCGGACTTGTTTTCTCACTTCTTCTTTTTCTCTCTGCCGGCATGTAGCAAGCCAGGTAGCTCTCAATGAGAGCTAAGTCCTTTAAATATGTTTTTGCTTTTGTTTTTGCTTTCTGTAAATAAATTATTTTTATAGAAATGCTTGGTGTGTGACTTTTTTGACCTCTCCTGGGCTAAAGGCTTTCCCAGCATCTGCAACAGATCCCACAAAGCTGTCATTTTTTTTGACGAATGCACACAGCTATATGGAAGAGTTTGGGAGCGTGTTTCGTTCTGAGCGGGCTAAGATTAATGCTGTCGCGACCCAACTAGAGGAGAGGGCAGCAGACTGGTTCGTGAGACTGGTTGACATGGACGCTTTGGAGTTGGATTGCTTTGATGATTTCATGTGGGCAATGAAAATGCATTTTGGTGATCCTCTAGCTGAGGAAAAAGCAAAGGTAGCCCTAAGGGAGTTGGTTCAAGGCTCCAGATCAGTCTCGGATTATGCGCTGGAGTTTCAAGCACTCTCCGGCAAAGTACAGGATTGGTCTGCCACCACCCTTGTAGAGATGTTCAAAGATGGACTAAGACCAGATATACTACGATGGGCGGTTGTACGGGACGACCCAGCAACGCTGTATGAGTGGATACAATTGGCTGCGAAGGTTGAGCAAGCCCAAGCTAAGTATACTCAAACTAAAAGAGGTCCCAAACAACAAGCGATGGGGAAACCTACAAGGCCAGCAGCTACTGCTAGCAAACCAGTGAGACGGTCGTGGCAAGAAGAAAAAGAAAGCCGTTTTGCCAAAGGATTGTGCCTGCGGTGTGGTAAGGAGGGGCACCTGGCAGCTGCATGTCCCCGCAGGAAGCCAGAGGAACGGAGAGACAGATCGGGGGGGAAATCACCAGTGGCACCGAGGAAGCTGAAAGCGACAGTAGCAGAGCTGGTGGAGGATGCAGACTTGCTTTATGGTGGGCAAGACGAAAAAGAAGCCTCCCAACTGGCGGAAAACTCCAGCCACCTGCTCTAAAAAGCGCCAAAGAGCAGGTGGAAGAAGAGGGGCGCGATCATGTCTCGGTGAGTGGAAATTTCCCAACGTTAACTGTGAGACTTAAGCTCGGTTCCCCTACAAAAACTGTGGAACTATGGGCTATGATTGATTCTGGATGCTCACGTTCCTTAATGCATCCTGATGTAGTAGCTGCTTTGGAGTTACCCACCTTCCCGTTGAAACGTCCCATGATTTTCACCCAATTGGATGGATCTATATCGGGGGGAAAACCAGTCACCCAGTCTACAGCGTTAGTGGCTTTGCAACTGGGTAGCCACTGGGAAAAGTTGCCCTTTGTAGTTGCACCGGTGGGTGGTCCCTTGGTCATTCTGGGGATGCCTTGGTTTGTTCAACAGAACCCTAGTATAAACTGGGTACACCGAACTGTTACTTTTGCAGATGGGTTCTATAAAGCCCCTCCTGGGGATGATGAGGAGGAGGATACCAATGTGGGGAGGGCAGCACTGTCAATGCTGCATACCCTCGCTGTACCATTGGAAGGGCTCCCGGACCAATACCAGGACTTTGCCAATGTGTTCGGGGAGAAGGAGGCAGATCGGCTGCCGCCTCATCGGAAAACTGACTGTGCCATTGAAATTCTTCCCAATGCCAAGTTGCCCAAACCAAGGGTATATGCAATGACCCCAAAGGAATTGGCTACTCTTCGTGAATTCATAGACAAAAACTTACAGTGGGGCTTCATAGAACCAGCCAATTCACCAGTGGGTGCTCCAGTACTCTTTAGATCAAAGAAAGACGGAACTTTAAGACTATGCACGGATTTCCGTGGGTTAAATGCAGTCTCCCTATTAAACAAATCTCCCCTCCCGGTCATCAAGGAAATGTTAGCCCACTTGGCGGGGGGGAAAATCTTCTCTAAATTGGACTTAAGGGAGGCGTATTATCGCATTCGCATTCGGGAGGGGGATGAATGGAAAACAGCTTTTAATTGTGCATTTGGGGCTTTTCAGTATAAAGTGTTACCGTTTGGATTGGCTGGGGCACCTGGGGTTTTTATGCAGTTGATAAATGAGGTCTTGCACGACCACTTGTTCAATGGGGTTTTGGTTTATTTAGATGATGTGTTAATATATTCAAAAACCATGAGGGAACATGTGCAATTGGTTAGGCAAGTGTTAACCAAATTGAGAAAGGCTGACTTGTATGCCAAGCTATCCAAATGTGCATTTCATCAAACACAAATTGATTATTTGGGGTATAGGATTTCAGATAAAGGCATTGAAATGGATCCTGCCAAAATTGAGGCTATTTTAGTATGGGAGCCCCCACGCACACGCAAACAGCTGCAATCGTTTCTCGGATTCGCGAGGACCTCACATGGTCACTATTCCTTCCCACTTTGCTTGTGGGAAGCCAGCAGAGAATGTCTGCAATCACAATCATTGACCACAGCTTGTTGTGACATTGCAATCATGATCATGTGACCATGGGGACACTGCGACAGCTGGAACTCCAAGGACCAGTTCTAAGAGCTATTTGTTCAGTACCATCATAACTTTGAATGATCACTGAACGAATATTTGTAACCTGAGGACTACTTGTACTAAGAAGTTAAATTTAAATTCTTCCTGGACTCAGCAGTGAGAACTGCTCATCAATTTCAATATTTCAATCTAGAGCTCATATTGTCACAACATATTCACCAAACTTAATCAGTGACTACATTTTGGGAAGGTAGGCATCAAAAACTGAGAAAGAAAGAATGTGTGAGAATCCAGCCTGCCTCTGACTCAGAAATCAAAATGCTTTTGATTTTTCTTTTCTTAATGGATTTTGTAAGATACCCAGAGTCTTTCAGAGTGACTGGCCATATTAAATTGAATAAATTAGCTTAAATCAAATTAATCAAATTAATATTTGTATGGAGATCTCTCTTTCCTGAGAAATTTTGCTTATTCATTCACAATTTATTTTGCCTCCCCTTCTATTCCTTACATGGGTTACTTGAGCCAGGCCGCATAAGTCTTGGAAACTATCAAACGGGAATGGAGCCAGCCAATGACCGTGAGTGCCCCATTCTTGTGTTTCCCATCTGTATTTCATTATTCCATAAAAGGAAAGATGCTATTACAAAAACAGAAGTGAGGGAATAGTAAGAATGGCTTACTGAGCCTTTCTTAACAGCAGTCAAGAATATGAGTGCTGAAGAATATTCCATGTATAGTTTAACAGGTATGATTCATTAATTCAGAGGAGTGTATCCCTCTCTTTTCTTCCCTTGCTTTCTGGAACATGCTTAGATTGTCAAATCTTTGGTCTGTTTTATTTTGTTCCCCCATGAGACTCTGGCTTTTTTAATTTCCATATAATTGAAATCAAAGTGCTCGTCCATGCTGTGTCATCTGTGAAATGTCAGTAACCACCATTCTCAAAGTTTAAAATCCATTTGAAAGGTCTTCTAAACATTCTGACGTGGCATTATGGAAGCAAGACATGACCTTTTGTTTGCAGCACCTCACTTTCTTCACAATTAAAATCATCAACTATTTGCAAGAAATGATTGGCTTCTTATAGAGTGAAAGAAAGCAAAGGTACAGTAGAAAAGGTTTATTGATCAAGTGCCTTTTAAGTCCTGTTGTTGTATCCTGTATTTGAACATTTTGAATATTTGGTCTTTTAGCAAAGAATATATTTAAAGGCCTTTAATAAAGTCCATATAGATTCCAGGCCCCATTTTTTTCCAATAATGTAATATTTATTTCACATCAACATTCTCAAAGATAAGAGTGACAGGTAAAGAAAATATTCTGGGCATCATCATGTTTGAATGAGTGTGTGTGTGTACCTTGGCACATGTAAGCACAAGATACTAAGATTTCAGAAAACATCCCATAGGAGGGGTGCCTTTGTCCCCACATCTATTTTCAGCAGCAGCAGTAGAGAGTGAAAAAAAAAAATGAGAATCTTGTACATACATTTTGCTATTTATTTTCCTGATTAGTACTTTGCTTTTTAGCTTCTTCACTCAATGAAAATTAGTACCTGTCAATTTCTACACAGTTAGTTAGAAACAGGGACTGCTGAAAAATTCATAAGTTGATTTTTTCCATTAGAATCTATCAAGATCCTTAAAAAAAAAAAAAGAATGTGCAAGAAACCAAATCTGACAGATCTGAGATTTCAAAATGGTTCCATCTCTACCCTACATCCCAAAAAGACTAAAATTCACCAATTGCAAATGTTTTGATTTAGAAATGGGCCCCCAAATCTTCTGGTATAGACCCATCCAATACTCGCCTCCTCTCTCTTTCATCCCTCCTCACTTGACATTTATGGAGATGTTAACATTCAATGCAGCTTTTTTTTTTTGCAGTGTCTGTCTTCTTGCAGTATTTAGAAGTGCTGAATCAGGGCAAAGGTCTCCCATGGGGCTTAATTCAGTTCAACATTTTGTGCATTTCTGGCTTCACCTTGTAGTGAAACGGAAGTTGCCCTAATCTGAGCATCTCCCCAGCAATAACTGTGTTGCTGACAAAGAAGTGGTTTGGATCAGGGATGGTGCTCTTTAGTTGCTACTTGACATTATGAAGAAATGCATGCTGTAATTATTAATGATGCAATCCTATATGCCTCTACTTAGAAGAAGAAGAAAAAAACTGCTGGATTAATGGAACTAAGTGTCTTCACGAGGGATAGAGAACTCCCCTGCAGACCATCAGACCTGTTCTTTCCATTTCCTCTATCACTGACTGGGAGAGCTAGAATGAATGTAAATGTGGCTTGCAAATACTGTACAGTATGTGTCTATATCACCTCCAAGTATGGGGCTATAAACAAAGGTATCCCACCTCATCTAGGGTAGAGTGCTCTTCCCTGTGCAGAAGGAGGCATGGATATTGGGCTTCCTACCACCACTGTCTCCTCTTTCTCCTCTATATAGAGGAAATGGATAATATTAAGGGTCTTAGCAGACTTCTCAGCCCCAAAGCCATTTCCCCAACTCACTAGAGTATATGAGGAACCAAATCCCAATTTAGTGTATACCATATGATTGCATCCTTAGGGAACATCTGGAATTTCCAGAAATTTTCATAGTAAAATACTGGGAAAACCACAATAATATATATTTTTTTATTACAAAGTGGCTTGATTTTCATACACATTTATTTCCAGTTTAGTTATGTGCTTTTCATATACAGAATGTTAATGCAAAACTCAAGCAGCATGTCTCATCTAATGTTATAGTTTAACACAGCAAAACATCCTGGGTGCTTTTGTTCAAGAACCACACTTCCCAGAATACTCTGTGGCAAGATCAAGTGTAGCAGCATAGGCATCCACAGGAAGACATGATGATAGAAAAATGCATCATGATCCATAAGTATGACCTTATGCAGTTGTGTTCCAACACTAGATTCATGTATGTACATCATACATTGCATTGTGATGCATGCTTCATCTGATGCTCCTCCCTCCTCCTGATTACTATGGGGAAAACTCATTGACTTATAAGAGAGATTTATAAATGTGCCAGCTGAGTGATGTTTGATGCCTTTTTTCCTGTTCATCTTCATCTCTGCCTTTTCCTGTAAATTGGAAGAAATTGTCCAAAACTGCAAATCAAGTTTACAATATGGAAATCACTGGCTTCAATTTCTAGTTGCTCTTCCAGTCATGCATGCAAAAGGGCAAGTTATGTTCCATCTGCAGCTCCTGTGCTAATTCAAAAAGGAAACCCACCCATTGAATCAAACAAGAGCAAGTGCTGCACAGAAGAAGATTATGCACTGGAAGCATTCTCCAAGAGTTTGAGGAAGTTCTTCAGCTGTATGGCTACTGCATCCTGCCTACCTAGCTTTGGCTGATACATAAAGTGTACCCCTTTTTGGAAAAGACATTAAATCTGAGGATAATACTGAGAGAAATCCATGTGTGTCTTTTGCTCCCAGTGAATCCAAGGTGGCATAATTACTAGGCCACAAGCAATGTCCAGAGAGAGTTCAAATCCTGAGAAATCTATGGAGTTACTGGGGAACGGTTATTATCTGATTTTCTATACCACAACTTTGAAACAGCCTAGCATTCAAGGTCTTTGGGCTCTTTGCTAATGTGCTGCCTGTATCTCAGAGCTTCACATGGTAAAAAGGATAGGGGAAAAAAAGATTATGGTAGGAAGAAAAACAGTGATTGGCCTGTCCCACTTTTGGATCTTGGACCATAAGGAAGGCTGAGAGAAGGAAGATCGATGCTTTGGAACTGTGGTGTTGGAGGAAAATTCTGAGAGTGCCTTGGACTGCAAGAAGATCAAATCAGTCCATCCTCCAGGAAATAAAGCCAGACTGCTCACTTGAGGGAATGATATTAAAGGCAAAACTGAGGTACTTTGGCCACATAATGAGAAGACAGGACACCCTAGAGAAGATGCTGACACTAGGGAGAGTGGAAGGCAAAAGGAAGAGGGGCCTACCAAGGGCAAGATGGATAGATGATATTCTAGAGGTGACAGACTTGTCCCTGGGGGATCTGGGGGTGTTGACGACCGACAGGAAGCTCTGGCGTGGGCTGGTCCATGAAGTCAGGAAGAGTCGGAAGCGACTAAACGAATAAACAACAAAACTTTTGGATCTAAGCTTGTTCACTGAGCTTGTACTCCTAATCTTTTCATTATCAACACATATTCCCCTTCCCAATATATTATTGTTCTGTGAATGATATATCCCTTTTAAATCACTGTATTCTGTTCCTCTTGCTCCTCTTCCCACTGCAGTTTATTGACCTCAATAATACCTGTTTGTTTGTTTGTTTGTTTGTTTGTTTGTTTTTAAAGCTTTAGGAAGTTCAACAACCTTTATCAACAATTTAACAGTAATATAACAACAACCTAAAACTACTTTATAACACAAGCTGAAGGATACTTCTGTGTTCATTTGCAGTTCGGAAAATTTGCTAGCTTTTAGCTACAAGTAAATGAAAATTTGATATCAGGATGTAATATGCTTATGGTTTTAGTACATTTGAAAACAGACATTAAATTTAGAAGAGCTGTTTAAAGATCATAAATCTGAGATCCAGAAATAGTATACTGTCTCTTCCTTCCACTTACCAGTTCTGAGTCATGCTGTCTCATCTTCTAGAGTTGCAAACAAGAAAAAGGGTATTGTACTATTATACACCAAAGAGTTTTATGATTTTGAGTAGGAAGATGCAACAAAGTATTATACAATGACTTTGAATTACTTTTTTTTTGGGGGGGGGGTCTACCTGTCCATTTATGTATCACAGAAGAGACTCTTATTTTAAAAAAAATATCCTTCAAATATTCCCCTGTATTTTTCTAATAGAGGTTGCTCTCTTACAATTAGTATATTCTACTTAAACAGAAGCAGCTTGCACACACTGTGAAGGACTGTTGATGGAGCAAGTAGTGTAAGAGGAAAGACAGGAATGACATTATTCACATCACACTTGCAGAAAATCTTCTTTAAATCAGTGTTTGCTTCCCACGTTGGCTGACAATAACAACCCCCTGCAAATATTGAGATCCCCAAGGGAAGTAATTAATGGGAACAACATATTCATTAGCATATTGTCTAATAATTTTCTAAATGCTGCATAATGTCATTGGTATGGAAGAATTGTGGGTAAACAACACTCTTCCTTCTCAAGAGAGTAGCTAATTAAGTGACAAGCAAACCACTCAGAAAACAAGGGTACTTTTAGACAGCTGGGAATCTTGGGTTGGGGATCCTTATAGTTTGTGTTATCCTGGCAACATGCTTCCAGCTGCTCTGCAGAGCCACAACAGAAGATGGCTGGAAGATGAAATTGCAGTTGCCATTCCAACAAGAATCAAAGCTGCACATATCCTTTAGAATTCCATTTCATTGCTTAGTTGCTCCTGGACTACTCTCCTATGGTTGCCCATTTGATTTCTTGCTTGTCCTCAACTGCTTAGTCTTCCCCCTACCCTAGAGTCAGTTTTCTCCAATTTAATACTTAACTGTACAGAGAAAGTCGGTGGACAAATCTGACAGAGAATGTCCTAACAACCAGGAAACACACTGAGACAATGAACTGGTCTCTAATATTTATTGCTAGTACTTAACAAGAATCCTAACAAACTGAAGAAGCGTGGGAAAACCCAGACATAAGGGTTAAGGCGGTCCCGATCTGTGTCTCTTTGAATGGCTGAACAATTCATCAGTGCTACGCATGCGCTTGACAGTCTGGATGGGAGCCCCCTGCTCGCCATCCTTACTCATGACAGAGAAGATGGGAAAAGATGTCAGAAGCCTCTTTGCCCTTATTGGACCCTACATCTAACTAGACATTATAGAATATGCTCATAGGATATGGACTGTTACTTCACGTTACACTGCCTAGTAACCCCAGGGTCATGTGGAATATAGTTGAAGAAAGTTTGATATAAATTACCCTAGATTTCAGTTATGCACATAACAGTACATAATTTCTATGAGTGCATACTACTTCTTCCCTTTTAATTCACCTCCTTTGTGTGGAAAAATTAAAAAGTAAATTTTTAAAAAAGTGGGAAGAAGTGAGAATCTTTTTAGGGTTCATGGGTGACTACCTTATCTTGCTATACACAGAAGGTGGCAAAAGGAGTCTATTTTACTATGAAATGCTCAATGGGCACATGCAGACAGCCAGTTTAATGTTCTGTCCTCCAGTCTATGAGGTAGCAAAATTTATACAGCCAGTCTCAGCTCTGCCTTCTTTACAAGGCCATTAAGTGGTGCTGCCCTTACAGTTTCCTACAGTAAGTTGTAGTGATTGGTAGATTTCCCTGCTGGCAGGTAAAAATGTCTACCAATTGGTAATGTGGGGTAGGGCTGGGAATGAGGGGGGAGATAAGCATTAATAGATGGTGGGTTTAGCCATCTATCAACACCTGATCTATGGGGTGGGAGGGGCTTTCCACTCCTGTTTGAACAGGAAGGCCAAACTTCATTCCTCACTGGATCACCTATAACACCAATCTGTCGGGGCGAGGGCATTTCCAGTAAAGCAGGAAAAGGCTCTCATTTCCTGCTTTACTAAGAACCCTCATCCAACCCTGGATCAGTGTAGCGCCTTAGCCACAGGGTGAGCTCGCCCACTTGGATCAGGCATTGGAGGATTCCCAGTAAAGAACAGAAACTCCCCCTTTCTGTTTAACAGGCAAGCCTCTACCCCATGTGTCTGCCAACATGCTGGGCAGGGGATCTGGGAAGTGAACAGAAGAAAGTGTCTAGGAGAAGAAAGTGTCATCCTGCAGGACTAAAGCAGGAGAATCCTCCCATTTCAGCTAGTGCTGCCCCTCATCCCTTGCCAACACAGCTGTCAATACTCAGTGATTCTTGTGCCATTTGTCAGCAGATGTGTAATTTAGTCACATGTAATGGCAGTGCTGGCTGAAGTGGGAGATTCTGTGTGCAACCTGCTACTATACAAGGGGTTGCCATTCCTTCCTAGGGCTGAGAGAGAATGACTGGCCCAGGATCACCCAGTTGGCTTCATGCCTAAGGTGGGACTAGAACTCCTGGTCTCCTGGTTTCTACCTTGGTGCCTTAACCACTACACCAAACTGGCTTTCCAAGATACTTGATAGTGTGACTTTTTTTTAGAAAAAAATTGCAGCCTTAGAGCATGAAGATGATGTTGGAATTGGGGAATGTTATGATGTGTACCTTGTCATGGAGAATTCACTCATTGTTGGCCTTGGGTTTCTCTGAGTTTGCACCCTGCTGCAGAGAGATAGGACCTAACAGATCCCATTCGGTTTCAGAAAGAGCTTGGGGTTGTTTCTTGGGCTCTGCTACACAGTTTGATCAATGCCTCACTTGCCACTTGGAATGAAAGAACAGTTAAGTCAGCCCTGTTGGTTTTGTTTGTTTTGGCTATATCAATTGTATAAACAAATAAATAAAATTTCCAGATCTATTTGAATCACACAATAGTAAGAGGCAATGGAGATTTCCATTTCTAGTGGAAACCTTTCCTAATGTGATATTTATTTAATCATTTATAACTCAAGTTTGACAGATCTTTATTACCTGAAGTAATACCATCTTCTCTCTCAAATCACAAAATTTTCTAGTGTAAAACATTTCTATCAATCATACTCCGTTATAGCAAAAATTGCACATTGCAGAAGGCATTTCAAAATGAAAACTTAGTCAACATTAGGAGGATATAATTGACCTCCTGAAATGCTAATTCTGATTGTTGCTAAATGACTTATTGCCAAGCTGGGAGGAATACAGAGCAGGCCATATGCTATTTTGACCTATGAGCTTATAAATTTACTGTCTGTCAGGCTTCTCAAACCTGATGCAGGTTTTTAACAGATTCTTTCTAAGAAAACAAAATCAGGTACAAAGTCATCAGCTTTAAGAATTGCTTTGTGTTCCTTCTTTTTTGTAGTCAATACAGTTTGTGGAAGTAAATACAAGCTAGATTCCTGTTGATATCTGAATTATATATCAGCCCATGTAACACTTCCTTGCCTTCTTCTCTACACATTATTACACTTTCTTTACCAAATGAGAGAAAGCAATTCTTACATTCTTAATAAAAAATTAAGAATGACAAAAGTCACACTAGAAGCATCCATTCATAACATCAGTAACTGCTACTCTGAAATAATGTCTGTGTGATTATATTGTGGTCTCCCTGAAACCAACAGGAAAATGTTCCTCCCTTTATAATTACTGATTATTGTTTATTCAGGCCTCTCTGTTAAAACTATTGTTTTTCTCTTTAACAACTGAAGAATCACATAGGAACACAATCTATTCCAATCTCATCCTTCCCATGGTGGAAATACTATTGGCTGCCTGATATTAAAATCCCCATCTATATTGATTTACATGTAAATCAACAATAATATTTTTAAGTGCACTGTAAATTACACCTGTGATTAGTATCAACCCTTGTAGTTTGGTCTTTATTGTTTGTGACTATTCTTCCTGACATGATCATAAATATTTGGTAGCCTATTTGATGACAATAATGACATTTTAATCATAGGAAGCCTGGCTGCCATGGACGCATGCAGATCTTTTCTGAGAGCAGAGCAGGAACCATTTTTTTTTTTTCCCCTGTCCTGAATGTTTCAGTATGTGAAATAATAAGGCTCATTTCAGTTGACTTTGCCTTCATGTTGTATTCAAATGATAAATGGGCTATATGCTTTTAATGGTCATTGGTTTCCATTCTCTTGCAGAATGTAAGTAGGTTAGTTTTTTATCTAATATATAAATATGTTAAGTCTATAAGAGCATTAAAGTTGTTATAGTAAGTAGGGTTACTGTAGACTGCAAAACTCCAGATGATCACTACATGGCAGCAATAGGATAGAGTTTAATTCTTTTCTGTCATCTAGTGATTGTCTGGAGTTTTGTGGCCCAGATATGATAGTTCTATATTAAGTCCCCCTGCTTCAGGGCTTTACAACATAATTAATTTGCACATAATCTAAGACTGATGCTAGTTTCCAACCAGTTACGTAGAGGTTCTACTTGGCTGTTACACATAGAAAAATGGTCACTTTTGTTGTTGCTGTTGTTTTGCTTTAATTTCTTCCTCTTCTAACTTGTTAATTCTTTCTTAACCATCAGGAAGATCAACTTTTCCAGGACAGAGGCGCAATGTAATTCTTCCCCAGGTTCTGAACATACCATTATACATTATACAGTTTATATTTCACAGTTTAATATGTTACCTTACAGAATAATACATGGATACCATCTTTTGTCATCACTGAATGAATACTTGGATATTTATCCATGGTGACGGATGATCTCACCAAGCAGTTTCATGTAGATGTTAAAAAGGAGAGGGGAGAGTACTGATCCCTATGGCACCCCTCAAAGAAGGGGCCATGGGGCTAATCTCTCCTCCCCTATCAACACTGACTGGGATTGGCCCTGGAGGAAGGAGGTGACCCAGCGTAAAACTAGGCCACCCACCCCCAACTCCATGAGCCGCCCCAAAAGGATACGATGGTCGATGGTATCGAAAGCCGCTGAGAGATCAAGGAGAGCGAGGATGGATGCACTACCTCCATCCCGCTCCCACCAGAGATCATCCATAAATGCAACCAATGCCGTTTCCATTCCATAACCGGGCCTGAAACCTGACTGAAAGGGGTCTAGATAATCTGTTTCCTCCAGGACCCTCTGGAGCTGCAAAGCCACCACTTTCTCAACCACCTTCCCCAAAAAGGGAAGGTGGGAGACTGGACGAAAATTGTCCAGAACAGTAGGGTCCAGCAATGGCTTCTTGAGGAGGGGGTGCACCAACGCCTCTTTAAAGGTTGCCAGAAACACCCCCTCTCCCAAGGAAGTATTAACCGTCACATGGACCTAACCACATGTCACCTCCCGGGCTGCTTTTACTATGATTACTTCCCTCTAGTATTTTACTGGACAACATCTGCCTTCCCACTTCTCAGGAAGTAATCCATCCCTGCCTCATGAATCTGGTTTGGACTCTGGAGTATTCCATAGATACATATTATATCAGTTTTGCAATCTTTGCACTGGATCCCAATTTATTTTGGGGTGAAATAGAAGATTTTATTTCCAGTTTTAATAACTGTGTAAAGGCTTGTGCCTGGAATACCCAAGAGAATGCCACTTCCTGCAAAGTTTCCATTGTCTGCTAAGATTATCTGGAGAAACACATATCTAGTGACAGCCAACCTATTTGATGTGACCTATTGGATGAGTTTTTCTGGCACTTTATGTGTTTACATGTTTCTGTTTTGGATTATGTTTTTATGGGTTTTTAATGTGATTTTTATTGAGTTTTTATTGTTCATTAATGATGTATATTACCCTGAGTCATGTGCTGAGTGGGCAGCTTTATAAATCAAATACACAAACAAATAAATGGAGTCAAACTTTCTGTCTGCCTCTCCCACATCTGTGGAACTCACTTCCCAATACAGTGCAGGGATTCCCATCCACATTGGCCTTCATCTGGCCTACAGAACTGTTCATTTTGAAAATAATTAATCTTCTCTACAAAATGATAATTAATTATATTTTAGACAAATTTATCTTTGTTATCAAGTGGCCTAAAGACAGATAGACAGACCTACCGACCAACCAACCTACCTACCTACCTACCTACTGTATCTATCATCTATCAGGGGGAGATATTATTTTATTTATTTGTCATATTTTTATTACCACCCATCTTCCCCACTCGGGGGACCCTGGGCGGTTCACAATAACCTTACTTAATCAAAATATTTCATGGTCTGGATCCAGCAGTAGATATAAGTGCTGCATTAAGCCAGTTGCTAATCTGTTACTTTCTATAATTGCCTACCCATAATCTTCAGTATTGAAGGAAGTCCAATTGATGGCATACCAAGATATAACCATCATTTGTGGTCTTGGCTAACAAGGTTGAAGAGAACATCCACCTTAACAAATCACCAGAGAAGTAGCAGCTTACTTTGAATAGTAAACAGTTCCTTTTTTTCCTAGGGATACTTCTACAGAGAATCTGCAGAAAATTGGAATCAGCTTCAGACCTGCCCATTCTCATAATGTCAGCAGAATGTGGGAGCTATCTTGATTTATTACTAGATGGGTTGCAATGCAAAGCACAGCACACCTTGACTTTTTTCCTGAAGCACTGCAGCTCTACAGAGCTTTTGGTCAATCCTGTCCCCATTGTCAGAAGCACCTCACCCTCCTTCCCAGCAACTTTCTTTCACTAAACTTTGTTATTTACATTTCAAAGTTGACAGATTGGTGGGTGATTGTGGTTGGCTTCGTACTGGTTTTTGAGGGATTTGAGAGCAGACATGATGACGGTATGGAAATGACCAAAGGCACTCCATTTATGTTACATAGAGGAGCAGTTGCTGTAAGACTTAGCTCAACACATTTGAATCACTAAATAGGGATCCATTCTTGTACTTTAATGTGGGCTTATATTATAAATCCCATCAATGATGTGATTAAACAAGGTCTATGTCTTCAACAACTGATGTATTAGTTTTCAAGTATGTTTTCATACTTGAATAGCTTCTTGCACAAAGAAAACACAAGTGTATCTTGCAGGCCAGGATCAAGATACAGACACTGTTGTTTTTGCTTGGTAAGCTTCCTTCGTTTTCCACCATGGGAACACTTGGCTCCATGATCCCACTATTACAGTCATTGTCACTGCTTATGTATTCCCATAGAACAAAACTACTGTCAGCTCTGAAGCAATCTACTTTATTACAGTAATCTGTGACACACTTCCACAGTATTCTCATGTGAAAAATTCTGCAGTCTGACTCAATTAATAATCATGGCTTAAACCTTTAAAACATCAGTAATTTCCTTCATATAGCAATACTCATGCCTCTTTTTGACTTTATTTCTTATATTCCCTGCGCACATATCTGTTGGCTAGAAACTGATCAAACTTTCAACATATCAAATATAGACCCTCTATTTAGCCAGAATTCACCAGAAAAGAAAAGAAAAAAACATTTATTTCCCAAAACATAACACTAATCCACCTGACTAGTTCATTCTGTCCATCATAGAATTTTAAATATACTTTCAAATATTGAAGTCCACACATCTTAAAATTGCTGAGATTGAGAGACACTGCACTAGTTATTTGTTCATTTAATGGTGGTCAAATGTTTTCCAAATGCTTTTTGAATTTTGTCCTCTTGAATGTTTAAATCTGGCATGATGCTGTTCTTGGAAATCTTACACCGACGTTGCTGATTGTAAAATATCTGAGAAGTCGGATAAGAAGTAAGATACATTACTTCAGCTGTTTTTCTCCCATGAAGATTACCTTCAAGATGTCCTCTGAAATCAAAATAACAATGATAAATGTTTTATGAGTTCAACCTTGCCTGATTATCTGTATTTCCATTATCCCCTATGCATTATCCTTCTCATTCCTTCTTTCTGATGCTGATTATGCTATAGTACGGACCTCTCCAGAATCAGCATGCTGAACAATTGTTGAGGCTGACTGATGCTAACCTGGAGCAATGCTAGATTTATAGCCCATAACAGTTTTCATTAGCTGCCAGAGTCATTTTAACAACATAAATAAATAGTATAATTGGACTCTAACTTTTAGTTTTGAAACCATAATCACTCCTTATGTATCATTCTTCCTTATACATTACATCACTACATTTTTCTCTAGATATAATAATAATAATTACAACTTTTCCATGGCTTTTAGTATTATAATGGTTCTATATTTTAGATCAGTAATTTTACTACTCTATTATTCTAAATAATCACTTAATTGCCTTATATAAATTGTATAATACCTTACTATATTAATTTTTATGTAAACTTTAATTGACAATTGTACTTGTATTGTTGTATGATTTTATAGCTTGTTTCACTCTAGGCAATTTCTGTGCTATATTTAGCAAGTTAAATGTGATTCTTGTTTTGTTTTGCCAGTCAATGATGGAAATAAAATGACTGACCGACTGAGTTATTTGAGGTATCAGCTATATGCAATGGGACAGATCGATTTCAAGGAAGCATTCCTTTGAATGGCATAACATCTACTGTGGTGTCAACTGAAAAGAAAAGTTAGAAAAGTCCAAACAAAAAAGAGGGGATAAAAAAATCATGCAAGCAACATTGCAAAGATCAGTAATCATGTGCTTATTGTGGGTGAAGATTTTGAGTCAGCTATATTTGGAGCACAGATAGACTCCATGAAAGGTATAGCAAGAATTTATGTTTCCTGATGGACACTGTATGGCTAACTGGGGCCCACGTAGTCTAATCCACAATTAGCCTAAATTTATTGAGTTCATGCCCTAAGTTATAGCAGGTTTGAAGCTGGACTTCTTCTAATGTGGAAGGTGCCTCAGTCAGAGAGAAAGGAAAAGAGAGAGAGGAGGGAGAGAGGGAGGAAAGTTATACCATGTCATGGTTGTTCAAAATAGAGCTCTTATTTATGGAAAGGTGTGATTGTGTGTGTGTGTGTGTGTATTAGTTATACTACATGTGCTGGAGCGTGAATGAATTACCATCCCCTACAGTTAAATAATCTTTCGTAAGATTGTTCTAGCTGGGACTCTCAATTGGACACACACTAGACTGCTGAGTTATATACAAGAGCAGTTAAGTGTCCATGTCTTTCATGAAACCCTCAGAATATTTCCATTATGCCTGACATATAGTTCCCACATGATTAGAGCATATAATAGGAAACTGAAATGTATTCTATTAAGCTTATTTATCTGTGGACACACTGCCTAAAATTGTGCAGTTATTTATCCATGTTTTAAGAATTACAAACCATCTAACAGAACGGAAATTTCATAGGAGGATAATCCTGATTTCCCTAAAAAAAAAATCAGAATCTAGGTTGTCTACAAACCAAGATACTGAAGCTCTGTTAAGGAAACAAATTAATCCCTCTATCATAGCATGTACATTCCAGTGGCAGTAGAAGTAATCATTTAGCTTTAATATGGTTAGTGATCTATAGACAAAGGCTATGCAGTAAACATCTTTTTTTTCCCTTTAACTTAGAGGAACAAGTTCAAATTCCAGGTCAATCATGAACTCCTTACATATCATATTTAGGGAACTTTGGACTGCAAAAGTATTGCCTCTACAACAGCCAACATTCATTCACAAAAGGAGGACCAAAGTAGAAAACTATTTTAATTTTCTAAGTGGGTATGGATCAATTATTTCAGTATGGCACTTTCTCAACAATCTGGGAAACTGGGTTACTAAGAAATTTAACTGGGCCAGTTGGAAAAATGACAAAAAAAAATGAATTTTGAGTCTTCCCCAATATGTAAATAAACAAACAAGCTCGTCATGTGTCCTTTCAACTTTGTTAGACAACAGCTTGTTACTAAATGTAATTGTGCATCCAGCTCTCAAATGCCAATTACAAATAGTCTTTCTGCTTTCTCTACTACACTTTCAAGCTGTGAATATGGGGGAATCATTCTTTTTCACATTCTCAAGTGGTCTGAGAAATTCAGGAGGAAGTCTTTCAATGCAAGGGACTTACATTTATTTTACCAGACAGGAACATTTTTCAGTCTTGTCTTTAAGCTTTTTTTTTATTTTTTGCTACAGATTTCCTTTGGGGACAGTAACTCTCCTTTATTACATATAATGATATAAAAGAGAGAAAGAGAGAGTGAGAGAGGGAATGAAAAGTAGCTAAAGTTATCTGCTATTTTATTTAAATTTAATTTAAATTGAATTGAATTGAATTTTAATTTTAATTTTATTTTGTTTGCAGAGAAGCACACAAAACCTGAAGGAAGTACAGCTTGTTCTGCCCTTGAGAGAAGGCTAAGAGCTCACATCATCCGCTCTTAGTCTTACCTGAGTAATGGTTTCTCTGATTTTTTTTTTGGGGGGGAGGGCGGGGCTGAGGAGTCCTGAAAGATATTTACGTGTGAGTGAACATCATTAGATTCACAGTGTGCTACTTATGAGCAGCCTTGCCTGATTATCTGGCTCCCACGTTTGTAATTCAATTTCTGGATTGAATTTGAGTTTCACACAAGAAATATATTCTGTAATATAAAGCTATTACTAATTCCCCTATCATTGCTAATTGTAGGGGGATTAAAATTAATGTGTGTAATGAGAAAAGGAAATGTACCAATACAGATTCCACTCCCCAACCAGGCAAAAAAAAAAAAAAAGAACCAAGGTTATAGTAACTCTCTCTAGCATTCATACCAGGGAACTATGCAAAACACTGAAGCCAGTAGTGATGATCCCCAGCTATACATCTCACCCACAGGCCAAGCTGAAGATATGGACAATGTCTTGATCTGACACCTGGAGGCAGTGAGGGACTGGATGAGGTGGATGTGGAAGGAGTGCCTTACAACAATCAGTATGAGCTCTTCTTTCCGTTTTTTCTTTTCTCACCATGGTGTATAAAGGAATTTAGAGCTGACCCTGGGTAAGGTATCAGTAAGGGGAAAATAAAGGAGCAGACTGTTAAGGAAGGACTTGGAGAAGAGTCCAGAAACAGAAGGAAGAGTGTGAGAGAAAGTCAAAATAACTTTATCTTGATTTTGTTTAGTATAAGAGGGGACAGAGAGAAACTCAGATGGTATTTCAATATTCTGTTAATACACCCTACAACAATAACGTTGTAGAGCATATGAACAATAAATAGAATCCCTGAGGTGTCTGCTTCTTCACCTGGCTTATCTTGAAGGGCTGCAGCTGGACCATGAAGCAGTCCCTCTGGAACAACCCCAAGTTTCCTTTGGAACCCAACTGGGTCCATTAGTCACCTGGGGAAGACTGATCTAATAGGTCCATCTTCCCTGTGGTATGGGGTGGTGCCAGAGAACTGGAGGCTCATCAGGGAATGATCTGACCATGACAGGGAGAAACCAATACCTCCCCCAAATCCAGAACACCATACCATTGCCCTGACAGAAAAACCAGGTCAGACGTATGACCACTATTATGTGTCAGGCTCTGGATGACCTGGGACAAGCCTATGGCTGTCATAGTAGCCATGAACTCCTGAGATACCTCAGACTCCAGCCCCAGAGAAAGCAAATTGAAGTCTCCTAAGACCATAAGCCTGGGGAACTATCCCGCCAACCCAGCCACAGAGTCAAGGAGTTCAAGCAGGGAGGTTGCTATGCAGCAGGGAGGTTGGTACAATAACAACAGTCCCAACTGATCCCTACAGCTCTCTCTCTATATATATATATTTAAATAGAGTCTTGAACCCAGCAATCTATGAGACAGTACCTCTGGATGCCTCCCAAGTAACTCAGATGACAACTGCCACCCCACCACCCCTACACTGGGACCTTGGCTGATGCCACACCCAAAACCCAGCTTGGTACATCTCAGAAAGGGGAACCTGGCCCCAGCCAGTTTTTTGCAATACATGCCAAGTCAGCTCTCTCATCCACAATCAAGTCATGGATGAGGGTAGTATTATTATAGACTGAGCTGATATTCAGCAGCAGCAGCCAACATCTCAAGGCCTTGAAGGTCTGCCAATTGGGGCCTAGGAATGAGATTGGGAGACTGGAACATGCCACAGGAACAATATACCTGTGGCACAGTCCCTGAGATCTGCCCCCATCTCCACTCATATCTTCCAATACCCATCATTACAAGATGTTATAGTCCACCTTCATCCCTCCAGAGACTTCTCCTCTCCCCTGCCCAAATTGGTCCATGCCCATGCCCACCTACCACCTTACTCACACAGCCAACAATCAATCAACCAAGGGCCACCCAAGACCAGAGGCACTTCGGTAGAACACACAGGACCTCCAGCTAACCAGGGAACCCCTCACTCCCATGTACCATCACAAAATGCCTTCAGTCAGTTCCCTCTCACCAGACTGTTATGCATCCAAACATCCAGCCATCCACAATCCTGGTGACTCAAAGCCTCCTCTCCTCTCCCACCTCTCACCTTGGAAAGTGGTGGACAGAATCACCCTCCACAATCCACAATCCACAATCCTCAATCCTCCTTTTTGATAACAAGTCCAAATCTCCAAGTCTAAATCCCAAGAGCCAGTTTGGTCTTCTGGTTAAGGTTCTGGGCTAGAAACCAAGAGTCTGAGTTCTAGTCCCACCTTAGGCATGAAAGCCAGCTGGGTGACCTAGGGACAGTCACTTTCTCTGAGCCCAACTCGGTGCAATGTAGACTAGCCTCCTCGTGGGGCACCCTGGGCAATGTGACTTGTCACGGATAAAATGTCTACACATCTGGCTGCTGGACCTCACAAGGATTTCCAAGCAAGAAAAAGCAGCATGAACACCAAACTGCTGTGCCATATGATTAAAAAAAAAAAAAAAGTCCAAATCCCAAAGTCTTCCTGGGATGACTTGCAACAGCCAGTTTCACATGAGGAATGTTGATGAACTGATTAAGGACAATTGGTGGATCACTCCAAAGGAAATTGCTCTCCAGAATGGCATTTCACAGGAACAAGTGGGTCATATTATTGATGTTCTTTAATATTGGAAAATTTGTGTGAGATGGGTTCCTTGCATGCTGACAGAGAAATGAAAGTTTCAAGAGTTTCAGTTTGGCAGCAACTGTTGTCACACTACAAGCGGGAAGATAAGAAATTGCTTCATTGCATCATGATGAAATATGGGCTTATCATTATGACCCAGAAACAAGGCATCAGCCAAAGTTTCATTCACATACATATGGCAGGTATGGGGGATTCAAAATCTGGTAAGGGGAGGAAAGTTCATGCTTACAGGTTCTTGGGAATCAGATGGTGTTATTTATGTGGATTTCCTTGAACCTGGCAGCACTATCAATTTAGAGTACTATACTGTAATACTCAACATTTTGAAAAGATGATTAAGCAGATCTTGGAAGCATATAGTAAGAAGTAAATTTTGCTGCCACATGGCGACCCTAGGTCTCACACTACATGAGTCACCCAAAAGTAGTCTGACCATATTTCCTTGAGACAACAACGGGACAATGGGATGGCAAAATGGGATGTGTCCTGATTACCAGGAAACACACTGAGACAATGACTTGGTCTCTAATATTTATTAGTAGTACTTAACAAGAATCCTAACAAACTGAGGAAGCGTGGGGAAAACCCAGCCATATAAACCCCAAAGGTTAAGGCGGTCCCGATCTGTGTCTCTTTGAATGGCTGAACAGTTCCTCAGTGCTACGCATGCGTTTGACAGTCTGGGTGGGAGCCCCCTGCTCGCCATCCTTACTCATGACAGGATGGGGTTAAAAATGGGATATTGGGATGGCAAAACAGGGCAGGGCTTGGTGATGGGCTGGATTGGCAGGCAGCAACTTCTCTGGTTTTCTCAGGCTGGGAATCTTCAGTTTCTTTCATTCGCGAGAGGCAAGGCTGGGCTAGAAAGTCTAGTGAACGGTTGTCCCCAACAAGCCTTTACTCCTCTGGCCATGCTTTTATGTTCTTTTCTTCCCACCATTTCAAGGCAGGAGCCAATCGGCTTGCCCTTTGATCACTGCCTATCAGCTGATCCTGTTTTTTTTTTTTTTCTTTTTAGGTTTCCCACTGGGTTGAGCTCTGTGGCTTTTTTCCCACCATTTCTGCTGAGTTCCCCCTCCTTCCACTCAAAGTCAGACTGCTTTCTGACAGGTTTGCGGGAACTTTCAAATTTTTAAGTAAGGTTTTTAAGAAAACTGGACAAAATGTACATTTATGTTAAAATGACAGGATGGTCTGGAAATGTTAAAAAAACGGGACTGTCCCATTCAAAACGGGACGTATGTGTTGCAGATGCTGGGAAAGCCTTTAGCCCAGGAGAGGTCAAAAAAGTCACACACCAAGCATTTCTATAAAAATAATTTATTTACAGAAAACAAAAACAAAAGCAAAACATTTAAAGGACCTAGCAACCTTTTTGGAGCAAGCCTTGCTGAGCTACATTTCCAGCAAAAGAGAAAAAGAAGAAGTGAGAACAAGTCCGGGCAGGTCCTCCCCCCAGGCTATTTTGCATGAAGCACGTGAGAGGAGACAATCAAATGCAACCCCTTCACCTGGCCAAATGATTAGGTATAATAGTAGCTTAATCTGTTAGTAGGAAAACCTCAACACTCCCCTTTTTACACTAGATTAAGATGCATAACCAATCTTCTCTGACACCTTTATATGTCTTTCCATTCACATTACTTTACCATTATCTCCCCTTTGGTTCAACAGAAAGCTACCATTCTTCTTCCTGTGTTTTTCCAAACCTAGGTTATTATTCCAAGGCTTCTTAATGTGAAATGGCTTTTCATGCAGGCTTCAAAATCAAGCCTTTGTTTTTCTGTTGATGTGAATAGCAGCAAATCATCAACATAAATGCACAGATACATACAGCCTTGTTTGTCCTTCTTCATATATACACAGGGATCTGCTTTTCCTTTTTCAAAACCAAAATTCTGCAGTTTTTCATCTACTTTTTGGTTCCAGGATCTAGCAGCTTGTTTTAACCCATAGATTGACTTCTGCAGTTCACAGACTAGATTCTCCCCTTTTTCATAGCCAGGGGGTTGCTGCATGTATAATCTGTGGTCTAAATCACCATAGAGAAATGCAGTTTGAATGTCATAGTGGTTAACTGACATTCCCTTGAGTGCAGCAACTTTTAACAGTAATCTAATTGATTCACCTTTAGTAACTGGTGCAAAAGTCTTGTCAAAGTCTAAATCTTTCCTTTGAGTGAACCCTTTTGCAACCAACCTTGCTTTATATTTTTGGATTTTGCCATCAGCATCCCTTTTCAGTTTGAAAACCCACCTACAACCCAGACAGCGTTCATTGGGAGGTAGATTTACCAGTTTCCATGTTTTATTTTCTTTCAAGGATGCTAATTCCTGTTGCATGGCAGAATGCCAATTTTGTGCAATCTCAGGTGGTAAAGCATTCACTTGTTCTAAAGACTCAGGTTCTGTGAATATGTGAAAAGCCTTTACTGTTTCAGCCTGAAAACGTGATGGAGGAACACCTTTATTACTCCTCTGAGATCTGCGAGGTAATACAGGGCTTAAATTTTGACTCCTATCACTTTCCTGAGAAGCATCTATCTCATCAGACAGATCTTCAATTTGCTTTTCTGGTTTAATGTCCTCATCAGGCAAAAGATCACCATCAGCAAGTCCTTGCTGTTCTCTTGTGGTGGTCAGTTCAACTGGAGAGCTAGAATTTAATCTCCCCCAGTTTTGTTCAGCAAAAGATGCGCTTTTGCTAATTATTAATTTCTCTCCCATTATGAACCTGTAGCTCCTCTGGCTTTGTTCATAGCCAACAAAGATGGCTTTCTTTGTTGTGGGGCCTCCTTTCCTTCTCTGCTGTTTTGGAATGTGAACCCATGCAGTGCTACCAAACACTCTAAGATGGCTTACCTTTGGTTTCACACCATAAAACAAATGGAATGGAGTGTCCTGAATCATAGAGTTATACAACCTGTTCTGAACATAACAAGCAGTCGATAAAGCTTCTCCCCAGAACGTAAAACATAATCGTGAATCTTTTAACATGCATTCCATCGCATTTTGCAAGGTTCTGCCCTTTCTTTCAGCAACACCATTTTGCTGAGGGGTGTACGGGTTAGAAAGAATTTGTTCTATCCCTTTTTCCACTAGGAACCTTCTGAATTTGTGAGAAAGGTATTCTCCTCCTCTATCACATTGGAGTGCAGATACAGGCCTAGGGAATTTTCCATTTGCCCATGTCACAAAACCTTTAAATTTTTCAAATGCCTCATCTTTATGTTTTAAGATGTAGATAAATGTGTATCTTGAGAAATCATCAATGATGGTCATTGCATACCTTGCTTGTCCAAGACTTGGAGCAAAAGGACCAATAATATCAGAGTGTACAATTTCCAAAGGTCTAGTTGTAACTCTGTCACTGTGCTTACTCACAGGAGCTTTTAGTGTTTTGCATTCTTTGCAAACTACACAATCTAAGTATTTATCACAGGGTTTTATCTTTAGGTCAGCACACAGCTGTGGCATTTGTGCTATATACTTGTAATTAGCATGACCAAGTCTCCTGTGCATCAGGTGTACACATTGGTCATGATATGGTGTGTTGCCAACTGCAGCCTTGCAGCTTGGCTTCCTTGCATTTTGCACAATGTACAAGGAGTCTTTTAACATACCAGTAGCACACAATTTCCCATTTTTACGTATCTCACAACCATTTTTCTTAAATGTTATGATATACCCTGTTGCAGCCAATTGTGCCACAGATAAAAGGTTTGATTGTAAATTTGGCACATACAACACACCTTTTATAGTTTCTCCTAAGCAGGATAAATACAAGTCACCTTGTCCCATAATTTTGGTGACAGACCCATCAGCCAAAGATACACTTTGTCTTTCAGTTTTAGACAGTAACATAAAAGAGCTTTTACAATTACATAAATGACAACTGGCCCCAGAATCTAACACCCATACATCAGAATTACCCTTCTCAGCAACCTGTGCAATCTGGGTTGTCTGAAGAGCCTTCTTCTGTGTTGCCCTTGTGTTCTTCTGCTCTGTCTTTCTACTCTTGGGTCTCATGGCACAGTCTCTTTGCAAATGTCCAGCTGAACCACAAGTGAAGCATCTCTGGCTTGCTAGTGCTGTGGCCTCAGGTTCCTTTCCCTTCTTTTCCCTCATTTTCTGGTCTTGCAGCTTTCCAGAAGAGATGGGGGGGGATCTTTCCTCTCTCTTCTCCCATTCAGCGAGTAAGCGCTGTGTAACATACGATGGGGTGAGGTCTGCTTCAGGCATAGCCTCCAGGGTACAAATCAGCGTGTCCCACGTTTCATTTAGTGAGGACAGGAGGATATAGGATTTTGTGAGAGGTGTAAATTCCATTCCTCTCTCCTGCAACTCAACAAACAGCTGCTGAATAAAATGCAGGTGCTCAGGAAGGCTATCTCCTTCTGCAAGGTAGGCTCTGTACAGCTTTTTCGTCAGAGTAACTTTACTCCCTGCTGTTGCCTTTACATATAAGTCTCTCAAAGCGTCCCAAAGTTGCTTTGCAGACTGCATGCCTCGCACGTGGACTAGCTGATTGTCCTCAACTCCCAAGATAATGGTGGCTCTAGCCCGCTCATCCTGTCTCAGCCATTCAGCACTGGGATTTTGGGGGGTTTGCTCACCAATTTGCAGCCAAAGATCCTCTCTGCGAAGATACATTTCCATCTTCAGGGCCCAATTCAAATAGTTGGTCTCTGATAGGCGTTCCAGAGGCATCACTGAGGGCTGGGAGGTAGCCATGGCTTCTTCCTTCTTTTGCAAGTCACCTCAGCTGGCTTCTAAGTCCTGCAGACCGGCAGTTGCTGGAAAATCTCCAGGTGGCTCCAAAGAAAATCTTCACAGGTCTTTGCTACCTGCCTTTAAATTGTGCACGAGGTGTGGAGCTGACCTCTCTTTTCTCTCTGGGTTTTACTGCGTTGTTTACTGGGCACATAACCTGTTGCAGATGCTGGGAAAGCCTTTAGCCCAGGAGAGGTCAAAAAAGTCACACACCAAGCATTTCTATAAAAATAATTTATTTACAGAAAACAAAAACAAAAGCAAAACATTTAAAGGACCTAGCTCCCTTTTTGGAGCAAGCCTTGCTGAGCTACATTTCCAGCAAAAGAGAAAAAGAAGAAGTGAGAACAAGTCCGGGCAGGTCCTCCCCCCAGGCTATTTTGCATGAAGCACGTGAGAGGAGACAATCAAATGCAACCCCTTCACCTGGCCAAATGATTAGGTATAATAGTAGCTTAATCTGTTAGTAGGAAAACCTCAACAGTATGGTCAGCCTACCCAAAAGGCAATTGTGAAGTTAGATCTAACTGTTTTACAGTCCAGACTTGGTGCCATGTGACTTCCTCCGTATTTCCAATAACAACAGCAACAACAATCTTCATGGGTATCTGTTTGACTCAAAGGTAGAAGCAGAAAAGGTCAGGATCTGGTTAAAGAGGCAGGGTGGACTTCTTTCATGACATTTTTAAGAATATTGTCTACCACTGGCAGAAGTGCAAAGCAAAGTGTGGAGAGTATGTAAATACAGGTAACAAAAGACCTCATTTCAAGGATTATGTGCCTGTTTCATGTATGAAAATATCCTTATGTAAATTAAAGTTATGGATGTGGAGGGATTACTTTCTCATTCTCAGGAGCTGATACACTCTGGGATTACTTTCCTGTTTAATTTATTAAAATATCCCTATTTAAACCAGAGTTATGGAGGTGGAAGCATTACTTTTCATCCAACCCTTGTAAAACCTTCCTTATAACAAAGGAAAGAACAAAAAATTATCCTCCTTATCTGTGGTCTTGCCATTCTCCAAAAATAATGTGTTACAGCAGAACAGACTCAGAGAAAAACCCAGAAAAATAGATCTGCTGTTGGAACAGAATCTTTGGCTTCCAAGAATCTTGATAAGATGACACTTCTGTGGGAATCTCCTAGATTCACAGGTCCTGCCAGAGCAGCAGACAAAATACATGGTCAGAAAAGCTTTGGCTGGTATGCCAGGTAGAACCTTTCCTAGACCAGGAAGTAATAAATATGGTGACTCTCATCCTTGTTATCTCCCAGTTAGACTATTTCAATTTGCTTCACATGAAGTGTCACTGAAGTTGATTTGGAAGCTACAGCAAATAGTGGCAGCCCTCCTGCTGACCAGTAGTTTATCAGAGCAATATCTATGCTATAGGAACTGTATTGGTTACTGGTCCTGAGCCCAGTTCAAGACACTTGCTGTTACCTATAAAGCTCTTTATGGCTTAGGTCATTGTTACCTTTGGGACCATATCTTCCAGATAGAATCTGCCTCCCCAGTATATACCAGTCATGAAGGAGTGGTACAAGTGTCCACATCCAGACAAATGAAAGTGACAAGGGCCCAGAGGATGACTTCTCCATATCAGCCCCTTCACTGTGGAGAAGCTTGCCTCCTTGAGTTTCAGATGGCCCCATTGTTCTACAGGACATTTGGTAAAGAGAACTCCAAAAGGCTGGTCAATATTCTCAAGGTTTTAATTTATGATTAAGTGGTTATTGCTTTCATTATAATAATCTGCCTAGAGTCAAGTAAGTAGGCAGCATACAAATGATCTTATACATAATTAAATAAGCAAAACAAAACACAAGGAAACAGAGTAACCAATATCCCAGCATAAAATCAAATGGTACTGGGTATATCTAAAAGCCTTGTAAATAAAAAGTTCTTCACTTGGCATCCAAAAGAGAAAATGGCAGAAACTTAAAAAAAATGGATTTCCCTCTTCCTTTCAATTTGTTAGTAAACTACAGTAGAACTGGTGTCACTTATTTGAGATGTTCCTAAGCTTTGTTTGTTTGTTTTATTTTTAAATAAACACTTTAGTTATCCACATCCTTTCACACAGCTGAGCAGCTGGCTGACATTAGCTAATGCATTTTTCATACCTTTTTAGGAAAGGCTTGCAGCTTTCATTTGAAAATCAGCCTTGTGCATTTTTTAATTCTGACTTGAAGATGCCTCAGTGATTGCTATATTATAGCTCGGCAGCTAATGTCACCCCCCCAAAAAAGGAATGCAAAAGTAAAAGTGGTTACAAGCCCATGCACAACACTGCCACTTCATTCCCATCAACCTCAATGGGATTTAAGTAGTCTTACTGCTTGCAAATTAGAAATCAGTATCTCTTGGCAACTAATTATTTTCTTTCCTTAATAGAGATTTTATAGAGTGCCTCCATAGTAATTTGAGGCAATTAATCCTTTCCAGCTTTGCTCATTAGGGTTTCTTGTTTTCCAAGGGCATTTATCCCAACCCCATGATTACACTATGTGATGGTAAGAATTTACAAAAACGGGAACTGATTCCAAAAATGCAAACTCTGATTGTTGGAAGTCAGCAGATCATGGGATTTTGTTCTATGTCACCTATATTGGTCCCGGATGCAGCTGTGCATAGTAAAACAAAGCAACCAGTATAATGGGGGGAAAAGAGATCTATATACATGTACAGGCGTTTTTTTGTTTTTTTTTAACTGATCTTGTAAAGTGTGTTTTGTGAAAGCAGCCATTCTCTCTCAAAATTACAATGGTAATCCACATTCCATCCACTTTCATGATATCTTAGATCAGCTGCCTGAGTCAGTTGCCTCACTGTGCTAAATATCAGGGTTGGTGCTACATGGACAGAATTTGAAAGCTGTAAGTTTTTTCATCTTCAGCAAAGGATCGTTACCTTGTCGTGGTGCTGGAGCTTGAGCACCTCAATGATGCCATGAGCTAAACTGTGAAGGGCCACCCAAGACGGGAAGGTCATGACAGAGAGGTCAGACTAAATGCGATCCCTGGGGAAGGTAATGGCAACCCACCTCAGTATTCTTGCCGTGAAAACTAAATGGATCAGTACAACCAGAGATATGTCGGTATACCATCGGAAGATGAGACCCCCAGGTCGGAAGATGGTCAAAATGCTACTGGGGAGGAACAGAGGATGAGCTCAACTAGCCCCAGACGTGATGACGCAGCTAGCTCAAAGCCGAAAGGACGGCTAGCGGCCGACGGTGCTGGTGGTGAACGGCGAATCCGATGTTCTAAGCATCAACACACCATCGGAACCTGGAATGTAAGATCTATGAGCCAGGGCAAATTGGATGTGGTTATTGGTGAGATGTCAAGATTAAAGATAGACATCCTGGGCATCAGTGAACTGAAATGGACTGGAATGGGCCACTTCACATCAAATGACCACCAGATCTACTACTGCGGACAAGAAGACCACAGAAGAAATGGAGTAGCCTTCATAATTAATAGTAAAGTGGCTAAAGCAGTGCTTGGATACAACCCAAAAAACGACAGAATGATCTCAATTCGAATTCAGGGCAAGCCATCTAACATCACAGTGATCCAAATATACGCCCCAACCACAAATGCTGAAGAAGCTGAAGTAGAGCAGTTCTATGAGGATCTGCAGCACCTACTGGACAACACGCCTAAAAGAGATGTTATTTTCATCACAGGAGACTGGAATGCTAAGGTGGGCAGTCAAATGACACCTCGAATTACAGGTAAGTATGGCCTGGGAGAACAAAACGAAGCAGGGCACAGGCTGATAGAATTTTGCCAAGACAATTCACTCTGCATAACAAACACTCTCTTCCAGCAACCTAAGAGACGGCTTTATACGTGGACTTCACCAGATGGACAACACCGAAATCAGATTGATTACATCCTTTGCAGCCAAAGGTGGCGGACATCTGTACAGTCGGTAAAAACAAGGCCTGGAGCTGACTGTAGTTCAGATCACGAACTTCTTCTTGCACAATTTAGGATCAGACTAAAGAGATTAGGGAAGACCCACAGATCAGCTAGATATGAGCTCACTAATATTCCTAAGGAATATGCAGTGGAGGTGAAGAATTGATTTAAGGGACTGGACTTAGTAGATAGGGTCCCGGAAGAACTCTGGACAGAAGTTGGCAGCATTGTTCAGGAGGCGGCAACAAAATACATCCCAAAGAAAGAGAAAACCAAGAAGGCAAAATGGCTGTCTGCTGAGACACTAGAAGTAGCCCAAGAAAGAAGGAAAGCAAAAGGCAACAGTGATAGGGGGAGATATGCCCAATTAAATGCAAAATTCCAGAGGTTAGCCAGAAGAGATAAGGAATTATTTTTAAACAAGCAATGCGCGGAAGTGGAAGAAGACAATAGAATAGGAAGGACAAGAGACCTCTTCCAGAAAATTAGAAACATTGGTGGTAAATTCCAGGCAAAAATGGGTATGATCAAAAACAAAGATGGCAAGGACCTAACAGAAGAAGAAGAGATCAAGAAAAGGTGGCAAGAATATACAGAAAACCTGTATAGGAAGGATAACAATATCGGGGATAGCTTTGACGGTGTGGTCGGTGAGCTAGAGCCAGACATCCTGAAGAGTGAGGTTGAGTGGGCCTTAAGAAGCATTGCTAATAACAAGGCAACAGGAGACGACGGCATCCCAGCTGAATTGTTCAAAATCTTGCAAGATGATGCTGTCAAGGTAATGCATGCTATATGCCAGCAAATTTGGAAAACACAAGAATGGCCATCAGACTGGAAAAAATCAACTTATATCCCCATACCAAAAAAGGGAAACACTAAAGAATGTTCAAACTATCGAACAGTGGCACTCATTTCACATGCCAGTAAGGTAATGCTCAAGATCCTGCAAGGTAGACTTCAGCAGTTCATGGAGCGAGAATTGCCAGATGTACAAGCTGGGTTTAGAAAAGGCAGAGGAACTAGAGACCAAATTGCCAATATCCGCTGGATAATGGAAAAAGCCAGGGAGTTTCAGAAAAAGATCTATTTCTGTTTTATTGACTATTCTAAAGCCTTTGACTGTGTGGACCATAACAAATTGTGGCAAGTTCTTAGTGGTATGGGGATACCAAGTCATCTTGTATGCCTCCTGAAGAATCTGTATAACGACCAAGTAGCAACAGTAAGAACAGACCACGGAACAACAGACTGGTTTAAGATTGGGAAAGGAGTACGGCAGGGCTGTATACTCTCACCCTACCTATTCAACTTGTATGCAGAACACATCATGCGACAAGCTGGCCTTGAGGAATCCAAGGCTGGAGTTAAAATCTCTGGAAGAAACATTAACAATCTCAGATATGCAGATGATACCACTTTGATGGCTGAAAGTGAAGAGGAACTGAGGAGCCTTATGATGAAGGTGAAAGAAGAAAGTGCAAAAGCTGGTTTGCAGCTAAACCTCAAAAAAACCAAGATTATGGCAACCAGCTTGATTGATAACTGGCAAATAGAGGGAGAAAATGTAGAAGCAGTGAAAGACTTTGTATTCCTAGGTGCAAAGATTACTGCAGATGCTGACTGCAGTCAGGAAATCAGAAGACGCTTAATCCTGGGGAGAAGAGCAATGACAAATCTCGATAAAATAGTTAAGAGCAGAGACATCACACTGACAACAAAGGCCCGCATAGTTAAAGCAATGGTGTTCCCTGTAGTAACATATGGCTGCGAGAGCTGGACCATAAGGAAGGCTGAGCGAAGGAAGATCGATGCTTTTGAACTGTGGTGTTGGAGGAAAATTCTGAGAGTGCCTTGGACTGCAAGAAGATCCAGCCAGTCCATCCTCCAGGAAATAAAGCCAGACTGCTCACTTGAGGGAATGATATTAAAGGCAAAACTGAAATACTTTGGCCACATAATGAGAAGACAGGACACCCTGGAGAAGATGCTGATGCTAGGGAGAGTGGAAGGCAAAAGGAAGAGGGGTCGACCAAGGGCAAGATGGATGGATGATATTCTAGAGGTGACGGACTCGTCCCTGGGGGAGCTGGGGGTGTTGACGACCGACAGGAAGCTCTGGCGTGGGCTGGTCCATGAAGTCACGAAGAGTCGGAAGCGACTAAACGAATAAACAACAACAACAACAAAAAGTTTTTTCATACCATTTAGATTAGCCTTCACTGAAATGATTCATAAGCCAAAAACAAACAAAATAGAGCCTGTCTGGTGTAGTGGTGAAGGCATCAGACTAGAAACTGGGAGACCATGAGTTCTAGTCCCACCTTAGGCACAAAGCCAACTGAGTGACCTTAGGCCAGTCACTCTCTCTCAGCCCTAGGAAGGAGGCAATGGCAAACCACTTCTGAAAAACCTTTCCAAGAAAACTGCAGGTTTTCACGGTCTCCCAGTTTCTAGCCTGATGTCTTAACCACTACACCAAACTGGCTCTCATATTCCTCTTAATGAACTCCAATATAGCATTTCTTTTTAGCCACCACATCACAGTGTTGCCTCATGCTCAACTTGTAGTTAAGAAGAATGGCTAGATCCTTTTCATACATGCTACTCTTAATCCAGGTCTCCCCCATCCTACATTTGTGCCTCCTCTTCCCTTCCCTTCCCTTCCCCTTCAAATTCAGATGCAGGATTTAACTTCTTTGCCTGTTGAATTTTGTCCTAGTCTTTTCAACCCACTGTTCAAGCCTGTCTTGGTCCATTTGAATCATCTACCTCTCCTCTAAAGTCCTAGCCATTTCTCAGTTCCTTCACTTACAAATATCCTGAACAGCACAGGGCCCAGCATAAGCCTTATGGCACTCTACTTAATACTTATCTCCAAGTTTGGATTGATTCATTAATGAGCATCCTTTGAGTATAATCATTCAGCCAATTGTGAGTCAGGTGATAATAATGGCTGCAATTTTTTTCTTCATCCTCCTGCAACTGTTCACAGCAATACTGCCCATGCAGCTCACCCACTGGAACAAATTCCATTGTTCCCTAAAGATGCTAGCTTCTCCACAGTACCTCCCCATTAGGTTTGGAATCAGGACTTGTAAAGGGTCCTCTGATGTCATGAATCTGGATATTCTTTGACTTCTCCCTCTAGTTTAACATTCCTTATCCATCCACTTCACTCTTTTTTTTCAGTTAGGACCATTTATATCCCAATTATACTCGCTGGCTTTAATTTTCTCTGCCTAGCATTATCAGGCACCCTAGGATCTGAGTTCTTATAATATTAGTATGTCTGTGATGATAAATGACTAGCTTGTAAAATAGTAGGTGGAGCCTGGAGGAAAATGGGTAAAAAGTAAAGAAGAAATGGAATATTTCAAAGAAAAAGAAAACAGTTTAAACTTAGTGGAACTGATAATTAAATTATTGATAGGGGTTTTGTTTGTTTTTTTAACTGTCTCTGGATTCTTTGGTTCAGATAATTGCAGATTTCCATCCCTCAATTCACTATGCTGTGCTGTTAGAAAGCCAAAAGATGCAGTGATGGCTGTTGCTCTCACTTTTTCATCTTTACCTTCATTGTTTCTATTTCATCTCTTACCAGTCTCCCACTTGGCTCAGAAATTCTGCCTTAATATTCTTCCTATTTTGTCCAAAATTCCCCTCAGCAACTGTAGAAATATACCTCCCTACAGTAGTCATATCTGAACAAAAAGAGTCCCCACTTATGCACTAAGTAAATAAATTACAAGGATTATGTGTGTGAAGAATGAGAAAGCAGATGAAGGGAGAGAGTCGCCTTAAATCTCTGTTCCACAAGTTGATACACTTGGCATGTGCATGTGCAGTTTTCTTTCAACAGGCTTGGTTCCATGCAATCAGAAGCCCCAGCAAAATTAAAGTATCTAATTGTGTGATGCCCCTGCCTACAAGCAGATTCTTGTTTGTAGGCCCCTGCCTACAAACAAGTACATAGGAAATAGCCCTTTCATTGCAGGGGATGAAATGAGGAATGGCATGTCCCACAGCTAATGATGTCCACAGAGGAGTGAGACTTGTCATCATCAAACTCTTCTCATTCCTTCACTTGTCCATGGAGGAATATTCATGCTGCAGATGAATCAGATCCATGGACTTAATAGTAGAAATGCCAGAAAAGCTCTTCTAAATCTTTCTTGGAAAAAACTTTGGGATGCTCATTAAAGCCCATTTCAAAGGAATTTTAAGTTAAAAATACAGTAGATTCTTCTCCAATTCTGATGGAAATCCATATTGGAGAAGAATTGCCTATCTACCTTCCTCATTTGTGAGCTAACACAACAGCTTCAATATGTAGATGAAAATAAATTCCCTAGTGGTCTCCCATGTGGAATACTGCTCCCTCACATATTTAGTTCTTCAAGTGTCCTTTTCTTGAGTTCTTCTAATTCTCCCCTAGAAGAAAACATTTAAATAATGTTACATACTTGAACAAAAGTAGGTCAATGAAAAGCATGTAATGATTCTCTTCCACATAGTATATACAGGTAGTGTATATCTGACCAAGTGATGTTGTCAAGGTTCTTTCCCAGTTTCTGGAGGCTGGATGAGAAAGAAGAAGCTTTGGCTTAACCCTAGAAAGACCAAATAATTGTAGGCTTTGGGGTCCCATAAACCTGGAGATTTTCTATCTTTTAATTTGAATGGGGTAGCCTTCCCCCTGACAGAGTTGGTCTGCAATGTGGGGGTCTTCTTGGCTTCATGGCTCCTACTTGAAGAGTAGGTGGCAAACACAGGTAAGAGAATCTTTGCATACATCAAGTTTATGCACCAATTGCATACATTCTTAGTAAACCCTGCTCATGCTTATTCACACCTTAATTACTTCCTGTTGGGACTTCTGTAATGCCCTTGAAGAATATTTGAAAGCTACAGTTGATCCAGAAGGCAGTTCCCATGTAATTCCCATGTAACACCACTGCTCTGTGAGCCTTCACTGACTCTGTAGAGAGTAAGGAAGATAACCTTGACAGAGGTATGCAGGAACCATTGCCTAGGCAAAAGGGGCTGAAGATATTTTAAAGTCAAGAATGAGCTATCTTGCAAGTGAAGGTCTCACCTTTGTTGGAAGAGATGGTCTCTGATCCTCAGGGCAAACCATTGTCTGCTGACCACTTGTGCAGCATTGTTGTGACACCAAACACAGGAGGATTTGCAAATAAGTAACTTGCAAAATGCCATGACGCAGCTAACACAACAGTTTGGACATGATTTACCTCAGCCAGCAACAGCACAGAAGCCTGCAGCACAGCCAGTATTCTGCATTCTCACAGGAGTTTACCAGATAAGGTTTGAGGAGATGAAGACCAATTCCTGACTTTCACTACTCAGTGTGAGCTGTTTATAGTAGGTTGACCAGCAGAGTTTCCCACAGATTACACCAAAGTGACTTTCGTGCCAAGTTTACTGAAAGAAGGGGCAACCAAATGGGCCATATCTATCATTGAGGGTAATGACCCCATGCAGGACAATGATCAAAACTTCATGCAAAGATTTAGAGATTCCTTTGATGATTCCATGAGGTGCCTGACTGCCAGCTAGGAAATTTGCAAACTCAGGCAAGGTCAGTGTAGAGTGGGGAATACATGTTAGATTTTAAATTATTTGCCAGAGATTTGGGATGGAATGATCTGGCTCTGATTGACCAATTTAGAGAAGGGTTTGCTGATAAACTGAGAGATGAAGTGGTGAAACAAGGCACCCAGATAATCTGGGTAAGCTGATCCAACATTGTATAGTAATAGATGGTCAACTGAAAATGTTGAGGCATCAGAGAAATGGCTAAAGGAAGAGGTTTTACAGCTTCTCATCTCCCAAAGTTGCCCTCCTGATAGCCTCCTTGAAATCCAGCACCAGAGAACCCATGTAGTCAAAAGATCTCTATCACCAGAAGAGAAACAGAGAAGGGGAAGCTTTCCCAGTTACATCTGCTGTGGGCTGCAAGACTTGCAAGATAGGGTGCAGGAACAACCAGAAGGGGATGATAAAACTCAGTCTGAACAGCAGGAGGTGGGAAGGAAGTAACCACTCGTAGAACTGCATTATACGGCTTGTCTAGTGATCGAGGGATTTGCCACCACAAGTCGAGAGCAGTGAATTTGGAGTTCATTCCCATGCCCCTGAGCCAGTTTTCTCAGCATGTGGGAAGGGGGACTGAGGCTAACTGGGGAGGTGGTATAGGGGATAAGAAAGATGACCTTGATGGAGATACACAGGAACTATTACCTAGGCAAAAAAGTCTCATCACGGGAGACTGGAATGCTAAGGTGGGAAGTCAAATGACACCTGGAATTACAGGTAAGTACGGCCTGGGAGAACAAAACAAAGCAGGACATAGGCTGATAGAATTTTGCCAAGACAACTCACTCTGCATAACAAACACTCTCTTCCAACAACCTAAGAGATGGCTTTATATGGACTTCACCAGATGGACAACACTGAAATCAGATTGACTACATCCTTTGCAGCCAAAGATGGCGGACATCTATAAGAGTCGGTAAAAACAAGACCTGGAGCTGACTGTAGTTCAGATCACGAACTTCTTCTTGCACAATTTAGGATCAGACTAAAGAGATTAGGGAAGACCCACAGATCAGCTAGATATGAGCTCACTAAGATTCCTAATGAATATGCAGTGGAGGTTAAGAATCGATTTAAGGGACTGGACTTAGTAGATAGGGTCCTGGAAGAACTATGGACAGAGGTTCGCAACATTGTTCAGGAGGCGGCGACAAAATACATCCCAAAGAAAGAGAAAACCAAGAAGGCAAAATGGCTGTCTGTTGAGACACTAGAAGTAGCCCAAGAAAGAAGGAAAGCAAAAGGCAACAGTGATAGTGTCATGAGTACTGATGGCGAGCAGGAAGGGGCCTCTATCCAGGGGGGAAAATGCATGAGTTGTACTGAGGAATTAAGCAGCCGTTCAAAGAGACACAGATCAGACCCGCCTTAACTCTTGGGGTTTATCTGTCTGGGTTTTTCCAACGCTTCTTCAGTTTGTTAGGATTTTCTGTCTTATGTAGCAGTAATAAAACACGAGTGACCTATTCCTCATCTCAGTCTGATTCCTGACTCTTCGGACAGATAGGGGGAGATATGCCCAATTAAATGCAAAATTCCAGAGGTTAGCCAGAAGAGATAAGGAATTATTTTTAAACAAGCAATGCGTGGAAGCGGAAGAAGACAATAGAATAGGAAGGACAAGAGACCTCCTCCAGAAAATTAGAAACATTGGAGGTAAATTCCAGGCAAAAATAGGTATGATTAAAAACAAAGATGGCAAGGACCTAACAGAAGAAGAAGAGATCAAGAAAAGGTGGCAAGAATATATGGAAGACCTGTATAGGAAGGATAACAATATCAGGGATAGCTTTGACGGTGTGGTCAGTGAGCGAGAGCCAGACATCCTGAAGAGTGAGGTTGAGTGGGCCTTAAGAAACATTGCTAATAACAAGGAAGCAGGAGATGATGGCATTCCAGCTGAACTGTTCAAAATCTTGCAAGATGATGCTGTCAAGGTAATGCATGCTATATGCCAGCAAATTTGGAAAACACAGGAATGGCCATCAGACTGGAAAAAATCAACTTATATCCCCATACCAAAAAAGGGGAACACTAAAGAATGTTCAAACTATTGAACAGTGGCACTAATTTCACATGTCAGTATAGTAATGCTCAAGATCCTGCAAGGTAGACTTCAGCAATTCATGGGGTGAGAATTGCCAGATGTACAAGCTGGGTTTAGAAAAGGCAGAGGAACTAGGGACCAAATTGCCAATATCCACTGGATAATGGAAAAAGCTAGGGAGTTTCAGAAAAAAAAAATCTATTTCTGTTTTATTGACTATTCTATTTGACTGTGTGGACCATAACAAATTGTGGCAAGTTCTTAGTGGTATGGGGATACCAAGGCATCTTGTATGCCTCCTGAAGAATCTGTATAACGACGAAGTAGCGACAGTCAGAACAGACCATGGAACAATGGACTGGTTTAAGATTGGGAAAGGAGTACTGCGGGGCTGTATATTCTCACCCTACCTATATTACTTGTATGCAGAACACATCATGCAACATGCTGGGCTTGAGGAATCCAAGGCTGGAGTTAAAATCTCTGGAAGAAACATTAACAATCTCAGATATGCAGATGATACCACTTTGATGGCTGAAAGCGAAGAGGAACTCAGGAGCCTTATGATGAAGGTGAAAGAAGAAAGTGCAAAAGCTGGCTTGCAGCTAAACCTCAAAAAAACCAAGATTATGGCAACCAGCTTGATTGATAACTGGCAAATAGAGGGAGAAAATGTAGAAGCAGTGAAAGACTTTGTATTTCTATCTGCGAAGATTACTACAGATGCTGACTGCAGTCAGGAAATCAGAAGACGCTTCATCCTTGGGAGAAGAGCAATGACAAATCTCAATAAAATAGTTAAGAGCAGAGACATCACACTGACAACAAAGGCCCGCATACTTAAAGCAATGGTGTTCCCTGTAGTAACATATGGCTGCGAGAGCTGGACCATAAGGAAGGCTGAGAGAAGGAAGATCAATGCTTTTGAACTGTGGTGTTGGAGGAAAATTCTGAGAGTGCCTTGGACTGCAAGAAGATCAAACCAGTCCATCCTCCAGGAAATCAAGCCAGACTGCTCACTTGAGGGAATGATATTAAAGGCAAAACTGGAATACTTTGGCCACATAATGAGAAGACAGGACACCCTGGAGAAGATGCTGATGCTAGGGAGAGTGGAGGGCAAAAGGAAGAGGGGCCAACCAAGGGCAAGGTGGATGGATGGTATTCTAGAGGTGATGGACTCATCCCTGGGGGAGCTGGGGGTGTTGATGACCGACAGGAAGCTCTGGTGTGGGCTGGTCCATGAAGTCAGAAAGAGTCGGAAGCGACTAAACGAATAAACAACAATACATCCATCCATCCAAGCTATGGACAGCTGAAAAAATGTTATTAGAAACAGTATTGTTTCTACTGTTCAGCAAAATTTTGGCAAGGTAAGATAGGTTTGGTTATTAAAGAGCTTTTCCTTGGAAATTCTTTAAACAGGAGACACCAAGAACTGAACCTGGGATCATTGGCAAATGAAGTGTAAGCTCAGCCAGTTTAACTATCATCTCAAATGGCTATCAAATCCTCTTATTAGAAATATATTGGTCTGCTATATTAGATATATATAGCAGAAATAATTTAACAAGATCTGTAGGTGTAAACTGATGTGTTGCTAGCCAGGAAATGTCTCATCGTTCTACAATTGTTTCATCCACATCTCACAAGAAGAAAAAAAACATCATTTTAGAAGGCCACCTAGTTTCCTAAAAAACAATAATGTTTTACTCCATCTATCGTATCAAAATATAAAGTATTTTTTTTCTTTTTTTCCTAATAGAACAATCCCTAATAAGTAAGAAAGACATTGAAGACATATAATCCTCTAGGAGCTCAAAAGCTCTTTCTTCATTTAATTACTACAACAAGATCTAGTGAGGCAGAGAGTAACTGGCCCAAAGTTCCATGGGTGAGAGTAGATTTGAACCAGTTCTAATCAAATGTCGGAACCATTATACCACTATTCCATGACCCTTAAATAATGAGATTGAGAAACCATGAAGCTCAAACTAAAAAGTTTAATTGTGTTGCTCCTGCTTGCTTGTTTGATCTGAAGTGTAGATTTAATGTAGATTGTTGCCTTGTGATATATAGAGAGAAGGTGCCTGCTTACTTTAGACAATAAAGTATATTGTGTTTTCTTACAGCCAAATTAGAAAACCAATCAACTTTATTATTAAATGTTCTAGTTCACCAAATGTGAAGGAGCACAGTCTACCCTTTCTTACGTTCCTTACAGATACTGATTGCTTTATGCATGAGAAAAGTTCCCTCTTCCAAATTAAAAGCTTCTAGACATTGAATGATATCAATTGGTACTAGGTTCAGGACAGAGATAAAAATATATACAGCACTTGTTTTCTGCAGTCCAATCATACTAGATGTGGAGATGAACATGCACTAGATATAATAGTGTCTATAACTGTCCTAACAGTCAGGAATCATGCTGAGACGAGGAGTAGGTCTCTAGTGTTTATTACTGCTACATAAGACAGAATCATAACAAACTGAAGAAGCGTGGGTAATACCGAGACAGATAAATCTCGAAAGTTAAGGCGGGTCTGATCTGTGTCTCTTTGAATGGCTGCTTAATTCCTCAGTACTATGCATGCGTTCTCCACCCTGGATTGAGGCCCCCTCCTGCTCGCCATCAGTACTCATGACATCACCCTCCCCTCCAGATTCACACTCCATTTCAGCCCCCTCCCTTCCAGAGGCTTGATAAGAGTCTATGTCTCCTTCTAAGCTCCCATGGGAACTGGGCATCAATGGAAAGTCTTCAAAGGAAAAGTCCTCCAAGGACGAATCAGTGCTGCTCTCCAGGTCTGATAATGCTTCTGGCCCAGGTGGCTGCTGCTGGAAAATAGCTAGATAATTAGAAGAGTCATCCCTCCTCCCCCCTGGGAAATGCCAGCCCGAGGTGGAGGGCTGTGGTTCCCCCCCCCTCCTCTGTTACTGGTGCCAAGGCTTCAGGAGGGGGTGGAAACTGCAAACTTACAAACTCCTCTGCTTGGGATTCCTCTGCTTGCTCAGCCAAGTGAGGAATCTCTGGTAGAGTGAGAGGCTTGGGTTTGTGAGGGAAAAGCTGATGGAATCGTTGAACCAGCGCTGGTGCATGCACATCTCTGGCATTCTCCCACGTGCGCTCTTCCTCAGGGTACCCTTTCCAGTGTATTAAATATTGGATGCCCCTTCTCCTCCTCCTAGAGTCCAGAATTTCCTTGACTTCATATTCCTCCTCCCCCTCCACAATTACTGGAGGTGGGGGGGGGCAGTTGTGATCGCAAGTTACTTGGGGGAGGATCTTTGGCTAGCAAGGCTCTGTGAAAGACTGGATGGATTTTCATGGATGCTGGCAGCTTTAAGCGATAAGCCATTGGATTTATCTGTTGTACCACAGTGATTTACCATGCCTCTATACCTAAAAACATGGTCCATGAACAACTGCGCTGTGGCTTGCGCAGATGGGAGGCCCTTGCAAGGAATCAAATGTGCCATTTTAGTGAAAAGGTCCACCACCACTAGTATAGAAGTCAGCCCCTGGACCGGGGGTAAATCAGTGATGAAATCCATGGAGATTGTATCCCAAGGCTGACTGGGGGTGCGTAGGGGTTGCAAGAGTCCTGTGGGCTTCCCTGGGAGAGGCTTGGCTCGTCTACAGGTATGACAAGAAGCCATCTGATTTGGCATGGGGTGAGGGACCTGGCGTTTTGTAGAAGCTGTAAATTCTTATGATTGGTGCAAACTTTCACAGGAAAGGCTGCACCTTCTAGCCAGTACCTCCACTCTTGGAATGCTGCTTTAATTGCTAGCAACTCCTTGTTAAAAACATCATAGTTTCTCTCTGCTGGTGAGAGCATGCATGAAAAAAAGGCACACGGAAGCAATGTACTCTCGGTTTTGTTTGTATATTGCAATAACACTGCCCCAATGGCAATATCGGAAGCATCTGAATGCATTGTGAATTGCTTCATGGGATCAGGGTGCTTTAACAGCGGCTGGGATGCAAAGAGTTGCTTAAATTCTTGGAAGGCTGTTTGCTCTCTCTCCCCCCAAATGAATGTTGATCCTTTCTTCAAAAGCTGTGTGAGGGGTTTAGCCCTGTCACTAATTTTTTTTATGAACCTCCTGCAAAAATTGCAGAACCCTAGAAATCTTTGTACATCTTTCACATTTCAGGGGGGTTGCCAAGAGAGAATTGCCTGGACCTTAGAAGGATCCATGAATATGCCTTCTGTTGATACTTTATAGCCCAGGAAATGTAATTCAGTTAATTCAAAGGCACATTTCTCTAGCTTGGCGAACAGCTTGTTCTCCCTCAGTCTTTGTAAGACATTATGTACATGGGTTACATGAGTTGTAGCATCCTCAGAGAAAATTAATATGTCATCTAGATAAATGACCAGATACTTATCTACTAAATCAGAAAAAAATTGATTCATAAATTGGGAAAATATGGCTCCTGCATTAGACAAGCCAAAGGGCAAAACAAGGTACTCAAATTTACCAAACCTGGTGTTGAAGGCAGTCAGATATTCATTCCCCTCTTTCATCCAGATCAGATTGTACGCATTCCTGAGGCCCAACCTAGTAAAAATGCGTGCTTTCTGTAAGCGATCCAGCAGATCAGATATTATCTGCATGGGATAATTTTCTCTTTTTTTGTGAGTTTATTGAGGGGATTGAAATCATGGACCACTCTCATGGGTGCCTCCTGGTTTGCCGGTGCCAACGGGTCAGGCTTCTTTGGTACGAAGAAGGTAGGAGCAGACACTGGGGAAGTAGATGGTCAGATGAAACCCTTTTGGAGATCAGAATCCAAGTAATCCTTTAAGGTGGCTAGTTCCTTGGGAGACATGGGATATTGTTTCCTTGCTGGAATCCTGGCTCCTGGTATCAACTCAATGGTGCAATCACAGTCCCTATGGGAAGGGTATTGCTGTGGCCTCTTGTTTGCTGAAAACGTCTGCGAAATCTGCATACTTGGCTGGGAACTGGACCCCCCCTGCTTCCATGACTGCGTTGGTTGCTGGAGAGAGGAGAGCAGCTTGAATCTTGTGGTGCTGGCATTCCTTAGCTGGGAAGGAGATTGCTCCCATAGTCCAGTTCAACAATGGGTTGTGGATCTTCAGCCAAGGTGTGCCCAGGACTATAGGCACATTAAGTGATGCCGTAACATAAAGTTGGATCCACTCAGTGTGGTCTCTCATTGTTAGTTGCAAAGGTTCTGTGAACCTTCTAATCGGCCCTGCCTTGAGGGGCTGGCTGTTAATGGACTCCACTTCTATGGGACATGGCAATTCTATGGTCGGGATGTTGAAGTCTTGTATGGTCTGTACATCAATAAAATTGGTGGAAGCTCTGGAATCCACAAGGGCCTCTAGCTTGACCTCATGCTCTGGGTTTACATGCATTATTACTGGTAAGTAGTAAAAGGATTGCCTGGAATCCTCGGAATGAGCCCTTCTTAATTGATTGATGGTCTCCCTGCTGAGCTCTGTGGAGGGAGACTGACAGTGTTTCCCTGGTTGGATGTAGAGGTGGAGGTGGCTCTTGTTTCAGCTGCTTGCCCTGGGGCTCTTACGGAATTTGCTTGGCTTCTCGCTGGGCAAGCTCTCACCATGTGCCCCTGGACTCTGCAGTAGAAACAGAGGGCGCTCTCTCTCCTTCTCTGTCTCTCAGCCTCGGAAATAAGCCTCCTGCTTGCCCCGATCTGCATCAGCTCCTCTTGTCCTGAGTAAGGAGATGCTGCAGAGAGAGCTGGAAATCCTGGAAGCATCCTGAGGCCCCTGCCTCTCCCCGGCTGCATCTGTCTGAGCTCTTCTAGCCTGGCATCTATGACCACAGACAACTGATATAAAGCTTCTAGGGTAGCTGGTATTCCCTGGCACACTAATTCATTTTTAATTTCTTCATCCAGCCCCTGTTTGAATTGGTCTTTCAAGGCCCTCTCATTCCAGTCCAGATCTCCTGCTAACAGCTTGAAATCAGCAATGTAGATTCCCACTCTCTTGTTGCCTTGCTTGAGCTTCCGAATTTCCTGGCTGGCAGTGACCTCTCTGATTGGGTTGTCAAAGTGTGCTTGGAACCCTGCCAGAAAATTCTGGTAGTCGTTGAGAATTGGGTCATTGTTCTCCACCATGGGAATAGCCCATTTGGCTGCTGGGCCCTTTAGCAGACTTAAAATGAAGGTGACTCTGGTTCTGTCTGTGGGAAACTCTGCCGGTCTGCTGTTGAAAAACATTGTGCACTGTGTGAGAAAGGTTCTCAACTGTCCTGCTTCTCCTCCAAACTTCTCTAGTAGACTGCCCTGGGATCTCAAGACTACTGGCAGAGCTGCTGCTGCTGCTGCTGGCACCGGTTGTGGGTTAATAGGAGCTGGTTGTTGTATCTGCTGTAGCATGGCTGCTTGTAATGTGTTGATCTGGAGATCTACTTGTTGTTGGTGTTGTTGCAGGGCTGCTGCCAATTGTTGGATAGCTTGCCGAATTTCCTGGTTTTCCGAAGACATTCTCCAAATGTCCCTCCTTTATTTTTCTTTGTTCCTCCCTCTTTCAATGGGAGTAGGAGTTTGTTAGGATTGTTGTCCTAACAGTCAGGAATCACGCTGAGATGAGGAGTAGGTCTCTAGTGTTTATTACTGCTACATAAGACAGAATCCTAACAAACTGAAGAAGCGTGGGAAAACCCAGACAGATAAACCCCAAAAGTTAAGGCGGGTCTGATCTGTCTCTCTTTGAATGGCTGCTTAATTCCTCAGTACTACGCATGCGTTTCCCCCCCTGGATAGAGGCCCCCTCCTGCTCACCATCAGTACTCATGACAATAACAAAATACAGAGATGATGTTAAACTGATGACTTGTGCAAGATGAGCCCATCAGGAAATATTTCAAACATGTACTTGCATCATGACATATGATGTAGATATGTAAGTTGTACCATTGGAAAGATGATAAGGCCCTGCAGTTTTATAAGAGTTTTGATAGTTTCATGGAAAAAAAGTCTATAAGACTGCTATATGGAATTCCCATTTCAGAGGCTGTATTACATTAAATACCAATTCATGGAGGAACAAACATGAAGTAAATTTTACAATGAAATCTTGCTTGACACTGTTCAGATAGACTTGATGAACTTTCCTCTCATAAAGATCTCTTCGTAATCTCATGACATCATAATCTTATTCTTATGATGCTATTATTTATGACTGAAGTAAATCATAACTACTATATATGAATACTTTCCAGACAGATTTTATAATAAATGATAAAACAGTGCTGAGAAGTAGTGGTGATGAAAACAATTTGGTTCGAAGACCAGAAAATAATGATAGTGTGTGTAGTGTTGACTCCTGGCGACTGCCTGGACTAGCCCCTGCAGTTTTCTTAGCAAGGTTTCAGAACTGGTTTGCCATTGCAATCTTCCCAGAGTTGAGGGAGAGTGACTGGCCCAAGGTCACCCAGCTGACCTTGTGCCTAAGGCAGGACTAGGACTCACTGTCTCCTGGTTTTTTAGCCTGATACCTTTACCCACTACACCAAACTGGCTCTCTAAATAGTGATGGCCCTTGGCTTAAAAGACTTGAGAACATGGGTTAGGAAAAGTTATGCAGGATGGATCTATCACTAAATACCTAGTCACCATAATTTACAAGTTCACAGGTAATATACCATGGATGCTAATTGTTTGGCAGCAGTCATAGGAAAGAGGTTTCCCTGCTTGCAGACTTTCTGGAGGCATTTGATTGGTTACTGTGTGTAGCAGGATACTTAATGGACTACTATATCTAGAAAAATTCTCTAGTTCTCTCCTTTTCTTTTGGAGAAATATCATGTATATTGGACAATCTGTTCAGAGTTCCCATCTCATTCATGGCAATACTCTCAAAATGGAAGAGAAGCAGCATTTTCAAAGTCCATTTTTTAAGTCCACTATGGAAATACTGTTGTTCTCTAGCAAGTATATGAGTTTTACTTGTGCTTTTCAGCATATATTTGAATTAGGTCATGATATATAATTAAACCAGGAATTATTCTAATAAGAAATTATTCTCTATCTTTTTTTTCTAAAACCAGAATCAAACCATTATAGTATGAACTTTATTGTTATTCTTCATCAACTATGCCCAGCCAAGGCTGTATTACTGCTTAATATGATTAAGCTTAACATGATCATCTATTACTCATTGGAGAATGTTCAGATAAAGAAATCTATTACTGCCATGAACTACCAGAATTGGTACAATTCAGGATTTTTTCTTTATTTCACCATTTCAACTATATATATAGATGAGGTTAAACAATTGTAGAAAATAAATATTAATACTGAGATGCCCTCTGGACAGTCACTCATGCCCTGGTCATCTCCCATATAGACTACTGCAATGCACTCTACATGGGGCAACCCTTGAAGAGTATCCAGAAGTTTCAGCTGGTCCAGAATGCAGCCGCGCAGGCAGTTATGGGTGCCCCAAGATTGGCACATGTGACATCACTGCTGCGCAAGCTGCACTGGGTGCCAGTTTGCTTCCAGGTCCAATTCAAGATGTTGGTTATGACCTTTAAAGTCCTACATGGCATGGGACCAGGATACCTGAGGGACTGTCTCATCCCCATAACATTGACCCATCCCACCAGGTCATGCAGAGAGGGCATGCCACGGATCCCGTCGGCAAGGGAGTTTCACTTGGTGGGATCCAGGAAGCGAGCCTTCTCTGCAGTGGCGCCTGCCCTTTGGAACATTCTGCCCCCTGAGGTGAGGTAGGCCCCTTCGCTTCTGACCTTCCAGAAGGGTTTGAAGACCTGGTTCTGCCGCCTCACCTGGGATGGGAAGGGCAACAGCTGTTCCTGGGGGTGGCTGGTGGCATAGAGCATTCCCTACCGAATGTAATTTCTCCCACTTGGATTTTATATTTATTTATTTAGTATTTTAGTATTTTGGATGTGGATTTTGTAATTTTTATATGTTGAGGTTTTAAGGGACAAATTTACTGTAAACTGCCCAGAGTACCCCCTTGGGGGGGAGATGGGCAGTAATAGAAATTTGGAAAACATTTATTTATTTATTTATTTGTTTGTTTGTTTGTTTATTTATGTATGTATGTATTTATGTATTTATTTATTTATTTATGTATTTATTTATTTATGTATTTATGTATTTATTTATTTGCCACTTTGGTAGGACAGCTACATACATTGTTTGTAATCTGATTTCTCATATCATTACTAATTCATTGGGTGCAAATACAATTCCAAGGAGAGGGGGAAAAAAAACTATAAAAGCCTGTCCTAATTTAGTGCAGTTCATCCCTGTAGACACCCCAGAAAGCTTCTTTATAATACATTTTACAATATCACCAAATGTATTTGGGAGTATAGTGCTGAGCATAGTTATCAAAACAGCTGCAACTACTTTACATACATTTTAGTAATTGTCCTTGCTAATTACAGTTGGGATGTAGAATTGGAGATTGCATAACATTAAAATTGGAAAAATTAAAACAGAGCCATTTTATGAAACTATTATGTTCTTTCAGGGACTGCCGATCTTAGTGAGGCATTAGCTAATTAAAAACACCAGGATAGTTCCTGAATAAACCATTAAAACCAAGAGTTACTTTCACAGTTGATTGGTACATGTCAAAATATTTTTTCTCTGTTTTGATCTCTGTGTGACATACATTATATATTGATAGGATACACAGTGAATAATTTCTCTGTGTATGGATATGGGACAAAGATGCATTGAATTAATGGGTCTTGAAAGAAGATTTTGTAGTGCTCTACTCCCTAAGTGCCATCTGTTCCAGTTTTCCAATTTGTTTTAAAATGTATTTTTGACAGGAAATAACTTCGTAAAAAACAAAGAGCCCAGAAAAAATAGCAAGTTATAGAAAATCAAAACAGAACTGTAAGAACTATTTTAAATAGCTAGAAAAGTTATGCTATTGATCAGCAATCATAGGTCATACATCTAAATGATTCTGGGGCAGCATTTTTGGTGAATGCAGAGAGCTGTGCTGTTGAGTCACAACTAGTCCACACAGTTCATAGCAATCTAATGATATGGATTATAAAAAAATATTATTTAATCATTATCTACACAATCTCTGTATGCAAGACACTTTCTAAAATGCAAGCAGGTTAATTAAGATACAGGATCCCTGTAATTTTTAATCCAGGGGGAATGGCTAAAAAAAATATTATACAGATCCAGAAAGACAACCCTACACCTGATTTACAGCTATGCATTGCGGATACAAATTGTTTGTCAATATTTTTTTTTTTCCTTTTTCAAAAAAGGGACCAAAAAATAAGACCTTTGAGAATATAGCCAATTTTGGGGGGGAGTTCATTTTTCCTAATATAATTTCCAGGCTTTTTTAAAATTGTTGTTGTTTCTGTATACCAATTCTTTAATATTGGTATATGTTATTTATACTGTTGTTGTTGTTGTTGTTGTTCAGTTTAACATAACTTTTAAAAATTAAAAGGGGGAAGCATCAGAGAAAGTGAATGGAGTGGGGTTACACAGGAAGAATGAAAAATATTTCAGTTACAGACTCTGGATTAGTTATACTGGGATATTAGGCTTAGTGGTTGTATCAAAGTCTTCATGGGGAGGGAGGGAGGGAGGGAGGACACAAAAGCATTCTGGAGGCAGTTCCAAGTGTAGCATTTATTTATATATGCATTTAAATATGTTATAAATATGTCATATAGGTATTTGTAGGACATCCTACAAATATCTATATAACATATAGGATCATTTTTGTCCTATGTAAGATAGCTTTTTTCAGCAGTTTGTCCAGCTGTACATAGAGAAGTTTTTCCAACTTTCCCAACAGCAATGGGGTCCAGAGCACTCCATTTATGCCTGTCAGCTATGTCACAGAAGCATCTGTTATGGCATTTGTCCTAAATTTCATTCACATTCCACATTGCCATTAAGAAAGCAATGAAATTTCTTAGAGAAGGGGTTTAGCACACACAGTAGTCAAGCTAGTATGGAAAGGAAACTGGAATCGAAGCCATTTAGAGCTTTAAAGGTGAATACCTCTACTATGAATGAGATTCTGAAATGCATAGAAGTTAAAGATTGGACTATGTTGAGAAATGTAATTTAAATGCAGTGACAGGAGTTTCAGAAAAACTCCAAGACAGATTTCCAGAGTGCATAGAAGACACTGCCCTTGTTAGGATGGTGCTGAATCTGACAGATGGAGATGAAGATGGAGATGGAAAGAAAATATTCAGTCACTATCAGCCTAGTGTGGAATTACACTCTGAGAAAATAGAACACCTTTATCTCTGAGCATATGGTATAAAGATTGTTCCATAGAGATGAGATTCTCAAGGGGAAAAACATCAATGCAGGAAGAAATTTTGAATCACAATTTATTTATTTATTTATTTATTTATTCATTCATTCATTCATTCATTCTTCATTCATTTATTCATTTATTCATTTATTTATTTATTTATCATATTTTTCCACCGCCCATCTCAAAAACAACTCATATTGACCAATTAAAGGACAAGGACAGGTATTACTGGACTCCTGGCAACATTTCATATTCCTATCAATGAGGCCTCTTGTAAAAAAAAAGAGAGAGAGAGAGAGAGTCTGTTTGTCTGGAGAAATGAGAATGAACAAAGCTATGAAGAAAAGCATCAAATTTGTAGATAAATGTCTAATTCTGAATATTTTAATCAAAAGGCCATACAGTGTCCTGTGCCAGCCAATGCAAATCAGAAAGCTAAGCAAATACAAGTCTAAAGGCTTGCCATGTCACTAACTTCCTGAGAATAGCTGAAGATTTGCTTTGAAATCTGAGTTATCATCTTCCAGTAGCAGGAGAAAGGCATAGTTGGAGATACAGCATTGTCTGTAACACTCCAGGGTTGAATGAGGGCAAGGAGTAAGAGTGACCAGAACAACATCTGGAGCCAGAGAGTTGTTTCTAATGGAGAGGCAAAGGCCTAGAGGCTGCTTGTATATGGCCTCAGGTGCTGGCATGGCTTGATTAGGGATGTTATTGCCCTCTCTTCTCAAGGACACATGCTAATCACCATTGATTTGCCCTTTGCAGCTACCAGCATGTTCTAGGCTAGGTGCCCTGCTAGAATCTGGCTTTCATTATCTAAATCAGGTCCCATCTGCTTAGGTGCACTGTGTCCGGAAACTGGCATAGGTATCTGATTGCCTCCTGATTCTTCAGGTTTGTCTTCAACTTCTGACTCGGGATTCAGAGGAGTCTACAACACACAGGATGAATCTCTTTACACTTAGCTTGCATGAGATGGAAAGAAATAGAGCCATCAAAAATTCTGAGAGATGACCATACTTATGGCAACAAATCCTATGATTAGGACCTACACTCCTAGCACAGATTTGTGTAACAACTCATAAAAATGATTGGGGAATCTGCAAACCATGTTTTTTTTTTTTTTCAGTTTATAATTGATTTAGTGCATCTAAAAATGCATACTCTTTCTAGTGGTTACATATCAAGCAAAGTGGAAACCTATGGAAACCAATATGATACAGAAAACAACTATAAAAGAAAGATTGCTATATGCAAGAAAAGCAGGTCAATAGAGTTGTGAAGATATAATAAACCACAATAATCAATAAACTTCATTTCAGTTAAAGACCACCATAACATGAATAATACTGCAGTGATACTACTAAACTGCCTAAGTGATAAAATTCAGTCTATAAAATAATATAACATTATTAGTAATAATAAGAATTAACATTTTTAAATTATATTTCTAAAAATTGTTAAAGATAAAATTTGGTCTACTGATTAAACTGCTGGAGTAGGAGTAGGGAAGTTCTAGTTGGTAGACTCTGGTCCAGTCACTCTCAGTTCTAGGAAGAAGAAAGGAATAAGTCATCGCCTCTGACAAGTAGGCAAGGAACTGTTGAGATGAGTCTATAATGAAGTAAAGCTCACGAGTCCAAGCAGATAGGAAAATGAGGTGACATAAAGGAGTACTAATAAAATATACATAAAAAATAAAGAAATGCTCACCGAACATAAATCTGTACCGTGTAATCAGCCCATGGAACCTGTCCTAACAGTCAGGAATCACGCTGAGATGAGGAATAGGTCTCTAGTGTTTATTGCTGCTACATAAGACGGAAAATCCTAACAAACTGAAGAAGCGTGGGAAAACCCAGACAGATAAACCCCAAAAGTTAAGGCGGGTCTGATCTGTCTCTCTTTGAATGGCTGCTTAATTCCTCAGTACTACGCATGCGGTCTCCCCCCTGGATAGAGGCCCCCTCCTGCTCGCCATCAGTACTCATGACAGAACCAACATGATTAATCATATCATATCATATCATATCATATCTATCATCTATCTATCTATCTATCTATCTATCTATCTATCTATCTATCTATCTATCTATCTATCTATCTATCACATTTTGTAATAGTATGTGGGAATTACCTTGGGAGACAGGGGAAAGAAACTATCAGATAAGAGGTGGGGGAGCCCACATCTGCATAACAGTGAGAGAAAAGAAAAGAACCTCCCTAACTTATCAGGTGGTAAAAAGAGATGTCAGGAGGTTTGTACGTTCAGACTTGCAAGATTCTGTTAATGTAGCCTTTCAATAAAGTAGAATTAGCTCATCTGGTCATGTTTCCTGCCTGGTCTACCTGGGAAGGCTGACAAATTTGTAAAATACAGTACTTTATTCTCTTCCCACGCTTCTTTCTGTATGCCTATGCATGGACTTTATTTGTCACAGCTGTGGCACAGGTTTCATGATATATAATATAAATAATAGCTATTAACAGTTCTGTTAATTGAAATGTACAGTAACAGATGATTAAGGGCCTGAACCATGGCAATCAGAATGAAATGAGATAGGATTTAAAAAAACAAAACAAAACACCTCAGATGGAATATTGTTGGAGAACTAAAGTACTTCTGACATTAAACCTAAAGGACAGGCTGATAATCAAGTGTAAGATATGCATTCAGTTCTGTTAGTGAAGTGCAGATCAGTATTTTGAGGGTAGAGGCAGGAATCTGATTAATGGTACATATGATCTGGAGCTGGTCTTTAGCTTCAAAATTAGAATCATTATGAATCATTCAAAAACATTAATGATCAATTTTGACAAACAAGTATTTGGACATTAAGTTAGCTTAGCCCCTCCCCCTCCCCAAAAAGAGTGGTAAGAATCAATAAATGGGTCAGGTCCATTTCTATCTCATTAATGCAGAAGGGAGTAAAATCCAGTGAAGGCTTTTATCAGAGGAAAGCTGATTTCTTCCATACTCCCCATCATCCAACAGGTCCAGTGCCTCTTCCTACAGTATTCTGGAAGGTCTTCAGCCCCCCAGAACAGATTTTTCTAAAGCTAAAAGAGGCTTCAGACTGAAGGCATATGTCATCAGGTCAAATTAAAATCTCCTTTGGGTAAAGCTTAACCCCTGGTGATTTCATGGACATGAAGTACTATGTAAGCCCCAACCTTGATAAGTTTCAAGTCCAGACTAGGTCAGCCAGGTTCTGCCAACAGTTGAGATTGAATAGGAACTATTTATAGGAACACTGAATCCCATCCTATATCTCTGTAGTGTAAATGAGATATTTTGTTTGCTGCACACTTTGTTTGTTGTATGTAGGTTTTCCCTGAAATAACACCCTTAGCACAGAAACATAGAATGTAAATTTTAGTACTCAAAAATGCTAATGAGGGTGTAGAGTATGAGTCAACCATCATGACTTTTAAGGCTTTATTCTGCAGCACCACAGTCTGGAAAGTGTCCAATGAAATATTTCACTTGACCAACATCTCAGAGCTTTTTAATGAATCAAGGAGAGCTTCTTGCATACATGGATCAACTCGTTGCTCTCCCACCAGTCGTATTTGGCAGGGTGCAGCAGACCATAAAATTGGAAAATAGATACTGTAACTTCATTCAGTGAACACAAACCATAGAAGGAAATTTAACGTTGTTCTGTGGATTGTGAATGATTTAAAACTGAGCAGGCTCTTCAAAATTCACTTTTTTCCTATAACTTCCAATTTTTTAAAAGTACCAGTTACTTTTTTTTCCCCTTTTCTCCCACAGATCACAATATACATATATTTTAAGGAAAGCTTGTGAATAAAAAACACATCACATTTATAGAGTGCTTTTATACTGTTCAGAACAGTCCTCTTACCTTGTTTCAATAATGAAATATCTCAGACCAGAGACCAATAAGACTATTTATTTAATGAAAATTAAAAGATGATAAAAATAAGTACATGAGAATACTATTGTTATACAGTACAGGGGGTAGAAAAAAGGATCTCTCGATGGCTGAAAGAAGATGTGTCATGGGAATTCTTGATGTGTTGATGTTCTTGTCAAAGCAGGGACAATGTGATCTGAAGGGAGAGTTAAATCTGTCCCCTTTGTCATGGTCAGATCATGCCCTGGTGGCCCTGAGAATCTCTTATGCTGCCCCCCTCTGCAGGGAGGCAGGACCCATTCAATTGGTCTGCCCCAGTGACTGATGGATTCGATGGGGTTCCAAGAGGCTATAACCAAGGATCTGCTGCACACTCCAGCAGAGGCCCTGGATACTGCCTGGAATAAGGAGGCAGCCAGGGCCTTGGACAGGATCGCGCCTGTACGACCTCTCCTGACCCATTGAACCTGACACTCCCCATAGTTTACAGAAGAGTTGAGGGTTCTGAAGAGGATTAAGAGACATCTAGAGCACAAGTGGAGGAAGACAGGGACCAAATCTGACCAAACACAAGCTAGAGCCGCTATCAAAGCCTACCTTGTGGTGGCAAGACCAGTGGAACATCAATATTTCTCCTCTCTTATTGCATTTGCAGAATGACCCCCAGTGGCCCTGTTTAAGATCATCTGATCCCTATTGGGGAAGATGGGTCTAGTAACCCACCTACAGGGCTGCGCAGAGGAGTTTTCCAGGCATCTGGAGGATAAAATTGCTCAGATTCATGCCAAGTTGGATGCCAAGCATGGGCATGTTACGGACCATGGCCTGGGGAGATTCCTGAGGACAGTACTTACCCAGTTATCTGGGAACAGTTTGATCCTATTGGGCCGGAGGAAGTAGACAGGGTCCTCTGGACTATAAATGCCACCACCTACCAATTAGATTCATGCCCCTCCTGGCTGGTGAAGGCAGCTCAGGAGGTGACGTGTGGATGGGTCCAGGTGATGGTGAAATCATCCTTGAGGGATGGAGTGTTTCCAACAACTTTTAAAGAGGTACTGGTGCACCCCCTCCTCAAGAAACCATTTCTGGATCCCACCATACTGGACAATTTCTGTATAGTCTCCCATCTCCTGTTTTTAGGGAAGGTGGTTGAAAATGTGGTGATGTTGCAGCTTCAAAGGATCCTGGATGAAACAGATTATCTGGACCCTTCTCAGTCGGGTTTCAGGCCCGGATATGGGATGGAAACAGCATTGGTCGCACTTTTGGATGATCTGTGGTGGGAGCAGGATGGGGGCAGTGCATCCAACCTTGCTCTTCTTGACCTATCAGCAGCTTTCAATACCATCAATCATGGTGTCCTTTTGGGTCAGCTCAGGGAGTCGGGGGTGGATTGTGCAGTTTTGCGCTGGTTCACTTCCTTCCTCCATGGCTGGTCCCAATCACTGTAGATAGGGAGCGAGAGATCTGGCCCACGTCCCCTCCTTTGCAGGGTGCTGCAGGGTTCGCTACTCTCTCCACTCCTTTTTAACATTTACATGAAACTTCTGGGTGAGATCATCCATCACCACAGGATGAGGTATCATGAATATGCAGATGATACTCAATTATACATCTCCATCTCGGGTGACTTAAGTGATGCTGTGACCACCCTCTGTCGGTGCCTGGAGTGTGTAGGGGTCTGGATGTACCAGTTGAACCCTGGCAAGACAGAGTGGCTGTAGGTTGAGGGCTGTTCGGCATCCAGGAACTTACCATCTTTGGTTCTGGATGGGGTTGCACTGCACCAGACAGATCCTGTGCAGAACCTGGGGGTTCTCCTGGACTCATGACTCCTGCTCGAAGAGCAGGTGGCAGCAGTGGGCAGGGGAGCCTTTGCCCAACTTCATGTTGTGCACCAGTTATGCCCCTTCTTAGATCAGGAAGCCCTCTCTTCACTCCAGGTCCATGCTACATACGTTTGTCCATCCAGGATTTTATATATTTTATATTTTATATTTTTGTGATGCATTTGTTTGTTTGTTTTTATTTTAATCTCTTGTTATTTTAACTGAATTGTAAACTGCCCAGAGTCACTTGGTGAGATGGGCAGTGAAGAAATGTGAGATATAAATAAATAAATAAATCATTACAATGATCAATTAATTAATTAATTAATATGATTTATATAGCCATCCATCTCACACAAGTGACTCTGGGTGGCTTACAAGATTCAAACACACAAAACCACCAAACATACCCTGTTGCATGATAAAAGGAGTCAGTGCAGCTATGAAGTATCTATTGCTGAAATACAAAATAACAGATAACTTTCATGTATCTTGTAGATATGGTAAAAAGAAGAAAATTCCATCTTACTCTGAAGAATTATACATTACCTATCCCCACATTAAGATTCATGTCAGGGTAGATTGAAGAAAAAAAAATGCAATAGCACACACAGTTTGCATGCAAAATCTCTTAGATTTAGTCTCTACATTTTCTGGCCAGACATAGAAAATATTTCTCTCAGAAATTCAGAGGAGTCACAGTTAATCAGTCTGCAGTCACAGCTAATCAGATCAAGTGGTTCAATATAAAGCTAGGGGTGGATATTGGTACTGTTTCTCCCATACTATTTTGGCATTTTAGTAACATGAAAATCAATCAATCAATCAAGTTCTCCCACACAGTGTAGATGTTGCTTCATCCCACATTATGTTTTTCCTAACATTTCTTTTTGCCTGGCTTATGAAGAAAGTTCTTTATTTTTAGAACATGAACACACCTGGAGAGTCCAGGTGCAAGCATTTCCAGCATGAACAGACAGTGTTGTAATTGGTGTCGGTCTGCTTGTAACTGTTAACATTAAGCATCCTGTTAGGGGTGAGGAAGAGGAGCAAGTCTAAATAGTAATTATTCCATTCTATTCTGCTCTGGCTAGACCACAACTCACACACTGCATTTATTTCTGAAGAATTCAGACAAAATGGATCAAGTTCAGAGAAGGACAGTGGAGCCTGCGAGATGAAGTCCTATGATAAAAGACTGTAAAAATGAGATACATAGCAGACAGCCAATGATGACATTTGTATAGGTGAAATCATCAGAAGCAACGGTCCATGTGGTTCCCTATTTTTCCCTAATGCTGCATCGTCTTGAAGGGAATGAAAAGTCACAGAAGCTTCTCCACCACAGTCCATCCCTTTTTTAAGCTTCTTATAACCCTGCCCCTTCCACAACATGACCAGATCTTCATTGGTAAGCCTTTTAGAGTCAGAGGATACAGTTCATTTGAAAACTAGAGTTCCTACTTTTCTCCTTCATTATTTTGGGAAAAGGCTGCAGAAAAGTAAACGTTTAATGTTTCTTCATCTTCTCCAGGTAGTGGACCTATCATGGCCTTGTCCCTCATCTTAATCAGAAACATCACACACAGACCCCCCCACACACAACCCCCCCCCCAAATCAATTATCTAACTGATCTGTGCAAGACTTTATTTGCACATCCACACGCTCCAAAGCTCTCTCTTTGAAATCAAATCAAAAGCAGGTTGGCCTGTTAGGTTCAGAGTGTGTGTATATGCATGAAATAAATACAGAAATAAGCACTGCACCACCCTATCTTTCAGCCACACTCCTCTAATTACAGTTTATTTTAATTATTATTATTTGATAATAACATTCCAGTCAAAGAAAAGAATCAGTAATATGGATATGATAAACGGCACTAGTTCTTTATTGAAAAATTCAAACTTACCAAATGACAGATTTTAAGAAGTGAACAAATACAGGAACGATGTACATTCAATGAAGTATGTAAAAACCTCCACTTTAATTTATATTTGGACATTTTCTATTAGCATTTTTCTTCTTCAGCATGATTGTAAGGCTGCACCCATCTGGAACTAATTTGAAAATTGGAGGTTAATGGTCAGAAAAGATGACTTGTTCCAATTACATAGAATATTTTATAAGTTCATTCTCTGAGCAGGTTCCAAGTGTAAAAGCTGTTTCTACCTGTCTGTCAGTGACCAAAATAATTAAGTTTTTAACTGTTAAGTTGTTAACATATAATTACTATGACATTAATGCATTTACATGGATGGAATAGTTCTGCAGATTTCTTTGTATAGATGGGAGATCTCTGTTGAGCAGGCAAATGTCTATTTAATAAACACTGTATGTTAAAATAATTATGTAAGGCACCAAATTAAGCTTGTGTGGCTGCAAGTTTCTCTGTTTCTATCCTGCACTGGTAAGTTCCTGTGTTTTCTTCTGTGATTAGGGTTTTTCCCAGACAGAAAAGGGGGCTTTTTTTCCACCTGTGCATTGTTCAGTGATGAATGTTTTAAAGTTTAACTGTTCAAGCCTCCATACCTGGAAGAAGATAGAAGGGGAAAATGGAAAATGGTGGTAGTGGTAAATACTGTATATGGGTGAACTTGCCACCTTCGCTTTCTTCACTTTCAATAACAAGATATTTCTGTTCCATTTACTGAAGACATGTACAAATGTTGGCAGATTTAAAAAAAAATGGAATCAAACACAATTCTTCCCCATCTATACTAGCTAATTTTAAACATCACATCCACTGCCAGCTTGGAAAGTACAATTTTATATCAGATAGCCTTTATACAAATCATCTAACCTTCAAAACAGGCAGAAATCCCTGGGCTATGCAACAACATATATATTTAAGGCTGCATTCCACAAAGAAAGGAATAGTTATTACACATAGAATACATGTTTACTCTCTGGAACATATTTGATTTATTTATTATTTATTATTTAGGCATATATGCTGCAACAATCACTACCAGCACTGAGTGGCATATAAAGTACTCCGCAAAACATGTGAACACATAATCTGTCCTTAGAAACTGGAGTACTAGCAAAACTCTAGGATCACAATGTCATTTATTCATTATTTTTTCAAATTTCTATCACCGCCCATCTCTCCCAAAAAGGGAATTCTGGGCAGTTAGTTAGTTAACAATAGGGGCAAAAAGAAGAACCTGAAGTCATGCATTGAAAAATTCTGCATTTTTTCCTTATTCTGCTTTATGACAAGGACATTTTTTTTTTTTTTTCATTTCCATCTTACTTCTGTTTCCCAAAGCCAAAAGACATACTGGTAAAATTCTTATGTATGATGTGCAGAAGTCTTCCATTAAAGTTAATAATGAGGTCTGCACATCCTGTTTTTCATTGTACTATTTTCTTTCCAGCATTTTTCAGTTGCCCAGCTTCCCATATTTAACCAAATCTCAGGGAAAAGCCATCATCAAAAACATGATGAAGGAATATCTCCTATGGTTCTTTTTCAGATTAGGAAATGTGGTCCTCAGGAAGGCTGCAGAATATTGGACAGAGGTACAGAATAGTGGACAGAGGTGTAGCAGAAAACAATAACTGCACTATCTACCACATTAAGAAAACTAATGAACATTTTTCAAAGACAGCAATAGCAAACAAAGCAGCAATAGTAGTTAACAGTAGACATCCACTAAACCATGAAAGATCTGTTGAGGTTTTCCTACTAACAATTAAGACTGCTATTGTATCAAATCATTTTGGCCAGGTGAAGGGGTTGTATTAGATTGTCTCCTCTCACGTGCTTCATGCAAAATAGCCTGGGGGGAGGAAACCTGCCCGGACTTGTTCTTACTTCCTCTTTTTTCTCTGCTGGCAATGTAGCCGAGCAAGGCTTGCTCCAAAGGGAGCTAAGTTCTTTAAATGTGTTTTGCTTTTGTTTTTGCTTTCTGTAAATAAATTATTTTTATAGAAATGCTTGGTGTGTGACTTTTTTGACCTCTCCTAGGCTAAAGGCTTTCCCAGCATCTGCCAACAGGTTATGTGCCCAGTAAGCCCAGTAAAACCCAGAGAGAAAAGAGAGATCACTCCACACCTCATGCACAATTTAAAGGCAGGTAGCAAAGACCTGTGAAGATTTTCTTTGGAGCTGCCTGGAGATTTTCCAGCAACTGCCGGTCTGCAGGACAAAGAAGCCAGCTGAGGTGACTTGCAAAAGAAGGAAGAAGCCATGGCTACCTCCCAGCCCTCAGCGATGCCTCTGGAGCACCTATCAGAGACCAACTATTTGAATTGGGCCCTGAAGATGGAGATGTATCTTCGCAGAGAGAATCTTTGGCTGCCAATTGGTGAGCAAACCCCCCAAAATCCCAGTGCTGAATGGCTGAGACAGGATGAGCGGGCTAGAGCCACCATTATCTTGGGAGTTGAGGACAATCAGCTAGTCCACGTGCGAGGCATGCAGTCTGCAAAGCAACTTTGAGACGCTTTGAGAGACTTATATGTAAAGGCAACAGCAGGGAGTAAAGTTACTCTGACGAAAAAGCTGTACAGAGCCTACCTTGCAGAAGGAGATAGCCTTCCTGAGCACCTGCAATATATTCAGCAGCTGTTTATTGAGTTGCAGGAGGGAGGAATGGAATTTACACCTCTCACAAAATCATATATCCTCCTGTCCTCACTGAATGAAACGTGGGACACGCTGATTTGTACCCTGGAGGCTATGCCTGAAGCAGACCTCACCCCATCATATGTTACACAGCGCTTACTCGCTGAATGGGAGAAGAGAGAGGAAAGATCCCCCCCCCATATCTTCTGGAAAGCTGCAAGACCAGAAAATGAGGGAAAAGAAGGGAAAAGAACCTGAGGCCACAGCGCTAGCCAGCCAGCGATGCTTCACTTGTGGTTCAGCTGGACATTTGCAAAGAGACTGTGCCATGAGACCCAAGAGTAGAAAGACAGAGAAGAAGAACACAAGGGCAACACAGAAGAAGGCTCTTCAGACAACCCAAATTGCACAGGTTGCTGAGAAGGGTAATTCTGATGTATGGGTGTTAGATTCTGGGGCCAGTTGTCATTTATGTAATTGTAAAAGCTCTTTTGTGTCACTGTCTAAAACTGAAAGACAAAGTGTATCTTTGGCTGATGGGTCTGTGACCAAAATTATGGGACAAGGTGACTTGTATTTATCCTGCTTAGGAGAAACTGTAAAAGGTGTGTTGTATGTGCCAAATTTACAATCAAACCTTTTATCTGTGGCACAATTGGCTGTGACAGGGTATATCATAACATTTAAGAAAAATGGTTGTGAGATACGTAAACATGGGAAATTGTGTGCTACTGGTATGTTGTACATTGTGCAAAATGCAAGGAAGCCAAGCTGCAAGGCTGCAGTTGGCAACACTCCATATCATGACCAATGTGTACACCTGATGCACAGGAGATTTCGTCATGCTAATTTCAAGTATATAGCACAAATGCCACAGCTGTGTGCTGACCTAAAGATAAAACCCTGTGATAAATACTTAGACTGTGTAGTTTGCAAAGAATGCAAAACACTAAAAGCTCCTGTGAGTAAGCACAGTGACAGAGTTACAACTAGACCTTTGGAAATTGTACACTCTGACATTATTGGTCCTTTTGCTCCAAGTCTTGGACAAGCAAGGTATGCAATGACCATCATTGATGATTTCTCAAGATACAGATTTATCTACATCTTAAAACATAAAGATGAAGCATTTGAGAAATTTAAGTTTTGTGACATGGGCAAATGGAAAATTCCCTAGGCCTGTATCTGCACTCCAATGTGATAGAGGAGGAAAGAAAATTTCTCACAAATTCAGAAGGTTCCTAGTGGAAAAGGGGATAGAACAAATTCTTTCTAACCCTTACACCCCTCAGCAAAATGGTGTTGCTGAAAGAAAGGGCAGAACCTTGCAAAATGCAATGGAATGCATGTTAAAAGATTCACGATTATGTTTTAAGTACTGGGGAGAGGCAATATCTACTGCCACTTATGTACAGAACAGGTTGTATAACTCTGTGATTCAGGACACTCCATTCCATTTGTTTTATGGTGTGAAACCAAAGGTAAGCCATCTTAGAGTGTTTGGTAGCACTGCATGGGTTCACATTCCAAAACAGCAGAGAAGGAAAGAAGGCCTCACAACAAAGAAAGCCATGTTTGTTGGCTATGAACAAAGCCAGAGGAGCTACAGGTTCATAATGGGAGAGAAATTAGTAATTAGCAAAAGCGCTTCTTTTGCTGAACAAAACTGGGGGAGATTAAATTCTAGCTCTCCAGTTGAACTGACCACCACAAGAGAACAGCAAGGACTTGCTGATGGTGATCTTTTGCCTGATGAGGACATTAAACCAGAAAAGCAAACTGAAGATCTGTCTGATGAGACAGATGCTTCTCAGGAAAGTGATAGGAGTCAAAATTTAAGCCCTGTATTACCTCGCAGATCTCAGAGGAGTAATAAAGGTGTTCCTCCATCACGTTTTCAGGCTGAAACAGTAAAGGCTTTTCACATATTCACAGAACCTGAGTCTTTAGAACAAGTGAATGCTTTACCACCTGAGATTGCACAAAATTGGCATTCTGCCATGCAACAGGAATTAGCATCCTTGAAAGAAAATAAAACATGGAAACTGGTAAATCTACCTCCCAATGCACGCTGTCTGGGTTGTAGGTGGGTTTTCAAACTGAAAAGGGATGCTGATGGCAAAATCCAAAAATATAAAGCAAGGTTGGTTGCAAAAGGGTTCACTCAAAGGAAAGATTTAGACTTTGACAAGACTTTTGCACCAGTTACTAAAGGTGAATCAATTAGATTACTGTTAAAAATTGCTGCACTCAAAGGAATGTCAGTTCACCACTATGACATTCAGACTGCATTTATCTATGGTGATTTAGACCACAGATTATACATGCAGCAACCCCCTGGCTATGAAAAAGGGGAGAATCTAGTCTGTGAACTGCAGAAGTCAATCTATGGGTTAAAACAAGCTGCTAGATCCTGAAACCAAAAAGTAGATGAAAAACTGCAGAATTTTGGTTTTGAAAAAGGAAAAGCAGATCCCTGTGTATATATGAAGAAGGACAAACAAGGCTGTATGTATCTGTGCATTTATGTTGATGATTTGCTGCTGTTCACATCAACAGAAAAACAAAGGCTTGATTTTGAAGCCTGCATGAAAAGCCATTTCATATTAAAAAGCCTTGGAGTTGTGACCAATTACCTAGGTTTGGAAGTACACAGAGACAAGGATGGTAGCTTTAAACCAACGTAGTAAAATTCAAAAACTCCTAGAGGATTTTAATATGCAAGACTGTAAACCAGTCTCTACTCCGATGATAATAGATTTTCAGAAAGATATAGGAGAAACTCAATTAACTGAGGCAGAGAACTATAGATCTGCAATTGGAAGTTTACTGTACATTGCAAATCATTCTCGCCCAGATATCTCAAATTCTAAGTAGACAGGTAGAGAAGCCTACATCTACTGGAAAAGCAGCATTGAAGAGGTTAATGAGGTATTTGCAAGGAACAAAGAATTATTGCCTGAAGCTAAATGCCTCTGGAACTGAGAAATTGCAGGCTTTTGCCGATTCTGACTGGGGAGCAGATGTCAGTGACAGAAAATCCACTTCTGGGATTTTAATTCAATTTGCTGGATCTAGCTTAGGCTGGCATTCTAGAAAACAAACACTTGTTGCTCTTTCCACTGCAGAAGCAGAGTTTTATTCTCTAACACAAACCTGTAATGAGGTTACATGGTTTAAACATTTGTTAAAAGACATAGGCATGGAAGTGAACCAGCCTATAACTGTTTATGAGGATAATCAAGCTTGCATTGCTATGGCAAAATCTGAAGCCTGCAGAAATAGAACAAAACATATTGATATTAGATATCAATATATCAAAGATATGATAAGCAAAGGAGAAATAATGTTAAAATATTGTGAATCAAAAGACATGATTGCTGATATTTTAACCAAACCTCTCCCTGTATCAAGACACAAAGAGTTGTCAGAGAAGATTGGTTTGCATCTTAATCTATAGTGTAAAAAGGGGAGTGTTGAGGTTTTCCTACTAACAATTAAGACTGCTATTGTATCAAATCATTTTGGCCAGGTGAAGGGGTTGTATTAGATTGTCTCCTCTCACGTGCTTCATGCAAAATAGCCTGGGGGGAGGAAACCTGCCCGGACTTGTTCTTACTTCCTCTTTTTTCTCTGCTGGCAATGTAGCCAAGCAAGGCTTGCTCCAAAGGGAGCTAAGTCCTTTAAATGTGTTTTGTTTTTGTTTTTGCTTTCTGTAAATAAATTATTTTTATAGAAATGCTTGATGTGTGACTTTTTTGACCTCTCCTGGGCTAAAGGCTTTCCCAGCATCTGCCAACAAGATCATCTTTCCTGAATGAATAAAACATATTAGCAACTTTTCTAAACCATTACATAAATACATAATATGCAGCTACAGAAACAAGTAATTACTCTGTTAGAGCTGGTCTGATCAAGTTTGGCAATTTGAACTTATTTGGAAAATATATGAAACTTGATTTGGATTTCTGAATCAATTTGGACTGATTGATTGTCCTCCCAATCCAAACTGTCCTCCCAATCCAAACTTGAATTAGTCTGCATCAATTCAGAGTGTCAAATCTTTGCACAGCCCAAGCAAAGGTACCGATCAGTAGCATATATGTAACTTGCGGGTATTGGATAGATTTGAAATGTGGCATAATTATGGGCTTCTTCAATGAGATCAAATTTCAAAACATTCACTCAAGACTTTTGAAATTTATAACAGAACTTTGCTTTTGTTTTGTAATTCTTTTGATTCAAGGGAATTAAAACAAAACAATCTTGAAATGGAAATACAGTCCAGTGTTTAAATTTTAAAGATCTGAGTTTAATTTATGCTGTTCCATATTATTGTTATTCCACATATTTCATCTCCATCTGTAAAATACAATATATTTCATTCATGGCTTGCCTATTTATTTATTTATTTATTTATTGCTATTTCTAATATTTGTTTTTATGTACACTTCCTCTTCTGTAAAAGAGTGTTTACCATTTCTTTGCATATTATTTCTTAACACTAATTTGCCCTTCTCATCCAAACAACAAACATATTGACCATTAAAGTTTGCTGCTTTCTGTTCCAAAATCTGTATTAGCTTTCTCAGTGGTGCAGAATCCATGCACATGTGAAACAACAGACAAAAACAATTTTCTGAACTATGAAAGCACAGGTCTTGGTTTTCTTTCAAATGCATCCTTTAAAAAAAAAAATGTTTACTGTTGACATTTCATAGGTAGAGAACTGAGGTGCCCTGAGAATAAACCTGCTTACCTGTAAAGAAACTGATACCAGATTTGCTACCATTCTAACAGAAATTATTTGGCCAGCAGAAAGCACCAAATATATTAATTTCTTACAGGTGTTGAACTGGCAGTTTTTAGAATATTGTTTCAGAATTACTTTGTGATTATTTAGATGGTCTACCCCCTTGGAGTGAGTTCAGTGTAAGATTTCCTCTATTCCTCACAATTCTGGTTGGAGAATGGGGTTTTGGGGACACCCACATGGATTTGGATGGTAAGAGGAGAATATTGTTGATGATTCTGATTTGTGGATTGTGGGTCATGGGGAGACACAGTAGGAGTGATGGTAACCAGACATCTAATTCTAACCCAGGATGGTTTGTCAGTGGTAGCTTGTTGAGGAAGAGGTAGTTAAGATGATTGAGTGGGATTTGAGAATTTGAAAGGGGTCAGAAGACAATGGTGGTCACCATCTCTCCCTCAGAAGTTCATTGTTTAAGAGAGATTGAGTGGCTAGGGGACCTACTCCAAGACAGGCTCTGTAGTTGAAGTCAGTACAAAGAGAAGTTAGAGATACTGTGTTGGAATGTGTCTCCAAAGGGAGAGGTGATGTGATGGACTACAGTAATGCAGCAGGTTCTCAGGAAGGAGGGAACACATTCCAAGGAGGGGGTTGAGACAAGAGACAACATAGTCCTGAGCTGGATCATGGGAAGAGGAAGAGATTTAGGATAGCCACTCCCTAGAATCCCCCAGGGTATATCCAATAAGTTAAAGTAATGCAGGTTTAGTCTGGCAAGATTCTGACTATATGGTGTAAGCAAATAAAGAACTATTGAGGTTTCAGCTGGCTTCTGACTCAGAAAGAGAAACCTATTCTGAGTCAGAAGGGGAAACCAAAACTTACCTGGCAGAACCCGGGAAAACAAAACCCAGAAGTGACTCAGCAGAGCTGGAGAAGCTTGAGACGCTGATTGACCAAACTTTGGAGGAGACTTTGAATCCACCAATCAGTGTGCAGGAAAGGCATGCAGAAAAGTGTGCAAAGGAAAAGGTAGCCCGATTGGCTGCAGAAGGGAACAGGTGTGCAAAGGATCGGAATAAAAGGCAGATGTGCGAAGAGCAAACTGCTGGAGACAACTGATCCTTCAAGCTCACAGCCACTACAGAAGAGACCTTAACTGCAACAGATGCCTTGCCTGTAGCCAGAGTGTAACCAGCACCGGCATCTTCTATCTCCGCAGAATTGCCTTCTTCACAAGCTGCTCCAGAGGATCTTCCTCTTGCTGTCCCTGCTGACCACAGCCTCACATCTAGCTCTGGACCTCGTCACCGCATTCCAGTGCAATCCAGGTGTGCACCCAACCTTGCTCCTAGCTCTCAGCCTTGCCTAGGAATTCCAGTCCAGTCCAGTCCTGCTTCCAGCCTGCAGTCTTGCCTCGAGTCTCCAGTCCAGTTCAGTCTTGTTTCCAGTTCTCAGCCTTGCCTGGGATCCCCAGTCCAGTCCAGCCTTGCTTCTAGAGACCAGTGTGGCCCAGACTCTCCAGTCCAGCCCAGCCTTGCTTCCAGAGGTCGGTGTTGCATTGACTGTTCAGCCCAGTCCCGCCTAGCCTCCAGAGCCACATCTTGTCCATTGGTTCCAGTTCAGTCTCAGTTCAGCTTGGTCCCATCTGTGTGCCACCTCACAGATGCTTGCCTCCAGGTCCTGCCTTGCCACGCACTCTAGCTTCATCAAGCCCAACAGCTTCAATCAGTGAGTTAGCTGAATTCTGCCCTGCTATTCTGCCACAGCCTGATCCTGCAGCCTTGCCTGTTCTTTTGTCATTGCCTGGGTAGTCTTGATTCAAATGGCCTTGCCTTATTATTCACCAGGACTTTACCTATTATTCACCTTGCCTTATTATTCACCAGGACTATTTATTACCGTAAATAGTTATTTTAAATAAAGAGTTTTGATAATAATTCTGTCTGGCCACCTCATAGTCTGAACAGGACAAGAACTGAACTTTGGCTGGTTTGCTTCTGTGTTGTTCTTGGGCTGAGCCTGACAGATACTGTGGCATACTAAGGAGCATCGTTCCCTCCTGAGCTCCTGGACCTCACTGAGGAGCTGGTGTTGGAATCCCCTTGGCTTTTAGTGCTGAGAAATTTCAGTCTTCATGCCCTGGGTAAAATTCATGGCCTCCATGACAAACAATATTTGGCCTAGTTCATGCAAGAGGTGATAGTTTAGATCTGGCCTTCAACTCAGAAAAGTTCATAATTGATATAAATGTGGAGGACATTACTCATCATCCACACTGACCTTTGCAGAGTGCAAGACTAATTAGTCCATCCTAGCACTATGGATGCATTAGACTTCCTGCAAGCAACAGGGTGGGGGTGGGTGGGTGGGGGTTCACAGTGATTTGGTGAACAGTTCCATCAGGCACCAGATGGTCTGCTTCCATAGTCTGCATTTATACCATTATAAGGGAAGGTCTTCATATTTTGCTTTATTTAATTATTCTTTTGATTTGGATTGTTTTTATGATAGTAGTTTGTATTTTCTTAGTTCCAAACCACCAAGAGACATTTTGCAGTTGATATAAAGATAATGTAAGTAAATTTTCTATGATTTTCTCCAAATCCTACAAATCAAGAAAAAGTGGGCTGAACATTTCAGCCACATTCACTCTGGTATTGTTAGGTGACTGCCATGGCTCCTGAAGCCTTCAGACATCAGGAATTTGGCCCCATCTTCCCCTACAATAGCACCTTTGTTAAATCTTACGTTGTAGCAACCATCTGAGAATAGTCTTTCCTTCCTTCCTTCCTTCCTTCCTTCCTTCCTTCCTTCCTTCCTTCCTTCCTTCCTTCCTTCCTTCCTTCCTTCCTTCCTTCCTCCTTCTTCCTTCCTTCCTTCCTTCCTCCTTCTTCCTTCCTTCCTTCCTTCCTTCCTTCCTCCTCCTTCCTTCCTTCCTTCCTTCCTTCCTTCCTTCCTTCCTTCCTTCCTTCCTTCCTTCCTCTCTCTCTCTCTCTCTCTCTCTTTCTTTCTTTCTTTCTTTCTTTCTTTCTTTCTTTCTTTCTTCTTTTTCTGTCTCTCTGTCTCTCTTCTTTCTTTTTTTGTCTGTCTCGCACACACAATCTTTCATTCAGTCTTTAAAATAATTTCAACACCTGAAACAATCATGTCCCAATTATCCCAAAAATGTCTTGCAAGGCCTCCTGATATTTCTAAAAGCACGCTTCTCAATTGTAAATGCACACTCTGCCACCAGAGGAACCACATGGGTATCCTTGCATTCATTTTGCTTGCTCATGATCTCACTCACAGCAGCTGCCAAATCTGAACAAATCACATTTATTTAGTTGTAGGAGTGCTTCCCCCACCCCTGCAAGCCAGTTAAATCCCCTACAGTGCCTATGCTTTGGTTTTCTTTTCTTTTTCTTTTTCCTTTAAAGGATGGAAATACTTTGAATCCATTTATCAGTGTTACTTTTTTCTGAATCTGGAAGTTTTACTTCATTCATCCCTGAGAAATTCCTTGCACTCACTGTTCAAACCATTTGCAAGATACTTAAGAAATTGCCTGATTTTTGAGTTCACTAGCAATCTTCTGAATAAAAGGGGATTATCTGTAGAACTGCTTGGTTGGTTTAGCCCTCACTCCAAGATCACAAGGCTGCTTACATGGGGGTATCTCCTGATTTTATGCCTGAAACAATGATCTACTAGCATGGAGGATAAGAACTTTTGGTTGTTTAATCAACATGTTTCATCTCCATTGTTTGCTTGTTTTTTAAATGCTGTATGATTATTACCTTTTTCCCTCTTTATTGTTTGTTTTTGTTGTATGCCACCCAGAGTCACACTGTTTGAGTCAGGAGGCCCTATAGCATCTTTAACTAAATAAATATATAAATAAAAGCTTTCTGTATACAGTGTATACAGCACTGTATTCAAGATATAGAGTTTGGCTCTAAGAAATATATCAAATCTCAGCCTTTGAACTGGCTCTTTATTGGCTAAAAGGACAAATTGCACAATATGATGACATGGGGATAAAAATTGGCTTGTTTAAAAGCTTAGTTGCAGCTGTTTTCACTTAGTTATAATTATTGTTGGATCTTCTTCTTTTGTTTTGGTTCTTTTTTAATCTGTAATCATGTTTTCTTTTCCCTCTTGTTTGCAGTTTTATTAAAGCATAGATACACACACACAAAGTGCTCAAATTATTTCATCTGCCATATTTATTTTTAAAGTACATCCAGGTTTTCACAGTATAAGGCATTCAACTCAGCGAAAAATCTAAATATAAAATATAAACGATTTAAAATGAGTAACAGCTAATATCATTTAAAAAAAACCTGGCTTTTAAATCCTTTTAAGAAATAATATGAGTGAGGACTGAATTATGGAAAAACAGTTTCCAATATTTTGTTTTATTATCTGTATCATGCTATAATAGTGCATCCTAGGAGCAAGTGAAGTTAAGAATGACTTTTAAGCAAAAGAAACCCTTCTTCTTTTACAGACTTGCCATCTGCTGTTCCACACCAGCTTGTCCTTCAGCCAGACCATGGTCCAAAGAAAAGAAAACCAATGGACCAGAATAATTGTTGATGTTAATCAGATATTAAAGTCCCACCCTATTCTCTCTATATAGTATTTTTTCATTGGTTTAGTAAAAAAACAAAACAAAACAGTTTTGAATGGGAATAATTGAGGATGCAATACTGGACAGACCATAAAGTACAATTTTATTGAACTTACTGGGATTTTCTTCTGAATCTGTATATTGTAATTCTATTGCTCCATACAACCCTATCTGAACCCCATAGGTCCTGAGATCACACCATGAAAGTTCCATAGCAAAATGGCCAGAATCTGCAAAGTATTTGCTTACATTGGCTTTTGTAAGGAGATATTTTAAGGAAGTGCATAGGAACATAAGATTTCCACTGTTCCAATTCCCACTCTTTATTCTTTTGCCACCACAAAGTAAAGAAATATCTGAAAATATTGGCTCTATACCCACTAGTAAGGACAACATGTTCCTGGAAAATTGCTCACTACCATGTTGGAAGGCTAAGCTTTAGCCTCCAATTCAGATCTTGCCCATCCTTGTGTTACAAAGAGTAGGCAATCTGTTCTTCCAAGAAGTTTGAAAGCCTACCCAATCTCATTTCCACAATCCAAAAGCTCCTTTAATCATGGAAATTGGCCACTTTGGAACAGGAAAGTCATGAAAATTGTCAGCTTTTTCTTCATTATATGAGGTCTGTTAAACCTATGCCAAAGTTTAGATGCTGGATTTCTTTTGTTTACCAATGAAAAGTATTTCTGAATCAACCTTTCCCCCCACCCCCTTTTTGGGTGGTACAATTTCTGGGGAACTGAGAATGATAAAAGGAACTGGGAATGTATGGAGCCCATTCCTAAATCAGTGATTTAGTTTGAAGTAAGATGTTGTTTATTCAGGTCTGTTGTTCAGTTATAGGAACTGCCTATATTCTGAGATGCTACCTTAATAATTCTTAGGTACTAGGTTAGGATTTGAATCATTAGGCTTCCACCAGTCTTTGACTTTGAATCGAATTGCAGATTACCAATAATAATAATAACAATAATTCTTATGTAGTTGTGCATAGGGCCATAACTGAAGGTGCTGACACATTATTTTAATTTCATGAGAAATATTACAAAGTGTATCAATGCAAAATCAAAGGATCATTATCTATTATGTGAGTGCTTCCCCTTGATTTTTCATTATATTCCAATTGGGGCATATCAAGATCACTTTTATAAGGCATATTGGGGAAGAAAAATATTCCCTTTTCCCTGTTGACATTTAGGAGATGGAAATAATGAGTGAAGTGAACCACAAAGAGTCAGATCTATTAAGGCAGAACCTGAACTATTGACTAAATTATTTCTGGATAGAAATTTGCAAGAATTAGTTCAAATTTGATTGTGTTAGACCAGTGCTTCTCAACCTTGGCAACTCCCATGGCTGGCTGGGGAATTCTGTGAGTTGAAGTCCACACACTTAAAGTTGCCAAGGTTGAGAAATACTGTATTAAACTGTTGCAAAAAACTAGAATAATATTTCTGAACTATAGTGACAACTGTTTCCCAAGAAACGGTGGATGGACTGCATTAAGGAGGACATGGAATGCATGAACATCACCCCTGAAGATGCCTTGGATCGAGACAAATGGAGATGGATATGCCGACAAGCAGACCCTGCCATAGCATGGGAATAAAGCTAGGAAAAAGAAGAAGTGACAACTGTTTCCATCATCATTAGCTATCTTCTTACAGCAACTAGAAATTGTTTTTGGTTCTAGAAAAATGAAACTAGCTTCCCCAGCAACATACTATGATTTCTGATACACTGATATCAGACTTTGTGAAGAACAGGGGTTCTGATGACTTGGAGCCTTCTTATTGTAAGCCACCCAGAGTGGCTTAGCAGTCAGGCAGGGTTGAAATTTGATAAATAAATAAATACTTTAAAATTCAATCTTTCTGTTCAATCCTTATGATAAATAAACTTCCACTCTACTTGAGTTCATACCAATTTATTTTTCTCTGCTTCCTTTTTAATTCTACACAGAAAACCATCCAAACAAATCAGGTGTGCATTTATCTTGTTCTAAATGTGGACTTTTTTTTGCTAACTCCATCGGCTCTTATCCTTGTAAAAATTCAAATTTCTTTTTTGGTTCAGTGGTACAAGCATTACTTTTTTATTTTACAATTTGTTCTTTGTAGTATATCCAGTGGGCACTTGGCTTTTGCAGAAAAGGAATCCTATCAGGCGAGAAATCACAAGCTTGTAAGCTTTGAGAGCTGGTTTATTTCAGCTCCTGCTGAGCAAATAACCCACACACAATACAAATTCAGGTAAATAACATCTGGAGATGAAAAGCAAAGAGATACCAAAAAAAAAAAGAAGAAGAAGAAGAAGAAGAAGAACCCTTACTCATTTCTGCTAGGTAGTGGTTGTTTGGAATTTTGCAGCTCATGTGGTGCCCCTAAAAGAGAGAAGGACTAAAAAATTCCAACTTTTGTCTGTTTGTCTAAGGCTAAAAGTTCTTAATATTTAGAGAAATGCTATAGAAAATCAGGACTTAGATTAAGTGACAGTATAGCATTAATAAAAATGTTAAATTAAGGTAGAATGAATGGATCACACAGACATTCATTTCTAACCATGATGATGCCAAAGTTATGAAATAAAACATGATATCCACCCCCTCATATCTGCATCAAAATGTTGTACACAAGTACCTAAGAGCTGAAGTTTTAAATATGATGAATATTTTGTCACTTACTCTCCCCTCATGGATGTCAATGATTTCACATAAGATTCCATCAGTAAAAGTGGGCTAAAAATGTATAATTTGTTTGCTTGTTTATTTGTCAGATTCTGAGGCCATCCAACTCCTAGATTACTCTGGGTGTCTTACGATTAAAAAATCAGAATATAAAAGAACACAACCAATCAGAAGAGCAAACTATCAACCATAAACTTACCAGAAAAAAAAAATCAAATCAAAATAAAGTACAACTAAGTCTGAGTTTGTTCTTCCCATCCAGATCCACACAGCTTCCAGTCAGTGGATCAGGACTTTGACAGCATCTCATGGTCAGCCTGGGGTCAAGATGGGGTCAAGATCAGCATATTGATGATACCTGACTCCAAACTAGCAGATGACCTCACCCAGCACTTTCATGTAGATATTAAACAGAAGGGATGAGAGAACTACCATTCAATGGTGCCCCCCACATCCTACTCCCAAAGCCATTCCAAACGGAAAGCCGCTGAGAGATCAAGGAGTACTAAGATGGATGCACTACCCCCATCTTGGCTCCCCCACAGGTCATCTACAAGCATGACTGATGCCATCTCTATCCTAAAACCCCAGCCTAAAGCCCCACTGAAATGGGTTCTAATAATCTGCTTCCTACAAGGTCCTCTAGATCTGAATCCCAACTATTCTCTACCACCTTCCCTAAAAAAGTTGTGGATGGTAATTGTCTAGGACTGTTGGGTCCAGCTATGATTTCTTGAAGAGAGAACACACCACAGTCTCCTTCCAGGCAGAAGGAACCCTTTGCTCAAAGAAACTGAAACCACTGCATAGGCCCAACCATAGGTTACCTCTGGGGGCAGCTTTAATTATCCAGGAGAGACTTGTACCTAACAAGTGTGTGACCAAGCTGACAGACTGGAGAACCCTGTCTACTTCCTTATAACTCACAGAATTAAATCTTTTTTCAGGTAACCATGCAAGGCCTTGCCCTGGGCACTTCGACTGGACCCATGCTGTTGGAATCCAACTCTGAGCAGATTCTAGTGATTTTACCTTCCAGATAGCAAGAATGTTCCTCACAGCTTTTATAGTTCAAGAGTTGCTTTTGAATGCTGTCTAAAGCAAGCATTTCTACATATGCAAGCTGCATTCACACAATTATGACAAGCAAAAAACTAGTAGATACACACTGAGCTTGGTTAATGCTGATTTTGGTTATTTTAATGGAAATTCAGCTTACTAATTAGCTTATACACAAATATATTCTGAAAATACAGAAAGTATGTAGCATTACTGGATTAACATTGTAGGAAGACAGCTGTGCTTTCCAGGCTTTACCTGTAGTTCTGTGATGGGATAAAACAGCCATTTCTTGCTGTTGTTTCAGGTTCTGAAATGGCTCTTGTTGTTATTGTGTTGTTCAGGTGAGTCAAAAGGTCAAGCCAGTAAACTACTGAGGATTTAAATTGAGAACTAAAAGTTCAGCCCAGGAATTTAGATCTAAAGAAAGGAGGGAGGCTCAGGGGAAAGTCAAAAGTTCAGTCTTTTCACTCAGAAATGAGCTACCCCTCTCTCATCTCAAAAAAATCTTAGTGGCCATAAAGGAGACCAAAAAGCTGAAAAAAATTATCCTCTCCTTCTGGTTGGTAAAAAAGCGTTCTGAGTAGAGCAAGCTGAATACAAATAAAATAGAGTTAGGGAAGAAAAAGAAACTTGAAAGGTGCAAGAAAGGAAGAGGGTATTTGAGAATGTCAGAACAATGATTAGACCATTTGTGAAAGGCAACTGTGATACATGTGCTCCCAGGTTTGGCTTATGGTCACTCACTCATGCACACCCAGCCTGCTGAGGCACATAGATTTTGTAAGTCCCCCTTGCTTTCTACCTGTCTTTTCCAGATAGCAGCGGCAACAGCAGGCAAGATATACAGCCCTGTCAGCAACTGGGAAATACTTATGAATACACACAAATAACTTCCGATTGAACATCGAGGGTCAGCAGGTTCCTTTGGAATACATGGAGACCTAGTATAGCAGCTGAACTTTACTGGTTACAATGAACACTAGCTCTTTCTCAATCACACACTCATCCCCACTTACCCACATTCTTCCCAGATAGACTGTCAGGCACTAGTTAGAGCAGTGTTTCTCAACCTTAGCAACTTTAAGATGAGTGGACTTCAACTCCCAGAATTCCCTAGCCAGCCATGCTGCTGGGGAATTCTGGAAGTTGAAGTCCACACATCTCAAAGTTGCCAAGGTTGAAAAACACTGAGCTAGAGGGATGGAAGCCACCAAATCTGGATTCAGGATGACTCAAAGAATGGGTGGGCTTCAGGACCCCATTTATCCCCAAGAGGAGTTGTTTTGTTGATTTAGGAGTCTGGTAGTTGACAATTGGATTGGGGGATTTTCCATGTTCTCAGCACTCGGCTTCCTTTGTCTACTTCAGGTGACATTTCTCCTTTGATCCTTAATGACTTGTTTCCTTCCTTTGATCCTTAATGACTCGTTCTACCTCCCTGAGGGATCTTTTTCACAAGATTCCTGGCTTTTGTCTTTTCTGCTTATGTGCCTGCTTTATTTTTAGGTTATAGCAGCTTCAGCCTGATAAAAATCCTAACCAGTAAGGACAAATTAGCTAGGAATTCTGGGCACTGCATTCCAAACACATCTGTAGAACACCAGATTGAACAAGGTAAGGAAACCTGAAGAACATGGCTTCTGGATTTATTTCCAGTGTAAAGACTTAGAATGGAACAGTCAACCACATTCTAAGTCACTGCCATCTGCCTCTCCCATAAGGATGCATTTGAGGAGTTTTTTTTCTGGAATATTTTTCTCTTCAGACCCCCAGACAGATGCAACTCATTCTTTCTTTTGCTACCTTCTTTCTCCATGCCAGTTTTGGTCCTGTCCTGTTCTGTTGTTTGGAGAATTATTCTGTTGGTTGACAAAAAAGAACAGCATCCTGAGCCCCTTTTAGAATTAATGCTAAGATTATTTTGTTTCAGATATGAGTAGTAATTCTAAAGCTCCTAAAATTGATGAATTTCCTAATTATGGATAAAACTTGGGGGAAATGTTTTATAAACTGGGTGCCTTCATTTCTTGTATAACAACTTTTAAACTGCTGGTATAGATCATTTCGGATGTATTCAGGCAGCTGTAACACTGAAGATAATGCACTAGTGAACTCCAAATGCAGCTGAGTTTGGTGTTAAATTACAAAACACCAGCCAGTCAACACATTTTATTGCATGACTTCAAGATTAGAGTTGGCTGAACCAAAAAGTCAGATACATACTGATGTTTTTTACACTGCCTCTAAATTTAATGCCTAGAAATTTCAAAATCAGAATTCAGCTACTTATTCCTGAAGCAGAAAGAGTGATAACCTTTATCTTGGTGTATTGAATAAACCTTCCAAAGAATGTTATCTTTTTTGTTATTCCTTCAATTATAGCAGAGAACTTCAATAATCTTTCATTTGAATAGTTCTCTCTGAATTGCATGTGCATTGCATTTGATTCCATTCTGAAAAGGATCAGAACAACAAAAAAGTCTACCATCTCTAAGCTGCACAAACCAGGGTTAGTACAAGATGACAGCAACAACCTAGAGTTTTCTGCAATTATTTGCTCCCAATAGTGGGTTGATGCTGTTGTTTCTGCCTTCAGATATAAACAAAGGAGTCTGGCAATTGCCCTGGAGGTTAGGTTGCATATAGTAGTGAAACTACCCACACAGTTTGTGGTTGCAATAAAAACAAGGAAATCCTATGTTGTGGACAGTAAGTTTAACACATTCTTCTAAGCAAAAAGATGGTCAGAGCAAAACTAAATGTGATTTTTGCAAATTATGTTGCCGTTGGTACAATTTGTGTTCCTCAAGTACAACATTCATGCACAGACAGAAAGAGAGAGATAGTAAGGGAAGGAGGACATGAGCTGGACAGAGGCTATACCACTGGAAAAGGGTTTCAATTTTTTACCCTGTTATTGTCCTCATCTTGCCTGTCTATACATTCCAATGGGAACATTCTAATCACGTGTGGATGGGATATGGAGAAATGTCATTTTGGACCACAGTGAGGCCAAAGATTCCATATCCAGAATTTAGTTCCTTTTGTTAAAGTAATTATTGCTTATACAACTGCAAAAGTGTTATTGAGACTGGTTTGATTATTCTGGTGGATGACTTATGTCAGAGACTAGATGGGAAAAGTACAGCTTTGGACCTCTCAGTTACTTTTGATGCCACCAATTGAGTCATCCTGGACCATCTTGTGGGATTTGGCTTTTGGGACACAGCTTTGTAAAAGTTCTAGTCTATCCTATTCGGAACTGTCTAGAAGGTGGTACTTCTATTCAACCCTCAAGTGATTTGCATGAAGTATATCTCAGGAGTCTATGCTATATCTTATGCTGAAAACCACTGTTAATACAGAAATAAGTTCAGCTTTGTTATTACTTGCTGTGTTTCCTAACTGATTTATTCAATTTTTGTTATCTCTTTCTAATAAAAATAGGGGGCAGAGCAAATAACAATGAAAGTGCAATTAAAGTACAAAATTAAAGTATAAACAAAAATTGTTTTAAACAGCAGAATATTACAATTGTATTAAAACATGCTTATTTTGTGTCCTACAAAATGATAATAGAAGTAGAATTAATTTATATTACAAAAGGCTAGGAGCAGTAACTGAGAAGGTAGAAGGTTCTATCACATATTTCAGTCAAGGTTGTCCCCAGTGATGACAGTAAAGTGGAGTCTTCTCCTGATGAATTTAAAATCCAGAAAAAGATCTTCCTTGATTTACCTAATTTCTTTTTTTCTGTCAATCTATACTCTATGTTGGCTGGGTCTTTAGAAGCATAACCAGTTCAAAATTGTCATGCTGATCTTTCAGGACATGCATATAGAAGCACAAAGTTATTTGAATAACTTGATTACACTCAGAGTTGCTTGGGTCTTCTGCATGTCAGAATGGACGTCTCTTGTTTTAAATCCTTTTCCTGTCTCTTCCCTACTCCTTGGAACTGACTCTTCCTCAAACTACTTTTGGAGACTGATCTTCTTAGGTTCAAAACCCCTTCAAATGAGTCTTTTTAAAGCTTTTTTTGGCCTTTACATATTTAGTAATACACAACCCTGAAAAAAGTAAATAGGGGGAAAAAAGAAAGCAAAACAACAACAGCAAAATTGTATGTGTGTGTGTATTCTCATTAATGCATACATATGTATAAAATTTTGTACAATTGCACATACTGTACATAATCAGTTCATTTGTAAGTTGCAAGTAACATCAGGCCATCAATCCACTTAATAATTGGGGCCATAAATTTTTATTTCCAGTATTGCAGAACTAGTCTTTTGAAGAGCATGGATAATCTATTTCCATTGTTTAGTCTTTATGCTTTGCTTACAACCTGACTTGATTATTTTAATGTGCTGTATGTGGGGCTTCTCTTGAAAACATTCCAGAAGTTGAAATTGGTATACAACCCAGTGGATTAGCTGCTGACTGGTACAAGGTACAGAGATTATACAATCCTAGTACTGGAAGATCTGCACTGTTACCAATTGCCTGCAAAGTACAATTCAGGGTGTTGGCACTGACCTTTAAATCCTTAACTGGTTTATGGTTGACTATCTGCAGGACCATCTATTTAATTATGGACCTGTCCAATAACTGACAAGTTCTCTTAAAGATGTCCCTACAGCCAAAGGTTGATCTATACATGCACTTGCTTCTGTTCTCTACCACCATCCAGTATTTGGGAGGTTGGAAAAATCACAATTCTTCCATTTTTATTTTGGCTATATTGTTCTTTGGCCTATATTTCATATTCCATGATTGTAAACAATTAGAAAGGTGGGATATTGAAATACATGGCCAAGTTTCTTTGTTTTAATCTGGTTCAAAGTTGTTTTCAGTCTTCTGTAGAGCTTTCACTGTAGAGTCATTTTCAGGAACCCATGTATGAAAAGGCTGAAAAGAACCTGCAGTACTAACCAGGGTAGATGGCTCCAGCATGCTCTGAAGAATTCCATAGGATGCACCAAGACAGCCAGTTTGAAGCCACATTGGCACACACTAATGGGTTTCCTAGGCTGAACAGCTCTAGCACACATAGTGAGGCTTCCCCTACAGTACTACCGAGTGAGGCTGAGTGAGGCCAGTGGCACAGAAAATCTCCGTTTGTGTCTTTGGACTCTCAAATTTCCCCAGCTGACCAGCAGTTGAGAAAGGCCAGTGTCCTCTCATCAGGAAGGTGCCAATGCTGGAAAAGAGCCAAAAGCCTTGCTTCATGGAATAACTCAAAGGATGTTGACAACAGCTTTATCTCACAGCATTAACCAAACACTTCCAGACTGGGCAGAACTTACCCTGGAGCCCCCCAACATGAATTGAAGATCTTTCAGTTTGGGTGGCTTTGGCAACCCAAAACCATTCAGCCTAAAATCACCTTGGGCAGCACTCAGGAAGAAGGCTAAGAAGACTCTTCTCTCACAGCATTTGAGGTATTTGATTGCTGCATGCAGACAGGTGGGTGGCCTCTTTACTTTTGGCAAAGTGAATCAGGTCACCTCCCCACCTTTGGGGAGGTGAATCAGGTCACCTCCCCAAAGCTTGAACTGCTTTGTCCAAGTAAACATGCATCTTTCCACAGAGGCCTAATATTCTGTAGACCATGGTTCCTCAACCTTGGCAACTCTAAGCTGTGAGGACTTCAACTCCCAGAATTCCCCAGCCAGGTTTAATGGCTGGGGAATTCTGGGAGCTGAAGTCCGCACAGCTTAGAGTTGCCAAGGTTGAGGAACCCTGCTGTAGACTATTCAATTATTTCTCAAAGCATTGTTCGACATATGAATCAAAGGAATCTCTCAGACATGTTTCTGAGTATGTACTCACCCCATCAGGGCTTCAGATTGTGACTGACTTTGACAGAATTTTGTACAAAACAATCTACAAAAATCATTAGTATTTGTGAACCACTTGTATCTGCCTTTCATTTTGTATTAGAGCATTCAAGAGACTATTTGCATCTAAGGTGGCAGCATATTCATTTAAAACATTTACATCATCTGAGAGGTGCCATCACTTTTTCTCAGCAGATGCCAATCTCATCAAACTATGAGTAACCTTTTTCAAGCTGCAAGGTTTATCAGTGAAAAGCCTTAACTAATTACATGTTGAAAATTGAAACTTCTAGCTATAAAAATGAAAATAGATTTGTACTGAACCACAATTTAAAAACCCAACAGAGATAACAAGTCTCTTTGCTCCAGAACTATGATGGCTCGTCTGTTGAAATAATTTCCCGTGAGATCACCCAGGAGGCAAAACACTTTAAATAAGCTACGTTGCCAACATGATAAAGGCACAATCCATTTGAATACCTGAACTATGGAATAGTGAAATCCCAATTTACCTCCAAAAGAAAACCTATCATTTTCATTTTTAAAAATCACTATCTACTTAAAATACAAAGATGAGAATCCTTCCCTTGGTATAAGAATGCAGAATTTTCAGTGTTGTTATTATCAGATCATTGAGTGCAGTCTGCAAAGAAGAGATCCATAAATATGTTGGCATGTTTAAATCTCACACTAAGTGTACAAAATGGATTGCACATTTATTAAATGACTGTTAGCAATAAGAACTTTAAGTACTCAGGGACCAGATTCATGGATGCCATTTCTTATGGCTATGTCCAGAAAAACAAAAACTCTAGATGCATTTAAGAACAGTGTTTAATTAAACATGGACACACACAAAATTGAAATGTCCTTATGTAAGTTTATAAGCAGGTTATTCCATATTATAGGCAAAGGTCAGGAACCTATAACAGATAGCATAAAAGCAGCTGGACATTATTTGTTAAAAATCTTGAAATACTTTGATTACCAGTTTATTTGGCAATCCCTTATTATCAGATTCCATACTACATTCTACTGTGCAAAATTTGGGCCTAGTCATTCTCTCTCAGCCCAACCAACTTCACAGAGTTGTTGTGGAGATAAAATACATCTACATGAAGCCATTATTTGAGGTCATTCAATGGCATAATCAATATGTTGATTATTATCAGTTGTATTTCTCTACCCCTGGCCATCCAGGTGATGCTGTAGAGATTTTGTCTCAGTGCCTGGAGGCAATGGGTGTATGAGGGAAGATGAATACCCTTCAGCTCAACCATAGCAGAATGGAGTGGCTTTGGCTGTTAGGGCCACCTGGATTTAGTGATTTCCAATTCTAAGTTCTGGATGGGGTAGCACTACTCCAGACAGAAATGGTGCACAATTTTGGGGTCTTCCTGGACTTGCAACTCCTATTTGAAGATCAGGTAGCAGCCATGGCTGGGGATGGCTTTGTACAGCTTCATATTGCACACCAATTGTTCCCCTTCCTGGATCAGAAGGCACTGCATATGATCACTCATGCTATAGCCACCTCCTGAGTGGATTAATGCAATGTGATGTACATGGGGCTGTCCTTGAAAAACATCTGGAACGGCTCTTGGTCCAGAATGCAGCAGCATGGAAAATTATGGGTTTGACTCATTATGTCCATGTTATACACTTGCTCTGCAAGCTGTACTGTCTTCAGATTTGCTTCTGGGTGCACATCAAGGTGCTGGCTATTACCTATAAAGTCCTACATGGCATACAGTCAAGGTATTTGAGGGACCACCTTTCTCCAATTGTTTCTACTCATCCCATTAGTCTGGGCAGAAGGGCATGCTTTGGGTTCCATCAATCAGGAATTGTCATCTAGAAGGACCCCAAAAATACGTATTTTTCCAGAGCTGCACCTGCTCTCCGGAACACCATACCAACCAATGTTTGGCTGGCCCTGACTCTACTCATCTTTTGGAAAGCCTTCAAGATCTAGCTTTTTCCCAGGCATAGGGCCAGAATAGTAATTGAGCCCACATTGCTATTGGCATTTTGGGGAGCCATGTTGTGCTTAGTTGGCTGGGAAATGTATGTATATGTATATGTATATGTATATGTATACGTACAGTATATGTATATTAAATCATTGTTAGCTACCCAGAGTCACATTTGTGAGATGAGCAGTTATATACATTGAGATAGATAGATAGATAGATAGATAGATAGATAGATAGATAGATAGATAGATAGATAGATGATAGGTAGATAGGTAGATAGGTAGATAGGTAGATAGGTAGATAGGTAGATAGGTAGATAGGTAGATAGGTAGATAGGTAGATAGATAGATAGATAGATAGATAGATAGATAGATAGATAGATAGATAGATAGATAGATAGGAGATGAGCGCATTATATACTAGGCAGCCTTGTGCTCCTGGAGGAAATGTACAGTAAATAAATAACCTTATGTGCCATGTTTTTCCTTATTTGAGAAGAAGGTAGGTAAATGGTTCCATGCCACATAAGAATCTGCTCTTAGTAATATTTCTTCTTTCTTTCAGTAGCCCAATGATGAACAATCCATCTTCTAGGCAACCTCAGACAGCTGTTATCTATTTCTTGGAGGATAGCCAATTGACCTCTTACCCTTACATTATGTGAACAGATCTCAACAAGAGACCTGAAAGAACATAATAGGAGAAAACTGTCCATGTCAGATCTAATCTACAGGAGAAGGAAGGTGGGTGGTATAGGGCAATCATCATTGTTAGGGACTTTGCTCAGAGGCTGCAGTTAAGATCAAATAGTTATAGATGTTGTGAGTTCAATGATAGCTGAAGAACTGACCCTGCTTCAGTTTTCTGTGGGTATATACATCAAGTCCAACAGCAAGTCACCCAGGAATGTATCATTCTTTAGGAATACTGAATACTTCTTTAGGAAAGAATTCAGTTTGAACAATCCAGTGTACACATGCTTATTGGACTTCTAAGGACTGCATACGCATATAGAAGAAAACCTTATTTATATACAGTGCGTGCTCTCTCTCTCCATGTACGTATTGTATATGAAAGAGACAGAAAGAGAGTACAGTTACATGTTCTGCCATTTTTTGTTTGTTTGTTTCACATTGCAGCTTTTTGTTACAATTGGGGTAGCCATATAGAGATTTCCAAATAAGAAACAGTATAAAACAGAAACAACAACCACATGGTTAGTTAGTAACATTTTTTGAGTGGGAAAATTACCTCACACACCCACTTACTGACTTTGCTTCTCAACTTTACCAAACTGTTTGTTTGTTTGTTTGTTTGTTTGATTGTTTATTGGATCTCCAGGCCATCTGACTCTGATATGATTCTGGGTGGGTTACAATTTAAAACACAAAAATAAAAAATCTGAAGCATCCAGATAACAATATTTCATATAACAAAACACAGAAAGGGCTCCACAACCACACTACCTGAAGGCTATATTTTTAAAGACCTCAGCTACATCATTAGGATGGAAGCCACATGGATTTCTATTAAATGCCCAATTTAAGGAATTTAAATGTAATATTTTCTTGTACAACTTGGCCATAATTCAGATTCTCATATTGATCCTTCATGAGGTTCACTAGAAAAATGCTAGTGAAATTGCTGAGATTCTCACAGCAGCCACAGATATTTTTAGTTCCCTGTCAACCTTGGATGCTCATAGCAGTGATGAGATATTTATTAAATTGCTTTTCAGTTTTGTCCACTAGAGATAGTTGTCTCCTGTGGTAAATTCACAGTAAAACTTTTAAAGGCATTGGAGAGTTACATTAAAATTATACTATAATTTCTAGCATGCTTCATAAGTGGTAGAAAAAAGTCTCCTCTCTATAAACAATTAAGCATCATTTTCTGTAACACCAATCTTATTATTACTTTCTCTGACTGTAATCACCATTATTTTCTGTATCATTCATGCAGCATGAAATTGCAAGCTCTTAACTAAGTAAGATATGTCACCACTGCAGATGAGTTTATAATATGATCTCTTAGGACCAGGGTAGAGTCACTGCAAAGAATTCATATTGTTCTTGTATGCTGAACACTTGCTATCCCTGAAATTGGAGATAGGGGTGAGCCAGTGGACCTTCACTGATGAAGCAGATAGAACTTTATAAGATAGAACTTGTCAAAATGAAGTTTTTTTCTTTAAATTGGGAACTACAAAGCCCCTTTGAGCAAGTTTGAATGTTATACATGAGTTGCAGCAGTGAGAAATTGTTCCAGTCTGACTTCTGGGGGAGGTATGGTGAACTGAAGATGGCTGTGCAAAAGTAAAGCCAACAACTGTGGCAAAGACCAAGGAACTGGTGAGTAGACTGGTTCCTCAGAACCTCTCCTGATAAGGAGAGGACAAGAGATTGCCCACATGTGCTCTGGAAAGCTGTTCCTCATGAGGAGAGTGCAGGGCAGTGGTTTTCTACAGGTTTGAGTGCCAGGAGACAAAGGGATTAGTCATCTTGCTCACAGCCACAGCAAAGCTTTTTAAAGTGAAGTTTGCAAGCCTCACTTCCTAATCTCTTTCAGAAATTGCCAATTAACCATTTTAAAGCCATTACAGGCCTTCGGAATGACAAGTTTGAAAAGTCTTCATCAGGTAAGTTTATCTTCAACTCTGAACAAAAAATAATAATCATAAGGTTAAGAACTTAAAGAATTTGAAATAAAGAGCAAAAAGCTAAATAAGATTTTGATCTTAGAAAGTTATAAATGGACTAAAGGTCCAGATATTGGAATATTGAAACTTTTACAATAAGTTTTTCGAATTAATTATAAAGAACAAACAGCTTCTTGTGGGAAATAGATCTATTTTGGTTTGGGAAGTTGTAAGAGAGATAAGCAGTTTCATGATTTAAAAACTGGACTCTAGAGGCGACTAAAGATTTTAGGTAGAGGAAAAGAATACAAGTCTATAACATGCAAAGCTTTGTAACAATGAAAATACCGAAGGAGACTTTTGAAGAATGGAGTCAGAAATTAGTAGCCACCATATCAACACTGTCAGTAATCATGTTTGCTTCTATGGATAGACTGTGTCCAAAAGTTGTTACTGAAGAAATGAAAGATGTAGAACAAATTTTATCTGACAAGGTAGAGATGGTATCAAAAGAAGATTTACAACTGACAGAACAAGAAAATGACTTTGAAAATGGATTTTTCACTGGATCTACAAAAGAAATTGGCTGATGTTTTAAAATTCAAAAGGAAAATAACAAACCAAGAGAGTGACCTGGACATTTTTGTCTTACTGGATTTACAATAGATAGAGGCTTGTTAAAGCCTTGAAGAACTCTGTGAGATGGGACAAAAAAAAAAAAAATGAAGAGAAATCAAATCCTATGACAATATTTGAATGAACTAAAGATTAAGACTGTTAAAAGTAAAAGGAAGGAATATAAATTTGGGTTATTTGATCAAGGCTGAAACAAAATAGGTTGTTTCTTCTGGCAACCCTTTATGGACTTTCTACTGATACCAGGACTGAAAATATTATGCTTTATAGATTTGTCTGTAGATAAGGGATGGGATATTGGATGAAGAGATCATTGTTTGTAAACTTGGTGTGTGTGTGTGTGTGTGAAAAGTCACTAAATTTGTTATACTTGTTATGATGAAGGTTGGAAGTCGCTTATTTATATATTTCTTTTCTCTTTATTCTTTTTTTTTTCATTCATTCATTCATTCATTCATTTTTTTCTTTGTAACTTTTATTAAGGTTTTATTAAGGATTTTTTGTTGTTGTTGTTTTGAATGCAATAAAACTGAATTTCAAATTGAGTTATGTACTAATGATGGACATCTTATTGCTAAAATGTATAAACTTGTGTTGAGATTTGAAACTGAGGATGAACAAGTTAAAGATTGTATGACAAAGTAGGCTAAAAATGTTGGGTTCCATATACAAATGGAACAATGGGAAAACATGTGGATAAAAGGCTAAAATTGGCATTATGTTATGACCATAAAGATTTTTTTTTTATAAAATGATGTATGGATGGTATTTCAAACCAGAAAGATTGTCAAAAATGTATAATGGGACTTCAAATATTTGTTGGAAATGGGAACAATTAGAAGGGATTTTTTATCATCTTTGGTGGACATGTAAAAAAGCTAAAAAAAATTGGACTCAAATACATATATTAATCCAGAAGATTTTAAAGATTAATATATAGTTGAAACCAGAGACATTTTCTTTTGGGACTGATGGATAAACAATTGGGAAAATAATTTGGAACTTTGTTTTTATATATAATAACTGCAACAAAACGTTTATATAGTCAAAGATGGAAAGACTCGATATTACCTGCAATGGAGGAATGGATGGTAATGTTGATGGAGTTAGCTGAGATAGCAAAATTGAATTTGATTAGGGAAAAGACATTGACTAATTTTATGGCGAATTGGAAACCCCTTTTTGACTTTTTGCATGAAATGGAAAAGAATGAAATTATGATATATGGATTTGATGATTAATAATATTAGTTGACAATAGAAAAAATGCATGTTATGTTGTAATCTTAGAGTAAGGGTTTAATGTAAGTTTTACTTATATCTGTTATAAAAGTTATTCCTTTTTCTATTTCTGTTCTTTTTGTTTCCTTTTTCCCCCCTGCATGTCTGTTGTCTTTATCTTTCTTTATTAGTTTCTGTTAGATTGTATCTCTTTATTTTAAAATTTTATAAAATTATTATAAAAAAAAAGGAATTATGGAAACTCACAGTTCCCAGAACCTGGTAAGTGCCTATATATCCTGTACTTTGTGATGCTTTCTTTATTATGTATTTGTTTGATTGAGAAATCTGCCTTCCAATTTTCTGAAAATTGTATCTGTGATAGGCTTCTATTTAGGTTTCTATTTCAATCTGCTTTTGGAATGTTTTTTTGCTGATTTCTTCTAATGGTATTCTGAGTTTCTTTTAAAATAGGGTGGCAGGGATGGGGTCGGTCATTATTTTATTTTCATCATTTATTATATAGCCATTTTTTCAGTTCCCTGATGATATATTATCTTAGAATTTGATTGAAGTGTGGGAAACTAGGAGGCAACTTATTATTGAAAAGAAAGTATACTAAAAGACAAAACACTTGTATTCATAATTACTAATAGAAAGATGCTTATTTCTTAGATTTATAATCCACTTTCTGATTCAGAAGCTTAAGGCAGTGTAAACAGTACTTCCTCTTATTTTTCCTGACAACATTATGAGTTAGATCTGATTGAGTGGGAGTGAACCCCCCAAAATCACTACTTGAGAGTCCATGGCTGAGATGGACCTGTGCCTTGGTGCCCAGTGCCAATTCAGCACCATAAACACTACACCTATTGGCTTTCCCAGCAGCTGTGTTTTTAAATGGAATAAAATGGGCAATGGAATAAAAATGTGAAAGAAAGAAAGAAAGAAAGAAAGAAAGAAAGAAAGAAAGAAAGAAAGAAAGAAAGAAAGAAAGAAAACCCAGTACAAGTTTCTTTCTCTCATATACTATCATAACCATTGTTATATATATATATATGTATGTATGTATGTATGTATGTATGTACGTTCATGACATATGACCACAACTGAGTGATATGTATTGTCATGAGTGCCGTTGAGCTGAAGACATCAGCGCAATGGCACACATGACAATAACAAGGAAACAGGGGAAGGGGCTCAAGATAAGTAGCCATCAACTTACAAAGACTGAAGGACAAGAGACAATGGCTAAACGGATCGCGAGGCACACCCAAGCTGTTAGCGCTAACGCAACGGAGATCGCCCAGCTGACAGCAATCACCGGAGGAATAGGGAAACCGATGATGGGCGATCCCAGAATGCCAGCGGGGCCTCGCAACCCCTCACCTACCGGCAGGACAACGTGTTGGACAAAGGGGGGGGTGACGTAACCGCGAGTGAGGGGGCTCTGACCGGCGCGGGGTATTTAAACCCCGCACCGGCGCGCTCCTGTCACTCTCAGCTTTTTTCCTATACTGTATCTACACTGCAAATAAACCAGAGCCTGTTCCACGGAATCAGCGTCTGAGTATTACTCGGAGGTAGGCAGCGCATGACATGTATTTAAAGTAGTTTACATAACAAGAAATAAATGGGAAATTAAACATATGGCCTATGAAGTCCTGTTTTCTAAATAATACTTGTTTAAGCCCAAAAATGTATGTTATTCAGATCATTACATAATTGATATACAATGGGTTTTCTTCCAACCTGGAAGTATTTGGGTGTTTTACATTCATAAAAAGCATGCAGTATTCATTTCTCTTGTCTTTGTGTTAGTTTCCAGATCACTGGAATGAATGAATGAATGAATGAATGAATATATATATAAGCTTCTAGAAACTACTGAGTATTCCAGAACAAAATAAATATGTGAAATAACTTCAGTTAAAAAAGAAGCCCATATAACCTAAAAATCAAAATTTCATTGTGTTATCACATCTCTAACAATTGTGTGAGACTATTCATTTCTTTTTAAAATCAAACAGATCCATGTATCTGATATTTTGTTGAATTAATTTTAATTTTAAAAGTTTAGAAGTATCACTGACAGATGCCACAGTGTTCCTAAGTGATATAGTAATAGAATTAATGAATGAGAGAAAGATAACAATTACAGCATATTAGGTAAGTATGGTAATCAAGTAAATTGAGCTGGCACATAGTACAGTGCAGGTAAGGGTTCTTGACACACTGACAACAAAGGCCCGCATAGTTAAAGCAATGGTGTTCCCTGTAGTAACATATGGCTGCGAGAGCTGGACCATAAGGAAGGCTGAGCGAAGGAAGATCGATGCTTTTGAACTGTGGTGTTGGAGGAAAATTCTGAGAGTGCCTTGGACTGCAAGAAGATCAAACCAGTCCATCCTCCAGGAAATAAAGCCAGACTGCTCACTTGAGGGAATGATATTAAAGGCAAAACTGAAATACTTTGGCCACATAATGAGAAGACAGAACACCCTGGAGAAGATGCTGATGCTAGGGAGAGTGGAAGGCAAAAGGAAGAGGGGCCGACCAAGGGCAAGATGGCTGGATGATATTCTAGAGGTGACGGACTCGTCCCTGGGGGAGCTGGGTGTGTTGACGACCGACAGGAAGCTCTGGCGTGGGCTGGTCCATGAAGTCACGAAGAGTCGGAAGCGACTAAACGAATAAACAACACAACAAGGGTTCTTGGGCAATCACAGATTTGCAGGAAAATACATCTGGTACAGAGTCTGGTGGGAAGAACTATACATCTATGAAGGCATGCCAATACAAGGATGTAGAATTAAATAAAAGATTGATTGATCAGTTCATTTCTGACATCTCTACAACCTAAAATAGTTGTCACTTTCTTATAGATGTCATATAATTTCTACTGTACTGTATTTATAGTGATCATGTTTGTATTTCATGGGTACCTATCATTAATAAGAGTCTCTTTATGTCACAGCAATTCTCCCAGAGAGAAAAGAGCACAACAGTTTTTGTATCTAGCTATCTGAGTTTTGTGAGAAAAGGCCCAAAAGAAATGTTTCTAATTTTATCAGGTATGAATGCAGCAGTGTATCATCCAAAAGATAACTACATTTCCAGTGTTATCTAGTTAATCAAACTGGCCATCTATGTTTTGCCATCTTGAGCTTATTTAGGATTAGAATCCTGACCTTCCCTAGTCCAAGTGTAATGCTTTCCTAATTGTACAATATTTTTAACAACGATTTATACTACATTTTCTTTGTACTTTTCCAATGAAGTCAATGCAATGCTCAGCGCCTTCTTAAAGAATCTGCAGAAATAATTATTTCTTAAAAGCCACCTGGAATGTTTTGTGGATGAACAAGGATCTAAAGCTACCTTTCCAATGCTTTGTATCATCCATAGTAGATCTAGAGTCAGGCATACTTCCAAATTATTTTTAGAGTGTTGAGGATTACAATGATTTGACCAGTAGAAGACTTGAGATTTTCATTATGATGTGTTGTTTTTTCCTTTTGCTTTGTGGAGGAGTGTTAAGTGGAACTATGCTATATCCACCTTGAAATATTTTTTTCCCTGCAGTTTGCCATTGTAATTCAGCAAGTAGAAGTAGATTTTGTGATAATTTGTTTTAGTTTTGCAACAGATCCCTTTCTTATAGAGGCAGTGAGATATTAGAGTTGGGATACAGAGAAGGTTGTTTCATTCTTACTATGGTTTTAGGATAGCCTGAGAAGCTCATGTTTGACAGTTTCATAAAAAAGTCAAGCTAATATACAATCTTGCTATGCATAATTTATTTCTGCCTTATATCAAACCCTAAATCTTTCAGATTAAATTATAAGACTATTGAGAAAATTGGGATATTCAGATGGGAACTAGTAAAAGCATCTGTGCAAAGTTAAGAACTTTGCAATTTCTAAATGCACAGGGCAGCATTAAGTGCAAAACAACTTCTCTGGAGAAACTGTAGTTGATACATATGAAACTCAAGCATGGCCTTAATTAATTTCTTGTTATTGATTAAATGAAATTAGAGAAGAGTATTTGAGAGCACTCAAAGACCCTGGTATAGATTTATTGGTGACAAAGTTATCATATATTTGTCTTGATGAGGCCTGAAACAGCTGGTCCATTCATGTACATACATCAGTTAATTTGTTATGATTTATAGTGGAATTGACTCCACTGAAAAACAAGGTTGGCAATCATTTAGTCAGAAGATTAACCAATTAAAGTTTTAGATGGCTGATTGATTTATAGCAAATTTTAATTAGTAAGGCTGATAAAGCTACTGGTACTCAAGTTCATTTTGAGACTATTTTGATTCTGAATAAGTTAATACTGTTTTAGGTCTTGTTTCTCCTGCACAATGCCATTGGTTTATTACCTTATATATTATTTGGACTCTCTTCACACTGAAAATAAGTATATGTATTGAGATTTTGATGGCATGCAAAATGGGTTGAAATATACTCAGTTAATCAAAGAGAAATGCTTGATAAACTAACCCTTTAAAAAAATACTTGAGAGGACTCCTGGAAGGCTTGGAATTTGAAGTGATAGATGAGGGAAAGTTCTGCCTATATTTTTATATTTATGATGTCTTGTGACCCACACAAATCAGCACTTAAAGCTGTTTTCATCAAGCAATAAACACACAAAAGAGAAGCTATGCTAAATTTCCCTTTGATTCCATTAAGTTAGTGCTCTTTAAAACATTTAACTATGGCTTCTTTGAGTTTTGGAAAGGACATATAAACATTTTGGTAGACTGGACAGATAAAAAGTGAGAATTCACTTTTACAGAATTTTGAAATGACTAGATCTCCATTATTCTGTCTTGGAATGCACATTTTTGCAGTGCCCTGCTTCACCAGAACTCTGAAATGTAACTTTAGATTTATCAGCCCTGCTTTCCTCAATGCAATCTCAGGCAAATAATTCGAGATGCTGAACTGGGCTTTTGTTGCTTCTCCCACCCCACCCATTTCTCCACATTTGTCAGTTTCCTTCACTCCTCCCCTCTGCATGAATTAAATTGTTTGCCCAGCAGATACTTAATTCAGTTCTCCCATTCAGCAGAATTTAGCTGCTTGAACAATCATGGGGGAGTCTGGCTCCCTCCTATCTTGGGCTACTGCTGCTAAAGTTTTTACACAGATATAAACACTACATGTCTGTTTAGTTCACCTTATTCTACTTTGGGAGATATCCAAAGGGTATTGGGGATGAGGGGCAGACAAGCTAGCATAGAAATACCAAACAGAGACCCACTCCATTCCTGCAGCCAAATCACATTACTGGGTTTTTCCCTGATGGCTGGTGATGTGCTAAAGGGGCAGGGCAGCAAAACAAGAACAGATAGCCTATCACCTTTCCATAATTACACTCCCAATATAGGGCAATGCCATCTGGCAATGACTCAGAGCAGCTGCAACAGAGATAAGATAGGAACTGGTAACAGGGACAACAAAATTTATGCTGCGATTGTTTTGTGCCAACTCAGGGGTGGGAGGATAGCACTGTAGCTTAGGGGAAATATCCAAGGAAAATTAAATATGATTATGATATACTGTAGGCCTTTAATGGTTTGTTCTTTAGTCCATGCAGGTCTTCCATCTGTTTTAAAAGATGTGATTTCCCCTCCCCACACATGTCCTCTTCAATTCCTGCAGCTGTTCTTTCTTATGACACATCTTTTTATGTATTTTAATGTATAAGTTATTGCCCATGCTTACTGGATAGGCATTTCAAGGAATATATATGTATGTATGTATGTATGTATAATACACACACACACACACACATACACATACATACACACACACACTCACACACTAACTGACAACTCTCAGATGATAAGTTGACAGTAAAGCTGAGCAGCAGACTTTTGTGTGTAGATGTTCATACTCCTTAGAAGGTAAGATATTAAACAGTTGTCACTAGTGCATTTAGCCATTACTAATAGTGACTGCTGTACTATGCTACTGAATACTAGTCTCCATCTGAAGGGATCAGCAGCAGCTGCATAGAGCAATTTGATTTATAGGTAGATGTCAGCAGCATGCTTATCTTAAAGAGCTGACAATTGCCATTTCTGGGAATGAATTAAGAACTGTATTTGTTACAACATGAAAAATATGAACAGTAATAACAGAATGAACAGTGGGAAATGATCCTCAGTTTAGGAATGTTGAGTGAAATAGATGAACAGTTTCTTCAAAACAGAAAACCCAAGCATTTGTCCATTCAATCTGATGAATGGTGCTCTAGGTAGGTCACAGAAGGAATGAAAAATACATTGATGATGCTTACAAATGTAAGGATAACTATCTATCATCTATCATCTGTCATTTACACACACACACACACACACACAGACCATTATACTTACACCCACATATCTCTTAGTAGCCAGCCACAACTGACCCATTAAGATCCTGCTAAATAAAATCTTTACTGGATGCCAACCTAAAGAATTACCAAGAGAGAACAAAGTATTTCAAATCTTGGAAGCAATCCCAAAGTATGCTTTTGTTGTTACCTTCAGTCATAATTTTGATAATGATGAAACCAAAAGAAGGAATGTGGGATATTTAGCTTTGCAATATTTAGTTCTATGAGAACTTTGGAACTATGCTGTAAACCACCCAGAGTCCCTCTGGTGGGAGGAGATGGGCAGTGACAAATCTGATAAATAAATTAAATAAATAAATAAATAATGAGCCACAAGCTGAATGTGAGTTGACAGTATGATGTAGGATTTGCAAAAAAAAAGCCAAGAACAATTTTATGTGGCATCAGGAGACATCATTTCCAAATCATTGAAAGACATGGCTTCCCTTTATTTCTGATTGGTCCAAATCCACTTGAATTATTGTGTCCTGTTCTAAATACCACCATTTAGGAATGGTTCAGATAAACTGGAACTGATCCCAAGAAGATGGGGGAGAGGGAGGATGGCTAAAAACTAAGTCCTACAAAGAAACTGAGAATGTTTAGCCCTGAGATGAAAAAACTAAGTGGGGGTAAGATAGCAATTTTCACATTCCTCAGTGAATTCAACACAATCAGGAAGTAAGACCTGTTCTCTGTTATTCTAAAGGGAAGTGGGGAAGGACACAGGATAATGATTTTAAATGTATTTCTTTTAAATGTTTTTAAAAAATACCCTACTGAAAAGAGAAATTCAACAACAGAACCATTTACACTTAGGCTCACTTTTGCTAATTGTGTTCAAGCAGGGGTTAGATGGCCATTTCTTAGGTAAGTTTTTATTTTATATATACATATATATATTGCATTGAGCAGAGTTTTAGATTAAAACTAAACTTTAGTTTAAATGGACCTCTCCAATCAATCTGTTTTAAGATTCTAAGGGCTTCTTCTGAAGTTTGCAAGAAAGAATGCAGTCTTTCAGATAGTTTGATCTCAACTGCATATGACTCTAATCATATCTAGGACAAATGTAAGCTTAGAAAATAGGTCAGTGTGGTTACTCCAATGCCATGTTTCTATGGTGGTATATATGAAACCGATATCTTTGATTGTCTGAGTTGTCCAAGTCTCTCAGTGAAACAATATACCAAGATGGTTTCTGGTTCCATTGCTTGAGCTTAGATGTTGATAGATACAGTCAGATAGTTTGTTTCTAATCTGAACTATTACTGCCACTGCCACCACCACCACCACAATAATAATAAGCCAATAACTATCTTATTTTTTTTATTTCTTCAAATAATTCATTTCTCAGTGCATTCTATATCTATCTCTATCATCCATCCATCCATCCATCCATCCATCCTGATATCTGATACATATTAAAAAATGAACAAGAAGACACAAAAAGAAAGAACTACATGTGGCAAGGGTTAGATCATATCAAGGGTCACACAAATCAAACTCCTCAAACATCTATAGCACAGGGTCTTAAGGAAATGCTCATTTTCCTAGCCATTGCTTATCTGAGTACCAAAACAGAATATATATCTGGGTAAGGCAGTCGGTGCTCAGCTGCTACATTTTGTCATAGAGATGGCCAAAGAAGTGCAGGGACAAGAAAACTTTGAGATTATAAAGGCATTGCACCATGGGAAAAAGCATGATTTAGGAAATGAGGACTGTGATTTAAAGGGGCACATTGATCAATAAATGGGAATTGAGAAGGCATGAAGTCTCTAAAAGGAAAAGAAAGAATGGGTGGGACTGGGGGTGGGAGTGGGGGTGGGAGAGAGAGCATATGAGTTGGGAAGAGACCAGCCATTGCAGATTCAGGAAGTAAGCGATAAGTTCAGGACTCTGAAGAATGCTTCTTGTTGTTCCTTCTTTAATTGTGATTGTAGCATTCCAAGTTTAATTGTGGCATACATCCTATATCACTTTTATAATAGCTATTTTATACACGGGGTCTTGTTTTATGTAGCTTTTGAGACATTTTGGCAGGGGATATAATCAATATTAAAGCTTTAAGTATGATTCTTAATATAGTATTTGTGTGTACAGATAGTCATACCATTAAGAGAAAAAAAAGAATTTTGCCACCAAAATCTGTATGACCATAACAAGATTTTATCCACATCTCATCTTCTGTCCTTTTCCTTTCTGCCTAATGTTACAATATCTGCATATATATATATATATATATATATATATATATATATATATATATCCACACATGAAATCATTCCCAAACCTCTAACTGAATTCTGTGTCTAATACACAGAGTATTCTCAGACTTCTAGTCTGATTTGTGAATGAGTTAATAGAGATATAGAAATTCAAAGTTGTTTTTGTACCGTTGTATTTCTCAGATGCACTCCCGGATATGAAGCTTTTTTTCTAAGCTAAAATTCTTTCAGTCTGCTTAACTGCAGAGGGATGGATGGGAATAATTCTGCTCAACTCTAGAAAAGGCTGAACATGCTAAAATTTCATTAAGTAAAACTGAAAAAAATATCCCCAAGAATCCTCTTGCTCCAAGAATATATTAGTTCACTCAATCATGGGGAAGAATTTGTGTATAATAACCCTCAAATTTATCCGCAGAGGATGTAATTAAAAATATTTTTTCTACAATTAGTGCATTTAATTAGAGTTTATGGTGAGGGCCTGGATCTGCTCATATAAATTGTGTTTTGTGCAGAGAAGGAAGGACCCCAGTTAAGTGTGTGCTAAAAGACATATTCTGAAATTTCTAGGGTATTGTACTGCAGTGTTGGGATCCTCAGGATTTATCTGCTTCATTTACTGTATTGCCCACGTGAAGCCATTAAGCTTGTCCATTCATGCTGCTGAAAATCTGCTAGGCTAGGTTTGAAATGTTTTTAAAGTGCTGAAGAGCAAGTGGATTCATCATGTGCCAGATGGTTGGAACTAAGGGAAAGGAGGAGAGAGCAGATGATAGGAAATTTTAACCTGTGAGTCCTGTAGCTAATGGCATAACTTCATAGCATTTGCCAAAGTCAACAATTTAGGCTACAGTAACACTTTTGTAACTCTAGGGTTTGCTATCAATTAGGATAAAGTATTTTGTCAAAGAGAATATTGCAAGAAATGCATCAGATTTGAGCTAATGTCACAAGAGGTTGGCATCTGGAGTAGGCATTTATTTCTCCTGTTATGGTCAGGGATGCAGAAATGGAAGTGCTGGTTTCCACCTTTTATATATCCAAGCATGCACTTTGAACTGATTTCAAATTTTGGGGAAATCCGTTGACTGGGGGAGATTTTTTCTCCATGAAATATTAGCCCCAGTTCATACTTTTACTTGGGTACTGTTCTTTCTCTGCTTCTAGACATAAGCATTAATACCTAAACACAATCACATGAACTCTGCATCACCACAGTTTTGTGAATGCTGAGGATCCATGTTGATAAATATGATTGCATTGGATTGGGTCTGAAACTAGTAAAGGTTTCTTAGCAGAATGCCTCCTCCTACATGTGATATGAGAATCATAATGGTGAAAGAGAAGCTCATTAGGCCAGCTTCCAATATTCACCAGGCTGCCAAGAAGTCTTCATATATTGAAAGAGGAGTCTTGTTCTTTCCCCCCATCATGCAGGTTACATCTCATTTCATGGAAGTCTTGTGTATAGCTGCCAGGTTGTCTAGACATTTAATATGTGAGGTCTTCTACCCCTAAAAGCTAGTGGAGGGGCTGGCAAATAAGATAATACAGGGTTTTTTTTTTTTCATTCTGTGATTGTGTGTGCAAATTTTGCTTCCCCCTCTTCCCCCTACCAAGGTGCTTCTGTATTGAGAGGATTTGCCGGTGATGTCACTGTTGCCCGGGGGACACCAAGAAGGCTCTTTTCATGTCCCTGTTATTTTCCCACTGAAGTGGTACCTATCTACTTGCATTTGCATGCTTTTGAACTCCTAGAACTTTCCCCTCCTCCCCCTATCCATTCTTATTTAAGTTGATGTATTTGTTTTCAACATTACTTTTATAGCAAAAGAGAATTTCAATGAAATTATTATAGTGGAGTGAGTATGCACTTATCTGATTACAAGACAATCCAAGGGTATGTGTAATGTGGGGATGACCTTGGGAGGCAGGAGAAAAAGCTGCAGACTGGACAACCATCATGTAAAAGATATTGCAGTCCACAGAAGGAAAGGGGGGAGCATGGGAAGCATTTCAGAAGAGACCATCCCTAGTTTTCTGGAGAGTAAAAGATGAGGAGGGGAGAAATACTTTTAGACTTGCAAGATTCTGCTAATGTAACCTTACAATATAGAGCTGATAGTCATTGTTGTGCTTCTTGTCTGGAGTACCCCTGAACAGCTAACAGGTGCTTCCAGCCTTAATGTCATTGGATGGCTGCTTATGGATAGACCTTCTCTGTGGCATTCTGAAATGCTTTTATTCCCCTACTATTTGGTGGTTCCTCCCATAAAAAAAATTAAGTGCCTGTTGAAAACTCACCTCTTCATCTATACTTCCCCAGGATGGATATTGGAACAATACTTTTTCTAGTTCACCCCATCTTTTAAATGAATATATTTTAGTTGTTGGTTTATACTGTACTATGTATTATTTTATTGTGTATTTTATTTCTGTTTTTACTATAAACTGCTATGAGATGCCCCAGCATAGAAAGTGGTATCTATCACCCATCTTATCTTATCTTATCTTATCTTATCTTATCTTATCTTATCTTATCTTATCTTATCTTATCTTGTCTCATGTATCTGTCGTCAGACAAAGATATATGCACATACTAATAAGATTGTTGTTTATTCGTTCAGTCACTTCCGACTCTTCGTGACTTCATGGACCAGCCCACGCCAGAGCTTCCTGTCAGTCGTCAACACCCCCAGCTCCCCCAGGGACAAGTCCGTCACCTCTAGAATATCATCTATCCATCTTGCCCTTGGTCAGCCCCTCTTCCTTTTGCCTTCCATTCTCCCTAGCATCATCATCTTCTCCAGGGTGTCCTGTCTTCTCATTATGTGGCCAAAGTATTTCAGTTTTGCCTTTAATATCATTCCCTCAAGTGAGCAGTCTGGCTTTAGTTCCTGGAGGATGGACTGGTTGGATCTTCTTGCAGTCCAAGGCACTCTCAGAATTTTCCTCCAACACCACAGTTCCAAAACATCTATCTTTCTTCTCTCAGCTTTCCTTATGGTCCAACTCTCACAGCCATATGTTACTACGGGGAATACCATTGCTTTAACTATGCAGACCTTTGTTGTCAGTGTGATGTCTCTGCTCTTGACTATTTTATCGAGATTTGCCATTGCTCTTCTCTCAAGGATTAAACGTCTTCTGATTTCCTGACTGCAGTCAGCATCTGCAGTAATCTTCGCACCTAGAAATGCAAAGTCTTTCACTGCTTCTACTTTTTCTCCCTCTATTTGCCAGTTATCAGTCAAGCTGGTTGCCATAATCTTGTTTTTTTTGAGGTTTAGCTGCAGGCCAGCTTTTGCACTTTCTTCTTTCACCTTCATCAGAAGGCTCCTCAGTTCCTCTTCACTTTCAGCCATCAAAGTGACTCATAAGATACTATATTTATATCAATGGAAGTACCATATCAAAGTCTAAGAAAAGAGAGTTGTTATTCATTGCTCAGTTTCTTGGACTTAAGCTGAAGTACTTCATTCATTCTGCAAGTCATGAGCTAGAGTTTTGGCTGGTCTCCCTGCCCTTTAATTACCTATTTTAAGCCTGCTCAACAGAGAATTAACCTTAATCCACTCTCTTCTGAATTTCCTTGAAGAAAATTGCATCACAATGACTAGACTAGATGCTCAGTCTATACAGAGGATATAGAAATTTCCTATTGAATGTAATGGCTTAAGGAAGAAAACAAATACAGAAATCTCATAAAAAGATTGAAGATTCTCAAGGGAATAAATTATGCTGGAGACTATATACATAACTCTTAGTGTGGGATATATTTCAGTTGAAGGGAAATGATTAAGAAAAACATGTGCAAGTCAGAATGTATCCCTCTATGATTTCCAGGGAAGAAAAGGTGGACTGAAGGTGGCTCTGCATTTTGCCAAGTAGATCAGCTCCTTCAACCCTCCTTGGAGAAAGAGAGGAGACAAGACTGCCCACATTGCACTCCATACGGTTGCTCCTCATGAGGAGACTGCAAGGCAGCAGTCTTCAGAGGGTGGGAGAACTGGGAGATGAGGGAATTTGGCATTCTTGCTCCAGTAACAGCTGGTACCTTCAATGGTCACTAAGTCCACACTTCCTTTGCTAACCCCCTTTGAAATTACCTATTTACTGCTTTAAAGAAGTTAGACACCTTCAAAGCGACAAGGCTGGAAACACTGAGTGCCTACAATTCTCAATATAAGAAAATGTAACTGTATCTTGATAAGCCTTAAAAATTGAAAATAAACAGCAAAAAGCAAGACACTATTTTGGCTATAGAAAGTTTTAAATGGATTAAGGGCTCAGAAAAAAATGTAATGTTTGATTTTGAATATTAAGACTTTGAAATTAATTTTAAAGAATAAATACATTTTCATGGGAATCAAAAATTATTTTCAATCCTGGAGACATAAGATAAACAACTTATAATAGCATTCAGAGATACTGTTGAGGAATGGCAATGGGACTTTGAATCAACATTGTCAGCTACTGTATCTTGCATGTTTTTATGAACACCAGAAGAAGTTGTTACACCAGAAAATGTTGTTAGAGAAAAAAGATTTGGAAAAAGATTTATCTGACATGATTATGGAGAACAATGTGTAAACAATAATTTATCATTGGATATACCACAAACAAACAAATAAATAAATCAGGTGTGGCTCTAAGAATTAAGAAGGAAATAAAAACACCAATTCAAGAGAGTAATTGGAATAATTTCTTCCTGCTAAACTTACAAAAGATGCTTGTTAAAGTTTTGAAGAAATTCAAGACAAGGGTTAATGATCACTTGAATGCATTAAAGAGCAATATTTTTTTATGTTAAAAGAAGGAATATAAAGTTGGCTTATTTGATCAGGGTTAAAAGGGGATATGTTGTTATTTTGGGGGTTCTTTCTGGACTTTCTGACTTTTGGGCTGGAAAAGACATTGTGTATTGGATTTGCTTAGTTTCTGAGAATCAGACACAATTGATCAGATTAAAAAAGAGAGAGAGAGAGTTGAGATATACAATGAGGAGGTTTATATTTGTTATCTAATGTGATTACTTTAGGGCTCGATTTGGACTTTTTGCTGACACCTGGATTGGAAAAGACATTGTTTATTGGATTTGCCTATAGTTAAAAGTTGAGTAATGGGATGAAGAGTTTTATATTTGTTAATTAAAAGGAGGTGAAGGGAGAGTGAAATGGTTTACATTGTGATGAGTGTGGAAAGTTGCTTTCTTAGCTTTTTTTTTCCTTTTTTTTCCTTTTCTTTCTATTTTTTCCTTTTTGCTTTCTTGCACTTTTTATTCTTTTTATTCTTCTTTCTAGTTTGCATTATCTTTTATTATTGTACTTAAAACGTTTAATAAAATATTATTAAAAAGGACGCATCCTTCTATGACCTTAATTTGTTCTGTGTGAATTCTGTAATAAGCCCATTTTATCCTTTTTTATTCAACTAAGACAAACAAACAAACAAACAAACAAACAAAAACCTAAACTAAAATTGGGGTATGCATTTTTGTATGCATTTACATTAACATTTTTATATGTTATCTTACATCCATAATATAAAATGATCCCTTTCTTCCTGCCTTCCCAAAGCAAGGTAGATAAATCAAAGCACACACACTGGAATTATATTTTAAGAGTTATCACATATTTTATTGCATTTTATATGTATGGTTTTCATTTTCAAAAGAAATAGGATGGATCAGTGCCGCATGAGGTATTTTCAGCTTTAAGTTATTTATCAGATCAGTGTCAGCTTCAGATGTTAAGGGTTCCTTGAAAAGGTGCCACCAACAACCCCATGTCTCTTAAGGAGCTACCCCCATAATTATTGTCTACTCACTTCTTCTATTATTCTGGGAGGACCATTCTGTACCACTACCCATCTACTGTAAATGGGTGAAACACTTGTCAGCTTGAGCAACTTCTCCTTAAAACTGTGGTTTCTTATCCACAGGGAGATATACTTCTCACAACAACAAGGAAGCTGAGTAGTAGATTAAGAAGTTCTGTAGTGGATAATGGACTTCTCCTGTGACGAAGCCTATACAGGTCCCCAGTAATAATACTGATGCTATCTCCAGATACAAGAAAAAATAAGAAAAACTTACTTTAGACAGCTGATTTCATTTCATCTTACATCATAATGCACAATTCTATAAGCATATGGAATTCCCTTTACCTATTTTGGAGCTTCATGAATATACTGGCTGCTCTTCATAACCAGCAATAAGGGTGTCCCTCTTATCTCCTTGTAAGAAACTCTTTCTTCTATGTGCCGTTTTGTAAATGTTGCCCAAACTATGGTTGTTCCACTTTGGTATTCTATATAGACACTAAATTAATATTAACTAGTAATTGTAGTAGCAATAAATCTCAACACTCTTTAAACCTGTGACTGGAAAACTTAATGGATATCCATAGCAGATTGTGAAGCTAATTATGTGCCAATTTAGTATTGGGAAACAGGGCGATTAACTGTTTTCAATACTGTCTGAATTGTAGTTACCTCATTTTCAAAGAACGTTACTTTCACTTTACATCCATTTCTTCTTCACCTGATCAATGTGCAGAATAACAAGGAGATCTAATGATTCTTATGATGTAATACAGTAAAAAAATAAAAATAAATAAAAACCTGCATTATGAAACAAAGATTTTATAAAAAAACATTCTTATATACTGCTGGGCCATTTGTGCTGCATTTTATTTTTGTTTTTGTTTTTTAATAGACAGATCTACCACATTCATATTTTAAATGGGATAAGCATTGATGGAGTAGTAAAACTGAAATTACTTTCTGAATTATTCAGAATAATGACAGGAGGTGAAAACTGCTTAGTAGTTTCCACCATGTAGATAATGCTTCATGATCAATAAATACAAGGTCTCTTTAACTTGAAGCTTAAATTTATGACTGCATTAGTACAAAGGTTTGAAAAAGCCTAGTTGATTATATATTCAGATTCCAAGTCTCTTCATGCATTCTTCTCTGTGGAAATTAATGTAGTATATGACTGGGTTGCAGTCATGCCTTCTCGTCTTGTCCCGCCTTCCATGCAATCATTGACTTGTGCTTCTGTATCCACCTACCTGGAACCAAATATTCATAAAGACTTGGAATTCATCTGCCTATTTGTGCTGGCCAGTTAATGCAACATGAAAAGTCGCACTTTCTCACAGCCTTCCATGTAAATTCAACATTGACTTGGAAGCAAATACTGAAGCTCCCAAGAGGTGACATGGGTAACAACTCCAGAGTCCACTTGAGTTGGACAGCCAGTAAAGTTAAATAAAAAATAATAATAATAAAATTAACAACAACAACATAGGGAAAGTATGAGACAGTTTCTTTATACTAATGGAAATCCACTAACCCAAGTTCACATTTCACCCTAATCATTCTGGTTCTTTGCACATGGAACCTTGTACACATGAGGGTCAAAGGTAAAATAGGGTTGGGCTAGAATTTTGTTTATACATGCCAAAATGTGCCACTCTCATGAATGTGAAAAAAAAAAAAAAAAGATTGAAAACTTGTGAAGAATACATTCAATCAACCAGATACAGATGTGTTTAAGTAGGGAGAAATTAAATCTATTATCCACAATAGTTTGCAAAGTCCATTAAAAACTGTACATATTTCCAGGCATATTTTTCTTCAAATGCTCAGTTTGTGGATATATTTTTCTGGTATTCATAATTTGCATAAGTAATATATCATCTGATACAATACAAGGACAATTTCCCAAAGATTCATTTCCATAATATACACATTATTCCATCTAATTTTATGAATGATGAAATGCATCTGAAAATTCTGATATGTGGAAGTGTTGGCAGCAAAGTGTATTCTACATGCACTTATATTTCAAAAGTAAGTACTGGATAAGTGCTCATCAACAGCAAACCTAACAATATTTGCTTCAATTTAAGCTTTGAATGTTTGGCTTTATTTTAAAAAAATCCCTTCTCACCCCTATGAGTAGTATGTGACTTCCTCAATCTGGGGTCCTCGACCGGAATTGTTGGGTCATCCTCTACCAGAAGCCTGGGAATTTGAGGTTCTGTGCAGTATCTTAGCTGTTCCTAGCACTGCACTCTTCTGGACAGAGAGCTCTGATGCTGTTCCTGGGATCTGTTGGAATCACTCAACCCAGTTTAGGAGTCACAGCCCTGAGTGCTCCTACCACCACTGGGATCACTTTGGCCTTCACTTTTCACATTCTCTCTAGTTCCTACTGGGCCTGGTACTTCTCCAGCTTCTCATGTGAAGGTGAATGGTCCCCTGTGCAAGCACCGAGTCATGTCTGACCCTTTGGAGGGACGCCACTTTTGTGATGTTTTCTTGATAGAGTATAGCGGGGTGGTTTGCCATTGCCTTCCCCAGTCGTCACCTTCCCCAGAAAGCTGGACACTCATTTTACTGACCTCAGAAGGATGGAAGGCTGAGTTGACCTGAGCCGGCTACCTGAGAATCCAGATTCCGCTGGGATGGAACCCGAGTCGTGGGGAGAGTTTTGGTTGCAATTCTGCCGCCTACCACTCTGTGCCACGCAAGGCTGCTCCAGCTTCTCCTACATGTACTTGTACATATACCGTATATGCAGTTTTCATCTGAAATCCTGATGGGGAACAGTTAGAGTAGTTCATTCCCAGCAGATCTTAGATGGGTTGGATGTTATTTATTTATTTATTTATCAAATTTGTCACCGCCCATCTCCTCCAACCGGAGGGACTCTGGGCGGTTTACAACACAGAATAAATATACAATAAAAACTCAAATAAATACACAATAAAATTCCAATAACATCCCATTAAAACCAAAACAATTTCTTAACTACACCAGCTCATAAAATCCAGATGGCTATGATCTCTTCAACCATCATATAGGAGGGGCACTTCAAGGCACCAGCCAACCCCAAGTATGTCGATTCTCCTCCCTGCCCCAAGCCTGGTGGCAGAGCCAGGTCTTCAACTTCCTCCAGAAGGCTAAAAGCAACAGGGCTAATCTTACCTCTGGGAGCAAGATGTTCCAAAGGGCAGGCACTACTGCTGAGAAGGCCCGCCTCCTGGACCCTGCCAGATGGAATTCTCTTATTGACGGGGTCCGCAGCATGCCCTCTCTGCATGAGCGGGTGGGATGGGCTGATGATACGGGGAAGAGGCGGTCCCTCAGGTAACATGATCCCATGCCCTGTAGGGCTTTAAAGGAGATAACCAACACCTTGAATTGGATATGGAAGCAAACTGCTATGCAGCTCAATGCAGCTCATGTAGCAAAGGTGTTATGTGTGCCCTTCTAGGGGTGCCAAAAATAGCCCATGCGGCCGCATTCTGGACCAGCTGAAGCTTCCGGATACTCTTCAAGGGTAGCCCCATGTACAGCACATTGCAGTAGTCTATATGGGAGATAACAAGGTCATGAGTGACCATCTGAAGGGCTTCCCAATCCAGCAAAGGGTGCAACTGGTGCACAACATGAAGCTGTGCAAAGGCCCATCCGGCCACGGCTGCCACCTGCTCTTCCAGCAGGAGCCGTGAGTCCATGAGGACCCCCAGGTTATCCACCGTGTCTGTCTGGGGCAGTGCAACCCCATTCAGAACTAAAGATGACAAAGTCCCGGATATGGAGGAACCCTTAACCCACAGCCACTCCATCTTACCAGGGTTCAGCTGAAGCCTGTTGTTCCCCATCCAGACCCCTACAGCCCCCAGGCACTGAGAGAGGGCAGTCATAGCATCACTTACATCACCCGGGATGGAGATATACAATTGAGTATCATCAGCATACTGATGATACCTCAACCCATGGTGACAGATGATCTCGCCCAGCTGTTTCATGTAGATGTTAAATAGGAGAGGAGAGAGGACCGAGCCCTGTGGCACCCCACAAAGGAGAGGTCAAGGGTCAGATCTCTCCCCCTCTATCATCACCAACTGGGACTGGCCCTAGAGGAAGGAGGTGAACCAGTGCAAAACTACACCACTCAGCCCCAACTCCCAGAGCCGACCCAAAAGGATACCATGGTCGATGGTATCAAAAGCCGCTGAAAGGTCAAGAAGAATGAGGATGGATGCACTACCCCCATCCTGCTCCCGCCAGAGATCATCCATAAGTGCGACCAATGCCGTTTCTCTCCCATATCCTGGCCTGAAACCTGACTGAAAGTGGTCTAGATAATCCATTTCCTTCAGGACCCTCTGGAGCTGCAAAGCCACCACTTTTTCAACCACCTTCCCCAGAAAGGGGAGGTGGGAGACTGGATGAAAATTGTCCAGTACAGTAGGGTCCAACGATGGTTTCTTGAGGACGGGTTGTACTGGCACCTCCTTAAAGGCAGCTGGAAACACCCGCTCCCTCAAGGATGTATTAACCATCACCTGGACCCAACCACATGTCACCTCCTGAGCTGCTTTCACCAGCCAGCAGGGGCATGAATCTAATCGGTAGGTGGTGGCATTTACTGTCTGGAGGATCCTGTCCACTTCCTCGGGTCCAACAGAATCAAACTGTTCCCAGATGATGTGGTAAGTATGATCCCTTGGTATCTCCACAGACCCTGCCTCACGCTTGGAGTCTAGCGTAGAGCGGATCCGAGCGATTTTGTCTTGTAGATGCTCTGAAATCTCCTCTGCATGGCCCTGTAGGTGGGTCACTGCACCTCCCTTCCCCAAAAGGGATTGAGTGATTTTAAATAGGGCCGTTGGGTGGCATTCTGCAGACGCAATAAGAGCGGAGAAGTATTTATGCTTTGCCACTTTTATCGCCACAAGGTAGGCCTTAATAGCGGCTCTAACCAGTGTTCGGTCGGATTCAGTCTTTGTCTTCCTCCAGCAGTGCTCTAGACGTCTCGTAGTCCTCTTTAAAACCCTCAGCTCCTCCATAAACCATGGGGAGCATCGAGCATGATGAGGCAAGAGAGGTCTCACAGGTGTGATCCTGTCCAAGGCCCCAGCCGCCTCCCTATTCCAGGTGGTGGCCAGGGCCTCCACTGGACTGTGCAGCAGATCCCCGGGTATAACCCCCAGCTCCCTCTGAAACCCTACTGGGTCTATCAGTTGCCTGTTAATCAGAATAAAGTCCTGCCAGCACTTGTCCTTCCCAAGAGGGACCCCAAACCATGACAGGAGTAGCTAAGCATTGAATTACTCTGAATACTTTATAAGATGACCAAGAGGGGACTTTTTTTTAAAGTTTAAAAAGCTTTGTATGTCTTTAAAATGTCCAGTAATTTGAAGAATACTCTTTTTTTCCCCCAAAATCTTTCTGATTTTTTTTGTTTTTTACAGACTGCAAAATGATGATTTTACTCTGGTCCACTAATCCCAAGCATGGAATTGAATGAAATTATATGATAAGAATTTATCAAAATTCATCAATGTCCTCATAAACAGGACAGAACTTACTTTTGAAAAAAAAGTGCAAATGTGATAGAAATAAAAACTGATAGATTTCTCAGTGCTTTTTTAAAAAAAACATTCTATAGGATTTTTTTTTTCATAATTTTGCAGAACTGCCTATCCCTGAGGATATATGCCCATCTGATTAGATTGGATAGGGTAGGCACATTCCAGGTCCCCTCCCTAAAATCCTGCAACCTAATGGGACCTCAGAAGTGTGCCTTTTCCATTACTGCCCCTACCTCTGGAACGTCCTGCCCCCAGTGATCCAGCAGGCCCTCACCTTCCTAGCCTTCTATAAAGCCATTAAAACTTGGCTGTTTACCCAGGAACTGGAGTAGCATGGTAGAGCCTGTTGGGTCATCCTAAGAGGATGAATGAGACACCAGTTTTTAGTTTGTGTTATGTTTTTTCTATGGTTTTTGTAGTTTTATTGTTGTTGTGAGCCACCCAGGGTCGTTTCAAGATGGGCAACCATACAAATCTGTTAAATAAATAAATCAAATAGTTATCTTTATTATAAGCACTTTTCCCCGTTTTAGTATATACATTTCCCTTGTGCCCTTTTCCCCCAAATTCCCCTAATATAATCCTGTCCATATGTCAGGTGTCCAAAATGAATTTTGTAGTTTTGTATAATTGAAAAAAATAACTCTGCCATGGTTTGCATAGGAATTTGAAAATTAGCTGGTTTCAACGGAAATGTACAGAGAGAGTCAAATCCCTCTCCTTGAAGTGTGAAGAATTCTCTTCTTGTTCAATATTTCTATTCTCCTAAGGTTTTCTTTTTCTGCAAAGGGATTATAGTTAAAATCAAAGGGATTATAATTCAAAAAATGTGAGTTATTTCCTTGTGAGCTCTGTTTTACACTCTAACCCATCTTTTTACATTTCTCGATTTAGGATACGTTTGAAAACGCCTTGCATCAAAGCAAAACAATGAATTACATGGCCATAGCTGTACCACAAACTTGTTTCAGGCCCAATATTTACGTGCTAAATGTCTCCCTAATGAAGTTAACCTTTTCGCTATGCACACCAAGCCTGAAATATAAGTACCTATTGCTATGAATTCTATATTCATTTAAACCTAGAACATAGATTAGGGATTACACTCATGCAGTCTACATGGAATACCAGAAAATGTTTTGAGCTCCAAATTGGAATGATAAATTCAGGTGTGAATCAGCAAATGAGGTAATTTGAAAACTAAGTGCATATAAAACAATTGAACAATTGATTGAATATTATTTTAGGCTTTTTTAAAAATAAACGTATGAGCCAATAATTGCTCACACAACCAAGAAGCAAATTCAGGATGACATTTCATAATGCAAATTTCTTCTTTGGGAGTTCAGGTACCATCCCTACCTCCCTCTGTCTTTCTCGGAATTCCTTAATGTTCTATAGGGTTTGGTTTGAATTAGCTGTGCTGAAGAAATAATTAGCATTGGCTGATGAGAAAGGAAGCTCAGCTAACAGGAAAACTGAGGATATGGACAATGAAACACCATATAGAGGGAAAAAGAAAGAGAAAATAAGGTCCGAAAATTATATATAAATATAAATATAAATAATTGGGCTATAGAACATGCATATTATAGAACATGCATATAGGATATAAGCTAAAAATAGCATTCCTTTTACAGTCCCTCAAGGCAGGAACACTAAGGAATTGTTCTTTTGAACTTTTTAAGGATAGTAAAGCAGCAAAAATCAAGCACTTTCCACATGCTGCTTCCCTTGCTATTCCTGGATTTGTTAAAGGTCAAAGGAGAGTCAGAATGGTTATGCCCATGAAGATGCAGGTCTCAAGGGAATCTTTAGCTTATGTCCCTAGAACATACAGTATATATATGTTATGAAGTTTTACTTTTTGCCAAGCAAATAAATGGAGCAATTACAAATGAGTAAAAAGGAAGGAAAGTGTTACAAGGATGGAAACTATTGAGAAAGGAAGTCTAACTGTCTTTCCATCCACCCTGCATCCTTTCACCTATAATGTCCAGAGGAAGGTGCAACTATACATGTATCTCAGTCCATGGGGAATCTCTTTGCAGTTCGGCTACTTTGTCAATTCCTCTGATGCTCCTTCCATACTATGCCCAATTAGCTGCAGTTTAGAAACAAAATGCTACACACAGGAGGTTCACTAAAAAGATAGTGACCAGAATGACATTAGAAGGTTTTGTTTTCTGTAGATCTTCTCTCCAAAGAGTCATGTAACTTTTCAGATGTGAGTTTCATACCCTCCACTGAAGATTTGCTTCACCTTTTCCAACAAATGATTCTCTCTCGTTGGATAATTCATAACGGGTTATAGTTTGATTAGCTAGGTCTGTTGCTCCCCCAGATTGAAGCAGTTAAATTACTAACTTCTACCAAGGGCCTATATCAAATTCAGCTGAATCCCAAGTCAAATCAGCTGCTTGAGATTCAGAGGCTAAGTTGAAATAGGATTTTAATTGCAGCGACAATAACCAAATCAGGATTGTTGTGATTGATCAGCTCCATTAGAGAGCTTTAGAAAGGTAGAAGAAAAACAATCTGCTCTCAGCTTTTGCTTTTTGAAATATGGAAACAATCTGGATTGGGAGGGGAAAGAGCAGGAGTGACAGACAGATCTACCCTCTGATCAGGAAAGATTTACCAAAGGTTCACCAGACATAAGGTTAGAGCAACTTCCACTGAGATCAACAGGATGGTGAAGCATAACTTCCCCCTTCCAGGGATCATAATTCTAGCTATGATCACCAATTTCCTGCTGTTACTAAGAGTAATTATGATGGGGATACTAATGGAAGGATAGTCTTTAACTTCCCATCACATCACTAACTACATCATGCTCTTCCTATCTTGCCTCCATGTTTTCTAGCCATGAGTGCTGTGGATTTATGAAGTTGTCTAGATGAGCTTATTTCAAAATCTCAGGAAGGATAGTTTTAAACATGAGTGAATTTTTCCTCTTTATTTCTTTTCTATCTTCTCTCATTTGGAATTTGATATACATTCAAAATGTTTTAATGCTCAGCAGTGGTTGTTTTGCTTTGCCAGTTTGTTCTTCCTCCTCCTCCTCCTCCTCTTTTTCCTTTGCAACTTTAATAATAATAACAATAACAATTTTAAAAATGCAACAACTATGTAGTTTGAGTGAACAGGCTGGTTTTTGTAGTATTATGTAACACACCTAGATGGAATGATTTTTTATCTTCTATGGCCAGAAAAGCTGCCAATCAAATGATAATACAGATAGATCTGAGCCTGGGAGTGGGAGAAAATCTTAGGAGCTAGGTAGACAATAAAAAACAGGACACAATTTGGTCCAAGTCCCATTGAGCTTCACTGTCTGATCTGTCACTCAGACATACCTCTTTATACAGTACAGCTGGAATTGGTGTATGTTTCTGTCTTCAAATATTAATATTGCAACATTCTATAAGTACTATGATTTTCCAAGAGCTGTGCAGCTCACAGCTGGGGTTACAAATTGTTAATTCTTGCTTTCTCATAATTCAATGTCATGAATATTAATTGAGTGTGGGTATGTTGTGATTCTTTGAAGGAGTACTATCAGAAAAACTGAGTGGTGGTCCCAGTAACTAGGGACTTTAACACTAAGAAACTGGAGAAGTGACATATATATTTCTGTATAGCTGTTAATTTTTTTCCAATGATTCTGTTTCATACATTCTATATAGGGAGACACATTGCTGGGTTAATAACTAGAAAGAAAACTACAGTAATTTTAATGGATTAACTGAGGGAGATGTTCTGTAATTCAAAAAGGTCCATTAAAGTATGACATCATAGTGATGATGTGATGATAGTCACATAGTGATGATAGTGATGATGTCATTACATAAATTACATGAATGCACTTATTAATTTATAAGGGTTTCTATACTGTCTAGTTTCCAAGATTCCAGATGGTTTACAGATTTAAAATAAAATATATTTAATACAATATCAATGTATAAACCCAGCCAAATACCAAACATCACCTGAAAAGCAATGATGTGTTACTTAATGCCCACTGATATAGGATGGTCATGTCATTATTTGCATCAATTTATGTCATTTGTGTAATGATGTTCTTAAACAAGTAATGGAAATTATAATGGAATTTGGTCTGTTTTATTTGAATTCTGTTGCATCGAGGTCTGCTAAGTGAAAGTTCACTGTATTTTTTAAATATTAATAAGGAAATTCCTTATACCCTATATAAATACAGTGCTGCACTGGTAAAATAAAGAATAGGGTTGTGCAACAGTTTAGATTCAACCTCCAAATGATGCTTTAAGTACAGAAGAATACAAATGTGACACCCATGTGCGATGTTACAGAGAGATTTTGTGTTCATACTTCTATATGTGCTACATTATGTGTAAGCTTTGTCACAAATTGTTGCCAACAGTTATTGATCTTAGGGGATAATTTTGCTTTGTTTTATAGAATGTATTTTTATTGGTCAGTGACAGAAATAAAGTTTCTGTCTGTCTGCTTCCATATGCTGTGAAACGCCTTCTGTAGATCAAACTGGAAGCATTTCATGGCCTAATAAAGAAAGTTGCAATATTACCCTTTGCATATTCACCAGTACTCAAATGCACTGGCTGTATCTTACACATCACAGATCATCAACCCATAACCTCCCATGACGCTTGGTGCAGTTTTGCACAACCTGTGACCTTGCAAGCCAAATGAAGTTCACAAGTACAATCACTTATCTTATTTCTAGGATGGCTGATTAGAACTGCTGGGCTATAAATCTACTGAATAAATATGTAAGCATGATTGGTTGGTTCTAGCTGATAGCTTGCTTAAAGAACTGCAGCTGAAGTTATTAAAAGATTTTCCTTCTCTTCCCCTGCTCCCCAACTTTTTCTAGCAAGGCTCTTTTCTAACTGCAAAACTGACCTATTTTCTTTTTCATGATCTGGTAGCAAGGGACAGTGCCAAAGAAACAAAGAAGCTTACAATAAAAAACAAAAGCTATTTGACATAAATAAAATAAAACCTCTTTACTTTGGATAATACCAGAAAAGAACTACCAAAAGTACCCTAACAATATACAGTAATATTTATATGACTTAGAAGTAACTTTATGGAGTTAAACAGAACCTATGCTCAAGTAATTATTAATAAAATTGCAGACTTAAGTTTTATTTTTTTAAAAATAAAGAAAATACCTACTATTGCTTTAAAAGGTGTTATAGGGCAATAGCAATAATAAACATAAAAAGTGCAACAGATCTTTGAGCTTGGCTGACACAGTTTATGTACAGGACATCAAGCAGATTTGGAGTAACTTTTTAATTACATTTTTTTGCTTCCAACTTACATTTTCCAGTTAGGTCTTTAAATCAGGCTGACCAACTCTTTAGGTAGCAATCTCTCTCCTTTCACTCTCTCTGACTATACATGTACTTTTAAATCCTGCAATATCTTCCCTGTACTAGATGTGAATTGGTACAGCAGCATTTTACTGAGTGAGGAGAAATTCAATCTGTTGCACTGAGCGGGATTTTAATAAGTCTATAGAATCTCATATATTACAATTTACTGTGCCAGATTTGGTTTAATGGGGGATTTCATGGCTTTCTGAACTGGTGTCAGCACTGTCCTCAAAATATGCACCTAAAAAAAAAAAGAAAAAAACAAATCCAGTGCACCTATTTATTTCATTGTTATTTCAATAACCCTTGACTCAGAGAGAAAGGAGAATGTGAGCTACCATCTGGAAGTGATGGATTACAGCAGGGATGCAAACAAGCAGTCTACAAGGTTGCCCTGTTGCTCTTTGTTTTCAGAACAGGTTGTGCGTATAAAACTGCTCAAAATGTTGAAATACAACTATGGAGATAATGGAACTGAGATATTTGAAACTGAATTTAGGACCATGCCCTGGAAAGCTCTGAAAATCATAAATGCTTATTTCATCTCTATGTGCATTTAGCATTCTGGGAAAATAATAACTTAGTATCTAGGATATCTTCTCCCAGAATTATTGAGTGGGATTTTGTAGCCCATCCACTGCCACTCCAATGAGGCAGCTACTTGCTATTTCAGATATGAATTTCAATTTTAAAAAAAAGTTAGCAAATTCTGAGTCTTTTAATTATTGTTCTTGTTCCTCTGCCAAGGAAAGGAAGAAACACACACACTGTTTTTTTTTTCTCCCTTCCAGATGCCAAAATGAATCAATTGGCCTATCCAGTTATATGCTTTGACTTGGATCTGGCACTCCAATTCCTGTACCTGCTCAAGCATTATAACAATGTAGCCCAAGCTGATGGAGAAAGTTTGATGAGAAAGAAACATATTTTAATGAAATTCAAAGCAGAATTGTGAACTACATTGTCTTGTCCAACTATCTAAAAGCTGATTACTCTGTTCAAAAATTCATCTGAATGTATTTAAGTCTCCAATGGTATAAAAAGTGGGGTACAGAAGCTACCCCATGGCTTCATTCCTTGGCATACATACATTAAGCTGAAGCATTACTCATGTTTGTGTGAACATGAGAACAGATTTTCATGCCATCCTGGGCATTGCTTAATTAAGGTCCAGAATCATACAGACATGTATTCTCACATCCAAGACAACATGGGCATGCTTCCCCTTCCAAACTGACCTGAATGCATGAAACTCAAAGAGAATAAGGGGATAGAATGGCATGAAATGCCTCTTTTCCTTCCCAATTTGAAACCCTCCATGTATTCAGCTGAATGTCTAGAAAGAACTATACTGGTATTGCTTCCAGTCAAAATATTTGAAAACCCTATTACTTTGTATTGTACAGTATTACAGCTCAGCACAAGAAGTTTGGTAGCAGAGAGACCAGTCTAGCTGGACCCCAATCCACTCAGAGTGACCAGGGCAAGAGATAAGAAACTATTTTTCACTGTTGTTTTTCTCCCCCCCCCCCCCCCGTGTTTCACTCATAATTAAATACAGCAGCAGAAAAGGGAGGGAGAATCCCTGGGCAAGAAGGGGCACAGCATAGAGATGATGCAGACATGGAAATCAATGCTCTATTGATGGTTGGTAAGATCAGGTCTTGAAGTTCCATATACTAGCTAAAAGAAGCTGTAATAATAATAATTTAAAAAAAAGATTTATTTGTTACACTGGCCATTAGGTATACAAAATTATTCAGGGCTGGTGAATAGCCCAGAGTGATCAATGCTATTTCCATCCTATGCCTTAGCCTGAAACAGGTCTAAGTATTCCACTTTCTCTAGGGCACTGTGCAATTGACTCCACACCACTTGAAAAGGCAAGACTGGGGAGAGGTTGGGGATTGCCTATAACTAGTTGCAATCATCTCATTTAAAACTATAAAGTCTTACCTCTTTAGCATTTTCTCATAGGAGAATAAATCTTATATCTCTTGAACATCTGTAATTTTTCCATATCTACTTGCACTATTTATACTGTCTCAAAATCTAGGATCCTAAGTATACATAGTATTCAACCCCCAGGAAATGGCTGGGATTTTAGAATGTGGTTCACTACTGACTGAGAGAGAGACAAGGCTCTCTCAAAATATTCATTTAATGAAAAGATCTATGTTCCCATCCTTAGGGAAAACTGGAATATTAAAATAATATGTCTAGTTTCTTCATCTTGCCTTAGATATAGCAATTTCCCTGAAGGTGTTTTGTTTTTGTTTTTAATCTGTTTTATTTCAAGAACAACTGTAGGGGAAAATTGTCCTAAGAGCTTGTGGCAAGGAACTGAATAGAACAAAGAATGTCATCACAATATAAAATTCCAGGAACTTGGAAAATGAAGAACTCTTTTATGTATTATATGAAGACTGGCCAGTGCATGGAACTTTAGAACCCTGGAAGTTCCACCACATTTCCATCAGGTTGAACAATGGGCCACTCTGAAACAAGTTGCTGGATTATCTTTGCTGTTACACCCACTTTACTCAGAACATATTGGTGTTTTTCAAAGACAAATCTTTGAAGGGGGGTGGGGGAGCCATCTAATTACATTCTGAATTATTTAGATATACATTGGAAATAAAAATTGCTTAGTAGTTTCTGCTATGGAGATAATGCATTGTGATCAATAAGGAACTGCTCTCCTTAAAGTGAAACTGTATAGATTAGCAATAAAGTAATATATTATTTAAGAAGCACATGTTGATTTTATTAACTAAGCAAATATTAGAGCTGCTCTAGGCTTATGAGGTCATGTAATATCACTATCACAAGGATGATGGCCCTAATATTATGAGTTTGTAGTGTTTCAACCATGCTGGGGTTAGAGTTACTGGCAGACAAGACTTTGGTTTCCCCATCCACCCGCCAAACCAGCTTCTATTGTAAAAAGCAAGGACAATGTATTTTACTATTCCAAATTGAGTGGAGATAAGTGCTTGCTGTTTACTATTTATGGCTACGCTATTCCTTTTTTGACTCGATGGATAAGGACTGAAGGGTACTTTTTGTGATGATGGATAAGCTTGGATCATATTGGCTTGGATAAGATAAATTCCCCCCAAGGGTTGGGAAATAGTTTGGATTATTGCTGATCCAAGCTGAATTGATTTCTCACATTTCAGAAGCTCTCAAAGCAAACTATATTTTTCAGTGCACACTGTGGACCAGAGACAAGAAACAGAAGTAGAAACATTAGTCTTTTCTCCTTTCTTTTCTGTCATTGCTTCAGCAGCTGCAGTAACAGAAGTGTGTAGAAGGAATAAGACAGGTTTGAAGAATTCATAGATATAACTGTAATTGTCTGAGACCTAGAGGGTTAAAAACCTTTTAGGAAAGAATAGGTAGAAGGAAGAGGAATATAATTCTCTCTGATTCAGATTAAAAATCAAATAATCAAAATTTTGGAGGTATCACTGAGTGCCAAATGAACATCAGAAAATAAATATTCAAGGAGCTTTCTAAATTTTGAAATACAAGTTCATACTTTTCCAGTTTCTAGAATACAATGAATAAGATTTAATCAGGCAATCTAGAGATTTCTATTGCTACTTATTTGATTATTTCATGTTCTCAAAATTGCCATGGAGGGCAACATGACCCAAAATATTCATTCATTATTTGAGCAATGATTGTTAAACATTTCTTATCATCTACAGAATGTAAACATTTCTGAATATACCTAAAAGATGTAATTTTAAAGGAGAATTGTTTATATGACAATTTGTTCCACTTTCAAATTTAAGATAAAAATTGTTTGCAAAAGTATTTTGAAACATGAAACCCAAATGAAGACTCAGCTTGAATGAAAATATCTTTCCACTGGAAAATATAATATTTTCTATATATAATAGAAATATATTTTATGAATTTTCTAAAATTGGAGGAAGAAACATCAATAACCTATGCTATGCTGATGATACTATCCTGATAGCCAAAAATGCAAAGGAACTGCAAGCTATAGTAATAAAAGTCAATGAGCACAGTGAATAAAAATGGACTAAAATTAAATATAAAGAAGAAAAATTAAGTACAATATGTACAACAACCAGCCTTAGAACTGACAATGAAGAGCTGATTATGAAGTGGTAGATACCTAGATACCTTCTGCCTTTTAGGATCAACCATCAGTTGTAAAAGGAAATAGCAGTCAAGAAATATGCCACAGACTAGCACTTGGTAGAGTAACCATGAAGACCTCTGAAAGTACATTCAGATGCCATAATAGGTTTATATCTACAAAGATCAGAATAGTGCAAGCAATGATATTTCCTGTGATACTCTGTGGAAGCAAAAGTTGGACTTTAAAAAAGCAGGATAGGAAGAGTATTGAAGCCTTGGAGAAGACTCCTGCGAATACCATGGATCATCAGACAAATCAACCCACTCAAAGCACACATGAGCAGGCTTAAATTATCCTACTTTGAATATATTATGTAAAGACCTAGCTCCCTGGAGAAGGCTGTAATGCATTGAAATGTAGAAAGCAAGCAAGCAAGCAAGCAAGAAAGAGAGAGGGAGGGAGGGAGGGAGGGAAGAAGGAAAAGAGAAGAGAAGAGAAGAGAAGAGAAGAGAAGAGGATGACCAGCAACAGGTGGATAGGCTCAGTTATAGGAGCAATGAACATTGCACTGTTGGAAGACCTGAAGGACCAGGTTAGGGGCCAATCATCATAAATCTATCTATGTGGTTGCTTAGAGTCAACAATAACATTATCATCATCATCATCATCATCGTCGTCGTCATCGTCGTTTAAATATATATGCCACCCAACTCCCAGCAGCTCTAGACTTGATGGCACATAATCAGTCAATCAATAGAAAAAAAAATGCCTAGGGATAGGTGGGAATTTTGTTTATTTCATAATTGATTAAAAAAAACAAACCTCAAAATCCAATCCTTACTGGAAAGAAGAAATAAACTAGTCCTGGAATATGTCCCTTGTCTTTCTGAATCATAGTTGTTAGCTCAATTGGAAAGCATATCCTTTCCCTGAAAAGACTCCAAGGTTCAGTCTCTAGCATCTTCAAGTAAGACAGGGAAAATAATGGTCTGAACATGCTATAGACTAGAAATGGTTCTCACCACCTTTTGTCTGTCAAGAGCTACTTTATCTCAGTGGGTAATTTATCAGTAGCTGCATTCTGATGGTGAAGAGGACCAATCCCTTTTTCTTTATATTGCTTACTTCTACTATTCCCATAACTATCTTCATCCACCAGACTGTCAGAGGAGTAACTAATAAGGGACTTATGCCAGTTTGATATGTACTGTAGTTTCAGATTGTCCTGCCCTTTTGGAAATTTGAGAGTGTTTTGTGGTAACTCTGGCAAATGGCTGCTATGGTGGGCATAGCCAGTCAAAATGCACATTTATCAGAGGGCAAACTCACTAGTTTGACAGTGATCAACATTTTCCAAGTATTTTAAATAGTACTTTGAATCCTAGCAATATACTATATTGTAGATCATTTCTGTGTACGGATCAATTAACAGAAAATGAGGGACATAAAACAGAAATATATCTGGTTCTTGAGTGTAATAATTTATTTTTTTAAAATTCAGGTAAAAATAGCAGTGATAATTAGTTAACTGATATTTTATCATTGATGAATAATCATGTTTTTGATTAATCTTAGGACTGTATATCTACTTTTTGATCATAACAAGTATTTCTCATTTAAAACTGTATAATTTTAATGATGGACTGGAAATTAATAGGCATTAACTGATTATTTTGATTGAATTGGATGATTACATTAAAAAGTAAAGCTATAATAAAATGCATATTAAAATGGTTGGGGAGTTTTTCTAATACTTAATAAAGTAATATATGAAGAGAAACAAAAGTCTGACAATTAGTGCTCATGAACTCAATTAAAGTACAAAGTATCCATTAATTAGGGTGTAGGAAAAATTATCAAGGATTTCTAAGAAAATTAGAAATTCCCAGTTAAATTTGAACTCATTTCATAAATAAAGTTTCTAATTGGTGCAAATGTTGAGAAAGACAGACACACAGACTGACTGACTGACTGAAACATACAGGAAGACAATGTTCTTGAAAAACTTGAAAAGAGAATATTAAGAAAATATTGATTATAAATGTGATTAAACATTTAACCTTCACTGGCATTTTTGAAAAGGGAGAGCAAAGCATTGAGGTGGTTCACACCCAGTTTTCACAGCCTGAAAAATATATATGGTTTTCATTACACAGATTCCAGAAGTAGAATCTATTCTCTACTGTATCCAGAACCATTCTGGGAGAGTTTTATTATTTTCCCATGCCCTACACAGGGAGGGAGGCCTATCCAAAATATAATTCAGTATTTGAATTGATACTTTTTAATCAAGGAAGTAAAACTGAATAGTTAAAATATAATTTTAAATAATGATTTAATATTTCTGCTTTACTCACATTCCTATTTACTACTCTGACCCCATGGACAGGAAACATAGAAGTAAAAAAAAAATCATTTAGTAGGCAGTGAAAAATAAAGGATACAGATGAACACTGTGCCTCTGAATCTGACAGCCTTACTAGGTAGACAAGACAGGAGACATGACTAGATGAGCTAATTCTACTTTATTGCAAAGCTACATTAACAGAATCTTGCAAGTCTGAAAGTACATCTCTCCCATCTCCTTTACAGCCCAAGAAATTAGGGAGGGTCTCTTCTGAGCCTCTTGCCCTGCCCACTATCCAGTTTCAGGCTGTCCTGTCTCTTAGCCGAGTCTCCCAAGGTCTTTCCCACATACCTTTACAGGATCTCTCAGAGTCTTAAAGCCCTGTTCAGATGTTCTGAATCTGGGTTGACTTTTATATGTGCGGCTGCCTCTGTGATCCTGCATTATCAGGATCCCAACTCACATAAAAACCATTACTAATTCAACTGAAGACTTTGAAGACATTCACACTGAGCTCTCAGAATGACTTTAAAAAAGCCCGTGACATGGCAAATGCCAATTTTCACTTAAAAAAAAAAGAATCTCAGGCTGAATGCATCACTAGACAATTCTTCTTTAATCTATGTTCTCTAGGTCCTTTGGAACGATAACTTCCAGATTTCCTAACTGGCATGTCTTTTAAACATGCTAGCTGTGAATTCTGGAATTGTATTTTTAATGCATCTAGACAACAAAAGTTTAGGAAAGGCAGAACTATTATTTTCCTCTCTTTGTGATGACATCTAACACTGGTTTTGCTTCTCTGAAAAATGCACATATAGAAATTGCTATCTAGATCCTAGAACAATTCAGAGTTCTTCTGAGATACCAAGGACAGTCAGAAATGGAAATGACATCTTGGATACAATGGATGGAATACCTGAAATAATGTTCCCTTGAGAAACTTGAAAAAGCAGATATTTATTTTTATATTTATTCATTTATATTTCAGATTTCTGTCACGAATTGACATTTGAGATGAAATCTTTCCCTACCAAGTTCTCACAATGGTTTTACCACAGTGAAAGAGTTCTTTAGAGCTTCTAAATGAGTATACATAACAATGTACTGACTTCTGAAAAAGTTAAAAATGCTCTACAAGCAAAATGTATTATTCATATATCCATTAAAGTGGAAGAAATAACAGATAGTTCTCATTTATCAAAAAGTCTATTTGCTGACACAGTAAAACCTTTACATGGAGAATGTATCATAGATATAGCCAAAAGTATGAAAGAGCCACTGTGGAAGTACACCAAGAGAGTCCAGTGCTTTTGAAGTTGATAAAACTTTTATAGTCAGTATCAGTAATACCTTTATTGTATTTTTCTTCCTGAGATCCTGAGACTCAATAGAGGATTTTTTAAAAAAAAAATCTATACTGTTTTCCAGTCAAAGGCATGAGACATGAAATCCTCCTCCTCCTCCTTGAATTAAAGCTCAGTAGGGCAACTGGCAGCCTAAGGGCTGCACGGTGCTCTGAATCTCTTGTTTCATTGGCCCTAAAAGCCTCACAACCACAATTGCTCAAAATAAATGATATGGCTTTACACAATTTTGAGTTAGGAAGCAGAAGCATCGTATAGATCCTAAAAAAAGGGTTAATTTAGTTTAAGAAATAAGCAGATAAACCCTTATTTAAAAAAGGCTAGAAAATGAATATGCCAACCCATATGCATGACATTATCCCTCTCATTTTGCACCCTCTAACCTTTCTATTCTGACATTCAGCCCCTTTCCAAGATATTGGAGGAAGTACATCACTATCAAAACATTGCCTGACCTTGAGTTAATTGTTCAGAGTGCTGGAAAGTCTTTGGCCTGAGAAATCAGAAAAAAAAACACACACCGGGCATTTCTATAAAAATAAGTGTATTTACAGAAAGCATAAAACATAAATAGTTCCCATATCCAGAGCTGGATAGGCTCAAAAGCTTCTTACAGTATATACAAAGAAACATATTTACAAGCTCATGCATTCACACATGCAGGGAGGGGGAGGGGAGAGGAAGGAGGGGAGGGGGAGGAGGAGCTGCTGCTGCTGCTGCTGCTGCTGCGCTAAACAGAAACTAAAACCTTCTGGTAGCAAGTTTCCCCCCAGGCAATGAGCAGCTTTATCTTATATGGCCATCCTTTTCCACACCCCAACCTGAAGACAATTAAGTCTGACCTTCTGACTCTGCCGATATTTAAGAAAGTATTCAGTTACCATGATAACCTTACTCCTTGATAACAACCTGAAATACCAACATTAATGTATTAGGATTCTGAGTTAGGATTAATGATAGCTATCAAATTATTTGCAGTACAACAAGGCTTGGTGGTAGTAGTAGTTCTGATTTTCCCTGTGGTTACTTTCAGGTGTTGAACAAGTGTTTTGGTCAGGATTTGTCCTAACTACCAGGAAACACACTGAGACAATGACTTGGTCTCTAATATTTATTACTAGTACTTAACAAGAATCCTAACAAACTGAGGAAGCGTGGAAAAACCCAGCCATATAAACCCCAAGGGTTAAGGCGGTCCCGATCTGTGTCTCTTTGAATGGATGAACAGTTCCTCAGTGCTACGCATGCGCTTGACAGTCTGGGTGGGAGCCCCCTGCTCGCCATCCTTACTCATGACAGGATTTGCTGCAGTACCTCCTTTCATCTCTGGATGCTGAAAATTGTAATAGATTTGACCAAAGGGATCTTATGAAGTAATGAAATGTTCAAGGGAACACACAACAGCTTTATCAATTATAATTGCTTAAATGTTACACAGAGATTCTCATTCTCACTTGTTCTACTACATTGTGGCCAAGTCATGCATGGTAACTGGGGAAGACAGGAGCTGCTTGAACAAACTGGGGTTCTTCCAGTCAGACTTTTGTCTAGCCTTCCTTTTTGTTTTTCTAACACTTACATTCCATCAGCTTCCCATCACCTGTCACTTTAGCTGTCTTCTTGCTGATCTGTCTGCTGGGCCAAATGTGATTTGCCTCATGGCAATTAATTTTCTTATCTCTTTTACTGTCTGCTAATCCTAATTTCAAAGTTGACTTCCTTATCTCTTCTGTTTGCTTACATGTACACATTCTTCTGTAGGGTCAAATTTTGGTCTTTTTGCTTCAGCTGCTTTCCCCAAAATTTTAGCTCTTGTAACAAGGAAAATTCTGAGAGTGCCTTGGACTGCAAGAAGATCAAACCAGTCCATCCTCCAGGAAATAAAGCCAGATTGCTCACTTGAGGGAATGATATTAAAGGCCAAACTGAAATACTTTGGCCACATAATGAGAAGACAGGACACCCTGGAGGAGATGCTGATGCTAAGGACAGTGGAGGGCAAAACGAAGAGGGGCCGACCAAGGGTAAGATGGATAGATAATATTCTAGAGATGACGGTTCTGTGCTTGGGGGAGCTGGGGGTGTTGACGATGGACAGGAAGCTCTGGAGTGGGCTGGTCCATGAAGTCATGAAGAGTCAGAAGTGACTGAATGAATAAACAACAACAAACAAGGCTAAGGCTGGAAAATCCCTTCCTTGTTTTATCACCACTCCTACCAGGGCAGATATAGCTGAACTGGACTGAGAAAAGCATCCGTAGATAAGGTAAGGCTATTAAGAGCCAGTGGGTTCTTTTCAGACTGTGGGCTTATCTCTAGTGATATCCATACAGAGGTGCATTGCTTATTTGAGGTAAAAAAATAGGTGTGAAACTCATCTACCTCAAATGGCTGATGAAATGATGAAATATTAGATCCCTGGACTTAAATCATCATTATCATCCCAGGGGAAAAGCTAGCTGGCTCAGGGAAAAGTAAAAGAAAGAAAAGAGAAATAAAGCATTAGAAAACCCCAAACAAACAGAAAAACAAACCAAATATTTTTTGATGGATTTCAAACTGCAGCCTTCTACACATGGCCCTTTAAGGTGGTGGTTGTTGTTCCTGCTGTTGCTGTTATTGTTAGTATTGTTGTGGTTGTTGTGCCTGTATATATATGCATTTTATAACTTATGCTTATATAAAAAAAATAAAATTCCCTTCTCACCCTCATGGGTGATGTGTGTCTTCCTCACCTTGGGTCCTCTACCAGAGGCCTGGGAGTTTGTGGGTTCAGTGCAGTATCTTAGCTGTTCCTAGCACAGCACTCTTCTGGACAGGGAGTTCTGTGTGAAGAAAAAATAAAGGATGTAAATTAAATATATTATTGAGGGAGCTAAAAAAAAAACAGAAAGGAGGAGTTCCCCACATCTTTTAAATATAATTGTACAGAAGCTTCGTTTTATATTTCAGAAACTCATTTATGTTTCAAGTGCAGGAACTCATTCATGATGTACCTGTTCCTCTGATCTCACATTTGTCTTTCCAAACACTAAAATTAAATTAGATTTTTCTTTGAATGAACTCCAAGTCTTTCTGAATTCTATTTGTCGATTTGCACTCCTTATTAATTTTGGTTATGGCAATTACATTTGGCATTCAGCAATGATCATAGCAGTAAGCAATTGTTTCTTTGAAAAATAGATTGATTGCTAACCCCGTGGAGATGAAGATTCCTGTGTTTGAACATCTGGAAACCTTATTCATATCTGTTACAATGAAGATGTGGACTCTTTTATTGAATCAGATCATTGGTCAGTCTAAGGCATTATTTTCAACATTGAGTAGCAGCAGTTTTGCAGCCTTCTGGCACAGTCCTGTCAGACATAGCTGGAGAAACTAGGGATTATTCTGGAGACCTTATATATACATAGTATATGTTCTATATCTGAGCAACAGCCCCTCTTCAACAATGAAAACTCTGACCACACCAATCAATCTACTAGCCAAAGTACCCACAAATCAGCAATCATGATGCTCATTAGTTTTGCAGTTCTTGCTGATTTATTTATTTATTTGAGTGCTTTCTACACTGTTGACCAAGATTAATCTCAATGTTTTCAGAAATAAAAAAGAGGGAGACAATTTGGAGCAAAAAGTGGCAGTAACATCTTGAACAAAAGAACTATGGGCACACATTTTCTAGCCTTTATCCCCTACACTATTCTGTTGCTTTTATGTATAGTAAAAGATGCCATTCCATTTTGTCAGGTTAGCTTTAGGTATGTGAAATGTAACAGAAGATCATCATTTTACTTTTTCCTCAAACAGTTGTGTGACTTGGTTCAGCCCTGTGATAGGTATAGTCAGAGTAGAAAGCATTTTTACATGGTTAGGCGTAATTCAGCATAGGATGCCCTGACAAGTTGAATGCTTATGTCTGCCTATTAATCATCACCTAATTCACTTTAGGAAGGCATTGTTAGGAATAGCCATACAAGTTGTTACATTAATTAAGTATATGACTACCATAAAATAATGTCTACTTTACTTTTAGCTTACCCTGCAGATAATAGAACAATACACAATTTTTAATTTCTCCCTTGTTACTGCTGAAAGTCTGCCAGTGAAAATAATTTTAATTTATTTTTTGGTCTGATCCTAGATCTTTAAGTCAATACTCATATCACCCGCTAAATACAAACTGAAACTTCAAATGAATATTTTATTGATTTGTAATACCTTTAGGTTATTGAGAGATGTTATAAGAGTTTTCTAATATATTAAAACAAGCAAGTTATGAGAACAGTTCAGGACAATTAGATATATGTTCATAAGAGATTTCTTTCCACCTATTCAAAATACTGAAAACATGTAGGTGTCAGAATGACAATTTATATCATTAGAATATAAGTCTGTCTGGGATAATTAGCTGTTTCTTATTTTTGTCTTAGTAAATTAGATAAATATTATGAAATGGAAATAACCAGATTCTATAGACATTTTTATCTGCTGTTGGCATGTTAATTAAAATATCTGTATAACTATTCTTATATGTATAAATCCGAAAGTAGTTAACAATAGTGGCAAAAAAGCTAAAAACAGTAACACAATCCAATAAAAAGAAACCAATTATTAGGGGCAGTTGGGGGCTTGGAAAAGCCAACATTAAAATATAGGCTTTTATAAGACAATAGTATTGGACCTAGGTTATTGTGGAGAGAATATTTTTCCAATGGTACCTGTTCCATAGGAAAATGTATCATATTGTCATGATTTTTGGCTAGCAATAAGCAAACTGTGGGTTGACAGCAGGACTCCTTTTCCCCTGAAGGAATAATTACTGTCAATGCTTGGGTCTCTGATATAAAAGGACACATTTCTTCAAAGTAACCTAGTCTCAGTTTGGTTAGGGCTTTGTCTACTGAAGCCTGCACCTTAAACATGATTTAGTTACAGAACAGCTGCTTTGGGCATCTACAGGTGACATCACATGTGTCATAACATCATTGTGCAAGTGATGAAAATTACATCATTTCCATCATGGCATCTTTCTGGCACCCAATCTTTCAGGTACCTTAAATAAGCACTATACTTGATGCCCACCAAAACGCTCTTATTTCTGATTCCTTCACATCTAAAGCATGGCTTTGGGGAAAATTCAAGTCAACTGGGTTTTACTTAAGGACTGATATTAAACGTACCATGAAAAAACATGGTAAGCAAATCCATTTAAAAAAAAAATGAATAGAATTTAACTTCATTGTTTGTTTTCTCTTGAATGAATTAAATATGGAGTTTAGGTGGATTATTATAAATGTCAAAAATATAAATGTATGTAACAGGAAAAGTTTGGCTGCCACACAGGCCACTGAGATCATTTCATCCTCCTATACACAATCTCATGATTGAAAAAACAGCAAAAGTCATTGCTATTATTGTCAAATGCTTAGGCATAAATGTTCAATATCTGAATAGATTGATAAACACCATGATAAGCACCATGACCTTATTAAAGCAGAGTGAATATGTTTTTCTCTTTTGTTCTTGGCTCTCAGGGGACATTTCAAAGGTGGAGTAGCAGCTCTGACAATAAAATTATTATTCAGGTTACACTGTGTTTGTGTGTGTGGGGGTGTGTGAAACAGTGATACTGTATGTCTGCTTGCTTAAATGAGGAAATGAACTTTTAAAATCTACTGTAGCAAGTGTATATTTTTTAGAGCAAAGTCTAGCAACATGAGGTTCAGCAATCAATGAGGTAGGGTAGAAGGTAAGGCCCAGAATGACATTGTTAAGGAGAAGGGGAAGGGACAGGCAAGGGAAAGGGAAAGGATGGTAAAGGAGGAGAAGGGAGAGAAAGGGAAAAGGGGAAAGTCTAACAAATAAACTCGATAGGTGGCAATTTAACTATTAATAATATAACAGAACAGCCATGATATCACTGCTGCTGAAAAGTGGTAGTGATATGGCTTCCCCATCTTTAAGGATCTAAAGAAATCCTCTATCAATTGCTATGGAGTGAATTGGTGCTGTCAAAATGGACCCTATCATCAAATGTCATTTCACCACCAGATGACAAAACTCCACATAAAATATTAATTGAAAAAAGATACATATGAAAAAATGCTCTCCAGATGTTTGTGTAAATGGGAAAAGACACTTATTTGTGTTATGTCTTTAAAAGTTTGCATTGGGGAAAGGCACATTCCAAAGAACATCAAAGTTACATTAAATCTCCCTGGATATTAGGGGAAGTTGTGAATAACAAGTAAATGTAAATTTTCCAGTGGATTAAAAAAAAAAAAGATTTGAAAAAAAAGACAGAAAAGGGAAATGAAAAATTATCTGAAAACCTGTAACACAATTGTAAACCACACACATATTCATTTATGTATCATAATTATATCATACTAACATACCACCTTAATAATATCATACTCTTGTTGAAATCATGGTTTAGGGCAAGAGGATAGACTACATGAAGATAGGATGAGAAATTATTCAATTACCACACTTCAGTTGAGCTCATGCATCATGCTAGATTATAATGTTCTTTATTTACTTTTTTTTTTCCCCATGTCAGAAGCACCTACCAAGGCACTTCTGTATTGAAGGGATTTGCTGGTGACGTCACCGTTGCCCAGGGGACGCCCGAGGTGGCTACTTTCATGTCCTTGTTATTTTCCCACCAAAGTAGTACCTATTTATCTACTTGCATTTGCATGCTTTCAAACTGCTAGGTTAGCAGGAGCTAGGACAAGTTGACAGGAGCTCACTTTGTCACTCGGCTTGTGCTCTCAGGTTTCAAACTGCCGAGCTGCCAACCTTAATGGTCCTCTGACTCAGCATCTTAACCACTGAGCCACCGTGGCCCCTATCTTTATTTACTTATTGTATTGTAATTACTGCAATGTGTGAAGGCACCCAACTGTCAATTTAAAAGAACAGCCTGAGTATGTCCTTTGGCAAACCATGAATCATCTCAATGTATGAACCCAACCTTTAAGAGAAGAGGAATAAAATCGGTATGAAAATAGAAGGTCATTTTCTGCAATAACACAATATTTTCATTTTATATAATTCCAAAGTGATTTGAGAAGACTCTTATATGGTTCATTGGGTTACCAATATAATTTTCTCCTGTACTGATTGATTATGTATTTAAATATCAGGTTTGTTCTATTACATTTATGGAGACATCTCTTAAATGCAATAAACACCCTGAATCTCAATATGGAGATTACAGCATTCTACTTGTTTACCATGGTAGATAAAAAGAGGCAGCCAGTCAGGAAGAAGAGGAAATAGCAGTCCTAAATCAGCACCACAAACATGGCTGAACATGTAGGCATTCACACCCAGTGCTGCATTCTCAAAGCTTTCCAGCTCATATGAATAAATCTCTCAGCTCTACTTTTAAAACATCTCTGTCTCAGATTCTTTTGGTACAATAATTGGTGAATTTTGGTCTGTCTGTTTAGGAAAAATAAAGCCACACTTGTCAAAATGCCTTCTGGGGTCGATATTCCTATGTCTGTATACCTCTCCATCACAAGATGGTATTTTCTAATCTATGAAAACTTCAAAAGTGTGGACTTCACCTTTCAGGATTCTCCAGCCCACATGGCTGTTCCTGATAATTCTGGGATTTGAAGTCCACCCAACTGGCAAGCACCCAGATTGGAGAAAGGTGCTGTAAAGTATTAGAGGCAGAAGCAATAGTAAGCATCAGCAATGCTCAGATTGGTACCAGGTGAGAAAAGATCCCTTATATCTTTCCCTATACCTTTAACGTAAAATAAGGCCACTATTTTAGTTTCTAGTATTAAGAAGTAGAATCCATAATTGGATGGTACCTTTCTTAAAGCCAAAAAAGTGACAGAAAGAAGGTACAAGGCACAATGACTTCCCATACCCAGAGCATTTGGCAAAAAAGGGGAAAAAAAAAAACATGCATGGGAACTTCACTTAGCTCCTACCTTTATAATTGCCAGCTACTTTAAAAGCTGATTTACAACATGTCTTGTATCCATCTCCTGTTGAGATCTGAGTCATTGAAAACATAATTATAGAGTGAAATGGAAAGAAAACTACTGATCAAGACATCCCAAGGTCTATTAAACTTGAAGAATACTTCCTTCTACATCAGTTGCCACACAGTCTGTTTCTTGGATCCCTCTCTCTTTTCAAAGGAAAGAAGAAATTACAAGGAGGTTGTTCTAATTTATGTTGGATAAATAGACAACAGTAGGTCATCCATAGTCAGTTAAGTTAACCTTTCTGACAACTATTGCCTACTTGCATATCCATAACAATTCACAAGGATTTATAATGGCAATATATTTTTGATGTTATCATGCAAAAACACAAGTACTGTATGTACTTGTGCCATAACATCTGATACAAGCATGGAAGGTGCCCTTATTTTCATCATGCTATCATGATGCATATGCCGTCATTTAACCACCATCTGCCCAGAGTCCATTGGAGTTAGGTGGCTATAACAACTTTGAATAAATAAATAAATAAATAAATAAGTCTGTTACACCTGTGGATCTACATTTTTGATTATGCCTACCTCTTTCTCCCTTTTTATTCTAAAATAATATTCTCTGGTTTGCAAAGCAAACCATTTAAAGGAAATGGGTCCATTTTTTTTTCTTGCTCCTCAAATGCAGTAAGCTCAGCTCACAACCTCTAAGATACATAAATCACAAAGTGATCATTTGGCTGATTTGCTAATCCAGGGATGGACAAGCTAACTGATTCTTTTCCTATTCTTTTTCCTATTTCTTTTTCTATATTTCTTTTTCACTTTATTACTTTTCTTTATTCTTCTTTACTTCAAAATTTGTACTGTTTTTAATTCTGTTGAAAAACTTCTTCAATAAAAATTAGAGAGAGAGAGACAGAGATACTTTCTCCATATCTAAAACTGAACCCCTCTTTCAAATTATGGAAATGATGGATGTGCCATATCAGCCTTTTATCCTTATTATTTCTGTAGGTTTCTTGCATTTTTATCAGCATTGTACAGTAATTAGAAAACCATTCCACATAGGACTTAGACATTTATGTTTAGTTTTCCAATTAGCAGTTAAGATGATTAGGAAATTTTTAGACACATTTCCTTGGGTTCATGCTAATCCATGAGGTGTTATTGTGTTTTTGCATTCAGCCACTGTGCCCTATCAAACAGAGTTTATGTCCTGATACAATGTATGATCCAATCTAAAGCTCTTGATTTGACTTTTAGAATATGCTATGAAGATGAATGGGGAGAAATATATAACCTCCAGTTCCTTATTGAAAAGGATATAAAGGTAAAGCAGAAAATCTAGCTAAAAGTTCATTTGAAACCATAATCTCAAGGGATAGGTGATATATTCTTCCATAAATTTCTCAGAGCAGCTGACAACATTTTGAAAAGAAAGAAAATAAATACAAAACAGACATTAAAAATATACAACCACTATGGGGATATATTATAGATGAACATGAGAAGGAAAATACTCATAGAAGGAACAGTTGAACAATGAAATGAGTGATCTGGATGGAAGTTGGTTTTTGTCTCAGTAGAGATATTAGAGTCTGAATAGTTGAATGGACATCAGGTATCATGCTGGAGTTATCCAGACCCTCTCTTTACAAGGTCAAGACAAAACAAACTAAACTAAAAGGTCTGGTCAATGAAAATGTCTTGGTGTTTATGTTGTTCTCCTCCAATGGGTTTTCTCACTGTAGATCCTCACTACTGCTACAGATAAGAACAACTACTCAGTGGGCATCAGCTAACTAGAACTTATCAGACTTGGCTACCAAACTTAGCAAGAACCTTAATCTTAGAGGATATTTCCAAGACAATACACTACCTTTACTCCTGTCACATTAAAAAAAAATGCTCTTTAATAAAACTGGTTTATCAAATGGGGTATAAAATACAACTGACCAAGCTTTATATGACCTACAGTATGTACCTGTATAAAGTAAGAAAAATTAACCTGAAATGGATAGATGTCATGAGCACTGATGGTGAGCAGGAGGGGGGCCCTACCCAGGGGGAAAACGCATGCGTAGTAGCGAGGAGTTGAGCAGTCATTCAAAGAGACACAGAACAGACCCGCCTTGACTTTGTGGTTTATCTGTCTGGGTTTTCTCACACTTCTTCAGTTTGTTAGGATTTTCTGTCTAATGTAGCAGTAATAAAACACTAGAGACTTATTCCTCCTCTCAGCGTGGTTCCTGACTGTTAGGACAATAGCTTTCAGTATTGTTCAGGCCAATACCCTAGAAGTTTCACTTTGGGGAACCTAAATCTTATGATCTAGAAGAAAGGAAAAGGAGTACCAAAAATAATAGGACATCATGATGGGAGGATACCCCAAATCACCATCTAAAATTTCAGATTGGGGTACTATTTCTTTTAACTTGTGGCAAATATGGGCTGTATACCTAGCTTCAAGGAGCTAAGTTATTTTACTTCCTCCCCTTTTTGTTTTTGAAGAATATCAGGCCCTAATTTGTCATACACTGAACCAGTTAGCAGTGAGAATATGCTAGTTACAGCTACTTATATCCAGCCAACTCTTTTTTCTGCTGTCAGTATTGCCAGGGTTAATTATAGCAAAGAAGAAAGGTCCCCAAGTCATTTTCCAACTCTTTAGGAGATGCTACTTTCATGACATTTTCTTGGCAGACTATAGAGCGGGGTGGTTTGCCATTGCCTTCCCCAGTCATTATTACCTTTCCCCCAGCAAGCTGTGTACTCATTATACCGACCTCAGAAGAATGGAAGGCTGAGTTGACCTGAGCCAGCTACCTGAGAATCAGCTTCCACTGGGATTGAACCCAGGTCATGGGGAGAGTTTCAGTTGCAATACTGCCGCCTACCACTCTGCGCCACACGAGGTTGAATTATAGCAAAAGGATGGCATAACTCAACTCTGAATTGCTCTACTGGTATCACTCATTGTGTGAAATTCTGGGATCTGTTACGATTAACTAAAAAAAAAAAAGGAGAAGAAGAAGGCGGTAAACCACAAAGACCTATATGCCAGTTTCCACCATTTTCCTTGGAGTCTGTTTTTATACTGTCTTTTAAGATCAATTCCATCTTCTTCTTCTTTTGATGGCCCACCACTTTAAAGATTTTGAAATTAAACAGCAATTAAGCTTGCTGCATTTTATAGCTTTGGGTAGGCATATTGATAACCTTTTAAGCAGATGGTTTCTAGCTTTTATAATTATTAATGTACCAAAAGAACTGTGGGTCCTGAGATTGCTTGGCAGTGAAAATGTCTCTGATCTCATAAGCCATCTTTAAAAATAATCAATACATAAATCATAGCCTTTGTAAAAGAGATCCTTTCATATACCACTATAAATGTGAGTCTAGAAAATATTAAGAACAAAAAACATAACTAGTCAATTTTACCATAAAGGGAAGGAAGAGAAAGGAAAGGAAAGGAAAGGAAAGGAAAGGAAAGGAAAGGAAAGGAGAAAAAAAGTATAGAGAATTTTAAACTGAGATAAACTTAGATGAATTTCATGTAGCTCATTTCATGTAGCTCAATTCATACATAATTCTAAGCCATAGTTTGTTTTAAAGGTAGCACATTCTGTGATATTAGTTATTATGGATTCCAAGCTTTGCATAGTACACAAACGCAACTAATTTCTAGAGCATTGTCTTTCCAAGGTGTCTTACAGCATTAGAACAATGAAGATACTGTATGATAGTGATAATTATTATAATAATACACAACAGTGTGAAACCACAGCTGTCTGTTCTTTAGCTGGTGTTGGCTTTCATTCACATCAAGTTCTTCCCAAGAACCTAGGATGTTGTGACCATGTTATGTTGTTGTTTATAGTCAGTTTGTGCAATCTTCTTGCATGAGCTATGATCTACTGTTTCTTCTGCTTCATTGAACAATCTGCACTTTGAATCATTTGATGATTTTTCAATTCTGGCTTTGATTGCATTAATTCAAATAGCTTGCTCTTGAGCAGCCAAAATCAAGGCTTCAGTTTCATTTTTTTAATGTTCCAGTTGTAAGCCATTCCCAGGTTTTATCTTTATTTATCATATTTTTATTACTGCCCATCTCCCCCACTCAGGGGACCCTTTATCCACTTTCCCCTTGATCTTTTGTAGAAATTGACCATGCAATGCTTTTCCTTTCCAGCATTCTGTTTGTGTTTTTATTACATTATTTCAATATTCACATTTTTTTTTTCCTGTATGTTCAGTGATTTCCAATTTTTAACTTGCATCAGTGCTTGTTCTTGACTCTCTTTTACATAATTGGCCAATGCATGCTCTTCTTCTTTCACTTTTTTTTTTTTTTTTACTTGAAGTAAACTTCTGCCTCCAGTTCTACAGGGCCCGTATAATCTATCAATATCACTACGGGGATGTAATGCATAGTGAATACTCATAGGTTTTCTTTTTTTTTTTTTCTTTTTTTGCTCCAAACTGTCCAGTTCAGCTTGTGTCTAGTTAATAATTCCAGCAGTGTATCACATAACAGGTATGGCCCAGTTATTGATGGCTTTGATAGTGTTTCCCCATTCAGAAAACTGTCTTTAGCAGTTTTCTTACTCTTTGGATGTATTCTTTAGTAACCACATTTTTAACTTGTTCATGCTTGATGTTATCCAACTGTAAAATGTCCAGATACTTGTAGGCTTCACTCTGATGGCTCCTAATGGTTTTGTTATTCAGCATTTCAATTCCATTACTGTTCATGATTTTACCCCGATTTATTGATACTGTAGCACATTTCTCTAGGCCAAATTCCATTGCTGTATCTGTGCTGAAAATTCTTACAGTATTTCTCAATGACTGGATTTCAATTTCTGATTTTCCATAAAGCTTCAGATCATCCATATAAAGCAAATGTGAGATGTTTTTAGCATTTTTTGCTGTTTGGTAGCCAAAATTTCTTTTCTTCAAGATCACTGAAAGTGGGATCATAGCAATGGCAAATAATAAGGGTGATAACGAGTCACCCTGGAGATGACTCTTCTAATGTTGACAAGCCCATATTTTTTATTTCCAACCACCAGTTCTGTTTTCCACTGCTTCATTACTTTTTCTATAAACATTCTAATGCTTTTACTGTCTCCAGTTGTTTCCAAACATTTGAAGACCCAACTATGTGGTGATTAATCAAACACCTTTTAATAATCAGTCCAGACCATATGTAAATTAGTGTTTCAGCTTTTGCAATTCTCCAAAACCATTTTATCAATCAAAGTTGATTTTTTGTACCTCTGTTTTTCCTTTTATTTCCTTTCTGTTCTACCAGAAGGATATTGTTTTCTTCCAAATAATCTTGGATGTTGTCCACTATTATGCCTGTGAGCAATTTAAACATTGTAGGCAAGCATGTTATCAGCCTATAGTTTCCTGGTGTTGTCCCTTTCGCTGGGTCTTTTTGAATCAGATAAGGTGTGCCAGTTATTAACCAGTCACTGATGACTCCTTCATGCAATTTTTCATTAAACGGTTTAGCTATAATTGGATGTAAGCTAGTGAGATATCTAAGCCAAAAGCCATGCAATTGATCATTTCAGGAGATGTCCAGTTTTTAATCCTTTTAACTTGATTTTTAACCATTTCTGCTGTTATTATTAGTTCTTCCATTTGATTTTTACTAGTTCATCTTCAAATTCTTTTATCTATCCAGCATTTTTATTATAATCTTTTTGAGTTTGCCATAGATCTTTCCAAAACTGGATTGTTTCATTTTTGTTTGGTTTTCTATTTTTAGAATTTCTGTTGCCATTTATACTTTGGCAGAATTATCGCTGGTCTAATTGGAATAACTGATTTTGCTTAAAGTAGATGATTCATGCCTCATAGGATTCAATTTTCCAAGCTATTGCTGTTATTTGTTGCTTTATGATTTCCAAAGCTTCTTCAATTGCCCTAGTGATAAGCCAATACTTTTTATTAGGCTTATCTTGATCCTTTCATTCTTTAGTTTTTGCACTGTTTTGCTCTTTAAATTACTCGTATCTGATCTTAATTTTTTTTATCTTGGTTTCCAGTCTGATCTTCCACTTTGGAATTGAATATGATTTTGCTTTTGGCTTTTTAGTTTCAAAACCCAGTTCATCTGTAACCACCACTGCTGTACTGCAGGCAAGCTGATTGTTGTTGCTGTTGTTGTTATGACATTGAGCATTGATTGATGGGTGTATTCAAAGAGGTTTCTTTCAAAACATGGTACACTTTTTGAAATGCTTTGATATATTTTTAGGCAGGACCCCCACCCCCAAACTTCATTTGAGAGGCCCTGAGTCTAGGATTCTCTCTGTTTCTCAACTGTTAGTTTCCATTCCACACCCACTGCATATGCTCAGCTAACTCCTTCATAGCCTAAAAGTATCATGCACAAATAAGAAGACAGGATCCACATGCAAGAATAGCACATATTGGGAAAAGCATAAAGAGAATGGCAGCCAAAAGAACCCTATAAAGACTTTGTGTGATCACTGGACATGGAATATTGGAGGGGTTTAAATTTGGAAGAAACTGAATAACCTGGAAAAGTATTCAGCAGCCTGGTGCAGATTCCAAATTAGAGCACGTGGTATGGCAAATGCCACTTCTTCATTCTAATAATGGAGAACATTAATTATTACTTCTTGTACTTTTTAATCTCCATAATAAGAACATAATAAAATATTTCTGAATGAAACCTTAGATTGCTAAACATAATTATTAATATAACCCCAAGTGTTTATGTCTCTCTCTCTCTCTCTCTCTCCACACACACACACACACACACATACATAGCACACACGTTTGTTAATTGTTTTTTCACTGTTTCTTAGTTCTAGAGACACAGTTTATAACAATAGTAATATAATAATATGGTAATAATAATAAGGTAGTAATAGTAGTAGTAATAATAATATGATCATAATAGTGATAATAATATTCTGTAGTACTCCTTTAGCTTATGTTTTATAATTGGGCCTCCTCTTTTACTTTTAAACAAGTTTTTTTTTTTTTACTGTTTTGTTCTACACTGGCCTTTGATCAAATAAACTTTGATTGACTGACTGATACATGGCACACAAAACCTTTACCCACTGCTCCTCTACTACAGGAAAAAACAAAACCTGCTGTATTAAAGAGCATTATTTTGAAATCTAAACTGCCTACCAGCCAACTGGCATAACAAAGAAAAGATTAATTAAAGCATGTTAGAACTATAAAAAAAAATCACCACTAGGCATAAAAAGATGTATTGAATTATTAATATGCATTATTAATTCTTATCCAAATCCCTTGTAGGGATTTGAACAGTTTCCACACTCATTTGTTCAAGGATCACAAAGAATGGTTGCTCAATGATAGTTCCTGTTCCACGAGAGGATATATTGTGCCACAAATTATGGACTTCACATCACCAGAACAACACACTATATGATAACATGCTTTATCAACTGCCTTTGCTGAAAATAATTTTCATAAGAATGCTAAAGCAGTGGGCTGAGCTGAATGAAAAATGGAAAGAGGGATGTTGTGGGAAAAATGCCCACCTTAGCTTAATTTATTAGCAGCAGTGAAAGCACTGTATCTGACCAAAAAAAAAAAAAAGATTGGTGGAAGATAGCTACCCAAGATCCTGACAATGCACAGCCTATTAGATCTGATCATATTAAGATAGGTGGAGAAACAGTATAGTGAGATAAGGTGCTTCTTACAAGACTGGGCCATGCTGCAAAAATTCAGACCTGTTAAAAAGCCAGTTGTTGGGTTCATACATTGTGTTAATCCATGGTTTATTTTAACCATGGTTTGCTGAACAACATACTGGCCTGGTTCATATTCAGCATTAAGCCAAATACCACAATATACCCTCCTCACTGTGCCTCAGAATTCTTTGGTCCATTTCATGGGGACTGGTTTTGGAAGGGGTTAAACCTCCCTCACAGTCAGAATGATAGATAGATAGATAGATAGATAGATAGATAGATAGATAGATAGATAGATAGATAGATAGATAGATAGATAGATAGATAGATAGGCAGGCAGGCAGGCAGGCAGGCAGGCAGGCAGGCAGGCAGGCAGGCAGGCAGGCAGGCAGGCAGGCAGGCAGGCAGGCAGGCAGGCAGGCAGGCAGGCAGGCAGGCAGGCAGGCAGACATCATATATATATATTAAGAGTTTAAGGAGCAGTATAGGCATTAAACCCACCACCTTCACCAGAAAAAAGATAGTAGCATCACTGGTGACATACCCGTGTAGCCCTCAGACAGCAAAACCTTCTCCTTCTCCTTCTCCTTCTCCTTCTTCTTCTCCTTCTTCTTCTTCTTCTTTTTTGCTTTTCTTGTTATTCTTGGCTACAAAAAAATAGTGTACTCTTGTCAAAAGTCATGGCTTAGAAGTCACAGTGACTGACTTTGCACCCTGTGCTAACCCAAAGCTAAACAAAATATATTAAAACATAGCATAGTATGCAAAGTTGCAAGTAAAGTATAGCTACTAAAGTCTGAGGCTAACATTATTTGAAGAGAAGTGGCTTGCTCATTCCCACTGCCCATTTAACAACAGATAAAACCCTCTTCAAGTCAAACTGATCTCCTGGTAACTACATAGATGTATCCTGTATGTATCTACTGGACCTTAAGATCTTCTAATGAGACCCTCCTCTAGGTCGCTCCACCAAAGGATATTGAGGTGGGTCTGTGGAAGGGAGAAAGACTTTTCTATACCACTACCCCATTTATGGAATTTCCTCCCCAGAGAGGCTTGACTGCACCCACATTGACATCATTTCAGTGCCAGGTGAAGTCCTTCCTATTTTCTCAGGCTTTGTAATTATATTTTAATTATATTCTCATCATATTTTAATTCACATTGTTTCAGATTTTGATGACCCCCTTGCTGCTGCCTAGTATGTATGCTTTCTTTATTTTGTATTTTATTTGACTTTATTGGATATGTTTTAACTCAGATTTCTTTTTCGATATGTTTACTGTAACCTGCCCAAAGAGTTTAAAAAATTGAATGAATGAATGAGTGAGTGATTGATTGATTGAATGAATGAATGAATGAATGAATATGCTATTGGTCAGTTTAAAAATTTGAATGAATGAATGAATATGCTTATGTTATTCTAACTGTTCTCTTTGTCAACAGTATGGAAATGATTTGTCATTGGCTTCTTCGAGGATGGTGGGTTTTTAGTTTTTTTTTATTATTATTTTCTCAGTCTGTTTTGCAACCCTAGCATTTTGTAGGGATTTTCTATGACAATATTAACCAATTCTGACCCTACTTAGCTGTTCGGGTTCAGACAAGGTCCAACAGAAGAGGCTAACTTCACTAGAAATTTTCTATCAACCTGTGGAGGACCATAGAGTGAAGGTGACAATGAACCTTCGTTGTTCCTTTGTATGCTGCCCAGAGTCACTTGTTTGTGAGATGGGAAGCTATATAAATTCAATAAATAAATAAATAAAACCATTGCATGCCCATCTCAGGCATCTCTGAAGTGTTTCCCAATTACTTTGTCCTCGCTTTCAACCCATAATGCCTGCGAAGGGCTTGCACATCTTTGCAATCCCCCGCCATTTTTAAAAAAATCAAGGTTAAATATTTTTAATCAATCAACCAACCAACCAACCATCTAATTACCAGAAAATGAAGCATTAATTCAGGAACAATCCATTTCTGGGCATTACTCTGAATGCTCACCAATGATATTAAGGCTTCTGCTTCTGTGGGAATAGAGCATTACTTGTTTAAATGCCTCTTTCTTTTAATAGCTTCTACTAAATTAGCCTAGTCATCACCATGTGTGAAAGGCAATTAGTGACACTCTCTTAAAACACAATCCCATTTACCAAGGAACATGTCAGCCATTGTAAAACTGACCAAATAAATTGCACTCTGAAGCTTCTAATTGCAGTACATGTCTTTCTTACATTGCCATGAGTCTTAAGTAAGAAAAAAACATAAAATAAGAAAATAAAATGTGCATGCTTACCTGGTGATAAGTTCCATGGGAATTAACAGGAGTTGATTCTGAGTAAAAATGCATACAATTATAATGCATTACACATCGTTTGATCACAAACATAGAACAGCATGTCACTTAATCACAAAAAGTGTGTGAAGACAAAGCAAGATCTCTGATTTTCAATATGAATATTCTAGGGCTGTTCAGTGGTGTTCAGTAGGAGCTTCACATATTTATTTATTAAGTAGTATTTATTTTATAAAACTTGGATGCAATGTAGCCATGTTTTAGAAAACATAAAGAAACTGAGGGCAGAACAAGAACCAGCAGGTTCACATTAAGATAAAGGAGGTTCAGGGTGAATAGTAGAGGGTATTTCCTGATAGCAACAATGGAATAGCCTATGTAGAATAGCAGTAGATGCCCCTCACTGGGGGGTTTTCAAGTGGGGCATGGATGGCCACTTGGCAGGGATGGTTCAGTAGATTCTTGGATTGAGCAGAAGTTTAGATTACCTATTTGGCTTCTTCCAATTCATGAATTCTATGATTCTATGACATCCAAAATATCTGGAAAGCAACATATTGTCTATGCCAGTATGCCCCAAGGAAATACCACTTACTTTTTCCTATGCAACTTAATGACTGCTATGCATTGTGGGAAGGATTAGCAACATCATATTAATTTTCTTCACCTCGATTGCTAGCACCGAAGGCACAAGTTAGACAGCTGTGGTACTCCAGATCTTGCTGAACTATGTTCCCAGCATCTTTAGTAAGCAGTGAAGGATCTTGGGAGCCAAAGTTTAACTAGAACTTTACTTTTTCAGATTCCAAGAGGATGTTTTATGAGTTTTAGGGAAGAGGTAAGTCAACCAAGGCCCCAGAGCTTTTTGTGGCCCAAAAAGCTTTGAGTGTGATCCACTGAGATCTCCAAAAGTAGTTATTAATTTAGTTTAATGTGATAGAGGAAAATTGCTAAATACATGGCAGAAGAGTAATCATATCAATTATATTTAATTAAATAAAAATGATTTTTTTATCTTAACCTTGCTCATTGCATTATGGAATGTGGTCTCTAACATACCAAAGGATGAATACAGTCCTTGCCCTCCCCCCAAAAATTTTATACTTCTGTCTCACTCTGCAGCTAAAGCTCACCTCTTGTCTATCACATCCAAATTAATAATCATATGGCTATCTCTTTAACAACCTACAATATGTAATATTTGGAAGGAACTATCCAAGATCCTGCACTTCATTGTCTGCATTCCCTTCATCCTTCACATCTAGCTCAACATATGGATATATTTGATTCTTGCATTGTTAACTGGGAAAAAAAGCTTTTAAGAAAATCAATATGCGAGTCCGAGGGACAGCTTTCACTGATTCAATACTTTCCAGCTTTCCTAGCTTAGATGAGTGCTTATCTCAGCTATTAAAAAGTTCTGGACAGTTTTTAAAAACTCATTAAAATTAATGGGCATTGAATGTTTGTTTATCTGTCAAGCAGGGCAAAAAAAAAAATGTTTTTGATGCTGTTGGCTAAGGTGTGAAAGGTGAAAAGAAAAAAAAAAACACTGCAACATATAGGTTAAGTCTATTGTAAGTTATGTCCTTGTTAGGTTTCTGTTGTTTTGTTGCATACAGAAAAAGAAGTAACCCAGGTTAACATTCTTAAAAGCCATGATTCCTGATATATCTGCAGCTTTCCCAGTGGAAAAGCACAGGAGTCAGTATTTTAAGAGCAAGGTTGTTTTTTGTTATTTTTTCCATCACTCATGAGCAGTGTTCCACTTCAGAGAAACTTTTTCCTTGTACAAATTGAGACACTTTTACATAAAAACAAACAAACAAACAAAACCTAGTTATCACATTCTGCACCAGCTGGAGTTTCTGAACTGTGCGTATTGCCCATGGTGACTGGAACATATAACAAGGAAAGGAATATAGTGGGGCAATTCTATTTCATTTTCACATATTTCTTCTAATGCATGCATATTTATACCTTTTGTAATTTGCAACACCATCCAGACCCTTCAATTCATGGGCATCTCCATTCTCCCCCTCTGTATCATTTGCTCACTGATAAAACATTCTAAAAAGAAAGACATCTACTTGAAATTAAAAGTACTGCACTCTCTCTCTCTCTCTTTCACACACACACACATGTATGTATGTATGTATGTATTACAATTTACTAATGTACAGAAACATCTTCATCTATCAGTAAAACATGCAAAATTACCTATATGACCAGCATCAATGCACACAAGAAAAAAAAAATGCAGATGAATTTGAGATACTGAGAGATGAATATAGGCCATTTCCATAATTATTTTTAGAGATTGTCCTAATGAAAGAAGAATTCACAAAAACAAGAAGACTCAGAGAATTATGAAAGAATGGTCATTTGTACTAGCAGTATGATCCTACAAGCAATCATAAAACATCTACTGTTGGGATGACAGTGAATCAGTACAGTACTACCAAATCTGTGCTGCAGAAATCTGAATGACCAGTAGAGGGCAGGAAAGAAATACAGCAAATTCTAATTTGCAGCTTAGATCTGGTTGCCCTGCTTTAGACAGCACTTCTTTCTCCAGTTTCTCCACCCTTCTTCGGGTAGATTTGACTAAGTCACACAATGAGATTCCCTGGCGAAGGGTAGCCTTAAATCTAGTGCTGCTCAGTGCTAGTACATTTTAATTACTGTATTACATCACACTATGTCTTGTCCTGTCTGTAACTAGTTTTAAAGGCTGCATGCAACTTTCAAATTTTGTATATAAAAAGGGTTACAGCTCTTCCCACAGGCATCTACTTATGGGTGCAACTGAGCAAGTCTCTCATTATGTTGCATTCTTATACTGCTCTTACAATGTAAAATAAAAAAAATAGAGGGAGGGGTTAGAAAGACTGGAAATGTGTTTGCTATTTTGGGAGATTTTTTTTTTCTTCCACATTTAAAAAGTATATATAATCCAGCCCCAAGCTGTGTTAAATTTTAAAAGTTTTTTTTTCCCCAGTTCGTTTGTCTGTTTATTTATTCATTTCAATTTATTCATTTGAATTCATTTATTCCATTTTTATGGCCACCCATCTCACGAATGTAACTCTGGGTGGCTAACAACACATTGTTGTTGTTGTTTATTCATTTAGTCGCTTCCGACTCTTCGTGACTTCATGGACCAGCCCATGCCAGAGCTTCCTGTCGGTCATCAACACCCCCAGCTCCCCCAGGGACGAGTCCGTCACCTCTAGAATATCATCCATCCATCTTGCCCTTGGTCAGCCCCTCTTCCTTTTGCCTTCCACTCTCCCTAGCATCAGCATCTTCTCCAGGGTGTCCTGTCTTCTCATTATGTGGCCAAAGTATTTCAGTTTTGCCTTTAATATCATTCCCTCAAGTGAGCAGTCTGGCTTTATTTCCTGGAGGATGGACTGGTTTGATCTTCTTGCAACATTAGAACAACTAAAAAACAAAACAAAAACAAAAGAACTTTGAAGATAAACCCAAACAAAACAATGAACTAAGACCTCTCAATTCACCAAACTGATGACAACAGGTAGAAAGATGGTTATCTTTAGAACTGACAATGAATATATTGAAGTGGTAGATAGCTTATGCCTTTTAGGATCAACCATCAACAGTAAAGGAACAAGCAGTCAAGAAATACCCCACAGACTAGCACTTGGTACAGCAGGCATGAAGGCCTTGGGAAAGATATTCAGATGTCATGATGTGTCTATACCTACAAAGATCAGAATTGTGCAAGCCATGTTATTCCCTGTGACGCTCTATGTCTATAGAAGTGAAAGTTGGAGTTTGAAGAAGCACAATAGGAAGAGTATTGATGACTTTGAATTTTGGTATTGGAGAAGACTTTTGACACTACTGTGGACAGTCAAGAAAATGAACAAATGGATCATCAAAGAAATAAATCCAGAGTTTTCACTCGAGGTACAAATGACCAGGCTCAAATTATCCTACTTTGGACACATTTTGCAAAAACCTAGCTTTCTGGAAAAGGCTCTAATGCTGGAAAAGGTAGAAGGAAAGAGAAGAAGAAGAGGACCAACAGCAAGGTGGATAGACTCAGTTACAGTGGTGATGGGTGCACTGTTGGAAGAACTGAAAAACTAGGTTAGGAACAGCTTGTCATGGAGAAAATCTACGCGGTTCCTAGGAGTCAAAAATGACTTGATGACACATAATCAATCTCAATGTACCATTTAGCTTTCTGAGCACAGGCCCTGGAGCACATTTAGGTTTTTAGCTAGCAGAGCTGGGGCCAATGTGATCTCAGGGTTCCAGAGCCGAGGTGTTGCAACAGAAAAGGCAGAAGACTATGTTTGCATTATGCTTCAGTTGACTAGAAGTTAATGAAAATAACTGTACAGATGGGTTAGAAGAAATGCATGTGTATGTGATAATCTGGTGGCAATTTTCTCCCACCAGTAGAAATTTCTGTAAACTTCACTTCTCATTTTGTATTTAAATAAACAAAACAACATATTCCAAAAGCCAAACTCTCTCTCAAGTCTTATGCTCTTAGGAAAGGATCATTGATAAGAAATATCTTTTAAGACTGAAATGAACAAAAGCCTGCAGGAAAAAGTCTAACAGATTTTTTTTTTTTTTGCATATATTTTAAAAATTGCAATGTTCAGTGGAAGATTCAAAAAGTGAAATTAAATTAAAGAGGAGAACATGAAAAGATGGATTAAGATGTGTTGACTACATAGTTGGAAAGACAATCTGTGTACTGGACTACTGTCTCAAGAAAACCTTTTTCAAACATTTATTTGAACTGACAATACAGTACTGTGAATACAAATAACAATGGGGTATGCAGTGTTAAAGCATTGCAATATGGAAGTCAAAACTACATCTTCTAAGTCAGTATGCCTGGCTACCATATTGGCAATATGATTCTGTAATTTAGGTGTCATCAAATTGGAGTTTTCTACATTTGGGATTTTACCCTGTAGTATTCCCAGGCACAATGGTCTTTGGGATCAGTGCTATAGATTACATGTTCTCTTTGCACCTATGAGCTTTTGGAAACACTAGGACAGTGTTTCTCAACCTTGGTAGCTTTAAGATGTGTTTCAATTCCTAGCGGGGAATTCTGAGTTGAAGTCCACATGTCTTAAAGTTGCCAAGGTTGAGAAACACTGCACTAGGACAAGTGGTGAAAGGCAGATAAGGGAAAGGGTCATCATAAGTCTCTGTGTTGTTGTCACCTGTCTCATGTTAGTTATATAAGTCTCTGTGTTTAAAAGGCAAAAGGGAACTGTTTTGCCCTCTCTCACACAGACATACCACACACCTACACCATCACCCACTCTGTTCAAGATGTATATCAGGTGGAAGTTAAGCCTTTCCATCTTTATGTATTTATTAATCTACTTTTTACTTCAAACACATGTGAATGTTTGTTAGCATTCAATGATAGCTGGGCTAAGTACCTACTCTGCATCTAAGACAATTACTTCATGAGTACTTACCCATATTCTGAACTTATAACTCTATGTTTATTCTATACTTAATTACTCAGTAGTCTCTGAGCATTCTACTTATGCTTAGGAGGACATTCTTGAACAAGGTCTCCCGCTGAATTTAGATCTCCATCAGTAGAACTTCATGATGCCAGGCTGGAAAAAGCTGTTAGCTAGAAATTTCTTAGTGGGAGATGTAATACAACACTACATGGATAACTTTGAGATATTCTAAATATATGTATATATAGCCTTTGTTCTGTTTTGAAATTCTCCAAGTGGTTTGATGTTATGCATACTGCACTTTTGAAAGAGAGTTGCCAGCCATTTTAAATTTAGATTAAATAAATAAATAAATAACATATCCCAGAAGTTTATGATGAACCAGACTGTAGTTCAAGGATAGTTATTTGAAGAAGCGGAGTAATTATTCCCAGCACTGACAAAGCTGACAACAAGGCTGATTCCTGAATGATAGCTGAACATAAAGACATTTGACTGTCATTTGAATAATTGGATTGAGACATGAAAAACAGGAAACTAACAATTTAAAGGAAGGGATAATTCCACGTTACAAGTTGCAACTTGGGGATTTTCATTAGTCAGAATTGAGAAGAAAGAATGTGAAGGTTTAGAAGGTTACTTATTATCAAAACTAATTAAACAACCTAAAAGTAAGTGAAAGGAAACGAAAATTGCAAGACAAATCATTAATTTTATATTAGGAAAGTCCTTCCTGCACATTCAACTCTATATTGGAATGCAAGTACAAATGGACTACAGTTTGCTGAAATAAAATTATGTCCTTATTTTTAAAATGGATATATTATGACATGTTCTCCAAGGTAAAAGGGATTGTTGGAGGAATTGTTGTAATAGTGTAGTATGAACATTTCTGTCTTTATTATCCCAAAAAGAAGAGCTGTGGAAAGTTAACTTGAGATAAACTCAAGTTTATCTTGAGTTAAATTCAACTCCTGGTGACTATGGGAGCATAACTATGGAGTTTTCTAGCAACAATGCATAAATAGTATGCCAACACTTTCTTGAGGATCATCATCAATCATCATCATCATCATCCAAAATAGTCTACAGCCCTAGAATTTCCTGGGGTCTCCCATCTAAGTGTATAAATGTAACCAAGTATAACTCTGGGTTTCAAGATCAGAATTTCACCAGAATTCACTGTATTTTAGGCATTACTTTTTTATTGAAGAATTGTTCCCTGAAATAATCTAGATAATTACATGACTTAAATCTTTATTCTTCACAGGTATAAATAATGGTGTAGTAATTCAGTGATGGGAATTACTGTAAATAATTAGAAAAAAGGCTTTCTCTGGTACAGATAATACAGGCTGTAGCTTAGTGCACACTAGTGGATAGACAGTTCCATAGGCAAAGCAAGAACAAGCAATCCTTTGGCTGCCAGTGGCTTATTTCTGAAATTTAGGCTGCAATCAACTCAGCAGCAACCATTGTATTGCTGAACTGAGAATACCTGAGACTTCAGAATACTTGATTTAGTATAAGCCACAGTCAGTGGAATGCCCCTTCCTGGGTATTGCCACTAGAAGGGATGACTCATTTAGTACAGCAGATGAATTGGAAGACCCTTTGCAAAGTTTCAGAGGAGAGTTGTCCTCTGCCCTATGGTACCCTGGATCTTTATTTGCAAAGCATGTACTTTGCCTCTGAGTTACAAACTTTCCCTTGGAAAGGTCAGTCCTATGTAGCTGCTTTCTTCCATTCTTTGTAGATGTTTACTTGAACCTGAGACACTGCCCTTTTTACCACTGTGGTAATTTATCAGGAAAAAAGTACTGATTATCTTACTTTAAGATGTCCAGAGAATATTGTGACATGTTCTATCTCAAAAGAAGTCAGATGGGGTCTTATAAACTGCCTTACTCTTCATACATTTCATTATAGATTGAGCAGATCGCTTAACAGATATATTATAGATTATCAATTCTTGCTTGTTTCTGGCCACCAGTATGCATCTTCTGGGAATAAGCCTCATGTTCTATCAGTAGTCTTATTAAAGAAAAACTTTACAAATATGTTGAATTTTGTGCACAATCATTACCATATTAATATAATGTGAGGTAGCAGTTGATATAGGACCAGAAGTCCCATTTAGTTTTGGAAGTTCACTGAGTAGCTTTGGACTAATCACTGTCTCTCACTTTAATTTTCCTCACAGACTTGATACCATAAATAGACAAATTGGGGGATAGAATACTATGTACACTGACTTGAGCTCCTATGGGAAATAATCTAATTCTAATGAGTAATAAATTAATAAAAGGGTAAGGTAAAATAGCAAAGAATTCTTACTCAACCAGAACTTGATCATTGATTTTTCCATACAGAATCCTATCTCAGCCAGGAGTTTGGCTGCCCACCAAATACAATGGGTGGCAGCAGGGAGATACATCCAAACTTAAAAATATTACAAAGCTACTTCCTTTGTTTATGAAGGGACAAAATGCTGATCTCTTTCTTGAGCTCTTATATGCTTATTTCTCCTTTGGGGATGGCCTCAAAGGGCAATTTAACCCAGTAGAGGTTTGAGGTCACACAGCATGTTATCAGGCCTAATCTTGCATTGACTGGGAATGGAAAAAAACCACACTAGGAAGTCAAATTCTGCATTGAAGGATGTACTATTAGTGCTGCCATATCTAGGCTGCAAAAATCTAGATGACCACAAGTTGACAGAAAGAGATTCAGAAAATACTGAACCCATTGCTGCTATGTAATGGTCATCTGGATTTTTTCCAGCTCAGATCTGAAAGCACTTACAGTATTAACCCTATCCCTATGATACTTTTTAATGGTCCTGTTGATTCTAAACATGCATGCAATCTAGCTTTTGGCCAGCAGTTTATATTACCACCATTCTATTGTTATCTCTGATTTTCCATTAAGTAGTATTAAGAGCAAGTGTACGAAATTCAATTTATTTTCCTAGGAATTCTCAAGATGTAGGCCTACTGTCAGGAGTAAGGTTTTGATTCATGAGAACCAGGGTAGAGTGTTTAAACTGATATTGGAAGCTACATTTCCTGTTGCTACTACTGTAAATCCAACTGTGATCTCAATGAAAGGGCTTGCAGCAATCAAAGCAATCACTGAAACATTACTTAAATTGACTATATTCTGTGTTTGAAATGTCATGTAAGTTCCCTGTAGGTTGGTGCTTTGTATTGTTAACAACCAGAAAGATGCATGGAGGATGTGAATGGCATGCTAAATGGAAAAGTTAAAACTGATTAAGCAATTCTGTGATTCTTGGTATACTGAAGCTCAGAAGGGGATTTAATCCTTACACACAGATCCACTCTTAATAATGTAGTTAGAAAGCAAATCAAAGGTGGTGAAATTTCAGATTTCAATTTTTGTATCAGTATTTGATAAAACTGACATTTCAATCTGGAAGTCAAATTAAAGTGGCAAATATTTATTAGTATCACAAAGCTGCCCTCAAAACCACACTCACTAACTCAACTATAGTACATTAAAATCTGGTTTCATGATCAGTGGTTTTAGGGAAGGATTATAAATCTATATTTTTTAAGTGTAATTTTTAAGTGTAATTTTTTTATGGATGTGCATTAGATATAGGTTTTTGATCTACCAAGGAAACTATATTCAGAAGATTGTCATGGAAACTGTGGGCAGAAACTTGGGTTCACACCAAACCTTTCTTAAATTGGTATACAAAGGGATACACCTTAACAGCTGAAAATTAAAATATACTTTCTAGGAGAATTAGGGTCCAAAGTTAAGTCTCCCATAACTCATATGTATTTTCTTAATAAGCAGGATTGTAACTCAACTAAAAGCAATCTGTGGTGATAAAAGGTATCCCCCGATACACATGTCAGTTGCATTCATGACCAAACCTACAAGGTCCCTCCCACCCACCTACCCACCTACCTACCTACCTACACATGTGAACTGCTTAAAGTGCCCTTGTAAACATCCACAGGAAGCTGAATTGACCCTGAGTGGTTACAGGGAGAAGACTCAGTCAGGAGCCTGTGGCCCAGTAAGCTAAGTTGTTTATATTAACTGACCGTATCTCAATGATACTGTAATATGGCTAGCATGCTGACCTAGTAGGAGATAAATAATAATAAGATCACACGAATGGGTATATCTAAAACATTCCAATGCCATGCTGTAATTTCTACTATATCTGCCTTTTTCTGTTTCTTGTCTTTGCAATGTAGTGGGCCAAAAGTATATAAGCTCTGGTTCTGCTTTTGCTCAGAAGTACTCAGCTTTGCTGGGAGCCCAGGATATACAATATGCATGGAAATAAAATTATGTTGTATCTTTGAAGTAAGTTGGTTGCTTTAGGTGAACTAGGTTTTGGACACAACAAATCATACAATTGGAATTTTCACTGGTGCCAAAGATAACAAGGCACTATCAAGCAAAAGTATTAACCACAACAGTGTAAGCAAGATGGAAGATTACAATAATGCAAGATATACAGTATATTTTAATAATGTTTTAAGGTAAAAAAAAAAAATGGAGCTGCAAATTCTGAGGCCCTTTGTTTAAGCCAAACACACCTTTGTATTAAATCAATCAGTAAGGTTAATCTTATCAATAACATTGATGATAATATCCTGTAGTATTACTACTAATTGACTACAATTATAAATTAATTAATTAATGGAAGTGTTCCAATTTGCATAAGTCTATAAGGAAGGCTTGTAATGCTACCCCTTTTTAGGCTTCTGTTTCCTTCCTCCAGTCCCAAACCTGTCAATAAATCAATTTGGCTTATACGCATTTGTCTCCTGGTCTCCAGTTAAGTTCATCCTTTAGGAAAATTTTCTCTTATAATATCAATTGATTTGATTGACTCAGTCTTTCAGGGCTTTGTAAAAAGCATGCAAGGGGAGTAGCATATATACGGAAGGCTGTACTAGGCTCAGGGTTAAATAACATATGAGACTTCCGTTATTGGAAATTATAGTGCCTTTTTTGGGAGGAGGGAATCAGCTGTGGAAAGGGGAGTCATTTGGATCAATGTGGCAAGGGTGAGTAGGTACTTTCCTCTTAGAGACCATTTTATTTATTATGAATTACCTTCAGAAAGCACCTTGAAGCATTGGGAGGCATTTTTCCCTGCCAAGGAAGAGTGAAACATTTCTGCAAGGTGAAGCAGCTCATAAGGGGGATAGATTATGATCCACAGATGCTTACTGAGTTGTTGTAATCTACATTTGATGGCTCTAAAAAAATTCTCCCTGTAAGTCTATGCATTATAATTGGTGTCATCCAGGATGATACTCTGTTGATATAATGGTAAAGTGTGTGAGGGACAGAGTGGGAGGGGGATAGTGTGAAAGAAACCATTGGGTATGTAAAAGTCCTCCTTAAGGATGGAAGAGGGCACCCATAATCAGAAGAAGGACTCTGACATTGTATCCTTACCTCCTCGCTGTCTTGCTAACTGTCTCTTTCATTGTTTAGGAAATCCTGAGCTCAGGTAGCCTCACCATTGACTTAAAGTCTTTTGCTTCAGAAAGCCCCATGCTTATTCCCTGGAACTGAACATCTGATAGATCTTAAGCACTCTTTCACCTCTTTGCCAGCCAATATCACTCCGTGATGACACTTTTACTGATGTTTTGGCTTACAGCATGTGGGAAACTTTGTTAATTTCCCCTCTACTGTAGGCTAAGTAGCCATTATAAGGATTGATTGATTGATTGATTGATTGATTGATTGATTGATTTAAATGGCTTGGAGAAGGATGGAAAACCACAAATAATTATCCATCTTATTCCACCTTGCTCGTTGCAGCCTGGAATCAATGAGGTAAATTGGAGCACCCAAAAGCTGGGCTACTCTGGTCTAGAATAAGGATTGCCATATAACAAATTATTTCATAAATCAGAAAAAAGATTTTAAAAGCTTAACAGTGCTGCAAAGAAGCACACAAAACATAATATATCATGGAATTATGGTATTCTGCATTTTGCCTCATTGAGAAATCAAAAGAAAAGTGTATCTGAATTAATGAGCACCATCATTTCCGAAGCACAAATCTAAACAACTGGCTCTGAACTATGAACATTTTTATTTTAATTTTTATTTTGTCTTCTTACTTCTGGCAACTAATTTATTTTCTGAATATATTCTTATTCAAGACAGTTTAATACATTGGGGCATCCACCTTAGGATAATTAAAATATTGCAGTTGACAATTGCTAGTATGTTTTCATATTTTTTTTTTCCTTTTTCAAGTTGCCTTTGTGTGTACACAAATGAAATGTATGAATAAGAAAATCCTTATTTCGTCTGATTCAATGTCAATTGCCCTTTCTTATCAAAATCCATATAGTTTCCAATTATATAACCTATTGCAGCAATACTGCATAAAGCATTTTTATCATATCCACATGAAATGTGGGGAACATAATAAGCAACCTCCTTAATAGGAATAGGTGTATGCCTATTCCACCAAAACTAGGTAAAGGTAAAGGTTTCCCTTGACGTAAAGTCCAGTCGTGTCCGACTCTAGGGGGCGGTGCTCATCTCCGTTTCTAAGCCTTGGAGCTGGCGTTGTCATAGACACTTCCGGGTCATGTGGCCAGCATGACGACTCGGAACGCCTTTACCTTCCCGCCGAAGCGGTACCTATTGATCTACTCACATTTGCATGTTTTCGAACTGCTAGGTGAGCAGGAGCTGGGACGAGCAACGGGAGCTCACCCCGCTGCACGGTTTTGAACCGCCGACCTTCCGATCGGCAGCTCAGCGGTTTAACCCGCAGCGCCACCACATCCAAAACCCAAGAGCATGCTTTCAAGAAGATCTGCTGCTTGCTTTTGCCGGATATATGTCTATAATACAGGATAGGACTATGTGGGCTTTCAAAAGTATTCAAAAGATACAGTTTGGATCATTCATGATCCTCGCACCTCTCTGCTGTTATCAAGGAAAATACCCAACTGTTTCCATCAATCTGTGTGTTGACACTTAATTTAGGATTTACAGGTCAGATACCGAAGAAGGAGAACACCAAGGTCACATCATGGCAAGTGTAAACTTCACCTCTCTCAACATGGAACATGAAGCTCCAGACTCTGATCCTATTTATGATTCCCCAATATTTTTAAGACTACCACTTGGTGGAGCAGCCATGAAGGCCTTGGGAAAGACATTCAGGTGCCATGACGTGCCTATACCTACAACACGATCTTCCAGGTTCAATGTTCCATTTGTTTCTTGGCTATCCACGGTATTCTAAGGAGTCTTCTCCAACACCAAAGTTCAAAAGTGTCAATATTCTTCCTAGCTGAACACCCTTGAAGACCATGGAAGCAATGCATTTCAGAATAGAAAGGCATAGGATCGAGAGATATAGAAGCACAAGACTGCAAAATAGAGTTCCCTGAGAACTGTTGTCTTCTCAAGGGTTTCTAATGCTCCCAGGTAGACCAGCACTCAGATTCACTGACTTGGAATGGGCCAAGCTGTAATGTATTCCTTGAAATATGCTGTAGCAAAAGGAAAGTTCCCAATATTGACTTTATCACTAATTAATCCAAGTCAGTTTTTACAGTCATAACAGCTTCCAGATTCCTAATAAAACAAATTTTGAAGAATGTGATGAAATTCTTAATTTTACTTTTCAAATACCTCCAGTGGCTACTTCATTCTGGACTCAAACTGGAAAGTTAAGAGCATGAACTCTCATTGCTTCTTCCTCACTTAACAGTGAAAGAATTATAACCAATGGTTTTCAGGATAACAGTGAGAGAATTCTAGGTCAATAATCTTCAGGTTGGTCTTCACTGATCCAGCTTATTAACCAGACAAGTTACGAGGTATTGTGATGCTTATGGAAGCTTCCTCTTTCAATAGCCTTTTTAGGCTATTGAAACAGATGCAGTATATTGTCCCTTAATCTCCCTTTAAATATGAGTGTGTGTTAGTTAATAGCTGTAGTATTATTTCCTTCAATTTTTCTTTCTTTCTTGATTGTATAGTTTTAGTAAATAGCATTACTGTTGTTTATTTTTTATGTTATGTAAATATATTGAGAGCTCTTCCACCGAAGTCAAAGTCCTTGTATGTCTAATCATACTTGGCCAATAAAGCCTATTCTATTCTATTCTATTCTATTCTATTCTATTCTATTCTATTCTATTCTATTCATATAATTAATTATCACATGTAGTCCTTCCACCATCATCTCCAACTACTTCTGCTAGAAGGAAGGCCATACATTTAAGTGGCATGTTCACATGCAAAACGCTGTGCTGGCCACCAGACCATTCCTACATGAGTTTTGTGTTTCACATGCTATAGGGACACAAAAAGCAGTATTCTTTCTCACAGTAGTTAGCCAGATGCCTGTGAAAAGCTGTGAAGCAGAACATAGCAATTGGCCTTTCCTGCTGTTGTTCTGTAGCAGCTGGTAATTCAGAAGCAGCTTCCAAAATCCAGGAGAGAGAGAAAACTAAAAAACACAGTAAGAAACAAGTAGCTTCTCTCTCTCTCTCCCTCTCCCTCTCTCCTTTAAATCATCTGTATATATATTTTTGCTTTATATGTGCTTTAAAACAATCCTATCTGAGATATTTATAGATATTCTTGTAGTGATGCATATTGTTAAAGCCTTGGTTGTTTTTAACAGTTAGGTTTACTATGTGGATTTTGATGTGATATATCAAATTTTGGAACTTTGTGGATTTTGGAAATTTGTGTGTTTTATTATAAGTTGTCCTAAGAGCCATGGGGCAAGTAATCTTAGAAACATTGTTGTGGATGTTCTTAAAAGCTATATGCATTTCATATACATAAAACAGGCAGTGCATATACTTCGTGTGTCTATTTATTGGGATTTCTTTCAGTTCATTACTTTAAAATTTTTAAGACAGAATCTCTCTTAAAAGTATGGAAAGAAATAATCCTTTCCAGTAGCAGCTCATTTTCATCAATACTACAACAAGGTAATCCTTAACTTGATTATATCCTTTACCAATGTATTTTTTAGATATCAAGGAAAATAGAAAAACAAATTAAACTTTGAAATATTAAACTCCTCAGATACCAAAATATGTTCTATCACTAGAAAAATGTATCTCCAAGTATCATGTCATTAGACTACAAACCTCTTATTCTCCCTAAAGTTGTAGTAGTAGTAGGAATAGCAATTAGAGAAGACTAGACAACCCATGACCTATTGGGTCATCCTTCTTTCCACATATAATATAGGCTGGCACCGTTTTCCCTCCCCTCAGGACCCTCAGTGAAGCCTCCTCTTCCTCCTCCTTGGCTGACCTGCAGAACTGCCTGTCACTTTGCTGGGGGGATGGGGAACAAAGGGAGCCATGGGCCACAAGGAAAACTGCACCTTCACTTTCCATCCCAGCATTTCCCCAAGGGCCCCCTCCATCCAGGGAGGAAGAGGATTTATCCATCAACCACCAGCACCCCCCAGCCAGCCCTACCTTGCCAGCAGGCATGTGAATTGCTCCCTCGTCCTTCCCTTGCCACCCACCACCATTAAGAGATTTCCATTTTTCCAAGGCACCCAATTGCTGCTCTTCTGTTGGCCTTGCGACCAGCCAATTTGGCAAAGGGGCCAGAGGGAGGTGGGAAAGAGGGTGGGGATTCAACCCTCCCATCTTCCTTTGCACCATACAACCTATGGGTTTCTGGGAAGTGTAGTCAGAAATCACAATCATGTGACTGTGGCTAACCATGGTGATGCTGCAGTGGCTACAACTTTGTGAACAGAACTGGTATGAAGATCCTTTAAATTTCAGTTCCACAGAAGTCATGGGTCCTGGATTTTGGACACATTGTTTAAGTTAGCCCATTTGCTTCACAAATTGTTGCCCTATGATGCACCGTTTCAGCCAATTGAAGTTTACAAACAGACAGGAGAGTTTTAGTAGTATGTAGATGTTGATTATAGGAATAGCATGTAGACCACTAATATTTTAAGTACCTGTTTCAAAACATACTGAACATATTTGCTTAGCTCTTAAGATCCATTTACCTGTAGGAAAACAGTTAACTCTGCTATCATCAAAATTAAGTTGTGCTTGGCTATATAATCCACTAAGTAATATCTCGGTTCATACAAGTAGCCACTTCAATCAACAAAACAAGCAACAGATCTGATTTTTTTTTCTTTTTTGATTTATAATTAATTCTTTTAATTATCATGTTTGTGTTTTTGTAATTCTACCTCTAGCTTGGTTTATGTAATTTGCCAAGTCACATTTTTTCTCTATATTCTTTGGGAAATCTAAACAATTTATTTAGTACTGTTCCACCTGTTTAGTATGATAACCCCTGATGGGCAAAATTATTATGCAGTTTCAAAGTTATCTATAGATACTTTGCCCATGAGTGAGAATATAACTTTCCAATCTTTAGGAATCATTTTTTGCCACTCCAGAAATTTTGATACATAGCTCTGTTGTTGAAGTATGAGACTCATATTGCACAAATTTTCTTTTCGTTTTGTTAAAAATGAAACCAGAAGGATATCATTAAATTGGGGAAAAGAAACAAGTAGTGGGAGAGTATCACATCACCCTGAAAAAAATTGGTTCATGGTATTGATTTCCAGAGATGGCTCACATAAACTCCCAATGAAGCACAGAGAGATCTTGCTTGGCCCAGTTTCATGAAATTTGGCGTCACATACCCATCCTTGTGTAGGCTGTCCCAAAACCAAACCTTCTCTCTGGAATACTTAAGAAATTGAATCCTGCATCCAATATCATCCTTCAAAGAAATCCTTCAATTCCATTGGAGCTAATATATATATATATATATATATATATATATATATATATACATACATACATACACACACATACATACATACATACACACACACACACACACATATATAATTTTTTAATGCATATCAAAACCCTACGGACAGTAAATGCCACCACATGCCATCTAGATCCATGCCCCTCCTGGCTAGTAAAAGCAGCCTGGGAGGTGACATGTGGTTGGGTCCATGTGATGGTTAATACATCCTTGGGAGAGGGGGTGATTCCGGCAACCTTTAAAGAGGCGTTGGTACACCCCCTCCTCAAGAAGCCATCGCTGGACCCTACTGTTCTGGACAATTTTCGTCTAGTCTCCCACCTCCCCTTTCTGGGGAAGGTGGTTGAAAAAGTGGTGGCTTTGCAACTCCACAGGGTCCTGGAGGAAACGGATTATCTAGACCCCTTTAAGTCAGGTTTCAGGCCCGGTTATGGGATGGAAACGGCATTGGTTGCACTTATGGATGATCTCTGGTGGGAGCGGGATGGAGGCAGTGTATCCATTCTCACTCTCCTTGATCTCTCAGCGGCCTTTGATATCATTGACCATAGTATCCTTTTGGGGTGGCTCAGGGAGTTGGGGATGGGTGGCATAGTCTTATGCTGGTTCACCTCCTTCCTTCAGGGCCAATCCCAGTCGGTGTTGATAGGGGAGGAGAGATCGGCCCCACGGCCCCTTCTTTGTGGGGTGCCACAGGGATCAGTACTCTCCCCTCTCCTTTTTAACATCTACATGAAACCACTGGGCGAGATCATCCATCACCATGGGATGAGGTATCATCAGTATGCTGATGATACTTAGTTGTATATCTCCATCCCGGGTGAAGTAAGTGATGCCGTGACCACCCTCTCCGAGTGTCTGGGGGCTGTGGGGGCCTGGATGGGGAACAACAGGCTTCAACTGAACTGAACTGGTAAGACCGAGTGGCTGTGGGTTAATGGTTCTTCTGTATCAGGAACATTAACATCTCTGGTTCTGGATGGGGTTGCACTGCCCCAGACAGACCCGGTGCGTAACTTGGGGGTCCTCCTGGACTCATGGCTCCTGCTCAAAGAGCAGGTGGCAGCTGTGGCCAGGAGAGCCTTTGTGCAGCTACGTGCTGTGCACCAGTTATGCCCCTTCCTGGATCGGGAGGCCCTTCGAACAGTCACTCATACCCTTGTTATCTCTCATATAGACTATTGCAATGCACTCTACATGGGGCTACCCTTGAAAAATATCTGGAAGCTTCAGCTGGTCCAGAATGCAGCCACACTAGCTGTTTCTGGTGCCCCTAGAAGGGCACATGTAACACTGCTGCAGCACAAGCTGCATTGGATACCAGTTTGCTTCTGGGTCCAATTCAAGGTGTTAGTTATTACCTTTAAAGCCCTACATGGCATGGGACCAGGTTACCTGAGAGACCACCTCTTCCCCATTACATCAACCCATCCCACTCGACCATGCAGAGAAGGCATGCTACGGACCTCGTCTGTAAGAGAATGTCATCTGGCGGGGTCCAGGAAGTGGGCATTCTCTGCAGTAGCTCCCGCCCTGTGGAACATGCTGCCGCCAGAGGTGAGATTGGCCCCATCCCTCCTGGCCTTTTGGTGGAGTCTGAAGACCTGGTTCTGCCGCCTCGCTTGGGGTGGAGAGGGGAATATGTCTACATGGGGATGGCTGCTATAGACCACTCCTCCCACACTTGGACTGTTTTAGATCCTTCACTACTTGGATTTTTTTTTATTTTTACCTCTATTTATACTATTTTTTGTTAATGTTTTCTACTACAGATTAAGGTTACTATGGTCACTAATCATTTTGGCCGGGTGAAGAGGTTGAATTCAACTGTCCCCTTTTCGAATGTTAATTTTTGCACCTGGGGGGAACAACTTGCCTGGACTTGTTTTAGTTTCTATTTCCCTTCTGTGTAGGCATGTAGAGAGTTTTTAGCAGCTCTCACTGAGAGCCTGAAAGAATGCAGAAGCTTTTAAATATGTTTTGCTTTCTGTAAATAAAATTATTTTTTATAGAAATGCCTGGTGTGTGACTTTTCTGATCTCTCCTGGGCCAAAGGCTTTTCCAGCAATCTGCCAACAGGTTATGAGCCCAGTAAACAGCCCAGTAAGCCCAGCAAAACCCAGAGAGAATAGAGAGATCAGTTCCACACCTCATGCACAATTTAAAGGCAGGTAGCAAAGACCTGTGAAGATTTTCTTTGGAGCCACCTGGAGATTTTCCAGCAACTGCCAGTCTACAGGACAAAGAAGCCAGCTGAGGTGACTTGCAAAAGAAGGAAGAAGCCATGGCTACCTCCCAGCCCTCAGCGATGCCTCTGGAGCTCCTATCAGAGACCAACTATTTGAATTGGGCCCTGAAGATGGAGATGTATCTTCGCAGAGAGAATCTTTGGCTGCCAATTGGTGAGCAAACCCCCAAAATCCCAGTGCTGAATGGCTGAGACAGGATGAGAGGGCTAGAGCCACCATTATCCTGGGAGTTGAGGACAATCAGCTAGTCCAGATGCAAGGTATGCAGTCTGCAAAGCAACTTTGGGAAGCTTTAAGAGACTTGTATATAAAGGCAACAGCAGGGAGTAAAGTTACCCTGACAAAAAAGCTGTACAAAGCCTACCTTGCAGAAGGAGATGGCCTTTCTGAGCACCTGCAGTATATTCAGCAGCTGTTTGTTGAGTTGCAGGAGAGAGGAATGGAATTTACAACTCTCACAAAATCCTATATCCTCCTGTCCTCACTGAATGAAACGTGGGACACGCTGATTTGTACCCTGGAGGCTATGCCTGAAGCAGACCTCACCCCATCGTATGTTACATAGCGCTTAATCGCTGAATGGGAGAAGAGAGAGAAAAGATCCCCCCCACCCCCATCTCTTCTGGAAAGCTGCAGTACCAGAAAACAAGGGAAAAGAAGGGAAAGGAAACTGAGGCCACAGCACTAGCCAGCCAGTGATGCTTCACTTGTGGTTCAGCTGGACATTTGCAAAGAGACTGTGCCCTGAGACCCAAGAGTAGAAAGACAGAGAAGAAGAACACAAGGGCAACACAGAAGAAGGCTCTTCAGACAACCCAAATTGCACAGGTTGCTGAGAAGGGTAATTCTGATGTATGGGTGTTAGATTCTGGGGCCAATTGTCATGTATGTAATTGTAAAAGCTCTTTTGTGTCACTGTCTAAAACTGAAAGACAAAGTGTATCTTTGGCTGATGGGTCTGTGACCAAAATTATGGGACAAGGTGACTTGTATTTATCCTGCTTGGGAGAAACTGTAAAAGGTGTGTTGTATGTGCCAAGTTTACAATCAAACCTTTTATCTGTGGCACAATTGGCTGCATCAGGGAATGTCATAACATTTAAGAAAAATGGTTGTGAGATACGTAAACATGGAAAATTGTGTGCTACTGGTATATTAAAAGACTTCTTGTACATTGTGCAAAATGCAAGGAAGCCAAGCTGCAAGGCTGCAGTTGGCAACATGCCATATCATGACCAATGTGTACACCTGATGCACAAGAGATTTGGTCATGCTAATTTCAAGTATATAGCACAAATGCCACAGCTGTATGCTGACCTAAAGATAAAACCCTGTGACAAATATTTAGATTGTGCAGTTTGCAAAGAATGCAAAACACGAAAAGCTCCTGTGAGTAAGCACAGTGACAGAGTGACAACTAGACCTTTGGAAATTGTACACTCTGACATTATTGGTCCTTTTGCTCCAAGTCTTGGACAAGCAAGGTATGCAATGACCATCATTGATGATTTCTCAAGATACACATTTATCTACATCTTAAAACATAAAGACGAGGCATTTGAGAAATTTAAAAGTTTTGTGACATGGGCAAATGGAAAATTCCCTAGGCCTGTATCTGCACTCCAATGTGATAGAGGAGGAGAGTACCTTTCTTACAAATTCAAAAGGTTCCTAGTGGAAAAGGGGATAGAACATTTTTTTTCTAACCCTTACACCCCTCAGCAAAATGGTGTTGCTGAAAGAAAGGGAAGAACCTTGCAAAATGCAATGGAATGCATGCTTAAAGATTCCCATTTATCTTTTAAGTATTGGGGAGAGGCAATATCTACTGCCTGTTATGTACAAAACACTGTATAACTGTGATTCAGGACACTCCATTCCATTTGTTTTATGGTGTGAAACCAAAGGTAAACCATCTTAGAGTGTTTGGTAGCACTGCTTGGGTTCATATTCCAAAACAACAGAGAAGGAAAGGAGGCCCCACAACAAAGAAAGCCATCTTTGTTGGCTATGAACAAAACCAGAGGAGCTACAGGTTCATAATGGGAGAGAAATTGATAATTAGCAAAAGCGCTTCTTTTGCTGAACAAAACTGGGGGAGATTAAATTCTAGCTCTCCAGTTGATCTGACCACCACAAGAGAACAGCAAGGACTTGCTGATGGTGATCTTTTGCCTGATGAGGACATTAAACCAGAAAAGCAAACTGAAGATCTGTCTGATGAGACAGATGCTTCTCAGGAAAGTGATAGGAGTCAAAATTTAAGCCCTGTATTACCTTGCAGATCTCAGAGGAGTAATAAAGGCGTTCCTCCATCGCGATTCCAAGCTGAAACAGTAAAGGCTTTTCACATATTCGCAGAACCTGAGTCTTTAGAACAAGTGAATGCTTTGCCACCTGAGATTGCACAAAATTGGCATTCTGCCATGCAACAGGAGTTAGCATCCTTGAAAGAAAATAAAACATGGAAACTGGTAAATCTACCTCCCAATGAACACTGTCTGGGTTGTAGGTGGGTTTTCAAACTGAAAAGGGATGCTGATGGCAAAATCCAAAAAAATATAAAGCAAGGTTAGTTGCAAAAGGGTTCACTCAGAGGAAAGATTTAGACTTTGACAAGACTTTTGCACCAGTTACTAAAGATGAATCAATTAGATTACTATTAAAAGTTGCTGCACTGAAAGGAATGTCAGTTCACCACTATGACATTCAGACTGCATTTCTCTATGGTGATTTAGACCACAAATTATACATGCAGCAACCCCCTGGCTATGAAAAAGGGGAGAATCTAGTCTATGAACTGCAGAAGTCAATCTATGGGTTAAAACAAGCTGCTAGATCCTGGAACCAAAAAATTAGATGAAAAACTGCAGAATTTTGGTTTTGAAAAAGGAAAAGCAGATCCATGTGTATATCTGAAGAAAGACAAACAAGGCTGTATGTATCTGTGCATTTATGTTGATTTGCTGCTGTTCACACCAAAAGAAAAACAAAGGCTTGATTTTGAAGCCTGCATGAAAAGCCATTTCATATTAAAAAGCCTTGGAATTATAACAACCTAGGTTTAGAAATACAAAGGAAGAAGGATGGTAGCTTTCTGTTAAACCAAAGGAGAAATAATGTTAAAATATTGTGAATCAAAAGACATGATTGCTGATATTTTAACCAAACCTCTTGCTGTACCAAGACACAAAGAGTTAACAAAGCAAATTGGTTTGTATCTTATTCTGTAGTATAAAAAGGGGAGTGTTAATGTTTTCTACTACCGATTAAGGTTATTATGGTCACTAATCATTTTGGCCGGGTGAAGAGATTGAATTCAACTGTCCCCTTTTTGAATGTTAATTTTTGCACCTGGGGGGAACAACTTGCCTGGACTTGTTTTAGTTTCTGTTTCCCTTCTGTGTAGGCATGTAGAGAGTTTTTAGCGGCTCTCACTGAGAGTCTGAAAGAATGCAGAAGCTTTTAAATATGTTTTTCTTTCTGTAAATAAAATTATTTTTTTATAGAAATGCCTGGTGTATGACTTTTCTGATCTCTCCTGGGCCAAAGGCTTTCCCAGCAATCTGCCAACATTTTTTACTGTATTTTACTCTTTGTATTTATGAGGATGGTTTTAATTGATTGTTGTAAACCACCCTGAGTCCTCCGATGGGAGGGGGTAAATTAGATAAATAAATACATAAATAAAATATATATTGTTCTCCTCAAGGTTTTTGTACAACTGGCATCTACTGGACAAACCATTTTTAATCTTTGTCAGGCTTGGAATCTAAAAACAAAAACTTTCAGTGGAGCCAAAGGGGCTTTGATCTACCACATACCCCATTCTTCTTCCATTTTCTGTTTCTGCATACCATCCCTGTCCTATCTCCCTTTCTTCCTGATTTTCCACTTCTCTCAAGGCTTTGTACCAGATACAGTGATTAAGCTCTGCCCCCCTCCTGCAAAACCTAGCAGGCATAGAATCTTTGGGTAAATGGATTTACTGCAGAGAATTAGGAAGCCAATAGAAGAGAATATATGTAGCTCAGGGTTGAACTGTGGAGTTCTTGGTGCTCTCTGAGCTTGGTGGTTTGCTTGCAGACAGTTCATTACCCAATTAGATAACATCATCAGTGCAAGTGAGTATTGATTGTGCTGCCTGTTTATACATAGTGTTTTGTCCTGCCAGTTTTGGTGGGGTGTGGTTTCCTCCTTGGTGGTTCCTTGATTGGAGTATTGTTTTATTAGAAAGTTTTATTAGGAAGCCATACACACAGGAAATTCTCAGCCTAACAAAACCCAGGAACCCTGTATTTTATGTGTTAGATCCAAGGTTTGAATCCTGGACTTTTTGAGTCAACATCTGCATTTATACTCATTTGTGGCCTTGAACAATTCTGTTATCTTCTCTTTGTTAACAAAAAGGCTTTATCTGGAGTGTAAAGCACCAGATTCACCAGGTTTAGTCCTTATATCTTCTTCTATTTCCTTACTTCTTTCTTTCTACTTCCTCCATTTTTCATACTCAGCCTTTTCTTTTCACCCCCTTCAGATCATCCTTTTCTTCTGCCTATATCTAGCCATTACTCTCCTCCTTGGTCCTATCATCTTTGGTTCCCACCTGCCCATCCTCTACCTACTCTCCTCAATGCCACTGCCACACCAAGATTTCATTCGAGGGTCCAACCCTTCCCATCTCTTTCTGACTTCCAACCCAGGATCCACTTTTCCACCATCAGTAAGTCCACGAAGAATTTCCAGGGCAGTCAATTAGACTGAAAAGTAAAAGCTACCAACCAACCAGGAGAAGAAAGCAATAGCATTTGCTACCATTTCCATCTTGTTGCCAAGAAAAACAACATGAATATACCCCATGTACTCAAACCACATGAGACCAACATCCCATATATTGTGCTCACTAACTACCTAGCCTCCTTGCTCCACAGGTTTACCTTCAATTTTCATCCTCTGTCAGGTAAAAATAACATTGTCACTGGGTTGTAGAGCCTCCTGCTTAACCTATTTGTTCTCACTTGGTTTATAAAGAATGAAATAAACTAATAGGCATGAACTGCACTTTAGTTTTCATGGAGATTTTTAGATATGAGATTCAGAAAAAACCCAGGGGCATCACAGTGTCTTTTCAGGAACAGAAAGCAAGAGGTAGGAGATTGTATTTATTGCTGCCAGAGGCTAAAGACAAGATATACAAAATCTGTCTACACAGACCATGTGGTGTAATGGTTAGGGTGTTGGGTTAGAACCAGCGATAACCTGATTCAAGTCCACTCTCTGGTATGAAACTCACTTGGTGACTTTAGGCTAGCTATTCATCCCAGCCTACTTTAATACATTTTTGATGGGATAAATGAAGGGAGATCCCCATGTAAGCCATCTTGAACTCCTAGAAGAAAGGCAGGGTATAAATCAAACAAACTGACATCTTACTGCAGAAATGAAAGCAGCAGTCTTCGGAATAGGCTATATAGCACCTAGTACTACCTTTTCGCCATCTGCCTTGCTGACTCTGCCATTTTTCAGCATCTACAACTGTCCTACTCTGTGGTAGGGTCAACCCTGGTTTATAACAAGCTTAGTCTTTGCAATTATTTTGTTTAAGACAAATTAATTAAATCTTTGGGGCCCTGAAAAAGAGCAAACCTGATAATATTGGAAGAAAGATGTTTTATCTGGCAGAAGTAATTGCAGAGGGACTTTGGGGCATCAGAGATTCTTACCATTTCTCCATGGTAGGCCATTACTACACTGAGTTAATGTGACACGGGATCATCAGTATCAAAGAATGTGCAGACTCAAACTTCATAGGAGTCTTTTCTTCCCTGCGGTTACATATAGCCATATCCAGCTTTGATTTAATAGCATAATTCTGCAGCTGAATATTCCTGTCTAATCTATCCACATTTGGGTGGGATGGGGAGGGGTGGGGGGAGTCTTGTATCTGCAAGGAAGAAGTTGGAAGTTATTTGCCAGCTTGAACTATCCCAGCCTTTTTGTGTGCATAAAACATTAACTGGGATTCTGCCATAGGTTAAGCAAAAAGAATGGATGCCAAACGCCAAGTGACAATAAAGGCTCATTTAAATGTGTTTTAGTGCATTTTAGGCTTTTAATTAATAAGGAACATGTTCCCATCCCTTGAATCTTGAATAAGCTCAGGCTATTAGAGTAAAATGCAAGCTATTTCTCAAGCAGCCTGAGCTCAAGCATTTGCAGTGACATATCAGCCCATTATGTCACTGTAGCCTTACACTTTGTGCCTATCTTTTCTTTTTTCCACTTATGTATTGAGGCAAGCAACTGATCTGATCTGGATTCAAGTGATTAATCAATGGACTAAAAACTTGGCACGCTATAATCTTAGTACATAGGTTTCCTCCAACTGGCCCCCAAGCTCTGGTTTGTTACATATATGGCTGAAGTCCTAGATATTCTGCATATTAAATTGCAGATTGTTTAATTAAACCAATGTCACATAGAAAAAGGGACAGTGAAGTGATCCATTACACTCAGGGAGGATGAAAGGTAAACTTAGCATATGCCAAGAAGAAATATTTCTAGCAGGTTTGTCAAAGTAAGAGACCAAATTTGCTGTATGAGTATGGCAAGGAATGGACCTGGGAAAACTCAGGTTCAAATTCACATTTGACTATGCAGCTGCCTTTGCTATCTGATGGCATTTAATGTCTCTGTTCACCCATCACCATAAGTCAAAATATAATGTGTGACTCCTGCCATTATGGCTTAGGTTAGGACTTCACACAACCCTAACTTTAAGCCATGGCTTGCTTAATCATGATTTATCAAAGATTACAATTGGTTCAATTCACTCAAAAACAGACAAGTGGTGGCTTCACACAGTATGCTAAGGTGAAACTAAACAGACCACAGTGGCTTTAGAACAATCTGTGAACACTGCCATTTGGAGTTTATGACCTATGTCATGTTAAACCAACAGTGCCTTGGATGAATTCAACCTTTATTGCATGGTTCAGCCTACTTCACAAACAAGTGAGGTGGTGTATGCCCTTCCTCCTTCCATGCATGCAAACTTGGTTGGCAAACAAACAAACGAAGCAAGGAAATATATGCGTGTATGTGTGAAAGAGAAATTCAGTATTAGAAAGTAGTAATGGTAATTTCTTCTGCTTCCTCAATCTTTCCTGCTCTTCTAAAGTCTATTAAAGTCTATTAAAATTTCAGGTTCCCGCTCCAAACCCCAGCTTAGCTAAGACATAGTCATCCTTATTGCTATTTTGAAATTGGAGCTGAGGATAGGGTAGGGGGAGAAATATATTGTCTACTCTAGATGAAGATGTTGGAAAAAGAAGACGAAGGCAACAGCAAACCACCTTTTTACTGTTTCCAAGAAAACCTGTTTTGAGCCATCCAGAGTCATGTACTAAGATAATCAATCAATCAATCAATCAATCAAATAAATAAATACTATAAAAGACATATGCATGAGATCATCAGGAATCCAGGGCAACTTTAGCTTTTTCAGAGATTTGGAAAAAACTCGGAACAAGTCAGTTGACAGATTCTGTCATGAGTAAGGATGGCGAGCAGGGGGCTCCCATCCAGACTGTCAAGCGCATGCGTAGCACTGAGGAATTGTTCAGCCATTCAAAGAGACACAGATCGGGACCGCCTTAACCCTTGGGGGTTATATGTCTGGGTTTTTCCCACGCTTCTTCAGTTTGTTAGGATTCCTGTTAAGTACTAGTAATAAATATTAGAGACCAGTTCATTGTCTCAATGTGTTTCCTGGTTGTTAGGACAGATTCTATTATAAAGAGCAATTCAGCCCGGGAAGGAGAGAGAGCTGAGGAAAAGTGTTTTTTTAGGAGGCACTGCCTTAATTAACTCACGAGAAAGGAGCCTGGGAAATTCTTATTAGAGTTTCCAAGATTCTGTATTTACCCCAAATATCCCAAAGCATTAAGGATACATTGCTGAAATCAGTGTTGTTTTTTGCTTCTGAGGTCCTGCCAGCTACATGGGGCCTGGTTGTCTTGACATATACATTACAGTAGCTGAAAAGTTAGCAGTTTCTGGGCACATGGAATGGTGAAACAACTGGTCTTGTTATAAAGGATATAATGAGAGTGGAATCATTTTTGGGGCAAAAATAAATGGCTGTTAAAGCCTATAAATAACTTGAATAATGCAGCAGCACAGAGCATCAAAGGATTAGGCAGATCATACTGGAATCTGGGAAGAAGGAGCCAACTCTGAATTATTTGTCATCTCTTTTTCTTTCTCTCTAAGAATAAAAATCAATTACCGTTTTAAAGTTCTTCATATCATCCTCTAAACTGCTTATTGGATAAAGTGCACACTGAAATGGTTCCTACTCCATTTATCATTTAAGAACAATTAGAAAAGCACTATAGAGATTGGAGAGTGGTCAAGCCCAGCACTTACCAAATTATCCAATCATTTAAGAGCTCTTTCAAGAGGAAGTATGGATTTGTGGTGCAAAGTCACTGTTGTTTCTCCACAATTTTACGTAAAAATTAACAAGCCACAGAACTGTGCAGTAATGAACATCTGCTTGGAGTCTTCTTATGTGTACTTCTCTGACAGTTCAGCACCAGCTTCTTTATCTTGTAGCAGATTCACAGTTTATTTGGACAGCAATTGGATTCCCATTCTGGGATTTCTTACCAAAGCCAGTTTTATTTCTTATATCCTACAAAAACAAACAAACAAACAAACCAGATTCACCAGCAGCATCTAAGGTTTAAATTGTGCACATGAGATTAAAAACATATTCCAGTGTGTGAGAATAGCACATGATGTGTCCCTTTCCTGTGGTTCAGGTTCCTACCTTACCAGGAGCTATTTTAGTATTTCTCAGCTTGAGTACCTTCCATGCATTTGGGCCAACTCTTAGAATTCTCCAGCCAGCATAGCTATTGATGAGAATTCAACAATGAAGTCCACACATCTGGAAGACACCATCACTGGAAAAGATAGAATTACTCTGTAACTCAAGGATCATGAATGTTTAAAGCAAAACAAGCAAATAGACTTGTTAGTCCAACTGGAAAACAAAAATATGTAAATGCATTTTATTAGGACGAGCCAAAACTACACAAAGAATGTGCATGCTTCTGAGTTCTCCAGAATGCTTTAAAAAAAAAAAAAAAAACTTAGTAAAGGGAAGTTGCCCTCTGAAGGTTACAGAGAGCTCTCAGCTTCCATTTTCCCCCCAAGGTCTTTGTAGTAAACTTGGTCATCTCAATCAACCTTTGAGACGATTCTTTTCCAAAATGATGTTTTTGATAATAGTATAGGTCTCCATTGATCTTGAACACATCTACATTAGGTCAGAATTTTGCAAATCAATAATTTATGCATGTAGCTGTTTAGTGTTCATGGAACACAATGGAAAAGAAAATGCTTTTACAGCATGACAATGAAACTCTGCTGAATTCTGTGTCCTGTTCAATAGGGCTCATTCTTGTTAAGTCTACATAGGATGGAGCCCTTCAGTGCATTAAGAGCTTTATGGGGAAGAACAGAATTATGAAAGACAATAGGAGATAAATGCAGATGCTGGGATACTGCTTCTTGCTGTTAACTACTGTTCACTGACCCTTTCACAAATATCTTGGCATTTCTGTTAACCTGCAGGAATGTTTTTCAAAACCATAGATCTTATGACAATTATGCTACGATATTCATGATGAATTTCCATAACTCTGTGGACATTCTACAGTCCTTGCTGTGCTTAAGTAATAATTTAAAATGCTAGTTCTTAGATGTGGCCTTGTGTTAAATGTTATTTTGTGGACCATTGTTCAAGTTAGTTTCTGTCTTGCTGTCTTCCATTTCCTTTTTCTGGGGGATGATGATGATGATGATGATGATGATTTAGCATTGCTAAATTCTAAATAAAAACTAGGGATGACTGAACAGCTTGATTGCTTGCTTTTGAAAAGAAACATCTGCCCCTTTTAGCAGTTGCTTCAAACAATGAAACACCTCAATAGAAGTTAAAATGTTTTATTCACTGCTTAAATACACCAATTTCGTTTACACTGTTGGGGATGGGGGACAAAATTGAAGAATGGATACTGAAAACCACTTGTCTATAGATAATACATGTAGGTGACTTTTAACCCCCACCATTCAATGTTGCTGTTGATGAAGTTTCTTCCAATCTATATTAGGGACTAATGAAGAAATCAGTTGCTACAGAATTGAGAAAAATGCCTAGTATCTGCAAAATCAGATGGATGCAGCTGAAAGCCATTCCTATTCATTGTAAGGGTGGGAGAGATGAATGAAGTTGCTTGATCACCTTAGTCAGCAAAGCAGGAAACACTTCTCTTGTCACATCAATGGACTGTGTTGACCAAAAAAAGGACACCTTTTCTGTAGAAGTTTATGTTTGAGATGACCTATGCTTGAGATGACCTATGCTTCTTGCCTAAATCTGCCTGTCGAAATCCAACAGATCTGCCAAATTTCACCATAAGACCCACTTGATTTTTCATAAAGTTTTTGACTGAAACTCAGCTCTTAGGTAATAAGGTAATAAACCAGCATATTTTGAATGACAGAATAAACACAATGTGCTAAATAAGAAGATGAAGGCCTTTAAACGGGGATTAAAAACATTTTAATTTGATTAGTAGATAAATGTGGAGCCAGACTGTTACCCTACCCTTATTAAAATTGCTAATTTTCAGGTTCGTATTAGGTTTGTATTGTTTATGTATGTACTGTATGTACATTTTGCAGTATCATAGGGCAATCATTCTTTATGTATTACTACATTGGATTTCTTTCAGTTCCCAATATTGGTTTTGCTGGTTAGTTATTAAGTTGTATATTTAGGTAACTATTGTGTTTTTCCTTTAATATATCACTCACCTTGCTAAAACAATAACAACAACAATAAAAACAACTGGGTAAGTTATCCAGAAGCTACAGCTGGTCCAGAATACAGCTGCATGGGCAATCTTCGGTGCCCCAAAGTCGACACATATAACACCTCTGCTACATGAGCTGCACTGGGTCCCAGTCTGCTTTGGGGTCCAATTCAAGGTGTTGGTTATTACCTTTAAAGCCCTACATGGCATGGGGCCAGGGACCGTCTCATCCCCATCACATCAACCCGTCCTACCCGGTCATGCAGAGAGGGCATGTTATGGACCCTGTCTGTAAAGGAATTCCATCTTGTGGGGTCTAGGAAGCGGGCCTTCTCTGCAGTAGCTCCCACCCTATGGAACATCCTTCCCCCAGAGGTGAGACAGCCCCCCTCACTCCTGGGCTTCTGTAAAAAATTAAAAACCTGGTTTTGCCAGCAGGCCTGGAGTGAGAAGAGGAATGGCCACTCCTGGGGATGGCTGGCACCCTAGGACGATCCTGGAATGGCCCTTATACTCACAGCCTGAGAGAGAACTTTCAGCCATCTACATGTTATTATATTTTCATTTTTATTGTAAATTGTATTTATAATTGTCTTGAATTTTAACTTGTTTTTATTGTAAACAGCCCAGAGTTCCTCCTGGGGAGGGGGGAGATGGATGGTGATAAAAATCTAATAAATAAATAAATAAGTTCAAGAAGGTATTTTATGGATTTATTGCCACTGAAATATAAATCTGCCAATGCACTGCTATTCATGATTGGTAATATGTTTTTTTTTGGCCCTCTTATGAACTGATTATAATTCCATCCTATACTCACTGTTTAATGTCATGGCCATACTATAAGGTCTCTTTACTTGTCTCTTAAGTAAACCATGGGAAGACCAGTTTGGTACTAAAGCTTGTGTTATACTTCCCTAATCTGGTTGCAACTCTTGACCCTGCATAGATAAACAATATTTTTATTGCCAGGGTCACATTTAACATTTTTGCATGGGCCAAGAACTACAGCAAAGCTGAGTCACACATATGAGTGAGATCAGGATTTTTGTTTCGGGGGGAAAGAGTTTTTTTCCCCCCTATTTTTTTTAAAAGGACTGTATTATTCCTATTTTAATACTTACCCTACAATTGGTGCTATCCATATCAAAATAGCAGGAAACCAGTCACTTGCAAAAATGCAGCCAGAAAGCCTACAAAGGTCCAAAGAAAAGCTTCAAGTTTAGGACTGAAGCCCCAAGTTTAAGGCTATGTATTTCCTACCTCTGTCCTAACAGAAGGGGAGAAAAGGAAGGGGGCAGATCTGGAGAATAATCATTTCAAATATTACTTATTTTACACTGGGGAAGTGAAGAGTTTTTCCCTTTCATTTCTTTTCTTTTTTAAACCCAGCTTAAACCCATCTTAAATAATAAACTTATTTATTAGATTTATATGCATGTCTGTCTCAAATACATGATTCTGGCTATTGTTAAAGTTATTAGACTTTTATGATGTCTATAAAGTATCTTGAATATTCATAAAAATAGACTATAGTTTGAAACAATATAGTTCACATTTTTTTCAGTAATACCATGTTTGATGTATAAGTGATTGTCAATACTGCAGTCCTTTTTCAAGTTGAAAATGTGAACTTCTTATGATTTGTCCTTAAACCAATCAATACTTTTTTTACCTATGCTTGGTTGAATATTTGTTCAAGAATATTTCTTGCAGGAGATGTCAGGAGACATCCACTTAGGCATGGTATATTCCTTTAATGAGAATGATCATCCAGAAAAAAACACATAATTGATTCCCTAACTGTATTACATGTCTGCAGGAACACAATGCAATATAATTGATCTAACTACAAATGGTCATGGGACATGCTGCAATCAAATTGCGGTTAGAAAACCAAAACTATATGCATGGTGTAGCTATCATCTGGTAATGTACTTAAAGTATCTAAATTAGCTTTCCATCATTAATGGAAGATATATAATACACAAAGGGTTAGAAAAGGGGACAAAGTAAAGAAACATATAGGGTAATAATGTATTTTTGACCATTAACATTGCTTTGTAATGGATTTTAAATTGAGTTACTCATGAATTTTGGCAATTATTTGGTAATACAGTTTGCCCTCCATAAAATCCCAAGGAAAAATATTCCACACTAGATATCCTGCATGAACTATTGCACTTTTTACTGTTCTTTAAAAAGAAAAATAAATAAATAAATCCCATCCTTCAAAACTGAGATTGCTTAAAATGTCCACAAACCTAAGGTGAACAAGTTCAAATGGTCGAGCTTAAATGGTACACTGTGTTACAGTCTGAACCAATTCATTCCGTTTGTGAAGGATGTGAAAATAATTGCTTGAAAAGGGAAATCTAGCATAAAGCTAGAATTCCCACCCTAGGTCGTTCTTGAATGTTTTGTTCTTGGTGGCTTTAGTTTTCAGTTTTTTAGTTTCTCTCTTAGTAACTTCTGTTGTTATTATTTTGTGCTTTTTTTTTTATATTGTTATACTTCAGGGGGTGGTATTTTAACCTATCACTGTAAAAAGAGAATGTAAGCCACTCAGAAACCTGCTGGAGTAGAATGGCGTATAAGTCCCAGTAAGTAAATAGGTAAATAATTAACTGGTTCCAAGGAGAGGAACTCCGATACTGCACAAGGAAGCAAGTTAGGAAAAACATACAAAACATGGCCATAGGAGGCCTCTGTAGTGTGCTGTGCTAAGTATGGTGTGCTTGTATGTGTGTACTGGGAATGCATGCAGTGGGCTGTGCTGATGATGTTACCTAGCTGGGTAATGCAATGTCCCAAGCAAACTCAGAGAGCACCAAGAACTTATCTGTCAGTCAGGCATTCAGCCTGCATTCATATGTTCTCCACCGATGAATAATAAAGCCAAAAAGCAAAATAACCACACTCGCACCAACTTTTTTTCTAATGATCAAGGCCTTTTGCAGTCCCAAGAAGTCTGTAACAAGTTGATGTTTATGGAACTTCTGTGACACCTCATGGCTGATCTTCATTTTTTACTTGAATCACCAGGAAGAATAAGAACTATAGTGGGGAGTGTAGAATGGAGGGAAGCATATAGTCACTCGGGAGGTGAGTTCAACCTTTTAAAAAAAAAAGTTTCTTCCCCCTGTATTTATGTATTTTCACGATTTTGTGTAGAGTAGTAATGGAAAGAAAAATATAAATTGGATTTATAAGTAGATAAAGGTAGGATAATTCAGCTCTTTTTTTTTTTTTTTTTAAAGTGTTTGTTAAGCTACAGCATTTGCTATCAGATGCCCATGCATGCTGGCTCAGTGGCTTGTCTGAAGATTTTCGATGAGACTTTGGGCAGGCAGGTCTGAGGCACAAGGTCAGAAAGCTACTTCACAGAGCAAGAGGGAGAGGAATGCTAGAAAGGCCAGTCAATTCACTCAGGGAAAAACAAACAACAACAATCCACTCTCTTTCCCAGTTCACCAATGAAATAGCCTGCCTAATGGAAGCACCAGCCTTGTATATACTGCATACAAGTTTACACATCCATATGAATTATAGTTTATAATTCAATATAGAAGCCAGTGAGAAAAGAATTATACTCCATAGATAAAGCGTGAATTAGCTTGCATTCTGCTCCTTAATGTTTTTTATCTATCCATATTTATTTTATTATAGGGGACACAGTGGCGCAATGGCTTAAAGTCTGCCAGCCAGAATTTTTTTTATTTAATTTTATTTTTATCCCTTATTATATACTATAACAATCTTGACCCTATTAAACCTAAAATGAAGCAATTATTATTATATCTTATAAATCTTCAAAAAACCAAACAAACCTTAAAAGCAACCCAGTAAATCTTAATCCAAATAATTAAAGAAAAATGGAATTATTATTATAAAATCAAACAAGCCTTAATATCAATCCAAATAAACATTCTTAAACTTTTACCCCACCTCAAAATATACCAAGACATTTGCATATCTCCATATTACACACAGGGCATTTTTCCTACAGAAATCAAACAGCCCAACTGCCCCCCTTAGAAACTCAGAGTTCTCAGCAAAAAAACTCCCACAGAACAGTGCCTCTTCTTTCCTATAACATTCCATCAAAAAAACAGACTCATTTGTAATTTGCAAGTGAGACTGTCCCTTTAACTCCTTCAATACCAAAATATAATTGTTGTCTGTCATTTCAACAAAAGCTTCAATCTCACCGTCAGTGGAAGCATCTCTATCTTTGTTAAAATCCCCATCTTCTTCCATGACATCCTCAGCCAGATGGCACATTTTAAAGCTAATATTTTCTGCAATGTCCTGAATATCTTGAAAAATATCTTGACAGGTATCATGAAAGTTCTGTTTAAATTCACAGAGAAGCTCACAACCGAACTTTGAGAAAGTCACCTTGAAATCCTCCATGTTTCAGGCAGTAGATTATGGCAACCTCTAGATACCTGACTAGCGAGAGTAAGAGTTAATGAGTTAATAGAAAATCTCTGAAAGTTGTTGACATAAGAGTAGCAGCTCCAAGGAAAGTGAACAGAAAGCTGAAGTTTCAAAACAGCAGATTCTGTGGTGGAATTCGGCACTGCCACTGATTCCCAGGAAGGAGGGAACACATCCCAAGTTGATAAGAGGGCTCGCAGTCTAGAGAGTCTTGGCAGGGGGTCAAAGAGAGTCAGGGTAGCCCTGCCCTAGACTCTCCCAGTAGGTTAGTTAGGATAGCTTTAGTCTGGCAAGATTCTGTCTATACAGTGAGAACAATAAAGAACTAGAGTGCAGAATACATTGACTCAGCCACGTTCTTGATCCGGTCCCGACAGATTCAACATGTAGGAAAATATTAAATCCTTCAAATTTAATACAAAAATAATAACAGGGAGACAATTATTTATTCTCAGTCCCCCTCAATATCCAAATGGGAAAACAAGCCAAAGCTTAAAAAGATTTTTGAAAATTAATCCCCAAACTAATGACAAGCACCAAGAGAGATTACTTCTCCTTGCTGTAGAACATCTCTCTTAGGGTACATAACTTTAAAAAAATAATAAATTGGGTGATTTAGATATGGGGTGGCTCAACCTTGTGTCCCTTTAAGGCTACAGAGTGGCTTGGAAATGTTGATGTCTCAGCCTCCTGGCAACTCTTACCTGATCGTCATGAATGCTGTTTGTGATTCTCAGGCCGCAAGTCCCCATTCCAGAGGGCAGATGGGATTGTTCTGAGTGTTTTCTTTGTCTGTGAAAGTGCTCTTGGGCTTTGGGAAAAAGCCTGCCCATGCCCTCCCCCCCCAAAAAATGCCGCTGTCAGTTCTGTCCACGGATCTCGCAGGCACAGCTGTTCAGTCAGCCATGTACCCACCAGAAGTCTCCCCATTAGGAATAATGTTGATTAGCCTTTGCCTTCTAATTTTTTAGAGTACTTTAAGATTGTGTATCAAATCCTGCTGGATTTCAAAACTCAATATAATCAGTCTACTGTGACCAGTGATGTGCTACCATTAAGCAAAGTCACAGAAGCATTTGCATGTCTTTGGAATTCTGCAGAAAGGTAGGTCCTAAAGCTGAAGTAACTCATTAAATAGCTAAAAATAACTGATACTTGTAGATTTAATTTATTTTCAGAATTTCAGGTTGATGAAGAGAGGAGAGATATTGAGTTGAATGAGTAACAGTTTTGTTGTATATTTTTTTGGAATTTTTCCAGCAGGACATCTGCAGCACAATCCTTTGGGAGATGGATGCAAACATCTTCTATGGTCATCTCAAACACAATTATTTCAACCTGAATTTAAAGGAGATTAATTTTCTAAGTGCTCCATGTTTCTCTGAAATTCAGCAGGTTTCATCCCCGTATAAGAATCTATTGTGCTTGCAGAATGTATTCAGTGCTATTAAGATGTACTGTAAGAAAATGAATAAATAGTAATTTATTTTTTATTAAGCTTTGAAATTCTGAATATCTCTTTTGAATTGTGAGTTGAAATGAACAGACTCTGATTTAGTTTGAGTCAATGTGCACTGTTACCAAAAGTCTATATCTAAGCCCATCTTATTTCATAATCAAAGCACTTCTGCTGATTGTTTGATTTAATTTATACCTTGCCTTTTTGCCCATAAAACACAAGAACCATATAAAGTTATTTAGCTGATGAAAGGTGTGTTGGTGAATCAAGGCTGAAAGATCATGGCTTGCCTACAGCCATCTGCTGAGTTCATAGTAGGAGTACAGGAGAGGAGTTTATCATTCACTTTGTAGGATATATAGATTAGAGCACAGGTAGTCCTCGACTTACAACCATAATTGGGACTGGAACTTCTGTCACTAAGTGATGTGGTTGTTAAATGAATCATGTCTGATTTTACAACCTTTTTTGCCATGGTTATTAAGCAAATCCAACTTCTCCCATTGACTTTGTTTGTTGGAACCCCCCTGAGAAGGTTGCAAATGGTGATCACATGACCCTGGGACACTGCAACCATTGTAAATACATGCCTATCGCCAAGTGCCTGAAGTCTTATCGCATAATCACATGAACACTACGATGATCGCAAGTGTGAGGATAGATCACAAGTCACTTTTTTCTGCACTGTCGTAACTCTGAATGGTCATTAAACAAATGGTCGTAAGTCAAGGACTACCTGTATCCCTGATAGAAATGTAACTTAAAGTGGGAATTTCCTTGTTTGTAGCACAAGGTTGTCATTGAAGAATAGACCAAGGGAAGACAGGGTGGCTAGATACCATAACTGATGATACAAAAATAAGAAGCAGTTTCTGACAGACAATCCTACTGAGATGATAGCCATTCCATCAGTAACATCTGAATGACCAAACAACAGCAAAGCATGACCTCCTTGCTACGATAGCAGGTCTTATTTTCTTTCATTTGGGCAGAATACTGTAAATTTCTATTCAGGACAAAACTAAAGTAAACCAGAAAACTTTTATCATTGCTTCATCCAGACTTTTTCCTTGTGTATGCTGCTTCTATACTTTTATAGCATGTGACTTTCAACAGTTAGATCCATTTTTCATCTTACCTTAGCTTTTCATCAGTCAGAGTGGACTGGATTTTATCAAATGACAGTTGAGGGGCTTGTTCTTGAACTTTGTAATGTCTCCTTTAATGCATAATTTAAGTTTTGTTTAATGTGGAAACATGGCCAAATTAAGTTTTCTATTCATTACAGACTTCTTCAAAAACAGCTAATAAGGTTTTTTTAATGTCAGACCAGAAACTGATCTAAAAATATAATTAGATCTTCACTAAAAAATAACACTTGACTTTTGTTCATGGTGTAAGATTAATGATGTTTCTGTTTTGTCATCAAGAAACAATAGAAGATAAAGTAGCTTGGTATTTTCATCTCTATCTTGCCTTTGTGATACAATTCTGTGTCGATAGCTACTTGGTGGCTCATTTTAAAACATCCAGAAATGATTGCATTAAAATACAATTAAATTCTTCCTAGATTTTAATGAAATATCATTCTGGTTTTCATTTCAGCATACATCAAGAAAATCCTGTTCTTAAAAGTTATATGCAAAAGCTTGGATTTACATCTTCATAAACAGATGAAAGTGTTAAAGCTTCTGAATTGTTTAGGTATTGGAATTGATAACATGATTTGTCAGATACCAAGTTACATGAAATGCATAGAAATTGCTAGACTAGAGTATTTCTGAAGGTCCACTTAAATTCCAGAAACCCTTAATTCATTCTAATAGAAATCTGTATAATTTAAAATACAATTAAATAATCAATCTATTGCACAATTTAGGATCAGACTAAAGAGATTAGGGAAGACCCACAGATCAGCTAGATATGAGCTCACTAATATTCCTAAGGAATATGCAGTGGAGGTGAAGAATAGATTTAAGGGACTGGACTTAGTAGATAGGGTCCCGGAAGAACTCTGGACAGAAGTTCGCAGCATTGTTCAGGAGGCGGCAACAAAATACATCTGAAAGAAAGAGAAAACCAAGAAGGCAAAATGGCTGTCTGCTGAGACACTAGAAGTAGCCCAAGAAAGAAGGAAAGCAAAAGGCAACAGTGATAGGGGGAGATATGCCCAATTAAAGGCAAAATTCCAGAGGTTAGCCAGAAGAGATAAGGAATTATTTTTAAACAAGCAATGCACAGAAGTGGAAGAAGACAATAGAATAGGAAGGACAAGAGACCTCTTCCAGAAAATTAGAAACATTGGAGGTAAATTCCAGGCCAAAATGGGTATGATCAAAAACAAAGATGGCAAGGACCTAACAGAAGAAGAAGAGATCAAGAAAAGGTGGCAAGAATATACGGAAGACCTGTATAGGAAGGATAACAATATCGGGGATAGCTTTGACGGTGTGGTCAGTGAGCTAGAGCTAGACATCCTGAAGAGTGAGGTTGAGTGGGCCTTAAGAAGCATTGCTAATAACAAGGCAGCAGGAGACGACGGCATCCCAGCTGAACTGTTCAAAATCTTGCAAGATGATGCTGTCAAGGTAATGCATGCTATATGCCAGCAAATTTGGAAAACACAAGAATGGCCATCAGATTGGAAAAAATCAACTTATATCCCCATACCAAAAAAGGGGAACACCAAAGAATGTTCAAACTATCGAACAGTGGTACTCATTTCACATGCCAGTAAGGTAATGCTTTAGATCCTGCAAGGTAGACTTCAGCAGTTCATGGAGCGAGAATTGCCAGATGTACAAGCTGGGTTTAGAAAAGGCAGAGGAACTAGGGACCAAATTGCCAATATCCGCTGGATAATGGAAAAAGCCAGGGAGTTTCAGAAAAACATCTATTTCTGTTTTATTGACTATTCTAAAGCCTTTGACTGTGTGGACCATAACAAATTGTGGCAAGTTCTTAGTGGTATGGGGATACCAAGTCATCTTGTCTGCCTCCTGAAGAATCTGTATAACGACCAGGTAGCGACAGTAAGAACAGGCCATGGAACAACGGGCTGGTTTAAGATTGGGAAAGGAGTATGGCAAGGCTGTATACTCTCACCCTACCTATTCAACTTCTATGCAGAACACATCATGCAACATGATGGGCTTGAGGAATCCAAGGCTGGAGTTAAAATCGCTGGAAGAAACATTAACAATCTCAGATATGCAGATGATACCACTTTGATGGCTGAAAGTGAAGAGGAACTGAGGAGCCTTATGATGAAGGTGAAAGAAGAAAGTGCAAATGCTGGCTTGCAGCTAAACCTCAAAAAAACCAAGATTATGGCAACCAGCTTGATTGATAACTGGCAAATAGAGGGAGAAAATGTAGAAGCAGTGAAAGACTTTGTATTTCTAGGTGCAAAGATTACTGCAGATGCTGACTGCAGTCAGGAAATCAGAAGACGCTTAATTCTTGGGAGAAGAGCAGTGACCAATCTCGATAAAATAGTTAAGAGCAGAGACATCACACTGACAACAAAGGCCCGCATAGTTAAAGCAATGGTGTTCCCTGTAGTAACATATGACTGCGAGAGCTGGACCATAAGGAAGGCTGAGAGAAGGAAGATAGATGCTTTTGAACTGTGGTGTTGGAGGAAAATTCTGAGAGTGCCTTGGACTGCAAGAAGATCAAACCAGTCCATCCTCCAGGAAATAAAGCCAGACTGCTCACTTGAGGGAACGATATTAAAGGCCAAACTGAAATACTTTGGCCACATAATGAGAAGACAGGACAGCCTGGAGAAGATGTTGATGCTAGGCAGAGTGGAAGGCAAAAGGAAGAGGGGCCGACCAAGGGCAAGATGGATGGATGATATTCTAGAGGTGATGGACTTGTCCCTGGGGGAGCTGGGGGTGTTGACGACCGACAGGAAGCTCTGGCGTGGGCTGGTCCATGAAGTCATGAAGAGTCGGAAGCGACTAAACGAATAAACAACAACAAATAATCAATCAATCAATCATAATTCTTATGATGTCTTTCACAGTTTAGATGAAATTGGCAATTCCTGGAGTCCCAGCAAATGCTGAAGTGATTTTTCTTTCTTCTCCAAAACTGTATGGCTGAGAATTACATATGTTGTTGCTCCAGTGCTGTCTATAATATCTATGAATTTAGAAATTACCTTGACAAAGTTTTGGTTTATTATGAAACACTTCTATAAATAATGTGTAGTCAGGAATGTAGAGAAGATGGATTTTCTTTCTGGGGAGAATGAGAGGGAAAGTTGGTTTCTCCTTGAGGTATCAGTAGGATTTGATACCACTGTCAATGGTATTTTGCTAGATCTGTTAACTGAGCATATCAGGCAGGCAACATGATGCTTCATTTCTGTGAGACATTGAGAAGCAGATGGGGGAGGAGGAGGAGAGACAGCCCAGCCCAGATGTGGTGACATGGAAGAAATGTTTCAAAGGGAATCCTTCTTAATCCTACAAGGCTGCCTGGGAATTTGATTCAACACTTTTCTGAGGATATGCTTTTATTCCTGAGTAGCATTAATCATGTCTTTCTGAAATCTGTGTGATTCTTGATCCTTGGGTTTCCCTGTTGCATGGCATCTTGCAAATTCCTACTTACAATGCCATTTCTAGAAGTCTCCATCTTTTGCTCCACCTTTATCTGTATCTACATGAAAAGTCTTGGGTTAAAACTTACCTGTACACTGATAAACACCCAGTTCACTTTTTATTCATCTGAACCAGGTGAGGTAATGGAAGCTCTGATGATTGACTCTGGTAACAAACTAGATAAAGACCAATAGACTGAAACTGAATCCAGACATGATGGAAGTATTGAGGATAGAAGGCTGTATGACCAAGAAATGGATGATCGACCTACTTTAGTTGAAACTGCACTACCTTGAAAGATCAGATTTGCAGACTAAGGTTGTGCTTTGATTCTTTTTTAAAACTGGAGGCTCATATAGTTTTGATAGTGTTGAGTTTTGAGTATTGCTTTTAACTAGTTTTGTTCTTGTAATGAATTATGTGCAGAATTGCCCTGATAGTGAGTAGTCAGCTTTAGTATTGCAGAATTAAGCTGCCAGACATAAATATAATGTAAAGTGTTGGCACTTAACCTTAACATTTTAGACCCAAACACCTGGGGGGGGGGGGGGATGACTTTTTCTATTACCAGTTTGCCCAGGCCTTGAGATCTTCCACAGAAGTGGTGAATTACTTTTCTTACAAGATGTGTATAAATATCTATCAAGGAGAGGCCTTCTTATGATGGCATCATAATTTTGAACATCCCTTCAAAAGAAGTATATCTAAACTTATATTATTGTTCTTTTGGTTCCATGTTAAGGCTTTTTTTTTAGCTACTGTGTTTTAAATGATAATGTCTTTCCTTTACAGTATATTCCATCTGTCAATTGGTCATTTTCATTGTTATTCATATTTCACTGTACCATTGTATTCTGGCATTATTTATTTTATTTGCTCATTATCTCAATAGCCATCTAGACGAAAGGCAATTTAGAAATGTACTAAATAAAATAATGTATATTTTGTTAAACTAGATCCAAAGAGTCCTTCATGTATTTTTTTCTAAAGGAAGCAGGAACACGTTGCCATCAAGCTTCACCTCTGCTCAACATCCTGAAGCAGATCAGCCTACAGCATGAATTTGACTGGGTAATTTGAATGTTCTGTACTAAGATCCTTCAGGTAGAATTACCACATTATACTTACTGGAGTCCGTACTACTTCATTTTCCAAAAGAATAGATGCATCAAGATGCCAATAAGGATACTCACCTAATGCCTCCCCCTTCACTTTTTTTTTTTTTTTTAAACTCAAGGATTGCATTCCCTTTTGACAAGGGTTTTGGAGTAGTTTCATGTTCAGCTTAACTGGTGATCCCTAGGGAAAACTTAAGGATGTCATATACCTTTTGACTTTGGGCCAGCCAAGTGAGGCTGTCAAAGTTCTGTCCCAGCCTATACTGGTTTGGATGGAGAAGAACCATCTCCAACTCAATCCCACCAAGATCGAGTGGATGTGGGTATTTGGACCTCCCAGAACTTGAGATATTCTAATTTTTATATTGGATAGGGTTGCAGTTCCCCATTCAAGGATGATGCGCAATTTGTGGGTCTTCCTGGGCTCACAGTTCCTGCTTGATGATCAGGTGGCAGCTGTGGCCAGGGAGGCCTTTGGCTATCTTCATCTAGTGCACCAGTTATGCCCTTTCCTAGATCGGGGAGCGCTTCATGCACTTCACATTGAACTGCCCTTGAAGACCACCTGGAAAATCCAGCTGGTCCAGAATGCAGTGGAGCAGTATGTAGTATGCGGTATGTCCATATAACACCTGTGCTGATTGAGCTGCACTGGTTGCCAATTTGCTTCTAGGTGTGATTCAAGGTGTTGGTTGTTACTTATAAAGCCCTACATGGTGTAGGGCCTGGTTATGTGAGGAACCACCTGTCTCAAATAGTATCTGCCCAGCAGTTGGAAAAAATACCCAGCAGGGTTCCATTGATTAAACAGTCCCATCTTTCATGACCCTGGGAATGTGCCTTCTCTGTAGCAGTGCTTCTCCTCTGGAATGAAGTTCCCCCCAAGATTCAAGCAGCCCCCACCATACTGGTATTTCAAAGGGCCCTGAAAAGATGGCTCTTCACCCAGGGCTTTGATGAGGACAATTGATGCCCCTATTTCTTCCTTTCCTTTGTTCCCATCTGGGTTTGCTTTCTCTGCCATCTTGTTTCTTTGTTTTGGGTTTCTTGTACTGTTACTTGTTTTTAAATGTTTTTTAACAATTTGCAAACCACCCAGAGTCACTGGTAGTCAGGCAGCATATACATTTAATAAATCGTCATCATCATCATCATGTGAATTGTTCAAAGAAATATTGTAGATGACTAAAGTCAGAGAACTCAAGATCTTGAAAATTTAGCATTGCAAAAATAACTGTGCTGTGAAGAGGATTCCCATAAAACATTGCAAAATATATGAATATTCACAGATGAGTCACAGAGATTCTATTTTTGGCAGCCTAACTCAGGTACTGTGTTTGGAAAGTATTGTTATGTAAGCATTTTAATTGTATAGCCTATGGAATACAGAGCAACAATTTCTGTTCCATTTTTTTTAAAAAATAGCCACTATTTTTAAATCTATTTGTGCAGAAAAAGAAGAGGAATTTTGAAAAGGTGAGTATGTGCCAGGTCAGGTCCCAGGGTTTCAATTAAATATCTTGAAAGCTTTGTATGATATCTCTAAAGCCTCTTTTATTCCAAAATAAATCCTAACTTTTGTTCCCACTTCATCAATTGTAAAACCAGAATGTAACTAAAGAAATTATTTTTCCAAGTTAATTAATGTCACCATATAATCAAGGGAAATAGCTAATTAGAAACAAAACTTAAATATGATTTATTTATTTTTCTCTCCTTTCAAGCTTTTTGGAAATTTGCCGGAACATTTTTCCTGTTTCATCTAAATAATATGCCAATGTCACATAAAGGATGGATACATAGGAAAACAAAATGGTAAGAAATACTTCTAAGAACTGGATTTCAGCACAGGGGTAAGATATTTTCATCCCTTGCTTTGGGCAAGGAATGAACATGAAATGTATAATACATATATTATATGATATCTAGAATTCTCTTAAAACATAAACCAACCAAGTTCAGGAGAAGAAGTACTGTGGGGAAGGGTTAATTAACTTTTGTTCACTCTATTGTTTGCTAATCTCCAAAGATATCCACAGACATCACTTCCAACTTCAGAATGGAGCAAATAGCCACACATGTAACAATCTGGTGATACCCAGATGCTGTAAGCCTCAATTCCTGCCATAATTTGCCATTCTCCATGATATCTGGAGATGATGGCAACTGAAATCAAAACATGGTGAGAGAGGACATCACTGAATTTCAGAAGAATGGTCAAGTAGATTCCAAGAGCCACATTATGCCCATGGGCCATTATTTACTACCTCTGACCTTGATAGTCATGGGCTCTACATTGTAAGAGATTTTCCACCAGAAGCTGAGTAGCCCTCTATTTGGAATTTTCCAGCTTTGACTTTGCTGCACAAAGCAAGGTTTTACAAGATGGCAGGTAAGGCTCTCTTCTACTTTTATTGTTCTATGAAATCTTCATTCTAAGAAAGGAGGAGAAAGTAAGAGTAAGAGTAAGGAGTAGGTCTTACTTATTAGAAGCGATGCACACAATGCCAAAATGGATCCTACCAAACAAATGTTGGAAACTTGAGGAAAATAAATTAGCATGGGCTTGAGCAATTCCTAAGAATCTCCTCCAACATTTTTTTTATAGTGTTTGAGTTGTAGATTCCTCTATCTGATAAATATGTGAAGTGTTCTTTCTTGTGCTGTTGACCACATTCCTAAAAAGACTCTTGATGTTTAAGATATTAAAGTATAAAGGAAGACATAGCTATATCCCTGAATAGTTGTAACAGCCTGCTGAGCTTCATCAGTCATGCCCAGCCCTTGCTGGGATAGAAGAATAAAGTTGCTGTAGAAAACACATAAATATACAGACACTGCTTTATGATTGACAGTGGTGTTTTCCATTCCCTACCCAACATGCATATTATATACAATGGACCTGGCTCCTAGTTGGTATTCTTAGAAATTGTCACACTTCTCATCATAAAAGTTACCTCTTGCTTTTCATAAACAACCAGTACTGCAATCTCCTGTCACTAAGATAAGCCAACCACAGGGAATTATTATTTTTTATTTATTTTAAAATATAGTATGGTCCTGTTCTCACAACACAGATAATCCAGTCATCTACCCCTTACTCCATAGTCACCCACAGTTGCACTGGAGGGTTTGTTTTTTGTTTTTTTAAAGACAATGTTGAGAATACTCTGTTTCCACTCACTTTCTCCATGGGGTGACTAGTATCCCATAAGATTTTGCATCTGAAGAATGCAGTCAAGACTTCATGAGTTTGGCTAGGCAGCAATAAGTATACTTTGGCTGCTGCAGCCAATGAGTACTTGGGAAGTGTGCTCTGTGCTACCAAGCCTTGCCAATGAGTTCTGGAATGGAAAAGATTGTCTTTTCAGACTTTTCTTTTCATTCTCTTTTCTTGGAGGATTCAGTAAGCATACCAAGTTACCTGATAAGGCTGAGGAGCTTCTACAGAATTGGGTGGAGTTAGTTTGAACCTAATTGACTAATTTAGTCCCCTATTTGATATTCTGATAAAGCACTAACCTCCCCCTTCCCCTTTTATTGATCCAAGTAAGTATGTTGTGGGAACAGGGCCTTGGAGAACAAACCTGGTGAGATGCTAGGAGATCTGTAATCAGACTGGTTCTTTTTTGTTTCAAAAAGTAGTTGGGTCTACTTTATCCATCGATTAGAGGCAATGTAAGTGACTTTTAAAGCTAACTTCAACAATTCTTGCACAAGAATTTTCCTTAGCAGACTTGAAATAAAAAATGCATAAGCAAAAAATGTTAGTAAAAAAGTATCACCTTGATTGTTTGGTCAAGCAAAATATATCTTTGTGAATTATTAAACTTTCAGAGATTGATCAAGCATACAGCTTATCCAGTTTTTGTTTTTGTTTTTTTTTAATATTGAAATCCTTCTCCTGATTTATGCCATGAAGGCATTGTCCTGAAAAGCATCATGGCTAAAAACTAAAAAAGTATGTATAATAGCAACTGTAAACACAATATAAATGTGTTTATTCACTGAGAGATTAGAAAGATGTTCATTTCCCAAACAAATAACACTAGTAGATATTGTAGTTATTTTCCATTATTTTTATCAAGATTTTTTTATTTGAAAATTGACAAATACTATTTTGCTAATTTTGTCTATGTTCATCTCTACCTTGATCATCGTCTAGGTATTTTGACATCCTCCAGGTGTGTTGGGATATGGAAGCCAGCTATTTTTAGTATTTGTTAGACTTCATATAGGAACAGCTTAATTTGTGATTCTTTAGATATTCAACCCACCAACTCAGCAACTAGCTAACAGCAGAAATTTCAAGGACTCAGCATAGTTAGATAAAAGCTTTAATGCAAATTAGAAGTCGTATCAACACAGAAGTTCAACTCCTACGGAATCCTGTAGTAACCATAGGGGATATTCCTGTGATGGATGAATAAAGAATGCCATATGTGTAGACCAAGCATATATACCTCCAGAAAGCTCCTGTATCAAGCAGCAGTGATACAGGAAGAACCTGGAGGCAGTTATCATTTTAGTGACAATGGCAAGGATATCATTTCATACTGCTCAGGAGAAAACAATAATAAACAACTTCTGCATATTACCAAGAAAACATGAATAGACAAATAAATGATTGATGGTATAGTATGAAATAATATCCACCCCCATGTCAGATGGTACTCAACATTCTACTGAGGAACAGCTGAGTTTCTTTTTGACTACAAATTGTGTTTATGACATGGCTAGATCAAAGCCAGTGGAACATCTAGTTGCTGATGTTGCCAGCAGGAAAAAAAATCTGAAGCTGCAAAGACAGAATTACAGTAGGAACATGAAATGTCACCAGCATGAACATGGGAAAGCTCAGCATGGTGAAAGATGAAATGAACTGACTACACATTGACATCTTTGCTATTAGTGAATTGAAATGGGCTGGAATTAGACATTTTCAGTGAGAAAACACAGGACACAAAAAATGAAGAAGGAATGGTATTACTTTCATAGATATATGGGTATAATGCAAGCAATGATTGAATAATATTAATTAGACTTTGTGGATAACCCTTTAACACAACACTTTTCCAAGTTTATGCTCTAATTACTGACACAGAAGAAGAGGAGGTTGACAAGTTTGATGGTCAAGTTCAAACTGAAATAGACAGGACATGCAAGTAAGATGTGCTGTTTGTAGTTGGAGATTGGAATGCCAAATGTTTTGGAAAAGCTTGAGTAATAAGAGACTGACAGCTGCCTTATTCTGTCTCTCTTATTCCACACTAGATTGTGGAGGGCACTTGCACTATGGATACATAAGGGTCTTCTCAGGGCTGAAGCTCTTTGCTTCCTGCTTTGACAGTTTCTGCCTTTGTAATATTTTTGACTATTCCTCAAATCTCCTTGTTTCATAGATAGACAGAAAAAGAGAAAGAAAGAAAGAAAGAAAGAAAGAAGGAGTGTATAACAATGAAGTGAATCAGCATGTACACAACACATGTCTTTGTTCTTTTCTTTTTGCCTTTCTTGATTGTTAAATTGTCACTCTCTTGACAGAAGTCTGAACATTTGGCACCTTTATTCCACCTGCTACCCCTCAAGAGGTTGAATTGTTCTCTATTTCACTTCATATTCCAAGCCAAGATAGTGAGTTTTCATTAAAATGGCATCCTGACAGTAACTGTCACCATCTGACATCAGGTGAATCAAAGAGCCAGGTGTTTACTAACTTAATTTCTCACTGCCATCAATTCAAAATGATACTGCTTTTGTAGAGGTATCTAGAGCTCTACCAATTCTGGTGAAATTTCATTAGTTGCAGCCTTAGAATGTGGACAAAATTCTTGGAAAGTTTAGGTCTCTTACTAATTGACAGCTAGCCAAGACAGATTGACTGAAACATTCCAGGAGACAATTTTGGCATGCTTTTATGAAAGGATTGGTCAGTTCCTTTGGAAGGTGGTGGTATAGCTTCTCTCTCTCTCTCTCTCTCTCTCTCTCTCTCTCTCTCTATATATATATATATATATATATATATATATATATATATATATATATATATAAATAAATAAATAAAAAGGGGGATCCAGAACTACTGACCTTGGCTCCAATATCCCATTTTGGGGGAAATTGCTTGAAGATGTTGATGGCTGAACTACAACCATTATTGAATAACATACAGTAGGCAGTCTTGAACATTTCTAATTATCTGGATTCATTTCGTTATTTGTGTAGGTCCATTTTTACTTGAAAACAACAGCCTTGATATGAGAAAAAAAGTAGCTCTTAATAGATTCTATTGGCAATTCAAAATCCTTGGGTGCCTGTTCCCTTCTCATTTGTTGTATGTTGTTGCAGATCCATTTTAACACAAACGTTATGCTGTTTTCACCCTGTCTTGGCTTATGTGATCCTTCTGATGAATGGGCAATTTTCTATCCATGTTGCAAAATAATAAAACATGAATTACATGAAGTAATGCTGGTATATTTCAAGAATGCTTTATAAGTTTAAGGTCCTCTACAGCCATAGATTTTTACAAATCTGTGATCTCTGTTGGCATCCTTAGGTTTTTCATTCCCACCCCCCTTTAATTTACTGTTCTTGTTTTGTTCTTTTCATGATGGATGAAGTTCCATTGATATCAAAAGGATCACAAGGGAATATTGAAAGGAGAATATTGAAACACAATGGAACTATGAAGTGATCCTTTCCAATTCAAAAAGTTTTTCATAGAAAATAGCATTTCCTAATTGTTGCTTAGGGAGACATGTATTTTTATTAAAATGGAAACACATTACATTCAAGCAGAGTGCAAACAGCAAATGAGATGCAAGCCTACTATAGCAGGCATAGCATTTGATTAAAACTACATAAAACAACTGGATAAAAATGAAGAAATACCTCTGGAAAAAGAGATGTTTCATTTCAGACTTTCCTCAAGAGGAACTCCCTGTGATGGCATCTGCTTGTTGACTCCCTTCTCTAACTATATCTTATAGGTATTCAAGTTAGCCACCCTACTCCCAAGAATTTGGCAACATTTGTCAAGGACCATCTTCTGCTGTACTGCTCTTGGGATGCTTTCCACAGCAATTCAGTGCAATTCCACAAGGCCTATACTGAGGCAGCTCTCCAAAGGAGGGGAAAATAGCACCCCTTGAATCAGCAGTGACGGAGGTATCTTGGATATTTGTATCTCTACTGTATAGAATTTTACTGTTTGTTTGGTCTTCTTTGCATCAATTACTAACAAACCATTGATATTCTTTAGCATACTTATTTGAGTTTAGAACCTCCTTCTCAGTTGGGAGGTCATTTGGAAGATTTTGTTGTTTTTCTATGCCAGTTTCCACCTTCAGTATCTTTAGATATGTCATCGTAATACTACTTCTTGCCTCTTGTAATAGCCCTTTGAAATAATTACCTATGTTACTTCCTAAGTTCTTTGTCTTTCTTGACTCTTCTTCTTGGCAACTTCTCTTCTGAGATCCCATTTTGTTTCTTCTATTTCTTAGTCTTTGGCATTCTCTTTTCACATTTCCTTTAACAACTTCTTCAATTTCATTCCACAGTGCCTCTTCCTTTGATCCCCTTTCAATGAGGTTAGGACTTCAAAGTAATTCCCGAAGTTCTTAAAAATCATGGGTTTGTGTTAAAGATCATACTGTTAGGTTTTTTTCCCCCCTTCCACTTTAGTTTGAGTTGGATTTTGCACATGAGCATTTGGCGATCTGTTCTACAGTCAGCTCCTGCCCCCATCTTTCCTGTTATAATGGAGTTCTTCCACCTCCTTGTACAAATCATATAGTCAATGTGATTTATTTTATTTTTTTGGGTGCCCCATCTGATGACATCCCATCTTTCAATTAAACTCTAAGAAAAATCATCCTGAAGGAATTCCTCCTCTTGGGTCTTTTAAAGCAGGAATGCTACTTTCACCCCTATAAGAAATTATAGAAGACTTTCTTCTTCCTCTGAAAAATATGGAAGAAATTGTGCATGTAATTTCTCTCCTATAAAATTGATGGAGACCTTTTTTTATAGTAAATTCTAACAGCTTTCGAGAGAACAATAAAAACTACAAAGAAATAAAAGAACTTAAAAAGTTCAGAAACGCAAGAGAAAAAAAAATCAAATTTAAAAAAGATGTGGCTTCTGACTTTTAACAGCAAGGATATCCAAACATTTTCCATAATCAATCTCTTACTCTATATTAAACAAAAACTCCATGTTATTTTTATAAATCATTCCACTTTAACACATAATAAAAATCACTAAGTACAGTTACTCCTCCCCCTTATATTAAAATAAAGGAAAAAAGTTCATATAAACCTCCTAAACGGCTTTCTCCCCTCCAAAAGATAAAACATTTAATCATTCCCTTCCTACCATCATTCTATACATTTCTGTCTACTATAATAAGAATCAAATTAAAAAGCACATAAATTGTCTGCTATTATACTTAATAGTACAACTATTATAATAATCCCAATCTTAATAAACCCAAAAAACAAAGACAATTCAAAACAGTAATTTCATATCTTTAAAAGGGACTAATATTAATCAAATCCTTCAAGCAAACCCAATGAACATTTTTTAACCCTAATCCAACAGGTTTAATAATTTTAATCATAATAAACCCCAAAAACAAAGCCAATTCAAAACAGTAAATCCAGATCTTTAAAGGGAAATAGCATCAGTGAAATCCTTAAAGCAAACCAGATGAACATTCTTCAACCCTTATCCCACTTCAAAATAAACCAGAACAGTTATATATCTCCACAATAGGCACAGAGATTTCCTCTTGAAAGAATCAACAGCCCAACTGCCCCTCTCAAAGATACCAGGTTCTTTTCATGGTGTTCCACCAGGAGATCAGTTTTACTTATGGCTTGCAGATCACTCTCTCCCTTAGATTTCTCCAACTCTACTATCCAATCTTCATCCAGAATCTCGATAAAAATCCCAATCTCACTCTTAAGAAAAACCTTTCTATCACTCTTAAATTCCTCAACTTCATCCTCCACATCCCCATCCTGATGGTTTTCCACAATGTCCTGGATGTCTTGCATAAAAGCTTGATAAAAGTCAGAAGAAATCTGTTTAAAAACCTGGTGAAGGTAAAAAAAAAAAAAGGTTTGAAATCCTCCTTGTCTCACACAGTAGATTATGGAGCCCCCTAGGAGCTTAACCAGCAAAAGTCAAAGATACTGAAGAGTTCCAAAGTGTGCTTACATAAAGTGAGAGTGAGATATGCAGACAGTTCCCCAGGGAAAGGAGAAGCAGAAAACTGAAAGTTCAAAACAGATGATTCAGTGTGTAGGAAAATGCTAATATCTTCAAATTTAGTACAAAGATAACAACAGGAAGACAATTGTTTACTCTCAATCTTTGTAATTTCCTTTAGAAGGAAAACAAAATCCAAAACTTAAAATATTTTTTTTTTAAAAAAGAGTAATCCCAAAAATAATGTTAAGCACCAACAGAACCAGCTTCTCCTCATTGTAGAAAGCCTCTCTTGGGGTACAAGAGAGGCTTAAAAAAAAATACAAATTGGTGATTTAGAAATGGAGTGGCCAGTCTTAGTGTCCCTTTAAGGCTACAGCATGGCTTGGAAAGTGTTGAAATCCCTGCCTCCCAGCTGGCTCTTACCAGTCGAAAGTGAAATGCTGTTTGTGATCTTCTGGCTGCAAGCAGCCATCCGAGGACAGATGGGAAGTTTCCAGTTATTCTCCTCAATTCAGAGAACATTTCTGGTCTTCAGTGTCAGCGGGAAAACCTCCCAAAAGAATTCCAATCCACAAGGTTCGATGATACAGAGAAAAGAGTTTATTTGTAACGCATTTGCAAAGGCGGGTTCCCTCCATGCAGGTGCAGGAAAGAACCAAGAACAAAGCTAGCTCAAAACCTTTATACCCTAACTATCCTCCCCCTCCTTCGAGGGCTCAGCTCACAATCTTCCTGTTTCCCAAGCATTCTTGAGTTAGTTACTAGGTTTATGTGTTTATGTGTCCGGGATGATTCTGCCATCCTTATCTCTTCCTCCTTTCAAAGGCTAATCCCACTCAAACACCTCTTTGTAGACTCCAGCTACTCTACACAATCAGCTATAAATTCCTAACCTAAGCAATCTTATCAGTGTTCAGGGTCTGTTCACCCATCTGTGGCTAACTCCCTTTTTCTTCTCTCATGAGTTTGAGGCATGTACAAGGGTTTTTCTTTACCTTGCCCCCCCCCTCACATCAGGAAAACCTGTCTGAGCCCCCCAAAAATTACTGCATTGTCAGCTCCGCCCACTGAACCAGCAGGCACAGCTGTTCAGTCCACCATTCCCACCAGAAGCCCCAAAATTGATGGAGAATTGAAATAAGCCATAAGTTTTAATTTCAACCTTAACTATACAGGTGATTGTAATAGCATTTAGGAGTTCCACATACTATATTGGAAGAGAAAGAGAGAGAGAGAGATTGTGCCTTTGAGCCTTGACTCTGGTGGCTGCTGGGCAAGTCTTTGCAGTTTTCCTGGCAGCATTTTTAGAACTGCTATTGCTTTCTTCCTAGGAAGGAAAGACAGCTGGCTTCATGCCTAAAGCAGGACAAGAACTTATAATATCCCAGTTTCTAGCCTAATGTCTTAACAAAACTGTTTCTCTAGAGATGGGGTAGGAAGGGAAAAAATAATAATAAAAGAGTAATTAAGATCATACTACTATAACAATAAAATATAAAATTTCAGAATTGCTTACTAGGTTTGCATGATTAATGGAACTTTTAAATGTTTAATTAATTCATTTCAGTGTTTTGTATTTCTAGATACATTTGACATGCTAAGTTGTTTCCAAATACAAGTTAGAAATTAATTATAATTTGCATTTTTGTGTTTCATTTTACTCTGCACTGAACAAAAGCTCTACTTCCTTAATCACTGAGCTTAAATCCTAACTGCACAAGCCATTAAGGGTACCAGAAAAGGGTTTTTTAGCTGCAAACAGTATACAGAGAGGTAAATCTCAGCACAGAGCAAGCTATTGTGATAGTTTTCTTTGGTGGCTTTTATTGAAGGCACAGTGTGAAATGACTATGAAGTTGCCATTAGTTTTATTTTGTATGATGTGAATAAATTATTTAATATAGCTTTTCTAGTGATTTACAACAGTAGTCAAACAGGTGTTTGACAGTACTAAAAATGTGATTTGGGAAATTCAGCACGCGGCATCGAACAGCATGAGTTACTTGGGTCTCCATTGGATAACTTCCAGAAGCATTTTCTTCCATATTCCAAGTAAGATACAGCTAATTCTTTCATAAAAAGCAATTTATCTAAAGTAGTACTTTGGCATTTCATTGGTGAATAATAGTTTTTAGCATACTGTGAAAATGGCATTGGTAGCCAGGTAACTTAATTTAAACAAAGGCAAAATATAACACATATAAATTATCACGTTGGGGCCATCTAAATAGAAGGAAACATTCTCATTTTATATTGTTTTTCAGAGTGTTAGGCCTGAAACCAAATTAAAAATTAAACCAGTCCAGATCTTCACAACTATGATGGAAGAAAGAAATGAGTTTGGGATACGTGTTAAACTGCCTCAGTAATTTGTGAAGAGAAAATGTATCAATATCAAGACAAAGTAAAATATAGCACAAGCTTCTTAATGGTTTTCTCTTTCAGGTAGGCTGGATCAGGAAATAGACAACAGAAAGATTACTGGAATTTTATTTTGTAAGGTATAATGACAGACTCTTGAAAGCTTGCCAGAATTTCCCTCTTCCCTTCTTATTCTAAAGGGAATCAAGACAAAATTGTGTGGAGTTTATTTCTTGCCCCTTCATATGTGATGCTCCAATTCCATTCCTGCAGAATCATAGCAAAGAGGGAAAGCCTGATCCACAGGAAAGTCATGGCCATGACCATAACTTTCTGTTGTATTCTTTGGGGAAGTTTTTTGATTGCCCATGTAGCCTACAGCCCTTGCCTTCTATCAAAGTAGTAATGAGGACTGTGCTTAGCTTGTGAAAGCTCAGCTAGGTGCAGCCAGTGGATATGATTTTAAATATTTTCTTGATTCCTGAGAACTCAGGGAGAAGTAATTTTTAAGCAACCACACTGAAGAAGCTTCTCATTGTCTTCTTCTAGGATTTTTTTTTTTCTTGTTATCTCGACAAATAAAAAAGAGATACTAATGAAGCTCAACCTTGCTTAGGTTCCTACCCCAGACAACACTGACAAGGTACTGCCACTCGTTGAGTCCCTGGAGTTCCCTCTAATCATGCCTCTGAATTTTAGTGTCTCAATGACAAAAATCAGCAACTATAGTAGTAAAGCCTTAAAATGTTGTGGTGCAAGAACTACTCTTCCAAACCACGGTGTAAAACCTTGGGAGAAACATATTGTGTATGTGAGATCAGGGGGATAAAGATGTGTGACATGGACCTATCCAGTTTATATACTGTAGATGATGTGCCTACTGTAGTTCTTACCACCTGGCTACTGGTCATGAAAAGATTATCTATCTTCTGTCTCAAACAAAATTCTTACCATTTTCCTTTTACAATAGAGTGATATACTGCTGATGTGTAGTCCAGATGTGGTTTACAGAGACTCCTCATGTAATATTTTCTATTTTTTCTCTAATCTTTGTTCCTCAAATATTGATTAGGCTTTTTTTTTTTTAAAAGAAAACTTTCCAGGATATTCAGGTAACATTCAGTGCTAATTAAATCCAATGGCTTCATGCAAGGGCAAAGATTTTAAAGGTTTCAGCAGTTATCGTCCACTCCTATTGAAGTGTTGAAGTTAAGCTTGAAAAAAAAAATGTTTCTAAGCTGCCTGGAGTCACTGGGATTGGGCAGCATTAAATAAATAAGACCACAGAAAATAAGCTTTCCATTGGTTGGAACAAGAAGATTTTTCAAGCTAAATTGCTCCAAAATGGTATGACAGAGGGGGTAATACTGAGATTGAAGCTGGGGGGGGGGGGAAATCCCTTGTTCAATCAATCAATCAATTAATCAATATACCTTAGAAGCCAATGGAAGGCTTTTTTTAAAATCTAATTCTCACATTGCATCAAAGTGAGAATCTGGACATGTGCCCTGCCTCAAATGGGTCCTGCCTCCCTGTGGAGCTGGGTGGCACAGGAGAATCTCAGGTCCACCAGGGCATGGTCTGACCATGACAATGGAGACAGGTCTAATTCTCTGCTCAAATCACATTGCCACTGCTCAACAAGAAAACCAAGTCCAGGGTGAGGCCACTGTCCCAAATAATCTGGGACAGGCCCATGGCTGCCATGGTAGCCATGAACTCCCAAGCTGCCTCTGAGGCATGCCCCAGGGATGACAGGTTGAAGTCCCCCAGAACCATAAGCCTGGGGTACTCCACTGCCAACCCTGAGATGACCTGTAGCAGCTCAGGCAGGGGGGTTGCTATGCATCAGGGAGGCTGGTACAGCAGCAACACTCCCAACTGTTCTCAGGATCTCAACTTGAAAAACAGGGTCTCACAGCCAGCCATTGTGGAGCAGTGCCCCTGAAGGCCATTAGAGATTCTCTGATGACAGCTGCCATCCCTCCTCCCCTGCCCTGGTGTCTTGGCTGGTGCCACTCCTGAAACCTGGCCAGGCACATTTTTGAAAGGGCTACCCCACCCTTCTGGGCCCAGCCAGGTCTCAGTGATACAGGCCAGGTCTGCTCTCCTCTGTGATCAAATCACACATGAGGGAGGCCTTCTTGTTGACTGACATGGCATTAAGAAGCATTAGGTGGAGACCAGGGCCCTCAAAGATCTACTGTCCAGGCCCTGGGTATGAACCCAGAGGGCCAGAACACACCACCAGTAACAAACACTGGGAGCATCTTTCCTGAAGATGGCCAGCCCTCCAGTTCCCATCATACCATCCCCGGCCCATCACCACCTCAATAGGGTAACCTGCCCTGTGGCCCCCAGAGTTTTCAGGCCCAGTTGCTGCCATTCCCGGACCTCCCGAAACCCTGGATAGAAACAAGGGTCCCTTCCCCCAAGCATACATCCTCCCACACACAGTCAACCTTGGGTGATGGCTGGCCCCCCAGTGCAGCAGCTCCTGCTCTTGGTGCTGTTAGGGCTTAACCCCCATCTATCCCCTCACTGTGTCCCCCTCAGCCTCTCTCACTGATTGCAGGGGGGCACTCCACCCACTCCTTCCCACCCCCTGTCTCTCATTCAGGGGTGGGTACTCTTACATATCACCACACAATCCTGGGCTTCCACTTCTCTCACACCCAGAGGGAAGCCCCACACTCACTCCAAGGGGCCCCCACTACTCCCTGCCACATCTAAGTAAATTGGGGGAGTGACTGGTCCTCCACTCCAATCCCTTCTCCCTACCACTAGGGCCTACCTCATCTGCATCCCCTGGGTCCCCTGTGCTGTCAAAATCCCCTGAGTTGTCACACCAGACCACTCCACCATCTGGGCCCCATACACCATCAAGCCAACCCCCCACCCCATCAAAGTCCACCGCACTTCCCCCTTCCACAGTGCCTGGGCTCATTGCTGCTTCAAAGCTGGACCTCCATACAGGTTCACCATCTCCCCAAGCTCCAGAGCATGAAGCCTGGGAAACACCTAGCAGCACCTCCAGGATCGCCCGAGGTCCACCGGGAATCCACTGAGTCCACCACCATAGAGCCTGCTGCTCCACCTCTCCAATGGGGGGCTCCATCCACAAGGCCCATCATGCTCCACTGCCTTGCCGAGGCTGCCAGAGCCCACTGACGCTGCCAGGGTCTTGCTGAGGCCACCAGGGTCCACTGAGGTCCCTCAAGGCCACCAGTGTCTGCAGGGTTCCACCAGCGCCCACAGAGTCTGCTGCTGCCCCAAAGGCAACCACGCTCCATCGCTCCACAAAAAGGGGCTCCACCCCCAAGGCCCACCATGTTCTGCCACCTCATTGAGGTTGCCAAGGTCTGCCAAGGCCTCCCAGGTCTGCCAGGGCAACAGGGGTCCACCAGGGTCTGCTAGGGTCTGCCATGATCTACTGGAGGTCCCCCAAAATCCACAGGAGGCTCACCAACTCACTGGTCCATGGAGTCTACCACTGCCCCTAAGATCTGCCATGGTCTGCTGCTCCGCCACTCCGCCTGGGGGGGGGGGAGGCTCCAGCCATCTCTGACACCTGCACAAGATAACAAGCCAGAGTACCCATAAATTTAACAAAAAAAAAAAAATGCCCCCTGTTACCAAAGGGTGTGGGAGGTCAAAGTTCTCAAAGGGTTCATGGAGACCAGGATCCTCCCCCTCCAGAGCAGCAATTAATGTCTGCTCCCGGTCACCATCTTGGATTTATCTTCCATAAAAGATATATGTATACCTTCCATAACAGGTATACAGAATACAGTGAACCAAGGTCTGAGTTCACACAACATAAACAACAACCAACCGACCACTAACTAAACATCCAAAGTTAACACTAATCTTTTTTTTTTCCATGTTGAACAAATGCAACCATTACATCTTAACCTATCTTTTAATGCTAGTGTGCGATCACCTCTTTAAAAGCACAGATCATAGCCTAAAGATGCCTTGGGTATAAAAACAATATACTGTCTTCATAAACTAGTAAACCAAAAATCTAAGATAGAATTAATTCAAAGATAAATACTATAAAAATAAATATGTCCAACACTTATTTGTTCTGTTTTGTTTTGTTTTTCTGTCTTGAGGAAGGGCTCCTGGACATTCTTCTATAGGCTGTCCAGCTCAGCATGGATTCTGGGTAGAACAAAATTTTAAACTTAATTCAGTAACTAAAAGCAAACATAACAATAAACAACACAATGAGGCAGATCTGAGAAAATGTTGTTATTGTGAATGAATCCATGTATATCAAGTCCCAAAAGAAATAAGGCTATGTACAGTATGTATATATGTATGTATGTATAGCATAATAAGACTTTCACTGTTGTTACCAGAACATCTTTTCTATTTTCTTTTGGAAAATACTAACAACAGTATATATTTAAAAAAAAAAAATCAGTGCAAATATATTTTACAACGAAATACATACTTTTGATCAAAGACTTTAACAGGGTCCATTCAGTGCCCTTGTCCATACCATCATGGAATCCACCAGCAAATCCCTTTCCATGGAAAACTCTGATTTCTCTTACTTAGGAGATCAATAGATGTCTGTCTGTCAGACTTCCCATTAATATTATACCCCTTTACTTGTTCTTAGGCATTTCCAAAATAGCTCCCCACAGGAGTTCTGGCTTACAACATTGTATTGATCCTTTGGAGCTGTAGTTCCCAGCAATAGGCACGTGAGGGAACTGCCAGGAATTTCACCTTTTCTCCCAATATGTCTGAACTATGTGAGACATAAATGTCAGGCATCATTCACTTAAAATATTTATTTTCAAAGCAGTCAATAGTATTGATCCAAATGGAGAAGAAATCCAATAAATTAAAAAAAAAACCTGTCTGTCAGGTGGTTCGGTCATGTAGTTTTAATGCAATACAAAAGAGTTTAACTGAACATAAAATATAAACGTTAAAAAATTGTATAGCTCTTCAACACAATTGTCTTTGTAATTCCCATAATCATAGAATTTATTTAATCCCCATCTTCAGTAGAAATGAGAGGTTTAATGACAAAGAATTTCTGCTCCCTTTCATCCTAGGATTTGTCCCTTTCATTCTAGGATTTAAACATATTAAGTAATATTAATTGCAGTAATACAATGAACTCAGCAAATTTTTAATTAAGCTTTCACAAAATTGTACAATTTGTAACTGATGCAGCTTGAACCCAGTCTCTGTATGTTCCTAGTTTAACACAAGGAGTCAAGAGGAAAAATATTGGAAGACTACTGACACATAATCTGTTGAACAAACTGCAGGGTATGAAAACTTTGATTTGTCATGGGTTTAGACAGATGGAAAGTCAAAGAAGTATGACATTAAATGATATATATGGACATTTGGGATGGAAGAGCCAATTAGAAGGGAAAAAATGTCAAGGGGAAATGGCAGTGTAATCTAAGAAGTGTTAAGCTTTAAAAGAAAGAGAAGATGATCCAACAGGGCAGAAGTCATCTGACCTCCTAGGGATAAATGAGCTCACTTGGAAAACCCCTTCTCTTGTCCCATCCCTGCCCTGAAGAAATGAAAGAAATGTCAATATTGCCAAAGATAGTGACAGCCAAGCCAAGAGTTTCATTAGGAGTTCTCCCTTATTTCTATCTCCCTCTTTCCTTTCCCATTGTCTTTCTCCCCCCACCTCCTTCAGGTTATGATGCTGAGTTTCATAAACGTGTGTCAACTTTCAATGATTAATCTTTTATTTATCTAAATAATGAAGGAAAAGAGTTTCAGTAGGTTTGATTCTAAACTTTACTTTCACAGTTTATTCAAATGAATATAAAAAGGAGAAGAGGTGTATTCTACATGCTTACAGAGTGGCCATGCTTAAAAGAATGAAAGGATGACTGAGTGAGATAAAGACCAAATTAGTGCAGAATTCCTGAGAAGAATTATCTCTGGAATTGAGGACTGACTGAAAAGGTCCAGCTACTAAATGTGAGTAGCCCAAAGGGGCAATTTCAGTGTGTGGTCCACTGATGACCATTGATAGTAAATGTGGGTCCTATTTTAAAGCTTTGAAACTAAATGTGGGTAATCAAAGAGGTGACAGACTCATCCCTGAGGGAGCTAGGGGTGTTGACGACTGACAGGAAGCTCTGGCGTGGGCTGGTCCATGAAGTCACGAAGAGTTGGAAGTGACTAAATGAATAAACAACAACAAGTCAAAGAGGAGATCCCAAGGTATAACCTACTGATGGGTTAAAATTGATAAATGTGGGAAGATATTCCCAAAGTAAAGCATTGGCTGACCAGTGCACAGCTCATAATGTAGGATACCTGGAAGACCTTGGGGTGACTGAAGTCCCATAGTGTGTGTTGTGAGTGAGGAAAGTCAGATTGTGTAAAAATACAACTCAGCCATGAGCCACAAAAGAAGAAAAGATTGTGTTCCACCAGAAAGCCATGAAAATGAGGATGAAGAGGCCTGATTGAAGTTTAAGATTTCTAGAAGCATGGTCAGGAAATGACTGTACTTTGAATGAAAATTAACCTCCAGCATGAAATTTATTGTAACCTAAGGTGCTGATGAAATTAGCTGTTAGCTGTTGGTCTGGCTGAGCCATTATTTATCATTAGATTCTATCCCACCTTTATTTTGTACAACTTCAGATGGTGTACATCATGCACCTATCTCCTATTTACACCATAACAACAACTCTGTGAGGTGGGTTGGGCTGAGGGAGAGCAACTGGCCCAAAGTCATCCAGCCAGCTTTCATGCCTGAGAGAGGATTAGAACTCATGGTTACTGGTTTCTAGACCAACACCTTAACATAAACTGGTTCTCCATGTATTATTATGTATTTACTTATATATTCATTATTTATGTATGCATTGTCTTTGAAAAACCCTGGAGAATCGGTAAAGTGACAGATGACTGGAAGAATACAATATTGCCTAACATCAAAGAAAGAGAAAAGGAGAATCCAGGGAACCAAAGATCAATTAATCTGACATTGATATCTGGGAAGGTTCTACAGAAGATATTTTTATATACAGCTTGATATTTTCTCATGCCAGTCTAAACCAGGGAAAATGGTCTTTATACTGTCTGTGCATTTTTTAAAATGCCTTTCTAGAGTCACTTGTGCATTTTTAAAATGCCTCTGTAGAGTCCCTTGTGCCTCCTTAAGGTCACAACCAGACACATCCTTCTTTAAGTTTACAATGACTTGAGTGTTCTACAATGTTCTTACTTTTACCTTGTCATAAGCTCTATGGCTTCAATGACTTCTGTGTAGTAGCAGTGTACTGAAAGCTTCTTCCTCTTCCTCTGCCTCCTCAATTCATAAAAGCTGCTTTATTTCCTCCACCCATCTTCCAATACTTAAAGATTGTTTGACAATATTTAACCACAATTAATTACTCAATTGGCCAAATGTTGTCTTTGTTTTACAGGCAAATGCTAAAGTCAGCACAGTTTTATTCTCTAAGAAGCCTAGAAAGAATAGAATTAATCTGGTAATAGATTGAACCACACTGATGTCTCATTTTCAGCACCTATTCCAAATATAGGTAATATAAGAATTATTCTTTCCTATGAAGTAGCCCTTAGACAGTTTTAATGCGAAGGAAGGAAGGAAGGAAGGAAGGAAGGAAGGAAGGAAGGAAGGAAGGAAGGAAGGAAGGAAGGAAGGAAGGAAGGAAGGAAGATTCCCATTCATTAACTAGATGTTTTCCTGATCAACACAGTATTTCCTTCCAATATATTGTTTTCCAGTATTCTTTCTTAAGACAGGTAACTGGTAACTTCCAAGTATCATACAGCAGAATTAATAATAGCCACATGAACAACTACTTCTCTTTTTCAAATTTAGGAAGTCTATTAAGACCTGACCTTTTAAACAGGGCCTGTGTTCTGAATGATTTTTCCCCCTTAAATTGTTGAAGTTGATATTGAGTTTTGTTCATTGTATTTTACTCCTGGCTCTTAAATAGGTGATTTTAATGATTATATTATATGATGGCATATAATTGATCTTGGAACTCCCATTATTATAACTAGCTTGGTCTTTAGCAAAAAAAGTACAAAATAATAAGGGGAAAAAATTCATACAAGACTCAAGAGGAAGCACAGTTTGACCCCTTCTATACCAAACTATCAGTGTTTTATGGTCAAGCTTCTATTCATATGATCCTTTTAAAGATCTATAAGATTAATAATAGTAGTAATAATAATAATTTATTAAATTTATATACCACCTGACTACCAATGACTCTGGGTGCTTCACAAATTGTTAAAAACATTTAAAAACAAGGAATACAAAAACACAAAAGCAACACAAAACAAAAGAACAGAGATGGCAGAGAAGACAAACCCAAATGGGAACAACAAAAAGAAAGAAAGGGGCATCAATTGTCCATGCCAATGGCCTAGGTGAAAAGCCACATCTTCAGGGTCCTTCAAAATATCAGTAATGATAAATTGTTGTTTCTACCTGGCTTTCTTCTTGAACTGGCTTACTAATTAGTGTGTAATCGTGTTTTGCTATTGATCAACAAGCCCATCTGAACTTTTTTATATGTATGTGTGGAGTTATTATTAATCACATTGATAAGAACACTTGATACGAAGCCCAATGAAACATAGTTTGGTTCAATAGCCAAGCTTCAGGGAAGCAGCTCAATTAGAAATTGGTAAGCCCAATGGGCACACCATTGGAAGATCTGAGGGGCAAGTCTGGGGACAGATAATCCTGAAAAAGGTCCATCTATGTGGTTAACTCCAACTTAACTTAATGGCACATAATCATTTAATCAGTCAAGCCCAATGGTGCTATTTCTGAGATAAGGCTTTCTAAAATAGGCAAGAGGAACATGCCTTCTTCAAAATTTTCTTCAGTTATAGCACAATTAAAGAACTGTCAGATACTTAAGAGTTTGTGGAAAATGTGTAAGATTGAATGCATTGATCACACATTCTTCACTCAACAGAAATATTTGTTGAATACTTCTGTAGAAATTTAAGGTCCAGACCAGCTCTTCTCACAACTATATATTTATATGATCATAAAGACCTAGAGGACAATAGATTGCACCTTTTTAAAATATGAGCTAAAAATAAGTCTGCAATTTATAAGCTATTAAGCCTTTCTTCAGAGTTTGACCATTTAGGAGAAATCTAACTAAAGATTTAGAGAAGAGAAAAAAAGAACACACTATCAGATAGAAACCAGCTGAGAATTTGAAAGAGATATTTTTGTCTATTTTCAATTATAGTTGCTTCAAGGAAAATGTGGTGTAGTGACAAAAGAACAGAATAATATCATTTCTTTATAAAAGCTAAAATCTATGCACACATGTTAGCCCTACTAAATTCATCTACATTCAGGTAAATGAAGATAAGATTGGAGTTCCTATAACATCTAAAGGAAAATGAAATACAACTGTCCCACAGAGATAAATAACTATATTGAAAGGAAGTTTAGAGAAGAAGTTTCAAATACTTAATTGCTTATGGAATGCAGCTACAGTGTTGAGAGGAAGCATCTACAGGGTTCACAAAACTTACTGTCTCTCCAAAAGCTATCTGATTTCATCTGGTAATGTGGGGAAAAAAAAAAGAATGGATCAAAGCAGAGTTCATGATCAATGAAATTATCCAACATCTCTACTCAGCCTCACAATTTTCTAACGTTTTTGACCTGTTGTTAAGGTATGTCATATTAACACTGGAAGAGTGGAGCAGTCCTAGTAAACCCTGCTGATGCCCAGCTTCCTTGAAGGGGGCCCAGATTCATTGTTTGAAGCCTCCAGGACTTACTGCTGCTATCACATGCTCACCTGCTTTCTCTGAAAATGCAGATAGTAAGAAGAGTGAGATCACTTGTAACTGCTTGTCATTGTCTCTAGATAGTTGTACCAATTGACTCAGAACAGAGCAAAGGAACAAAGGAACAAATAGATGAGGTGACTCCTTTACAGCAAATGTGCTATTAAGATAAATTAATTGCCCAAGGACCCATTGCTTAGTTAAAAACAAAATAAAACCTGCAGCTGACATTGAACTGGCTATTAAAAAATAAAAGCAAACCAAAACTTGAAGCTGGCATTAAACACTTATCCACACAAATTTACAGTATGACATACTAAAAATACTGTATTTAAGGTGCTACAAGACTATTTTCTATATGTATTTATGTGCTACAACAGATTATCTGGCATGTGCACGAGTGGAACTTACATCATGATGTCATAACACCTGTTGCATCATTTTGGCATTATCATGGTTAGCATCCATGTTGTGTACAAATTGGGCATGTATGCATATTGAACTGCAATGCTAAATCATCAGAAGTAACACAAATCATGCATGCTCCCTTAGCATCAATAGAGTTAATGCTGTGAATGAAAACGCTACTAGTTCGGTCCTTGGCCTATAAAGTCGGGCTTAGAAAGATCCATATCTGAAACTACGGAGAAGAATTGCACAGAGCAGAGATGCACAATGGGGGATTCCAAGTTCTGTGCAGCCCCTGAAAGTCTTGGGAATAGCTTTTAAACCTCTGAATGTTGTTACCAAATTATAGTGCTTAATGTGCTAGAAGGGAATTTTTTTACATACATAACTGGAGAGTAATCATATTGACTATATATTATTTTAATTTGGTTTACATTTAAAATAAATGAAATCAAAGTTGGCCTTGTTTACCTACTACCTTTTAGAGTGCAAGCCATGAGATTTAATTCAAAGGCCAAGCCTGACCTAAGCCCAGAAGTTGGGCACCCTGGTTAAAGTGTTGAAAGGTATCCAGGACAAACTGAGGATATCTTTGAGATGGAATCCATATATGTAAGTGAATGCTTGTGTTTTTGACATTCTTTAGTCCTTGCATATCCACATATGTAAGATATGAAAAGAGATGACCTGGCAGATGAGAATAAAAATGCAGCTCTGCTGTTTTATTAGCATTCTAAGGTTCTTCACATTTGTAAACTGAATCTGTAGGTGATAAATGTGTGTATGTATTTGCTATTAAATGGTGAAATGTCAGGGATAGTCTTTCAGGGAAATTTTTACTTGTGGCCCTATTCAGTTTATGTATCTATTAATTAGAGAGAACTATGAAATCCTCAAACAAGTTTGAGGCAGAAGAAAAATTAGTGTCAAATGAAATTGATAAATAACTTGTGATTTTTCTGTCACAAGACAGAATGCTATCAAAATGCTATTTAAGAAATATTAGATTCTGTAAAAGTTATTTTATTTATTGGAACTTATCCTGTCTTTATTATTTTTTATAAATAACTCAAGGGGGTAAACATACCTAATATTCCTTCCTCCTCCTATTTTCCCCACAACAGCAACCCTGTGAGGTGAGTTGGGCTGAGAGAGAGTGGTCACCCAGCTGGTTTTCAATTAGAACTCACAGACTCCTGGTTTCTAGTCTAGCACCTTAACCACTAGACCAAACTGGCTCTTTTACACTGAAACCAAATGATGGAGATGATTGTTTTAGAATGGTTTCACGAGAATATTGAGAGGCACAGATTATTTTCCTTGATATTTCATGAATCACATCAAAACATCCCAATTGGCTGTGTCTGCTGCTGTATTCCTGATTGGATGAGTCATTACTTGTTGACTGTCCCAACAATATGACTGAGCTGAGAACCTTTACCTTTTCTCTAAGTAAACTGTCCTTCACAGTGAATCAATGACTGACTACAGAACATCAATATGATTCTGCTTATTGTGGCTTCCGGAGTCTATTCCATTGTTGAACAGCTCCTACCACTACATGGTTTTTTCCCTCATGTCCAACCAAAATGTACTTGCTTCCAATCTAAATCCATTGTTTTTTTATCATGTTTTCTGGAACAATTCTGAACAATTCTTCTACTTGACAGTCACTTAAATACTTGAAGACAGCCATCTTGTCTTCTTGGAGTGTCCTCTTCTCCAAGATAAACATATCAAAGGCTTACAACCATTACTAATAAGTTTTTCTTTTCAGACCCTTATCAACTTGGTTGCTATCTCATAGATACACTCCAGTTCATCAGCATTATTTCTAAAATGCAGTGTTCAGAACTGGACACAATATTTTATGGGTGGTCTGACCAATGCAGAAGATAGAAATCATGACTTCTTTCTTACTTCTTACTCTTTCTCACAAAATATATTTGAAAAATGATTTAGTATGGCTGTCAGGGAAGGAATGGTGGACTGAAGATGTCTCCGTAAAAGCGAAACTGATGACCACGGTGAAGAATGAAGAACCGGTGAGTAGACTAGCTCTTCAGAACCTCTCTGGGTAAGGGGAGAATGGGAGATTATCCACATGTGCTCCAGACAGTTGCTTCTTGTGAGGAGACTGCAGGACAGTGGTCTCCCATCAATGTGAGTGCTGGAAGATGATGGGAATAGCCATCTTGCTCAAAACTGTGGTCACTGCCTTTTAAAGGATACTAAGTTTGCTAACCTCACTTTATAATCACTTTCAGAAACTGTTTTTTAGCTACTTCTAAGCTATTAGAGACCTTCAGAATGACAAGTTTGAAAACACTAGTTGAGTTTGCCTTCAATCCTGAAGGAAAGAAAATTTTAATCATAAGCTTTAAAAAATTAAAGAATTTGAAGTAAACAGCAAAAAGCTAAATAAGATTTTGATCTTAGAAAGTTGTAAGTGGACTAAGGGGCCAGATAAATTTAGAATATAGAAACTTTTACAATAAGATTTTGGATTTAGTTATAAAGAACAAACAAGGAAATAGATCTGTTTTGGTTTTTGCAAGACATAACAAAAATAAAATGTTTTATGATTTTAAAAACTGGAGACTAGAGGGGACTAAAGATTTGAGGAAGAAGAAAAAAACACAAGTCTACCTTTTCTGTTAATTAACTGGGACCTACAACATGATACAAAATGGGCCATTGGAAATACTAAAGGACACTTTTGAAGAACGGAGCCAGAAATTAGTAGCTACAATATCAACTATGTTAGTAATAATTCCTGCTTCTATAGATAGATTATGTCCAAAAGATATTATTGAAGAAATGACAAATGTGGAACAAATTTTATCTGACAGGATAGAGATGGTACCGAAAGTGGATTTACAAATGACAGGCCAAAAGGATAACTTGGGAAATGATGTCTCACTGGATATACTAAGGAAACTGGCTGATGTTTTAAAAATCAAAAAGGAAATACTAATGATAAACCAAGAAAGTGACCTGGATATATATTTTTCTTATTGGACTTACAAAAGAGGCTTGTTAAAGACCTGAAGAACTCTGTGATAGGATAAAGAAGAAATGAAGAGAAATCAAATTCTATGACAATATCTGAATGAACTAAAGGTTAAGACTGTTAGAAATAAAAGGAAAGAACATAAAGTTGGTTTATTTGATCAAAGTTAAAACAAGATATGTTATTACTTCTAGCAACTCTTTATGGACTTTCTGCTGATACCAGGACTGAAAAGATGATGTTTTATGGATTTGCCTATATACAGTAAATGCAACCAGATGAACATGGCTAAACTTGGAATGAGTGAGAAGGGTTATATTTATTGTTTGGATGGGAGACTGCCAGAAAAAATCTTCTTTTCCTTCTCCTTCTTGAAAATAGCAAGGATGCATCTATGTAGTCATCAGGAGTTGCACTCTATTCAAGGAAACATTTACTTTAAACATGACCTAGCTTTGTAATTTAACCGTGATACTACTGTACATGTATCTTACTAGCCTTTTACATCCTTGATAAACTATTGGGCAAAGGAAATGTACCGTTATATAAATGCTGAAAAATTAATCTATTAAAGACCCTTCTAGATAATATCACCCGCATATTTGCTGAGTTTAGCTGTCAGGATTTTTATACACAGAGGAAATAGAATATAGTAATAAACAATTGGTTTTTAGAAAAGAGTCTAAATTGGTCTGAGGCATACAAGACCCAGTATATAGGAGCCTAAGGCATATCTATGACTTGGTCCCAAGATTATGACTTCAGCAGCTCCTTTATAACAAAAACCAAGGGGAAAAAAGGTCATGCTTGGAAAAAAAGGACATAGGTCTTTTCAGAAGTCCATCTTTTTAATATATTCATCAACCAGGTACTTTTATATGTATTAGAATTACAAATCCCAGTATTGCTAGACAATATGGGCAAAAGCCTCAGAATTATAGGAGTTACAATCCCCACATATGTGGAGAAAATAGATATGGAAAGATAATAGATTGGGTCTTCAAGTTTCTCAGATGAATAATTGATTTAGAGACAGATTTCTTTTTCTTCAGAGGTCTCATTTTGGTAGTGACTTTGGCAGATTTTCTAACTGTATCAAAATATATCCTTGATATATTTAATTAAAACTTGCACCATCCCCCCCCCCTTTAATTTGAACAAAAAGAGTGAAAACTGAAATTTTTGTCCCTCAGTCCAGACAAGACATGGCAATGGGATTCTTACAGTAAGGATACTTATAGTAAACTACTAAGCTCTGAAAACATAAGTGATTCTTTAAAATGTCATGCCTACAATGGCATTCTAAACTACTTTTTGAAGCAAAATAATGCAATTTTTATAATGTAGTTAATCTATGGAGAGATTGATTTATACTGCAAATCTTTAAACTGCACCCTTTGGCCCAGGCATAGCTGCATCACTGCTCACAGTCACTCCATTTTCTACTTCTACCACAAACATTCTCCTTCCTTGGTCCTCTTTTAACTTCTCCATGCACTTTCCCCATCCCTGTCTAATCCTTTGATTGACTGATTGATTGATTGATTCATTACATACCATTGCTGTTGACTCTTAGTGACCATATAGTGACCATATAGATAGACATGCTCCATGACGGTTTAAACTGTATCATTTTGCTGAGCTTACCAGTAACTCTTTTTCTTCTGGCTTTGCTACTTTCTTATCCGGATGTTCCATCCCAGATCTCTCACTTGAAAGGTGGGGTTGAACTCTTGGAGTTATTAAAAAGAAAAAGAAAATGAGAAACAAAACAAATGTTGCATGGCCTATGATAACTCAGATTTCAACAGAGAAACTTTCAGCAAGACTGAAATTCTCCTACCCAGTGTATGTGAAGCTATTTGAGTTCTGTTCCATCTTCCCACATCTTTCCATTGTGTTTTGTGGGCTGACATAATCTTAAAAGCTGTTTCAGTTTCTGGAATTGGCTGGTGCAAGATATAGTCTACCACTGAATCCCTGGTAAAATGACTGAAGGCAACTCCAACTCAGCAGCATTTAAGAATTATTTTCTTCATTAAATCCCTCTACTAAATTGGTCTGTAATTTCAGTTTTAAAAACTCAGGGAAAAAAAAAGCTCAGGGTTGCTATCAGCTATGAAATTATACAATCTTTAGTCTAAATTCATTAAATAGTTATGTGGAAAGGGGAACAAGCCATCTGTAATAAGCTGAAATTGCTGACACAGTCCTCATAATAGGTTCTTTCCCAGAGGTTTTTATTACAGTTATATAAGAAACCATTGACTTATGACGTTCGAAGAAACTTTCAAAATAGATCTCCCCCTTTTTTCTGTCTTCACTGTTATTTTGTTTGAATGATGAAAGAGGAGACAAAAACATTTTTGTGCACAATAATTGGAGCTGTGACGCTATGGGAAAATATATCCAGGGACTATACTTCATTTTTTGAAGGAAAAAAAAAAACAAAACCCTAAAAATTTAGAGTGCTTTTAAAACCAAAGTATAGTGATAGCTTTGACTGTTGTGATAACACCCACATGTAGGCATTATTTCCATTAATTATGATGTATTTAAAGCCTAAACTATACCATCCATTTTACCTGTTAGTTTTTCAGTCTTGATTTTCTAATCCTAGGGAGGGAGGGAGGGAGGGAGGGAGGGAGGGAGGGGTACTGGCAATTGTTCTTTAAAAATATCACCATAATTTGCAATTTTCCTGTACTCCATACAACACTGCTTGAGTTATAAGAAAGTGTTATACATTTTTTGTCTGCAGATGGTCTAGAATTTAATCCCAGGTAGCTAATCTGATGATTAGGCAATACTCTCATTGAAATCATGCTGGAAAGTTGCTGTCCATCAGTGTAAATAATACTGTGCAATAAGGACACATGGAGTTTGGTGTAGTGGTTAAAGGCACTGGGCTAAAAGCCAAGCGACCATGAGTTCTAGTCCTGTCTTAGGCATAGAAGTCAGTTGTGCGATTTTGAGTCAATCACTATCTCTCTGCTCTAGGAAGAAGACACTGGCAAGCCACTTCTGAAAATGCTGCCAAGAAAATGCTTATGGGGAGTCAGTATTGACCTGAAGTACACACACACACACACACAACAAATTGTTTGATACAACAGACGTGTTCTCACATCATGTTTGGCCAGTTCAGTTCAAGACCTTTCATTTGTACTTACACAACATATTAAACACGGTCCATTTTAAACTTGAGGATTGTGGTCTTACCATATTTTATGACCCAAATCCAGTGTAAGATCAGTAGCTAAGATTTTATTATGGCTGACCACCAAACTGGGAGGAGGAGGAGGACGAGGAGGAGGAGCTCTTTACTTCCTCATTTCCTTTATGGACTGGTAGTGATATCAGTAATTTCAGGATAGGCTTGATATATTTCCTTTTCCTTCCCTTGATCAGCAGAATTCTAGGTACCCAGGAGCACAGCAAATCAAGTTCTCTAGGATATCTTCATACAGAAGCAGTATTTTGTAAAATTTACATTGCTTAGAGACCCAGCTTCTGGATACCATTTTTATTACTGCCACTGCTGCAAGGCCAAATATGATGACAGCAGAGCAGAATACAGACACCTCCTGGACAGAGCTGGATAGAAGTTATTTTTATGTTTAATACTTACTTATGTCCCACTCAAGGCATCTATCCATAAATAAATTGAAAATAGGAAAATCAAAATTTTAAACAGCAGGCATTAAAAGCCATGCACACCACAGATAATGGTTAAAAGACTAGCAAAAGAGATATGTCATGGTTCTCATTCTAAAGGTGGGGAGGGAGGGGGACAAATATAGCTCCCAAATGAATCTATTCCACAGTATTGCAGAAGAAAAAGTCCCTCCCACATCAAATAAGCAAGAATGTGACAGCAGTGGCATCATCTAAGATCTCCTGCAGATCTTTGCTAGTCACACAGATTCTTAATGGGAGGGGTGGAAAATATGAAAGACAGCTGAGCTCACATTAGGCTTGCAATACAGGTCTGAAAAGTACAATGTCAATTTATGCTGAAAAATGTTTACCTGTTATGATAAAGAATCTATTACTATTATGGAATTTCATGCTTGTTATGCCTTCAAGCGACAGATTTCCTCTTAGGAATTAGATCCAAAATCTACCTGGAATAGGCATATCTATTTGTACCTCACATCTGCTGAAAAAGTGTTGGGTGGATTGAATTAAAGAAAGAAATAGCCCCAAATCCCAGGAATCTTGGAAATTTTCTGAACTAGAATGTTTATTTATTTATGGAAAAAAAAGTGAGTGTTTATCCTCTATAAAACAATTGAGAATGAATTCCTGAAATTTGTTCTAAGAAGGACCTTTGGCAGAATTCTCTTACATTTCTATTATTGTCCACCTTTTCAGACGGTATTCTGATTTAAGGCAAAGACTACATTCAAAGCTAATTTGGACAACAAATTTGTCTGGTCCTGATTCAAAACTACACTGCAAATCTCCAGTTGTGCTTGGTCTTGCCAGAGCTATTTTGCACTAGAAATGACAGCACCATGGCAGGTTAAAAACTTACAGCTGTCTGGCACTTCTTTGAGTCAATCACTTTGGTGACAGGGAAGGAGAGGAGGGGGAGGTATGTATTGAGTCAAGAAGCCTGTCTTCAAAACAAACTACCATTAGTTATCCCAATCATAGGGACAGGATTGCTGGGGTACTGACTGAACAGAAGAAGAAGCTGGCCAAAGACACCAAAGCTAAGTCTCAGCTAAAGTGCTTATAAAGAATTATCAGAGATCTGGGAATATTATAAAGGGTCACTGACAAGGAGTTGCTATGGTCAGAAACAGAATAAACAACAAAAATGTAGTACAAGATATCTGTGACAAGGGCACACTGGGAGCATCTCAAAATGGGTCTATAGAGAAGGAGTGTCACCATCCTTCCCTCCCTCCTTCCCTCCTTATTGCAAGTGATCAGCCTCTTCCGTTTCTCTACAGACTGGAGGGGGCTTTGTAGAAACAGTGTGGAGATGACTTTGATACTTTCAGGACTGAACCTGAGCTCAGGTTTCTTGACTGAACCTGAGCTCCTCTGGAGAAATTCTGGACAGTTGGCTACTTAATAAAAACATTTAAAAGAGGGGGATCTTACACTGAAATTGCTGGGGTCTTACCCACTTTCCAAGTTAAATAATAAGGAAAGAAACTCACAAGTCTGAGGATTTTATTTAATACTACAGCCTACAAACCAAATCTTCCCAACAGTGATGGACCATATTTTTGTTCAAATCATGTCCCAGAACTGGGAATGAGATAGAAAAGAACTATGTGAGGTTGGATGGGCTATTTTTGGACTCTCAGATCTAACCCTCACTGCACTGTCCTACTGTCTGTTTCCACCAAGCTATATTAACCAATATAGCTCCCTCTCACAATTTCATGATCGTCTTTACATTGTCACCTTCCACAGTTTATTATATTGACTAAAATTATAATACTAAAAAAAATTACAAAGTGACAGTAGCAGATGGTGGCCTTCTGCTCTTCTGATAACAAATTGCAAGTGTCCTTGTGTATTTCATTAAGTCTTTGTGCTGAAAAGGTAACTGAGACCACCTCTGTTACTGATCTTTCTTTGTTCAAAGTAAAGAACTTGGTTTTCTCAAAATAATACGGCATTATATGAAGAACACTTGTCTCTTTATAGATAGAAAATTTATTCAAATGCTATTAGGATGCTTCCAAAATTCTCTTTCTATATGAATTCTGGAGTGTTATATGACCTGGCTCTTTAAGACATGCATATGACATGGTATTAATGGCAGACATAAGAATCTTCTATTGTATATGTATTAAAAAGAAAACCCTTGGCTGCATAAGTACAATTTGCTGTACCTTTCAATTGTTCCCCATGACTTGTATTAATCCATTTCTTCCCTGTTATTACCTCTTTATGCAATATGTTTGAAAGGAGTACTGTTTCACAATCAGAACAGACAGATCTCCTCCTCCTCCTCCTCCTCCTCCTCCTCCTCCTCCTCCTCCTCCTCCTCCTCCTCCTCCTCCTCCTCCTCCCTCTCTCTCTCTCCAGTGTTTTATCAGTTCATGTATACATATCAGCTAAACAAAAAGATGCAAATAAATTGAACTATAGACAATGTTCTGCTTCTGTGTGTAGGTATAATACCTACGTATATGTAGGAGGTTTCCCATATAATGTAAGAGACTAGACATTTTCATTGCCCTCTTACAAGGTTGCAGTTAGTTCATATATCATTTATCCATATCAGAATATCAAGAAGCATGTAACACTATTTTGTCTCCTTTTCCCCTTTACAATTATGGTGACATACTGTAGGTTGGGCTGAACATCCACAGTTGAGGGTAAACTTGAACCTGGATTTCTTGGTCCTAATCCAACATTATAATCAGTTTCTCATACTTGCCCGAGCCAGAGTTCCCCAACTTTTTAGAGTGATGGACACATTTGGAATTTTGACAGCATGACACAAATGCTCTCAAAAGAGCTGTAGCCAGTCATAACATTCCTATTTATCAGAAGGTAAAATGCTGAGATGTTCCTTACTCACTTCCATAAACCTGGGATGCTCACCAGCATCTCAGCTTATTTCTGACTTCTGTCTGGGCAGATGGATATGTTTCCAAGGATACATTCCTAAGAAAAGCACTAGGTTTCTTGATCTCACCTCTCAGTTTTTATTTTTTTGAAAATATCTCTTGGCCCTGCACATATATAAGAACAGAAATATTATGCGTAATATTTACATAAGATAAAATCTTCTTATCTCTCTTTTTTTTAGTGAGTCCTGGAACCTAATGAATCAAGATTCAGAAAACAATTCTCTTTTCCTAATAGCCACTGGACATATTTAGAAAGTACTTTCAGATTAGCTGCTACTCCATTCTACTATACAAACAAAAAATAGTGACTGATCAAGTTCACTTTTCTAATTAACCTCCTTACATCATAATGGGGGGAAAAAAACCTAACTGGTGGAAATATTCATGTTATTTAATGCCCATTAATCATTTAAGTTAATAATATTCTTTAGATACATTATAAGAGAACAATTATTCATACTTTTTAAACTCACTATTCCCTTACAATCTTCCTTTTTTCTTTCTTTCTGGAAAGTTTTTACAATCCTTTGCCTTTTCCAATATTTTTCCCCTTTGGCTCACAGTGTTGATTGTCCTAAATATTTTGTCTTAATATCCAAGTCTTGGCCAGAGACCTGAGTCAAGTTTATCATGTTCATTTGAATTAATATGGTGTAAAATAGTTTCTCCCTCAGTCTGCAGAATACACTGGAGTTGACATCACAGCCATCATAATTGCCAATTAATCTATCTCAACAGAAAATTATGGATCCCTCTAAAATGTATTCATTATCCTTTACTTACTTATGTATGTATGTATGTATGTATTTATTTATTTCTTTATGCTCAAAGACCAACATACCAAATATAAAATAGCTGAGCACGTGAGGAAGGGAGGATATATATATATATATAGAGAGAGAGAGATTAATACAGTAAGAAAAAGAAAACCAGGAAATTAATAACATGGATAACAACCCATTTCGACAGTGAAAATCACCCTGCAGGTGACTCCAGTGCTGGCTGAACTTCTAGTCTTCTTATGGAAATCAGAGTCAAACAAAATTTGGCAATCCACGTAGGCTTTTCTATAAATAGATCTGCTACCCAAAAGAGTATGTTTTCCTTTTTAGGCTGACACAAACAATTTATTAAGAAAAGTATAGTTAAATGAGTATACCATAGTTAATACAAAGAACAATGCAATAAAACATGTGATACTAACCAAATTACCTTCTTCAAATGAGCACATGTGAACTTGGGGAGAACGTTATTAAACTATAGATGGCAGAACATTAAGTTTAGTCAATGAATATGCTCTCCTATAAAGGATGAAGATAAAGGTTCTATCACAGAGCCTTTCATTGCAGTAAAAAGAGCTTAACTCCTATCGCTCTGTAAAATCAAGTGGAGGGCTCACTGCTTTGTTTCTAAAGGGGGTCTTTTAAGCATTTACAGTATAATAAATTGTAAAATATCTAATCATTGTTTTTAAACATTTAAAATCCCAACGTATTAAAAAGATTCAGAACATGTTAATTTTGAGGTATAAAAATATGTTTGTCAACAATTTTAAGTCACCCACCAGATTGGTTTATATACCTTATAGCTAGTGACATACTATATATCCTCAATAACATCTGAGTGAATTTCAGAGGAATCAAAAGAAAATATTTCTTAAAACAGTGAGGCTGGATGGACAAGTTGTAACACCAGGGTTGGCTGCAGCCCTGGAATGACTTCCTTCCTTCCTTCCTTCCTTCCTTCCTTCCTTCCTTCCTTCCTTCCTTCCTTCCTTCCTTCCTTCCTTCCTTCCTTCCTCCTTGATATCCAATTACTATGAACTTTGTATAATTTTGAGACATGAAAGTTATGGAAGATGTTGAATGCTGAAATTTTCTGTGTATGCATGTGAGCATTCCTGAGTGTGGGAATCTGAGTTCAGCAAGGATTAGTGAAGCTTTATAATTACAGTATACCAGAGATTTATTTACAAGTAATACATTATAGGGATAGGCAAAGTCTTGCTCTTAGCTGTCTATAGTCTTCTGGAAGAAGAGTCAACAGAGCATGTGCTCCATGCATATATGCCTGGGGAAAAAAGGCAGAGGGAAGCAACACAGAGAAATTTCAATTTATATCATGACTTCCTGCTCAAATAAGCAGTTAAGGTGGCAAGTCAGCAGTTTTGTGTTCTCCATCTCTAGAGGTTAATGAGGAGAGGCTCAACAGTCACCTCTCATGCATGGTTTAATTACTTTTCCTGCACATTACAGAGAGTTGGACTAGTACCTTTCAAACTCTATAGTTCTATGATTCTAAAATGTTAAATTAAAAACAATACAAAATATTAAAAAAATAAATAAATAAAACATATGTTAAAATCATTTAATCCTAAAAGCCTAGTGATGAGTTCCCTGACCTGTCACAAAACCAGTATTCTACAGTTAAGGATTTAGTAGCTACCACTAAACTATATATTTATTCTGTTCAGCATATGGCTCAAAATAGCCATGAAGATTTTACAGTTATAATAGCACTTAAAAGATGCCTTAGCTTAATAAAATATATTGTTGCAGATCATTTTCCCCTACAGGGACTCCGATAGCTCCTATAAGATGTGAATGTAACCCTCATGAAGCCACCATCCAAGGAAATGCTTGAAAGGAAAAAGAGAAAAAGAAATGTACTTCTGCTGGGAATCTGGTTGTCAGAGAGAGCTGTGTAATAATGATGGGTCTTTATTACCTTGAATAAAGTAAACTGAATTAATAGATGTGCATAGCTAAATTGTAAAGGGATAGGGAATCAATTTCTGTACCCCTGGTATTGATTTTATTTGCATTCTTATTGCAGAATAATAACTTCAAAACTGCGAACTCTAACTCACCAATTACTATTACTGTCTTCTTGCTTGTTGCCTGCAGAGGAGTAATTGAAGTATTCAGTATCTTGAGCAATTGGAGGAACGCTTGCATTGGCTGACCATAAAGTTCAAAGCAAGAGCTTCATCGTCCTCTTTTGGTGAAGGACTATGTGCCTTATTCATACTGCCTGAGTTAATTAGAACATTTGTGCATTTATTGCTATATTGTGGAATTGTTTATATATTGTGCTTTTAATTAAAGAAAATGTTGCAATATCCACTTTTCCAAGATTTTTTACAATATACACTTTTAAAAGAGGTTATATTAACAAAGCCAATGCTTCCTCCAAGCTGATTAAGAAAAGCTTATTGCTTACAGCTTTCAATCTGTTTTGTTTTTACCTTCAAGAAATGAAACACAACAACTTTCATAATACAACTTTATTCTGCCCACATTCTCAGAAGAGATTGGCATCCCATTGTTCACCAAAAGTGGAGGAAGAAGAAATCAAATGGCTTTCAATTGCATATATATTGTCCCACATTTGAAAACAAAGGACTTTCTGGAATGCTTGTCTTTTCACTTTAACCTATTTAGAAAAAGAATTGTTCTGTGGCTTGTCAGGCAATCCACAATGAAGCAAAAAAAAAAAAAATGAACCAAGTTACTGTCATTCAGGAAGAGCTATCACAATTTTTTTTTTAAAAAAAATGAAAATTCAGGAAATTCAGGTCCAATATTAATGGAATTTAACAAAAGCCAGTTTTAATGATATTAATTATAACAACTTTTTTCAGTGCTTTTGAAGGCTGAATCTGCAGCTTGTCCCATATTGGCTTCAAATCCACAATAACTATGGGTGACCTTTCCAAAGTGCAGAAGGTAGAAAATGAGGCATGGTTTCTATTGCATTGCATTTCCATTAATAGATGGAAGGAGTTGTTTCTCCCTTTATAATATGCTAATACGGCATTCAAAAAATAGACAGCTATATTCTTTAATAGATGAAATTGTCACCTAAAGAGCCTTGAGACTGAAGATTCCATTTTTTTCCTTTACTTCCCAAATATAATTAAAGCTTGAAGTTAATAAAGGCAGAGAGATGTTTTTTTTTTTTTTCCTTATTATTATTTGTTTACTGTAATTATAACACAGGCTATCTGAACTCTCATAACACCTGTTAAAACTGTTTCATTTGTTCAGGAGAAATTAATGAATGTTGTCTGCTACATCTAATAATACACTTGGCAAATAGAATGATGTGATATTGATCAAAAGAAAAAAGATGACTTAATTAACACTCAATACAACACAGTACAATACAAAATAGTTGCCAAGAACACTGCACAGACCATGTAGTCATCAGCAGATGAGCCCAGCTCAAATAATCCTTCCTTCCTTCCTTCCTTCCTTCCTTCCTTCCTTCCTTCCTTCACTGTGTAGCTGCCGTGTATGTGACCTTGTCTTCTCCACTACAGTAAGCAGAGAAGCCTTGACAGAGGTAAATTCTAAGCCTTGACTGGCAAAACTAGGTTGATCGATTTTTTGTTGTGATCTTTAGCTGGAACAAACCCCTCTGTTTTGATAAGGCTCATTACTGTCTTCTACAGCATCTGATAAGTTCACTCAGTGCTGAAAAACTTGACCAGAAGTCATCATATATTTTCCAATACACATCTCAGATGTAAACTCTTCTTACTCGATAGCTATCCAGTTAGTACTGAGCAGCGGTTTGTCATTCAAGTGTAGAGTCACTCAGAAGACAGATTTAGACACTCTGTAATTTTCTGGATACCCTCTGGGGTATTAGGGATAGACAGAACTGCTTAAGAGACTGGATTTCACTTATTCCTATGTTGGCACTATTAAAACTTTGCTCCAAAATGGAGAAGAAAAGGACTAACATTGAAAGATGCTCTCTTTCAAGCCTCCATCACTGCAATGATTTTAACTGCATTGATATGTTTAATTCTTTATGGTTATATATGCAGCCTTCTTCTGTTCTTCTTCCTTGATTTTCAAAATAAACTCATTTTTATACCTATGTATTTGGCAGTACAATTTTAAGAAGGAAGTTCCCATTACAGTTTTCTTTGCAAAACTGCATAATTGGACAGCTACATTTGGTGTTCTCACATGGATTTTCACAAAGTTTGCATTTAGAGGCTTCAGGCAAGAAATTCCAAAGCAGAATTCATTTTTTCCCTCTAAAGCTGACTTGAAAGGAGTCATCCAGGGGAAAAGTGCTTAATATTGCACAGCTGGATGTGTCAGAACATTTAGTGTGATTGGTCACAGCCTATCATATATTTTATTTTTACTAGGGAACCCTTGAAAGAAGAGCACTAGCAGGAGAATAATCCCTTTCCTAGTGCAATGATCTTTGCTGTCTTAAGCTATCTATGTTTATTAAACCCAACTCTCTCTATCCTGTCAAAGAAATTACAAACTGAGAAATACAACTTGAAGTTCATGATTTGATAACACTAATGCATGGTAACAATGCAAATGGAAACAACACATGGCAACAAATACTTCCATTCCACGAGAATCCATGCTTTGTACATTAGGCTACAGAGAGTTGTAATCTGTGCTTTCCCAACAAATGTAGACATTGGAATTCTGTTAAGATTTTGATTTTACCCTTGAGCCGTACTCAACTTAAAAATGAATCAAAATATTTTTTTTTAAAAAAAAAGAATAATATGTTATTAAAATTAATCAGACTATATTATAATGGTATTATTTCTAAATACTTTATATATACTCATATATAAAATATACTTACACACACACACACACACTCACTCACTGAATAATTACTTGAGAAATGGAACACAAAGGCATTGGGTGGAGGTGGGGAGAAGCCCTGCTGGGCACCATGGGAGGAGTCTAAGGGATCCTTTGTGCCAACAGGTATTACATTCAATACCTCAGGTTAAAAATAAAAGCTATCTGAACGCTTCATTTTTTGTTAATGTTGTCAATATCCTACTTACACTTTTTCCTCATCTGGAAATCTTTTCTTATGCTGCCACATAACAGACCAACAAGATAAGCATTTCTTTTTTCTCTGTTGAAGTATCTTACATCGTTCTCCTTAATAGATGTGAAAGTGGAAAAGTAGGGAGAGATCTGTATCATCTGCTGCATTTATTGTGTTACAGCATTCTGAGCATTTTACAAGTGCTTGGTCAATTTTCATGTCAGTATCATCTCTAGCTTGAATAGCAGCAAGACCTTTTTTTATCAAATTGAGTGGACAGTACAGCTGCCTTTAGAAAGATGGGCAGACTGTACCTTTCTGTTATCAGTCCAGGCTAGAACCATCTGGCTTTTCAGCTATTATTCTGATGAATACAAAGCTTTGTATGCCATCTTCAGATGTCACTTCATGTAGGAACAATAAATGGTAGTCTACTGTATTTTTCTCTGTTCTTTATATACTGCCCTATTCCACATGGACTCATGGTTGTGTGCAATATAAATCATCAAATATAATAGTAATACAGAAATAAATCTAAGTGTAAGAGCAGGGTGGCAAATGAAGGAAAATGGAAAGATCAGAGGTCAGCAACATTGTACATTGAGCAGAAAAGTAGTTATAGGAGATATTTAAGTTACTGTTTAAAACTATGATTCTTTAGTGAAGGCCTGCATTCACAACTAACTGTGTTCAGTTGTACTGAGGCTATTTTGTTTTTAACTGTTGGTTTAGCCATATAAGTTACCTACTAGTACAACAAAAATGTCAGCTAACAGAAGGAGTATTTTAGCGATTTATATGAGTATGATAGTGATATTTCAAAATGAGAAATCGAAACAAATACCATCAATGTTACAAATGTTAGTGCCCAGGGGAGGGGGAGAATCATGAACAGATAGTAAAAAATCCTGTGAGAATGTTGCAGAATGGCAAGGCAGATGATTAGAAAAATGTTAAAATATGGATGTGCTTTGCTTATGTGTAGTTGTTAACGTATGTTTGAAGACTGTATCTGGCAGAATAACATTATTGGTCTCCTATACAAAGAAGAAGACAGTAAAATCAATATATAAAGTACAGGGAGATTTGCTTGTTAAATGTCCCTTGGAAAGTATCCAACAAAAAACGAAACAAAAATGTCTGGGCATATCTATGACTTTAGCCCATGAGGTGTTTTTTATATGAAAGTGGGAGTTGGATATGTCAGGAGAAATATAAAAATAAGTTGAATGCAAAGGGAATGGGGTATTTCAGAACTGTATGCATTTTTAAAAAAGAAAAAGATTGGGGTTAGAATGGATGGGGAATGAATGTGGGTTTCAATACAGAGTGAAGTATGAAAGAAGTATTTTGAGGTGGTTTTGTCACGTAGAATGAGGATTGTGTCGCAAAACAAATGCATGTAGGAAGAGTGAATGGGTGAAGAGGAAGGGGAAGGGGAAGGGGAAAACCAAGGAACTTGTGGCTGGATGTGGTAGATGAGATCCACAGAAAGAGGTGAGAATTTGAAGAACAAAGGCAATGCACAAAGCGTTGTATGAGCATGGTGGAAACAAGGTTGGTTTGCAAGAACAGAAAGTTATGGAGAAGTATTGTGAATAGTGTGGGTGTAAGCTAAATTTAGTTTTATTTCCTTTTCTTATCTGGTGACTTTTCCAGCTTTCAGAATATACCCTTGATAAAGGATTTAATTTGAAATTCACTGGGCTCTGACACAATAAAATATTTTTACTGGCACTTGGGATATTTCCTTCCATCTTTTTTTGTTGTTGCTTTTCTTATCTTATCCCTTTAATTCCCTTGGCTTAGTTTTATGTGTTACTCCTTTTCTGTGCTTTGCATAGCATCGCCTATCCAAAAGGGAACAGCATGATGGGTAGATATGTAATTTGCACATGACATGGTTTTCTTTTACAGAAAATGTGTGCAGACTTTCCCCTAATCACATTTAATGTTTATTTCCAGCAACGTTTGCTGTTTCTATCTGACATAAAAACTAGCATATTGCATAAATAGATACATTACTAACAAAAAATTGCCTTTCAAAATAGTCTTAGAATGTTTGTTCTTCTGTTTCTGAAGTCTCACTGTTTTGTTCCATCATTAGTTTCCTTGAGTTATTCACAACAGATGTCTTAATTATATCCTAGACTGAAATATTACTGTTGGAACAAATGATTATATTTCTTTTATGACATGGTGCCAAGTCAATCTCGGCATTGTTTCAGACTCATTTATTGTTCTAATTTGATCAGATGATAATCCCATGGCTCATTTCATAAAACGCCTTGGTCTAATCTTTTTCATCGTAAGTCAATTTCTTTGGAAGGTGTTCAGTTCGGGCAATCTGAGACTGCAGTATTTCCTCTGTAATAATCCCTGAAATAAAGGATATCTAAATAAAGACTCCCTTCCTTAAATGGGCTTGACTCCTAGTGATTGCATGCATATGAATGTAGCCTCTAGGGCTGGGATTTTTTGCTTAGCTTTTTTGGCTTGGTGCTGCCACCTGGTGTTATATCATAATCAAATTGGTGCACTGTACATTGTAAAGTATCATGAATTTGATCTGGGAAGAAGAAAAAAAATCAGAACTCCCTCCATTAAAAATTTCACTAAATCAGATCAAAGATGCATTCACTCAAGCATTTTGACACCAAGATGATTCTGAGAAGCATACAAGACAGAAAAAATGACCTTTCTATCTGATTCTTCCCAGAATATAGTACTGAAAGCTATATTTATATATATTAAGTCTCCATTTAGCAATAGCATATTCTTTTCCATCAATATATAGAAACCCATTTCTAACAGTCATGTCCAGTGTCAGTTGATTCTATCAGTCATCATCTTGAACTCTGTTTAGTTATTATATCTCTGCACCAAAGGAAAGAATGTTACTACAGCCTCCTCTTAATTACTGTGATGGATAGGATGGACATTGGTGGTACATCAAGTACCAAGCCACCATTACTGTTTTGTTGCACTTGTCGGCTTACTTTTTCTGAATACACAATACCCTCACCTCTTAAACTGGAGTCCTACAATGTTTGGGGGTAATAGGTAATTTTGAATTGTTTAGAGCATGTTATAAGGAGTCTTTGTCATTTCAGATTATTTCTTTGGGGTGGGGGGGAAGGTGGGCACACATCTAAACAAAGCAGTGGCCTGCTACATGCCACCATTTTTATTTAAAATTGTTTTGAGTTGCTGCTACCCTTCATTTTCTTTCTATTTGTGTAGTTCTTGTTTTTATTTTTGTGTGGGGCTTCTTTTATATTGTATTTTTCTGTGTGAGCTACCAAGAGTTGTTTTTAACTGTGACAGTAGATGGATGGATGGATGGATGGATGGAAGGAAGGAAGGAAGGAAGGAAGGAAGGAAGGAAGGAAGGAAGGAAGGAAGGAAGGACCTACCTCCAGGATATGCATGGGGTCTAGAAGCATACTTAGAAATATTAATTCTTTTGAAGATGGTGTGTTGCTTAAATTGAAAGAAGAAAAAATACAGGTTGGACATGAAGCCTATGTCACATTTAGTAGAGGGGTTGGCATTTGATGGCACCCAAACTCTAAACACTGTTAAACGGTTACATGTAGCTTAAATCTTGAATAAAATCTGAGACTCCAGCAACTACCTACCCAACCATAGTTCACAAGCTAACTAGGATCTGGCAAAAGGAAACAAACTATTCATAAATCAGGAAATCTATTTACAATTTTACTTACTCATACAATCATAAATTAGGGTTCAGTCTTTCAGTTGTGTTGATAGCTAAGGCAATAGCAGTGCTTGAGGCAGCCCAAGAGTTAAAACAAGAGTGAAAACTCAACAAGCAATCCAATTACAATGGCCACATTTCAGGATGATAAGCTGGTTGCATATCTCAGATCTGGTCCAGGGACCAAGGAATTCATGCAGCAGCAGATACAACATATAACACATAACTTTGGTGGGGACATAAATACCCCAGGGCCTCTCACCTAAATACAGCTGAAGGTAAATAGCATTAATTTACTAGAGTCAGCATCTGAAAGGCTCCAGTATACCATGAAGGTGCTTTCCCATGAGGTGCTTTTCCCTTGCAAGGGCTACTTCTTTGTGTTGTTATCTTCAAACTCTTCACCCAGTTCCACTGACATTCCCAAGGAGGCTGATTGATTGATTGATTGATTGATTGTGTGCCATCAAGTTTTTTTCAACTGCTAGATAGATTTTCTCCATGAGGAGAAGAGGCAGAGGTCACCTCCAATTCCAGTTCAGTGTCCTTATTGGGGTTAGGAGTGGTAGGGTCTGCCTCTGACCTTTCAACATTAGCATTGGGGGTTGGTTCCTCAGTTTCTGAGTTGCAAGCTCCATCAGTTTGTTCCTGTTCTGAAGAAGATGTGTCCAGCTGAACTCTGACATGAGGTCAGGAGACACAAAGTCCATCTCAACCTGCATGGAATTTTGGAGTATGCTTTTGCAAAGAATAAAGTTTTGTTCTTCTTGGGAGGATTCTCCTTGCATTGTATTTAAAGAACAAAGCAAAGTTGATCAGGACTTGCTTTTAACTGTAATTTGGCCTACTTCATCCCTTCATTATCCTCTTTTTCTTAGGCAGAAAGTTCTTTAGAAAAACTAAAATCTGGCTCAATAGTCTCAAACGTCCAACATTTCATAGTACAGGACCTACTCCAAGGTTCCCCCCCCCAAAAAAAAAAATGGAGTGAGGGTTGTTAGCTCACTTAGAAGCAACAGAAAAGTGCTCTTCCCTGTTCCTTGCGTTGCTTGTAGCACTGCAGAGCTCTGGAAATACAAATTGGAGCTAGGGTTTAGAATTAGTCCAAGAGGAGTAAACTGTCCTCCAGACTGCCACAATTCAATTGTAACAATTCACCTTGGCTTTGGGTTTCACTCTGAATCAAAGCACAGCCAATTTCTAGGCCAAAGAGATTATAATATTTATTTATCCTATACATATTTTTGCCTCCCAAAAGTTTGCCAGATTCCTTGCTTTATGTACAGTCTGCCCAGTCAGCATTATGTCTGAGCAGGTATTTAAACCCGAGTTTCCCGTAGTGAACTCAATTATCACATTCAACAGAGTGACTCCCTTCATTCTTTCCTTATTTTGAGAGATTTTAAGTTGTAGTCAAAAGCCCATATCTGACTAACCATTTGAACAAGCTGACACAGATTCTATTAAACACCTTTGAGTTTGTGCCTATTCTAAGATTAATGTGTACTTTGGGCAACTAATAAATCATATTTAAAATGTTAGCTCTCATATTACTCAGTAGATTTGGAAGACCTTAAGCTACAATAATGGAGGGGAAAACAAAAAACAAAAAAAACCCTCCCAAGTAGTGTAATTCAGAATGGCCAAGACTTACAAGCAGGAACAAAGAATGAGGAAACTTTATTTTATCTGAAGATGATTATGCAGAACCATTATATAACAATTCAGTGGAAGCAAAGAAAATATATTAATGAAAATTGATTAAAGCTGCCCAGTCTATTCCAGAAAGCACGTATTTCTGCAGTGTTTTTGTACAATATATGGATTTAGAATGAAAAGTTTAACAGATTAATTTTCCTCATCTTTTTGTACACTTAACTTCCTTCCTAAGTTTATGTGTGCAGGTAAATGGAACATGGAAGAAACCTGCAGTGAACCTAGTTGTATATTCAGAGATCTGATGGCCACTGTAGGTATGACCTCTTTACAAATACACAAATGTGCCATTTTTATTCTGTAATTTTCATATTTCCACCAAATTTCTGTTACATTATGATTTTTTTTTTTTTAAAAGAAAGCTTACCTTCTAATCGAAGCAAATATTTGTAGCTCAGGGTTGAACTGTGGAGTCCTTGGTGCTCTCTGAGCCTTGATGTTTTCTTGCAGATGTTTCATTGCCAGACTAGGCAACATCATCAGTGCAAAGAGGGAGTGGGCCTTGCTCCCAGTTTATATACCATGGCTTGCCCTGCTTGTGTTAGTAGGGGTGTTGCTCTCTCCTTGGGAGTTCTTTGATTGGGCTGTTGTTTGCTGCTTGGTTGATTGCCTGAGTTAATAGTTCCTTGATTAGGGTGTATTGTGCTGTTTGATGGTTCATCTGGTGTTAATCATAGTGTTGATTTTTGCATATCTAGGTGTTGATTGCTGGCAAGGGAGTGTACTGGTCTTTTGGCTTTTCTATTGTCTCTTTTGAATGGTATGTAAATGTTGTTTACTTCTATGTGTCTATTGATGGCTGCTTTGTCTGAGTGCCAGGCTTCCAGATCACAGTATATACAAAAGGCCAAAGAATTACTTGAGGACAAAGAACCTTACACCCCAGTGAACACCAATCCCATACAGAAACTGGACAACCAGGTAAAAAGAATTCTCAACAACCTCACCAAGACAGGCCAAATTACACAAGAAGAACAGAGGTGGATGAAAAGCAGTGGACCCATCCTCCCATGTTTCTACAGATGCCCCAAGATACACAAGCCAGGCATACCACTTTGGCCCATTGTATCATTACCAGGGACTCCCACATATAACATAGTTAAAGAGCTTACAAAGAAACTCAGACACCTCACAGAGGAGAGTGAACATTCGATCAACTCCCCACTACAGTGCCTCCAGAAAATCAAAAACTTAAAAATAGAAGATGAGATCATGGTATCATTCAACGTTACAGCTCTCTTCACATCCATAGACCCAGCACTAGAAAAAGAAGCTAAGGCTGCAGTTCTGCACAACACACTTGACCTAGCCAAATACACCAAAATAGAAATACCCAGGATAATGGACCTCATCAACCTCTGCCTTACAACCTACTTTCAGTTTGATGGAGAAATATACCAACAGGTCAAAAAACACCCATGGGATCACCGATTTCAGGACTTATAGCAGAGATCGTAATGCAGCATCGGGAAAGGATAGCACTCCCACACATACAACCCAAAGTATGGATCTGGTATGTAGATGAGACTTTTGTCATAATACAAAAGAAACAACTGGAAGAAACCCACAAAACCATCAATAACATCTTTAATGGAATAAAATTCACAAGGGAGGAAGAAAACAACAACTCACTTCCATTCCTGGACATCCTCATCAGTAGAGGAAATGATGGTAAGTTAGAAACACAAGTCTACAGGAAAGCTACCCACACCAACCAAGTGCTCCACTACCAAAGTAACAATTCAACCTCCCACAAGAGAAGCTCTGTAAGAACATTATTCAGAGGACCACTTTCACACTGCAGCAACCCAGAACACCAGAAAAAAGAAAAAGAACATCTGTACAGCATCTTCTAGCAAAATGGATACCTGCTCAACTTTAACAAAAAGTGCCTCACCACCCAACCCACTACAACCCAACCAATGGAAACTGTGAAAAGGATAACACTACCGTACATCAGAAACATCTCAGAAACCACCAACAGATTGTTACAACCACATGGCATCACTGTAGCACATAAACCAACTAAAACTCTTCAAAACATATTAAGCAACTCAAAGGACCCAATAGCCCAAGAAGAAAAAGCAGGAGTTATTTACAACGTACAATGCAAAGACTGTAACAGCTACTATGTAGGACAGACAGGCAGAAGAATAGCAGAGCGCATCCACGTACACCAACTAGCAGTCAGAAGACACAATGAGAACTCCTTAATCTCAGAACACATGGACAGACTCAACCATAGTTTTAACTGGGAAACTGTGAGCATCCTAGACCAAGCCAAATCCAAAAACGACAGAGAATTTGTGAAAGCCTGGTACTCAGACAAAGCAGCCATCAACAGACACATAGAGGTAAACAACATTTACATACCATTCAAAAGAGACAATAGAAAAGCCAAAAGACTAGAACAGTTCCTTGTCATCAATCAACACTAACATATGCAAAGATTAACACTAGGATTAACACCAGATGAACCATCAAACAGCACAATACACCCTAATCAAGGAACTATTAACTCAGACAATCAACCAAGCAGCAAACAACAGCCCAATCAAAGAACTCCCAAGGAGAGAACAACACCCCTACCAACACAAGGAGGGCAAGCCATGGTATATAAACTGAAAGCAAGGCCCACTCTCTCTTTGCACTGATGATGTTGCCTAGTCTGGCAATGAAACGTCTGCAAGAAAACAACAAGGCTCAGAGAGCACCAAGAACTCCACAGCTTACCTTCTAATAAATAATTTGTTTAAATTTCCTCTCAAAATTGTAAAATATGCAAATGCTTAGTTTTATATATTTAAATTGCTAAAATGAGAATAGCACTGAAGATTTAGAGAAACATGAAGTCAGATGGATTCCTACTAAGTTCCATACTGTATTAATATAGGCCGAGTGGATCAAATATGTCCTATATGAATTCTCAAAGTTCCTCAAGCATTCTTGTTTGTGGTAAGTTTTGTATTCAGAGTTATTCCCTTTTCAATGTATCCTTTGGTTTTATAGTAAGGATTCTATGGTTGTGTTTGCAGTGTAGAACTGGAGAACATGAACAAACACCAAGATGAGTGCTGGAAATAGGAAAACGTCTGGCATCTGTAAATGAGGCAACATGAGGTATCCGCAGGATCTGAAGTTCTCATCAAAACAAAAGCAGTGTCTCACCACCATGATGCAAGCTATACCCTTTTCGTACATATGTGCAATGTCACACTACACATACAAAAGGGGTGGACCTCTTGTCACAACAGCAGAATGCTGCTTTCATCATTTACCCTACTGTTTTCATGCACACACCTCCTACCTCCCCTGGGGACAATTTTGGAGAGAACTATTTTACATTACTGAAAATGGGTCCTGTTTCAGACATACATTAAGGAAAAATTACACAAAATCTTATCAATAATCTTCATCTACATGCCCTAGTCAAAAAATAAACTTAATTGGAATGGGTAAGAGACTTCTGAATAGCCTAGCACCAAGCTATAGATCACATACTTAATTCTAGTAAATTTCCATTTAATTTACAATGATCTCAACTTTTTTTTCCAGTTGGCTGACAAGCTGTAATTTTTGAGATGTCGTGGACAACAGCCTGATGTTTTCTTAGCTAGCCTGCTTCATTATGCTGAACATCTACATTAGTCCAATTGACCATTTTCATTAAGTTTACTAATGAGATTTAAAATGTTTACAGACCCTTGGCCCCTGTTAGTACTGTTAAACCCCTACAGAGTAGACTTTATTTGGTGAGGGAACTTGGAACAGAAAATCTCATTTGCATGAGCCCTGATTTTTTGGGAGGAGGGAGAACATTTCACTTTGGTTTGTGTCACAAATGTTTCTCCGCATGAACATTATACGATGTAAAAAATTAGTATTATATATCTAGCTTTTGTCTCAGTCGATTGTCTGACAATCAAGAACTGCTATGGCAATAACAAATATTTGAAAAATTTATTTAAAACATTATTCATTTATAGGTTTGCATTGTTTTCTGATTAAATCCACGGTGTGGATGGATGACTCACAAGAAAGCAGAGTCTATTGCACTCATGTGGAGGCTCATTAAATGACTCCATCTCTCATCATATCCACCCACAAATGATCCTCCAACGAAGGAGACAAGATTGTTACCATGCAGATAAAAGGGTGAGACTCATTATACAAATGACACAAATGTTTGAATTAGGGTAAGACATCTAATATGCTCAGAAGGGTGGGTTTTGTTTTGTGTTGTTTTTTCAGTGAATGCTGAACATTGGTGAGTGAAGCCAGAGTAAAATCTTTGAAAGATATTTATTTTAGGACACAAATCATGCCATTATCTCATATGTCACCTTGACATTCTTTATTTAAAGATCAATACCGGTGATTGGGACTCTTGTGGACGAGGGGCAGGTTCGAGTTTCAAATATTAGGACAGAGAATATGGATAATGGATAAATTGTTTAGCTCACAAGTGAATGCAAAGTTATGCAATTTTGCAGTTTTGAACTGATATACTGTAGAAACAAAAATTTAATTATCATTTCTTTTTTTGCACATTTGGGGGTACAGTTCATGGACAGACAGGCAGACAGGTGGTGGGCTTTTACTGGGATCAAATAACTAAATCTTGATAGATCTGTAAAAGTGAGAAATTAAGAGAAACCAGTGATCAGAATTGCCATCCCTTGTATGTGGTTGACTCACATGTGGATTCTCTAAATGTTTGATCTACAAAACCCAAAATCCCATTCAGTTGTACTTGTTGTTTGCTCTTTCACCAGTGGGGTAGTCTGGTCACTTCAGGAATGACTGGGAATGCTGTGCCTGTAAAAATGGATTGTAATTGGAAAGTAGGGGAATTCTGCTAATTCTACACTGATCCAGAGAATTTGGATATCAGCATGATTCATGTGCTGTTACATAGTTTGGTGGCAACAGCCAAACAGGGTAAAAAAGAGTTCTGGTGAGTACAATGAAGCACTATGCTCCTTTCTAATTTATCTAGAATTTTTTAAAAAATAAAAGCAAGTCTTTTAATTCATTTAACTCTTGTTCAAAAGCCATGTTTCTTATCACTAGCATATTATTATAGATGTTTCTCCACTTAAAACTCTTCAAAATCTTTTTTTTTTCTTTATCATTTTCTAATGCTCAGGCCAATGAAAAAGCAATTATGTCTATGCAAATGATTCAGACTAAAATACAGCATTGGTATAACCAGATCTTCTTTCGGGAGCTATTTATCTGTGTGGGTATTCAACTGTTAGTGGTACAGAGCCAATTGTGGTTTGCAGCACACATTGTACAATTATGGTAGTCTTTAGTATCATTTAAATATTTATATGTTGCTTCTTTTGAAAACATAATTTTTAAAAATTGGAAAGAGCAATAATGGGCAGTATTTGACAGAGAGTGTTCATGAAGAACCACACACACATACAGTACATACACCCATATATATTGTTTCATTTCATAACAGTAGTGAGAGGTAACGTGAATTAAAAACATAGGCTGAGTTACAGTATCATCAAAAGGAATATTTTAATTAAAAAGCTGCTGAGGTTATTAATTCATAACATCCAAGAAAGCCTACACAGACTGACATATCATCCCCCTGCCCTTGAAGACCACCCAGAAGCTCTGATATAGAATGCAGTGACTTCAGCAGTGATGGGCATGCCTCAGTATACCCATGTAACACTTCTGCTTCTTGAGCTGCACTGGTTGCCAGTTTGTTTCTTCATGTGATTCAAGGTGCCAGTTGTCATCTATAAAGCCCTACCTGGCATAGGGCCTGGTTACTTGAGAGAGTCCATCTCCCATAGTTATCTGCCTGGCTGATTTGATCCTGCAGGGTTTTCATTTTCTGAGTTTCTTCAATTAAGCAATGCCATCTTTTGGGACCCCAGAACTGTGCCTTTTCTGTCACAGTGCCTGTCCTATGGAGTGAGGTTCCCCCTGAGATCCAAGCTTGTATCAGCAATCTGAAGAATTTGGAAGAAAGAAAATGGAAAAAAAATAATAAAATCAAGAAAAGTTTACAAAATATATAATCTTGGCATTAAGACAATTAAAGAAGTCTCAGAAGAATTAAAGCAAGTTGCACTTGCACTTGCATGAAGTGATACTTATCGACTATACTGAGCATGGAAAATTGAGGTCATGGTTTCTGGCAGGTAACATAGCTGTTGAAGAAGAAAAAGGTGAATTAAATGGTTACATCAAGGCAAGCAAAGATGAAATGCTCATTACAGTTTGCAAGGAAAACATCCTGAAATGAGCAGAAGCAAAAACGACTACAAAAGCGTATTATTGAAAAACCATTTAGAAAATTGGAGAAGTAAACCGTTACATGGCCAATACTTAAAAGAAACTGCAAATGAAGTGTACAAGACCAGAATTGGAAATGGTTGAAGGCTGGCACCATTAAGACGGAAACAATATTTTTTGCAGCTCAAGAACAAGTATTAAAAACAAATGTGATGAAATCTAGGATACAACAAGTATCACAGCAGAGCATGCATTTATTTGATGGCTTTTTCATTACTGTTGGAAATGAAAGGTCTCTGAAGGTGTTCAGGTTTATAAAATCTACATTGGCATCTGTGCAATACATATACATATACAACATGTGCTTCAAATGTGGTATAATCAAAACACTGAAGAAGCTGTTGAAAACAATTATGTTTACATTTTGTGAGATTTTCACATATGAACCAACCCTAATTTAGAACATACCAGATATAACAATACAGTAATTGAAAGGAAAAGATGAACTTTTGTAGATGTGGCAATTCCCAGGAACAGCAGAATGAAGGAAAAACATTTGGAAAAAAATACAAAATATAGAAATCTAATTATCAAAATGAATAGCTCATGCAAAAGAACTTGCAAAGCAGTCCCTATAGTTATTGTGTGTAACAAACAGATTAAATAATTGTTTTACAAGAGCTAAACATTTTGGTTATATCAGCTGTACTGTATATTAACATGTTGCTGGTCACATGTTAGATTCTCGCCATAAACGTTTTGGTTTGACTACATTTTATATTTACCCCATGTTCCTTTTTAACCTGGTATATCTTATCAATTTTGTTTCTTTAATTTCATTCTGTTATGTTATTCAAGTCTGGTCAACAACCAATATAAAGTACTTTGACTTTGGTCACATGTTATATCTTAAGATGTTACTTAGATAATTCCTAGGTTCTAACTGAAACTCAAATTTCCAAATAAAGCCAGTCAAATCATATATTATTCTGTTTGTAATTTATTATTCTATGTTATTCTGTTTGTTCTACGTTAATCCTTAATGAATAAAAACAGCAGTGATAATAATGGAAAGAATTCCCAACAAATTGGGGAAACAAGAAGACCACTTACAAAATTATTGAAGACACATAGCAGACAGCAGAATTACAATCCACCCTTCCTCCAGGGCTGCTGAAATAGCCAGCTCTTCAAGTCTGTGAAAACATAAAAGTTCTTCAATAGGCCATGTGCAGCTGTGGAAAAAATCTCATGAGATGACATGATTTTACAGAGAATACTGGAACAAGCCAACACTGCCAGATTTTACTGAATGGGTAGAAAGAACAGAGGAGAAGTGGTTCCATAGCCTTAAGCCATGCAGTGCTTTATAGATGAAAAAGCCAACTGCTAACTGGAGCAACCTGCAAAATAGCAATGTTATTTAGATTAAGTGGAATACATGCATAGCTACTCCAATGAACTGGAAGATTGCCCTATGACTTTGGACAACAAAGGGTATAGATGTATAGTGTCACACACATTCCTAGATGGCATCTGTATTTATTCAATGACTTTTTCAGTACCATTGCATCTGAAAGTATCTATGCTTATAAAATCCAAATCATACTCCTTGCTTCCTTTTGAACAACTCATGGAAACTTCAATGCCACCAGGAAGATAGTGTTAATTATCCAAGGAAAGGGATCTGTTACTTTTTCTTCTGAATTTGGAATTCTCAGGGACAATAGGAACATTGCCTGTTCATGAATGCCAAATAGTACTTTCCCACTATTTTTTTCTTCATTCTTCATTCTTTCATTCTTATTCAAATGAGGAAAAAGAAATAATTTCACAGAAAAATACAGATGGAATGTGAATGGATTTGGTGCAAGATTCTCTTACCTTGTTTCCAAGGCAGCTGAGGGATGCATGAGGCCTGTCTTTTGCAACGATCTCTAGCTTATCTTGCTTCTTCCACTTCTGTTAAACGATGTGGAAACACACTGGAAGGAACTTTTCCCATGGGCCTTCTTCAGACCAAGAAGGTAGCAGAGTGGTGGAGTGATGCATAGTAAGGGGGAAAAACACCAGCAACTTTCTCCAAATCATAAAAGCAATTTTTTAAAAAAGCTCCAAAAATCCCACTAAAATAAATTTTAAAGAAATTGTAACAGACTCTGAGAATGAGTAGAAAATCTGAAACCTCTTTCATAGAGGAAGAAAACATTTGGAAAATTAGAAGGCAGATTTGGGACAGGACTCTTGCCATATTATTAATACAGTATATGCTACACACCTTAAAATGCGGAAGTGGAATCAGTTTGCATTCTGTCAGTGATAACCAGGAAGAATTAACTAATAACTGCAGCTTCCCAGATAAAATCGCAATCAGGAAATATATATCCAACTGAAATTATTCTGATCCCTTTCTGTAGATTTATGATACTAGTGTCCTGTCATCCAAAAAAAATCAAGTTTCAGGTTTCAGTGCATGTACAATGAAAAAGATTAAGAGAACACTTTAAAAAGTTTTAATTGAGGGAAATAATCAGTAATCAGGGAGGGCACTTGGAACATTACTGACCTAGGACACTTACATTTAGTAACATAGGACTGTGAAGCCTTGTAAAACGCAATCAACATTATATAAAGCGTTTTATAGTTCTACAGTAGCTGTACTTGATGCTATTCAAATGTTGGCAGGAACAAAGCCAGCATTTCATAAGATATCTCTTCTATATCCATCTTTGCTTTCTTTCGCTGTTTTCAAGATTTATTTTTTATCCCAAATCATTGCTGCACACCCTCAGTCAGTATAGGTCTCCTCAACTGACTATTGTTTTTTAAAGGTTCGCCTTTTTAAACTTCTCTTCAAAATTTTACAAAATTGTATTTCAACATGCCTGCCTCTGAAATCCCTTCCTGATTCCATCAGCAATTTCTTGTCACCTTTAGCTATCACTGAGACCAGCTTCTGTTTAAATGAATGATAAATGCCATCATAAAAGATTCATTTTCCCCCTCTTATTTAATTTGTAACTTTCTGCTCATTTACCACAAGTTTCCACATATTTCAGGAAACAGCTAATTTTCCCAGATAATAAGTTATAACATTTCCTCATGTCCTTTAAGGAAATTGATAGTGACCGTGGGTGAAAAATGGAGAACAATAAGAAGAATTTGGCACTGTCCATTCTTAATTCTATTTTAGTAAATTACAAGCGATGCCTGCATCAAATGTTGCAGTGTGTAAAAAGCATTTTCAGATATTACGTACATTCTGTTATAGTGAACATACATGTTTCTAACTGGGTCTCAACCTCTTTCATATATTGGTAAATTTGTGATGCATCTGTATTATCCTCAGGTGGCGCTGGTTTTGTTACCAAAAAGTTAGACTTTATTTAATGGTGATAACTTACTATATGTAGTTCATTATTGTGTTCCATTCTCCAACCCAGAATTATTCTTTTTTTCCACAATCAGCAATATTTCCATGGCCAGTTTGTGGGTGTATATTCTTTGAAATAAGATTTAAGGGATTTTTTTTCCCCCCTTGAAACTATTTTTCCAATTCACTTCAGAGCATTGGGTTGGTGCTACATTAAAATCTTGGATTTCTTAACTGATTCACTTAGGCTACTTAAGAATGGCTTCCCAATAACATCTAAAAAATTATTTATTTATTTATTTATTTATCTATCTATCTATCTATCTATCTATCCATCCATCCATCCATCCATCCATCCATCCATCCATCCATCCATCCATCCATTTATTCATTCATTCATTCATTCATTCATTCATTCATTTATTTATTTATTTATTTTCCATACCGCCTTTGTTACTTTTATAAATAACTCAAGGAGGAGAACATACCTAGTACTCCTTCCTCCTCCTATTTTCCCCACAACAAGAACCCTGCAAAGTGGGTTGGGCTGAGAGAGAGTGACTGTCCCAAGGTCACCCAGCTGGCTTTCATGCTTGAGGCAGGACTAGAACTCTCAGTCTCCTGGTTTTCAGCCTGTTGCCTTAACCACCAGACCAAACTGGCTCTCTAAAATATTAGGTAGGTAGGTAGGTAGGTAGGTAGGTAAGTAGGTGATAGATAGATAGGCAGGCAGGCAGACAGACAGACAGACAGACAGACATAGATCTTAATTGTACTTTCTTAGAATCTTGAGCAAGAAAAGAGAGGAAAAAAGTAAATTCTATTGGCTCATTCTAGAAAACTTCTTGCTTTTATCAAATGTAATTTTGGGGCATCATGAAGAGCTTCTTCACCTCAATTTTTGTCCAGAGTGGTAGGAAAACATTCAGGCTGTTTTTTTTTTGTTTTTTTTAACTTGAGTATTTCAGATGGGGAATGAGATAATCAGTAGGCAGTGGAGGAACAGGAGAGGAGAATTAAAGAGTCCGAAGAAATTAGTCTTTAAGCAAAGATTTGCAGGAGAAACTGCTTAATGAATAGCTCAGCAAGATATAGAAGCAAACTGTCCCAGTACAACAATTCAGCGAACAACTAGTTCAAGGCATGACCTAGAACTCCTTGAAACATCTGGGTTTCACTGACAGACTTTTTGGAGTTCCTCTGCAAGAAAAGTGGTGCAGAAACTTACAGACTGCTGATAGTTAAGGAAAAAATAATAATACTTTTTTTTCTTACTGCTAAAGCACTTCTGTATTCTAAAGACACCCAAAGTACTCCCCATCTTTTCTCAGTTTTAGACCTAGGAACCAAAACTGATACTGTTCTGAATGGCAGCAAGTGGGGAGTCATTTCATGGAACCCATTGTGAAGGAAAGACAAGAGGATTCAGAGCAACTAAACAAAATTGCTGTCTTTTCCTTCTTCCTTTTTGATTTCCTTTGGGATGAAATGCTTTAAGGGAGGCTTGGATATATTTTGTTCAACTAGGAATTGTTCCCTCTGTTTAAAACTGTATCACAGCAGGCAAATGAGGCAGACTTTGTTTCAGGTTTGTTACAGATATTCCATGTGCTTCAGTTTTAGAAATACATGTACCTATATTCTTAGTGTCAACTATTTCACTATTTTAACCACCTCTTCATGTTACATTTGTGGATATCTTCCAGAAGAAACTGAACAGGTTACCTCACCTAATATTGCATACTTCAATAAATAGATAGATAGATAGATAGATAGATAGATAGATAGATAGATAGATAGATAGATCCGCCCAATCCTGATCCGTTTGAATGTTCCCTTCAGTGTGATTGTAAATAATACAAGAATAGAGTGTGTTCCTATTGGTTTGGGAAGAAAGAGAGCTTCATTCTGTGAAGCTTGTGTGAACAATTCTACATTTCAAGCACAGGATCTAAATAAATGGAACATATTCCTTTCTGCAAGTGTTATCTACCTCCCCATATGGCTGGTAGATAGTAATAATAAGAACAGAGTAAACAGTCCTTTCTCATTATGTGATTGCAATTGCTTCAAAAAGTTTGAGAACTTTTTATCATCAGGACACTAAAAAAAAAGATGCCATAATAGTACAGTAGCTGCAGCACAGATAATGTGTATATAATTAATTTCTGTAATATGTCCTGATGAGCTCTTTAAAAAATATTGAACACATTCAGTAAATGGAGATCAGTAGTGGTGGCACTAGAACTACCAAATTTAAAGACATCATAGTTCCAGACAGTATATATTCAGGGCAGGCAACAATAAAAAGCTTTCCTCCTGTTTTTGTCAAGTTCCTAAGGCACTTGGCAAAAAACAAAATGCTGGGCTAGAAACAGAAATTGAATGCAGGACTAAAGAACTTTGTTCCTAGGCTGCAGAGTTTTTATTCATGGGAAAAGAAATGGGCAAAACACATCTGCCCTGGCTATTTGTGAGACCACCTGTTTCCAATTATCTCTGCTCATCCAGTAAGTTCTAATAGGGATGGCATGTCCCTGGATTCAACCATACATAATCTTCCAAGAGCCTTGACCAACCAGGAGAGGCATGAATATAATATCCAGTTCTTAACTCTGTGAAGAAGCCTGTCCAAAGACCTTATCTTCTTCCTCAGGTCCAGCAGATTCAAAATATTTCCAGATAGCCACTAGACTGTGCCTCAGACAGCTCAAAAGGACCTGCCCAGGTGGAGTCCTACTCAAACAGATCCAAATGGTTTTATCTGACAGGTGCTTCAAATAGGAGCCCTGAAAATGTTCCTCTGGTTTCTCCCTACCCAAGAGGGACTGGGTCACCTTATAGAGGACTGCCAGCCAGCTCTCTGCAAATATAATAAGAGTAGAAAATTATTTTCCCCCCCTCTTATTACCACAAGTCTTAATAAAGTCTCTTACCCATGTTTGATTAGTGTCATTCTTTGTTTTCCTCTAATGGTGCTGTAGGTGTCTCTTCTATTGTATCATCTCCTGGAGTCCTTTTGAAAATCAAGATGTTCTCCAAGATCCACAAGCAGAAAGAGGCTGCACTTGCACAACTAGATCCAAGGCTATTGCTGTTCCCTTGTCCTGTCTAGACCAAGCAGTGACTAAGGCCTTCATTGTACATCCAGGCTTAGGAACCAACAGGATCTAGCAGGTGCCTGTGATGGACCAATTTAATCAGCCCTTCTTCCGTATGGCATGGAGCAATTTCAAAGACCTCCAAGGCTAAAATACAGTGATCTGGCCATGACAACAACCTAGTGGTAACATTATTCAGTGTTGTATTCCACAATTTTAGATAACACCTAAAGCGAAAAGCAAGTCTAATATGTGACCACCACTTTGAATCAAGTGCACAGTAACAAATAAGGTCCATGGTTGTCATGGTGGCCATGAACTCCCAAGCTGTCTATAACCCCATGCAGTTCCCTGTCTCTTGACATACCTTCTCCTGCCCAACATCCTCCTGATGTTGTCTTCCCCTACATCCCTGTCATGCCAGCCTCCAACCATTACTACAACCACTCTGATGCATTGCCCCCGGGCATACCGGCGTTGTTTTTCATTGTCCCACGCTGTTGCGGCTCCCTGTTGGGGTCCCTTCCCCATGGAAGGTGGTCTGTCATGCTGTCTGGCTTGCATGTAGGTCTGCTGGGCATGTTCAGACTTACCGGACAGATCCAATCATGTAGCGATTCCAGATCATCTCTGCCCAGCGCCCACTTCAGAATGTCTCGATTGAGCCCGTCTTTAAATCTGTCTACTAGATTCACTTGTGACTACTTGGACACTTTTCCCGCCAAGACTTTAAACTCTAGGGCATAGTCAGCAACTGACTTGTGGCCCTGAATGAGATCTTTCAGAGCCTCCTTGGCTCTAGCCTTAGCAAGCGGATCTTCAAAATATTGCCTTAAGGCAGTCAGAAATTCATTAAAAGAGCCAAGTTCAGGGGCTTTTGCCTCAGTTAACTGTACATACTAGTTGGCTGCCCTGCCCTTAAGCTTCATGGCCACTGCTGTGATCTTAGCCTTTTCCGACGTGAAGCAATGCTCGAATTGTTCCATGTAGCTCGTGGCATTGGTGAGGAAGAAGGATAACTTGGTATGGTCACCATCAAACTTAATGGAAAAGTCCTTTGCGACCCCTCCGGCTGGTGCGGGTCCGGCCACGGGATGAGCAGGAGCCCCCCCAGGACACTGACAGTGGACCCCTCTGTGGTGGGGATGCGTCCTGCGGCTGTCTACGACCTCGTGGCATCTGTGGCGAGTGAGGGGGGATGGGGGATGGTTGACTGGGACCTGGACTTCCATCGCCTCTCACCTGGCCACCCATTGCCAAAGAAATTGATTTCAACATGTATTCTATCGATTCCAGCTTCGCCTCTATCACTCTTATCCTTTCGGGTGTGACAGCTTCTTCCAGTCGTGGAGCCTCAGGCTGTTGTCCCATCGCCACCATCGTAGGCTCCACTTCAGGAGTCAGGGGAAAACGTAGTCTCCAAGACGTGTGGGACGTCCCCGGTCGGGGTTCCCCCATCATATCCCACATGATCTCCGGAGGGGAGCCAGTTGTTACAGGTTGTTCCATTTCTCCCCCCTCCACCGATCCACCCAACTACGGGCTGGAGCTGGAATTCCCCGGGTAGCAGGCGAGGTGAGAAGGGAGGGGGCTCGGATCCTGGCTTGGGAATGCAGACTTGAGGAGCTGTCTAGTTGCCTCTCCGAATCCCATGGACTCCTGTTTCGATTCTGCCATCGCTAACTTCTTCTTTTGCAAGAAAATTTCTTGATAGAGACTAGTGAGGTATTTTAAAGTGATTCTCACCTTTATGTAATGAATGCCTCTCCCAATAAAGTACTCAGACTCAAAAGCAAAGTTTAAGTTCTGATTTTATTAAGGATAGAGTGCAAACACAAAGAAAGCTGAGAATGAGAAAAGCGCGCCTAAAATCAAACTAAATAGCCCCGTTACAAACAGAGTCTCACCCCCTCTTCAATCGTCTCAAATTCACATTCCCAGGTGCTCCTAACGAGTTCTGCTGATCAACGGGCAAAAAGACCTTGACACAAAAAGATAACCCAAACACATTCCTGCTTAGCGCAAAGAGATATAGCACTCGGTGCAAGGTTTATCAGCAGCTCCCTCCCAGCTAGGAACGCGCATCAGCGCTCTGGCATGCGAACCATTATGATGTACAGACACATCAAAACGATGAACATGACAATATGTTCTTTAAGGTCCTTCTCTGAAAAGCAGCATCACATTATATTTTGCAGTGTAGTAGGTTGTTTTTTTTTTCCTGACAAGAATGACAGAATGGAAAGGCCTCACATATGTTTTGTTTGTTTGTTGATCTTATATGTTGCTCTAGTCATGTCTGGCTGATTAACTTACAGCCCTCCAAAACAGCAATAAACTAAACCTAAGAGTATAAGCCCCCAAAGGCCTATTGAAACAATGAAATTGTAAAGGTTTTGTGAAAACCCGACAGGGTTGTGGCCCACCTCATATCATGGGAATGTTGTTCCAGAGAAAGAGGGCAGCAGCAAAGCCCAGTCCCAGGGTCCCTGTATATGACATTGCATAAGAAACAGAACCTAGAGGGAATCTTCTCCAAATTTCAATAGACAGAGACCATTGGGAGAAGGTGATCTCTCTCCCTCTCTCTCCCTCTCTCTCTCACGCACACACACACACACAGAAACATACATATATACATACATACATACATATATATCCTGGTCCAAAGCCATGAAGAGCTTTGAAGATGACAAACCAGCACCTTTAACGGGATCTAGAAACAATCTGGCAACTAGTTCAGCTCTTGAAGAAAACATACTATTATGGACAAATCAGCTAACACACATAATTGTCTAAAGATCTGCATTCTGGGTTAGCTATAGTTTCTTGGTGGTCTTGAAGGGCAGCTCCAAGTTCATTGCAGTAACCCAAATAGGATATGACTAAGTGACATTGAGCAAAACCTCCCAATCCAGGAAAGGCCATATCTATCACACAAGATAGATCTATGTGAATACCCTCCCAGCTACAGCTGCCAACAGCCTTTCAAGAAGGAGCTGTGGGTCCAGAAGACACCCCCCCCCCAAATGAACCTGTTCTGCATAGGAAAACCTCATTCAGAGCCAAAGGTGGGATATTTCTGGAACTGGAGGGCTTCTGGAGGAATTCTGTTTCTTTGTTTCTTAACTTTTTTTTTTTAAGTAAAAATTAAGGTGGGAATGAAAAATTGCAATTTTCAAGGGAGATGGCTGCAGACAGACTAGTTGCATTGTGGAGCCCAAGGTTAAAAAACGTCAATTTCAGGAGTGGCATTCCTTAGGTGCGACTCCTCTGTCTTGGCAACTTGTTGTGTTTTCTCGCTCTCTCTGTGTTTACGTGTTTAACCCAAGTAGCTGGATCTAACCTCTACTTTAATTATTCACAATGTTCACAATGTCTCAAGAGTACAGGACTGTTTCAGTCAATTATTCTTCAGGCCTGCCACAATCCAGCTCTAGTGGAATGGATTATTGGATCTATTGGAGAACCCTTCAGATGTAGAATCAGGCTGGGCCAACTTTTCCTATGCAAATTCAATGTAAGCAATTATTTATTTATTTATCTAATTTATCCCCACCCATCTCCTCCCGTCAGAGGCCTCTGGGCGGTTTACAACAATCGATTAAAACCATCACAATAATACAAAAAGTAAAATACAGTAAAAAATACTATAATAGAAATAAAAAACTAAAGAATAAAAAATCCAAGTGGTGAAGCATCTAAAACAGTCCAAGTGTGGGAGGAGTGGTCTACAGCAACCATCCCCATGTAGATCTATTTCCCTCTCCACCCCAAGCGAGGTGGCAGAACCAGGTCTTCAGACTCCGCCAGAAGGCCAGGAGCGATGGGGCCAATCTCACCTCCAGGGGCAGCATGTTCCACAGGGCGGGATCTACTGCGGAGAAGGCCCGCTTCCTGGACCCCGCCAGATGAAATTCTCTTACAGACGGGGTCCGTAGCATGCCCTCTCTGCACATCGAGTGGGACGGGTTGATGTAATGGGGAAGAGGCGGTCCCTCAGGTAACCTTGCCCCATGCCATGTAGGGCTTTAAAGGTAATAACTAACACCTTGAATTGGACCCAGAAGCAAACTGGTACCCAATGCAGCTTGCGCTGCAGCAGTGTTACATGTGCCCTTCTAGGGGCACCAGAAACAGCTAGTGCGGCTGTTTCTGGTGAGCAGGAGCCATGAGTCCAGGAGGACCCCCAAGTTACGCACCAGGTCTGTCTGGGGCAGTGCAACCCCATCCAGAACCAGAGATGTTAATGTCCCTGATACAGAAGAACCATTAACCCTCAGCCACTCAGTCTTACCAGTTCAGTTCAGTTGAAGCCTGTTGTTCCCCATCCAGGCCCCCACAGCCCCCAGACAGTCAGAGAGGGTGGTTATGGCATCACTTACTTCACCCAGGATGGAGATATACAATTGAGTATCATCAGCATACTGATGATACCTCATCCCATGGTGACGGATGATCTCGCTCAGTGGTTTCATGTAGATGTTAAAAAGGAGAGGGGAGAGTACTGATCCCTGTGGCACCCCACAAAGAAGGGGCCGTGGGGCCGATCTGTCCTCCCCTATCAACACCGACTGAGATCAGCCCTGGAGGAAGGAGGTGAACCAGCCTAAGACTACGCCGCCCATCCCCAACTCCCTGAGCTGCCCCAAAAGGATACCATGGTCAATGGTATCGAAGGCCGCTGAGAGAGAACGAGGATGGATGCACTGCCTCCATCCCGCTCCCACCAGAGATCATCCATAAGTGTAACCAATGCCATTTCCATCCCATAACCGGGCCTGAAACCTGACTGAAAGGGGTCTAGATAATCCGTTTCCTCCAGGACCCTCTGGAGCTGCAAAGCCACCACTTTTTCAACCACCTTCCCCAGAAAGGGGAGGTGGGAGACTGGACGAAAATTGTCCAGGACAGTAGGGTCCAGCGATGGCTTCTTGAGGGGGTGTACCAACACCTCTTTAAAGGCCACCGGAAACACCCCCTCTCCCAAGGATGTATTAACCATCACATGGACCCAACCATGTTTACTAGCCAGGAGGGACATGGGTCTAGATGGCATGTGGTGGCATTTACTGCAATTAAAAAATGAAACTATATCAACCTTCAAATTTAGCTTTTAGCAGAATTTGTTTCATGTTTTAGTTGTTCCGTAAGAACCTGAGGGCTAGAATATTTTTCCCATTTGGACTGATGCATCAGTCAAAAAGCCACTGGGATGGAGGGCTATTGCTCTGCAGATACCAACAGGGGCAAGTGATGAATGGACATCTACATGCCTGCACACTGCTGAATTGGCTCTACACTGCCACCTCCAACACCTAAAGGCATGAGTCCCAGGTCGCAGTTTGTTTCCTGCTTTGATTATTACAGCAGCTACTCCTGCATTACAACATTTTTTTTTCTCAGTTTAATGTGCAAATACCTTTGATGCACTCCAAGTTTGGCAAAAAGAAAAAAAAAACACCACTCTTTGACTAGAATCATTTTTTGTCTACCTTTACTGTATATTTGGCTAACAATAAATAGATACTAACATAGAAATTATGTGATTGTTCTTTTCTTTTTTCCTCTTTGGAAAGCACATTGAGATATAATTATATTTTCTAATTATCTGAGTTCCCTTTGTAATAGCTTTTTTTTTTTTTTTTGGCACTCATAGGATCTGTTGTGCTGTTGCTTTTCAGTCTCCCATGACACATTTTGGAGCATATTGTTCCAACCTCATGAATCCCATAAAAAAATAATAATCATATTTTGCCATCTACAATGACAGCAACATTCCCCCCTTGAAATAATTTAGTTATGTTGGTTTTTATAATATCCACAACTGAACTAATTAAATTATATCAGGAGGCTATGTCGTCATCACTAAAGAAATCTTTAGTTACTGTAGTGCTTCATTGGGTTTCACCCTGCGCACAAAAATGTAATATATATGATAGATAGGTAGATAGATAATTATGTTAATGATGAGAATGATAGACAGATCTATGCAGATATCTGTAATTTATATTTTATATAGATTTTAAAGGATCTGCTTTGCTTTAATAGAAGTACAAAATGTGTTCACAGATATCCAGCCAGCTTTCCCCAGAAACTCAAGACTCTCTTTTTCAATCCATTTTCTATCTCCTTGGGCAAAAACTGTCAAATCTACTTTATCTTTTATAATCATTTATAGAGAATGCAAGCATGGAAAGATGTCAGCATTTCTGATAACAACCGTTATCGCCCAAGATTTATAATACCCACGAAACAAGTTCCCCAGCATGGTATTTTGGCTTTAAAGCTTTCAACAGAATCCTAGTGGTTTTTCTGTTGATTAAGAAGAGAATAGGTGTTGGATTGTAATCCAGTTCAGTGAAACAGAATGGTGAGTCCATATATTTGAAAAAATTCCCCCTTCATTGCACAGAGAACACTTTTATGTTTTATTTTATTTTATTTTTTGAGCTGGAGCTTTTCATCACTCTGCTTTCTAGCCTGAGAGCTGGATTAGAAAATCATTTGAAGAGTGAACCTATACTATGCCTCCAGGAAATGAAAAGGGATACCACCATACCAGCTGACATGTCTGGCTGATTTTCTAGTCATCATATTTTGATGAATGCTTGATGCATCAATTGTGCATCAAGTTCAAAGTTATTTCATCTTTCTAGTTCTGATGAATGTTTCTCCAATTTCAAAAGAGCAAGAAAGCAGGTGTCCACCCTCACTGGTTTTATCTGAGATTATCTCTCATAAAACAGTCTGTTCATTCCAACCATTTACAAAACAGTGAAAAATCCTATGCATGTTTACTCAGGAGCAATCCCAGCATGCTCAGTGAATTACTTGGTCATTTATCTCAGAGGGAATCTAATCCAATACCCTGTTCAATGAAGGATTTGCTAATGCATTCTGGTCACCCTAGTCTTTCTTTGAAGACCAGCAGTGAAGGGGAATATATCATTTAATGACACAGTCTATTCCATTGGTTGACAATATTGACAGTACTGACTAATAACTTTTCCTAATATCTAACCTGAATCTACTCCCCTATAGTTTGAACCCACTGGTTTGATCCTGACCTTCAGGGCAATAACAAACAAGTCCACTTCCTCCTCTATGTGACAACCTTTTACATATCTGAAGACTGATGTCATACCTCTTTCCAGTCCCTCCCTCTGCAGGCTATACATGCCCAATTCCTTTATTCATTCCTCACAGGGCTTGGTTTCTAGTCCCCTCATCTTCTTGGTACTGGTCCCATGAACCTGCTCCAATTTGTTAATGTCCTTTTTAAACTGCAGTGCTCAGAAGTGGACATAGAATTCTAAGTGAGGCTTGACCAAAGCAGAGTAGAATGGGACAATTACTTCCCATGGTCTAGATTCTATGTTCCTGTTAATACATCTGCAAGTAGCATTTGCCTTTTTGGTTCATGTTCAGCTGGTGATCTATCAGAACACCCAGATCATTTCACATATACTATTGTTAAGCCATGTCTTTCCCATTCTATATTTGTGCCTTTTTTCTTCTTCCAAGATGCAGGACTTAACAGATTAACATTTTTGGCCCACTGTTCAAGTCTATCTAGATCTTTCTGAACCTTCTCTTTTTAACCCCTTGAAGTGTCACCCACTCCTCTAATTTTGTGCAAATTTGATAATCAATCACTCAATCCCTTCATCAAGGTCATTAATAAAAATGTGAAATAGCATGCCCCCCCCAATGGCAATCTACTTGACACTACTCCTCAAGCTTATATTTTGTATGCAATTAATAAGGATATCATGAGAGACTTTGCCAAATGCTTTGCTACAGTGAAAGTACATTACGTCCATGCCATTCCCCTGATTTATTTTAAAAGATCACTGTGAAAAAAAGAGATAAAAGTAGTTGTGACAAACCATGCTGGCTGTTGTCAAACTTGCATCCTTATATAGGTGTTCATATATATCCTGTTTAATAATCTGACAGAAGACCTTGTCCAGTGGACAGGTCTTCCCTGGGACTTTTGAAGACAGAGACAACATGCTCTCATCCAATCCCCTGAGACCTCACCAGTTTTCCATGAGTTCTCAAAAATTATACTTAGCAGTTCAGCAAATATCTCCTCTTGTTCCTTCAATATCCTAGAGTGTAATTCACCTGGCCTCGAAGACCTGATTTTTATTTTTTTTTAATCTGTCCTGAGCTGCAGTTTCCTTCTTCCACTAGTGGTACAGTGATAGCCAACCAGGGTTTTCCCTTCTGATACAAGACAAGCATAAAGTATTTAAGTTAAAATAATCTGTTTACTTCCAACTTTAAAGCGAGGGGGGATTTCTGTCTAATTCACTTGTATTTCTTCAACAGTTTGGGAACTATTGCATTAGTCAAATTAGAAGACATACCTACAGTGTAAATCCTATATAAATGTAGCACTTGTTCCATACCTAGCGAGTCTTGGTTATCTGTGAATAGCTAAGCAAGATCAGAACTAACTAGTATTTGGGTGGAAGAACAGCAAAGAATACTAGAGTTCTAGATATACTGTATAGATAGATGACAGAGAGATGATAGATAGATAGATAGATAGATAGATAGATAGATAGATAGATAGATAGATAGATAGTTTAATAATTCTGTGAGTAAATATTTTTCCAAATTCTTCTTGATGCATCGCCACTGATGTAGCTGTGGGGAAAGGAGACATTTTGAGACTGGAATTCTAATATGTTCACTTCTTGGAATCTGTTTGAACTTGTTTCTATAAAGCGGATATACCATTATCTGTCTAAGCCCCAATTCTGTCACTGAAAGCTTCTCCAGTCATGTAAGAGAAGTATGTTTTATTAACTCATAAGGTTTCATTTTTCCTTTGAGAAAATACAGTATTTCCCAATGTGAACTCTTGTATAAGAGCTTCATCTCCATCAACACTAGAATTTCAAGTAATATCAAGAAGGTTCTCCTTAAAATGGGAAGTTAAGAATCAGATGTATTTCAGGTTCATGACATTCCGTCCCCGTTCCCATTCCTCATACTTTGAATACCGTTAATATGGACAATAATAACACTGAAAGCAAAGGACTACAGAAGAATGATGCAGAAATTAAAATTTCATCTCCATCAACACTGTAGAATTTCAAGTAAGCTGTTAAAGGACTTATTCAGATGATCCATAAAATATCTACCAAAAACAATGCTTTTGATCTCTATGATCTTCCTGCAAACCAGTTTCAGTGCTACATGCACACCCATTTCAAACGTTGCCAGGAAGGAAGGAAGGAAGGAAGGAAGGAAGGAAGGAAAGAAGGAAGGAAGGAAGGAAGGAAGGAAGGAAGGAAGGGAGGGAGGGAGGGAGGGAGGAAGGAAGGAAGGAAGGAAGGAAGGGTTTTTGTTACCTATCCTTCCAAGTCTTGCCCAAAGTTAATCACAGTCAATTTGCCTTGATCTTTCTATGTGGGGAATATGCAGCTCATTTTATGAGTAAGCCAGAAAATTGTCAAGTAAAATTTCTGTTCCTCCAATCAAAAGTTCATATAACTGGATACATAGTAGGAGCTTAAATACTTCACAGCTTTGTCTTCTCTACCATGAATTGAAGAATAAGAAAGGAAAACTGGAAAAATTAGGAGTGGAAGATAAACATCGTGTGCCTTCTAAAAGGGCAAACAGAAGATCTTGGAAAAGGACATGGTTACTTTTGTTTTATCATAAAAAACTCTGTAAGACAGAAATCTTCATTTTAATACAAAACTATGTAAGGCACACTTCCCAAATCAGTATACAGTTATATGTCAATATTTGTACTTCTCTGAATTTTGTGTAGAGAAAAAAAAGAAGCAAAACTGTTAGGTAGAAACAGGGATAAAATTAAGTTTGGAAAAATGGGTTATAAAGGGAACTCAGAATTGAAATATTAAGGCATCTTTAAGCCCTTTTAAACACTTGATTTACAAATTAGCATAAGCTAAAGAAAGATAAGTGGATTGGAAACCTACATGAGATTTAAAAAAAAAAAATCTTTGTTCAAGTTCCTTCATGAACTAATTTTTTATTCCCTCCACCCACCTACAACATCCAACACTTACTCAATAAAAGGCTATTATTTTGAAAAAAAATATTTCCAATGTGAGGCTGGTTACTCCCCATGGTGTGAATGCAGGAGGGGGTCTGCCAAGCTGTTCTTTAAATTAATGCCATCAAGTTAAAGGGTTCAGAACTTTATTCTGCAGGAAGCAACCAACACGTAGGGCATTGTCCTCCTTGATGGTATGTCCTGCTGTTTAGTAACTGCTGGCTAATTTTCACTCACTGATTTTGCATCTTTAACTTGAAATCTTTTTAAATTTGAACTGGAAGGCAGTAATTGCACAGTCAGTTACCTAGTGGGGAGAATATATCTCTCCACCTCTTCCTAGGACAAAATACATGCCACTGGAGGAAGCAACAATTGTTGAAATACAGGCTTTGCAAATCTTCTTTATGTATAAAATATAAGCCTCATCCTTTTATCCACATTCCCGTGTATTACCACTGTAGGAGAAAGACCAGCTCATTTTCTCTATTTTTTTGCTGAGCCCCAGGCTTCCACAGAAGTGGCATGAAATGGACCATAGGTCTGATTCAGTATATGACAACTTCTGTTCCTAGAGTCAACCTCTCCAGGTAAAACAACTTTGCTATGGGGAGGATTCATCTTCTGAAGTCAGTGAGATTGCAACAGCAGAATTAAGATGAGGTGCATAAACTCTGCCATCATCAAGAGATAGGCCTGTATAATAGTTTGATGTCAGGAAAACTTCTGCAAAAGATACATACAGTAGGCAGAATTATCTCTCCAGCTCATTCCAGTACCCTGATGGCCTTAATTTCTATTTACTCTCTAGTAGGTGGTTGTTGTTGTTGTTGTTGTTGTTGTTGTTGTTTGAAGGTCTCCTCCATTAGCCTATCTTTAAAAACAGTCTGTACACGTCACTTAATCCAAATCTATATAGCTCTGAAGTGAACTATAGCAGCATGATACAACTGTGTAATGGTAATATAGCTGCACTTCCTTCCAGTTTACTTCCAAGCATAATTCAAAGTGACAGTATATCCTTAGTGACTTTTTCTAGATCTACCTATACAGAACTGAAGCAATCAACTGAATGCTTTCTCCCTGGGGGTGGGGGGGTAGCAATATGTGTGGCTACATGAATCAGAACATTTTTAGTGGTGGTATCCCATGTTCCTAATGCCTCTACCAATAACTGTAGTTATTAGCATCTTTTGGATGCTCAGTCCTAGGTATTTTAAGAAAGACTTTCTAGGGCCATGTAGCAGTTCAGAATCAAAGGGAGACATGTGATGTGGTACATTCATGGGTGTAAACATGTCGCAGGGAGCTGTTTCCTTTCCTGGGCTCAGGCAGGTGAAAGCACAATCTCAGAAAAAGACATGTTTGGTTTAAGGTGTTTCTGACAGGTGCCACTTGCAAGCCCATGATGCTCCAAACCACTTTTCTCCATAGAAACCCAAAGCACTGCATAGCCTACTGTTTTCAGGTTCTTAGGTCTTTTCACTGTTTTGTTTTGCTACTAGTTTCATCTTAGTTTATGTGTTGTTTTTATTACTGCTCTGTTTTTTTATGGTATGTTTCTAATTTACTCATAAATTGCTCAGACAGTTTATAACTTCTAAATCAGCATCTAATCTCATTTATAGAGTGGATGAGGGCAAACAAATTGAAGCTGAAATCAGAGAATACATAATTTAAAAGCAGATGAGGAAATAGGCATTCCATCTACCTTTGCTAAAGTTACACCTCCACTGAAAATCCTAATATATAGTTTGGATCTATTTTTGGATTCAGCCCTGAATCTGAATATCCAGGGTTTTGTGGTTGCCTGGATTGCATGTGTATAAGCAGGTTCACCAGCTATGCCTATTCCTAGAGGCATCAAACTCCTAGAGGCATCAAACCTTGCCATGCTGAAATATGCTGTGGTTGCATTCTGTTTGGACTACAGATAGTCCTCACTTAACAACCATCTGTTTCGTGATGGTTCAGACTTATGGTGGTTTTGAAAAAAACAACTTATGAGCAGTCCTCACACTTACAACCATCACAACATCCCTGTGGTCATGTGATCATGATTTGGGTACTTGGCAACCAGTTCACATTTATGACCATTGTAGCATCCTGTGGTCACAGGATCACCATTTTTGACTTTCCTGGGCAGCTTCTGGCAAGCAAAATCAATAGGGAACCATGTGATTTGCTTAACAACCACTTGGTTCACTTAAAGCCCACAGTGATTCGCTGACAAACCACTGAAAAAAAGGTTGTAAAATCAGGTCAGATTTATTTAATGACTGCTTTGCTTAGCAACCAAAATTCTTGTCCCAATTGTTAAGTGAGGACTACCTGTAGTATAAGGTACTCTATGCACAACTGCCTTTCAAAAATGCTTGGCCATATGAGCTTGGAAACTGCAATCAGATTATTGCCTAGGATAGTTATAAGGAGCATGAAACTACCATTCTGAGCAGTACTCCAGCTCTATTATTTTTAAATTCAAGTCAAAGTTTGCTTATAAACTTGAGACCAGGCTATAAAAATAACAGTGTTTTCCTTTCAAAAGCCTGCACAGCTTTTAAGAACCAGCCATATTTGTAACCCAGCACTATAAGAGGCACATTTGGTGGTAATATAAGATAGAAACTCCATGGTGGCTGCTTCAGACTTTTTCTCCTTTCTCAGGAGAAGCATATGCTTCTGTCTCATTCTAAATGCAATATCAACCCAACAGAATTGCCGAGGTATTATTATTATTATTATTATTATTATATTATTATTATTATTTCTAAATAACATCAAGAATAACTAAATTACTTGTTTTTTAAATTATATTGTTATATAGACAAAAAGGTTTGAATAGCCAACTATTCCTTATTTATTTATTTTCTTCTTTTGTCTTATTTTTTAAGAAACTTGAATCGTTTTGACATTTCACTTTTATTGATTAAAAGAGGCTGCCATTCCTACAGCCAATATGTTGGTTTGTTGTTGTTGTTGTTTATTCGTTTAGTCACTTCCGACTCTTCGTGACTTCATGGACCAGCCCACGCCAGAGCTTCCTGTCGGTCGTCAACACCCCCAGCTCCCCCAGGGACAAGTCCGTCGCCTCTAGAATATATGTTGGTTTAAGGAATGACATTTTTTATCTATATGTTGTATGTAAACTAGCTATCCTGATAAGTTTTAGAGGGCATCAATGCAAGTCTTGAGGTTCTTAATACAACTGGAGTTGATTCTGTAAAATTACTCTCGTTTATGTTCTGTTTGGTTCTTTGCATAGTTTACATATTCCTCTTTCCATAATAAAATGTTTCTATTTTTTTTAATCAATTTTACTTATTATTACATTGTACATTGGTGTAACCTCTAGGTCATATGCTAGTCTGATTGGCTACGTAAGTAAAATATGTGTGGAATATGTTATTAAGTATTTATATGAAAGTGAATGTCCTCCATATAGCAAAGGACAGAAAAGAATAATTTTGCTAACCCATTTCCCCATCACATTCTAAATGTCTTTCCCACATGCAGTACAAAGACATGTTTTCTTTTAAATCTCCATATTTTCCAGCTTTGCATGCTACCTTGGTTGCCACAATTTACAGCCTGTCAGCAACATGGTTTCTTAAGCATAGATCCTGATCTGCAATAAGTCATCCACTGCTATTTCTGCTGTATGCTAGCACAGCTATTTTTGATATTTGCAAGCATAATGTCGCACAGACTCAGCATAATGATTCCACTTTGAATTCACCAGTTGTCACCTGGCCTTCAGTTTCAGCTGTGAAACACATTAGGGAGGAACTCTGTGCTCAGATTCAGAATGAACCCTGAACCCAAAGCAGATGTAGGCAAGTTAGGGTAATTTTTAACTCACTCAAGATTCTATGGTGGTTTCTAATTTGCTCTGACCTTTCTTGCACTTTTAGCTTTCTCTTTGATTTATTTCCTTCTTTTTCTTACTTTATATTAGTTTGTATTAGTTTTTATCTCCTTTTTTAAAAAAAATATATCTTATTTTTCAAAAAAAATTATAGAGCTTGATGATGATAGATAGATAGATAGATAGATAGATAGATAGAATTTGCTCTGACCTTGATTCATAATCCTCTAGACAGCTCCATTTTGGTATTTCAGAAGCTTTGCCACACATCAAAAAAGACTGAAAAGAAAATGCTTTTGTTGCTTGCTATTATAATGCATCTTCATAGGGTTTGAAGAGTACAGGATTCAGGTCACCCTCAGAAGAGAATGGCCTTTGTAATCAAGCTACTATTGGTTATCAGTGCAACATCTTCAGCACTATTCAGAGAACCTTAAGGATCAAATTTGAAATGAAACCACAGTGTTATTTTCTACTAGGTATAATTCCAGAGCCTATCACTACAAAATACCATAATTTATTAAGATACATGCTTACAGCCCCAAGGACAAACTTTGCACAGCACTGGAAAAAAGATATAGTACCAACAATATCTGATTGTGAATTTAAACTTGGAGAATATGCAGCAATGGTGAAAATAACAATTTACAGGATAGATGTCATCAGTACGGATGGTGAGCAGGAGGAGGCCCCTATCCAGGGGGGAAAACTCATGCGTAGTTTAGAGACTTTGAGCTGTCATTCAAAGAAACCCAGAACAGACCCACCTTGAGTTTGGGGGTTTATCCGTCTGGGTTTTCCCACGCTTCTTCAGTTTGGTAGTATTTTCTGTCAACAATAGCAGTAAATAAAACACTAGAGACTTTGTCCTTGTCTTGGCATGGTCTTTGCTTAGTCAGGACAATAGGCTTGGTATGTAATTATCTGTCCATCTATTGATATTATCTTTCGGGGAAATATATCTCTGTTTTAATTAAATAATTTATATATAATAAATATATTAAATAAATAATTTTAAATTAAATGATTAAATGAAAAATGAAACAAACATCAGTGAAATATTAATGGTAAAGGTTGCTGCCTGCAGATAATACTTTTTTTTTTTTGCTTCACAAAACCAAGATATCACTGTTTAATATATTTGTAATTGATTCCCATCTCAGCTGAAACTCAACAAAAGGAAGGGAAGGGAAGGACCTTGGGCCAGTCACTCTCTCTCAGCCCAACTCACCTCATAAGGTTGTTGTTGTGGGAAAAATAGGAGGAGGAAGGAGTATTAGGTATGTTTGCCACCTTATTTATAAAAATAATAAAGGTGGGATAAAAAATGTGGGGCAACAAAATATTTTTACTGACACCTGGGATATACCTTCTCAGTTTTTGTCTTGTGTTTAATATCTTAGCTTGCTTTTTTTTTTTTACCCCTTATCTGTGTTTTGCATAACCTTGCTTACCTGAAAGGGAATGGGTGGATATGTATGTATGTAAGTTGTACATCGTGATGTTCACCCCCGCACCCAGAAACTCATGCAGAATTTCCACTCATTGTTTTAATGTTTTATTTCCAGTTACTTTTGTGATGTCAGAACATCTACAGAAATCAGGTGACTGGCCTGTCCAGAAGTCCAAGACAAAATAGCCATGGAAGGCAATGCTCAGTGATTGGAAGGGAGGGGATGTGCCTGCAGCAGCCTGAAGTATCCCATGGGAGCTGAGGAGAACAGAACCCCTAACCACATGTTGCCAACATTCTGAACGAGGCACTGGAGATAAATTATATAGCAACACTTGTGTCAGGAGAGGTGGAAAAACACTTGTTTTGCACTGGAACAGTTGAAGATGAATTTAAGTCACCTTCAAGGTGGGTTGGGGATCCTGTAACAATGGATAGTGAGGCACTTTTGTGCTGTGGAACATGAGGATGAGCCCAGAATAGATAGTGTTGGTTTTTCTTGCCCTGCAATTCTTTTCTTGTTCTTATCTTTAATTTATTTGGTTTACTGTTGTTTATTCCTTTCCTGCATTCTATGTAATTTTGCCTGCCTTGAAAGAGAATAGCACATTGAGTGTGAATTAGGGGTTATGTACAAGCTTTTTGTTTTTTTGTTTTGCTACTTATACATCAGATGTTTAGCTGGATCATTCCAGACAGGTCATGCTCCCAATGAAGCAAAATCTGGATCATTTTGCTTGATCATGATTTCACTTGAGGCAAATCTGGAGCACATTAGGAACAAGTAGTGCAGGGCTAGTACATCTTTTCCCTCTCTTCTTCCCTCCTCCTATCCCTCACCCACCCAATGGACCATTCCTACCTTTGCCTACCTACCTACCCTGTCTCTGTCATTACCACCTTGCATCCATTTGAGATACCTGCCCTACCTCTCTGTCAATATGCATTCCTCCCTCCCTCCCTCCCTCCCTCCCCTGCACTCACCAAATGGACACAAACATGTTTTCACTTTGTAGCTTTCTTTCTATTGCTATTGCCCTACATCCAGCTGGAAGATTCTCCCCATCTCTCCATTGATACCCATGGCTGGCTTTCCTTTCCACTTTGGTTTTCTATCCTGGAATAGTTATTCTTGAACACACATACTCCAAATCCATGCACAGATCAAACACACATGCTCTAGATTTGTCCATGGATGAAGCATGTGAACAATCCCCCAATAGTGTATGTGAATGGTTTGCATATTCCTAGTATGTATACATGTATGTATACAAAGAGTGTCAAAATTTCTAGTTGACTGATAGCCACTGAGCTGGCCAGAGGGGATAATACTCTTCAGCTCGATTCTAAATGATACCCAAGAACTGGTGGTAAATGTCAGTGTCATTGTGCTATAATTAGAAATTACTGTAGAAAGACCAATCATCGTGTTATCAAAGTCAGGGTATGTGTAAATGAGCAACTGTTAAAGAAGTCAGGAAGATTTCTATTCACCTTTAAAAGAGAAAACTTATTTTTAAAAAGGAAAGTTTTGTGATAAAGGAGATGAAAGAGAAAATCAAGAGGGTCAGTTTTCTTTAGAATTCTTAACAGGTTATTCAAAACTAAATTAATAGAACTTAATCCAGAAAGTATACCAAACATCAAGAGAGTTGGTATCAAATTCTAAGAGGGCAGTCTGCTTTTAAGAGCAGAATCAAACAACAATTAGAAGTAGGGAAGCTTACTTCAAAAAACTGACATCTTGCCAAATGAGGAAAACATCAAGGTATCTTTTTATCTTCATTGGGGGAATAAACAGTGTAGAATTCAAGGGCTGGAAAGAGAGAAATTGAATTGCTTAAGACAACAATATTAAACAGTAGTAAAATAATTATTATTTAAATCTATCAGAAACAGGCCAGGGGACTGTTTGGACTGCTCAACAAGAAGGGAGTTTAAAATACGCTATGACATACAGTATGAAGGCATGTTGACATATTTAAAAAGAAGGAAAATGAATATCTACATTTACAGGTTCATGGATAGTTCAATAAACATACAGCTGGAACAGCCAAAGATGACCCATCACTTCAGAAAAGCAAGTCATGTGCCTCTCTTCTGCCACTCTGTCTACATGTCATGGTTGTCTAGCTGGCTAAGAAACAATCTTGTAGGCATCATTTTGAGGTAGTTCTCAGAATGAAACATTGTAAGGTAGCTGAAGTGGCTCCCTACACAGGCATATGCCTCAATCAGTTCACAATGACTCACTCTGAGCGGGTCCTCAGAATACCATGTATAAAACAGCCACTTGGAGTAGCAAAGAATTGCTGAGCCTTAGTTATAATGAATTTGCTGTTCTGAACACTAATTAGGGTAACATGAGAACTTGGCCGCAATTCACCACTTTTCCTAATCCACCACCACAAAAAGCTGTTTTAGAGTACAGGCATTGCTAAGACCAAGACATATCCCAAATATGCATATTTTAAATCTACTGATGCCTTAAGGAGATGTTTGTTCTCAGAAAAGATGCCACTGTTATATCGTGAATCAGACTAAATCATAAGCTGCATTCTTGACAAGATGAGAGTTACAGTTTAACAGAATAGTCTCCTTGCTTTGATCCGTTGTCTTCCAAGTTGTCATCAGCTGAAGAGACAGTATTCTATGTTTATTCCCCTTCAGCATCTTTATTTTGATGACCACCTCTGTTGTCTTGCATTTCTTGTCAACATGTCAGCTGTGGAAAGTGTGAATATCCTCTTCCTTTGTATCAGAAATATTCCTAAAAGATATTGTTAACTTCAATACTTTTCTGTTGCTTTAAAGTGAGGACTTTGAAGTAATGTTGTTGTATTCTTAAATTGACTGGGGCTAGATGATACCTGTTTTTATTATCACTGAACTCTTGTTCTTGTAAACTTTTTGTTTTAAAAAGAAAAATCATATAGTTGGGATACATATAAATATAATGATTCTGGTACCTTCCACCTTTCTTATGTGCCCTCTTGCTGTTTGATATTTTACTTCATTTACTTGAATCAAGCCTCAGAGAAAGGATATATTTTTAACAGGGGAATAAATGTAATTGTACTAGATAGTCAGGCTCAGCTATTCTCCATTATATAACCAGTACAAGCAAAAGGTTAGCTAGTTCTATAGATGTTGACATTGTAAGCTATTAGGATTGTATGAGACAAATAATAATAATAAAAAAACCTCAGAGCAAAACAGAAACTGTTCACTCACAGAGGGTAAGCCTGCTAGTTCAGGGAATTAGGAATCTACTTTTAAAAATAATTTTCTATTATTATATAACACATTTTCTTTTATCTCTGCTGAGCGAGCCCTGAACATTGCATCAGAGCCACCTCCTGTACAATAAATCTCAACTGTTTAATTTTGTTTGGCATTCCCAGTATTTAATGACAGTAATTATTAATGCATGGTGAATATATTAGATTTACATGTACACTGGAAGTCCTTTTTGTAAACAACTGGATTTGCCATTTTCACCCACATTTTAATATACAACACAGACACATAAATCCTTTTCTTGTTCAGTGTTTGAGAAAAATGAGAATGACAATAATTAGGCACATTAATACTGTCCTACCAGTTTTGCCTTCTTTTGAATTGAAGGTAAACTGCTATGATTTCAACCCTCAGGAAAAAAATCAGAGTTCCAAAACTAAGATCTTGTGCATTAGATGTAGGTAATGAGATTATCTTTCTTTGCCCTACCAACATATATTTATATATTTTATATTATTTTAATTTAATAAAATGAGCCTGGCATGCAACAAAGCAAAATACAGTTTCTAGTACCAGCTTTATTTTTGAGAATGCCTACTGATCCCACAGCCCCCAAAGGCTGGTCCCACAAATCCCCAAGGCATACTTAGAAGTGTGAAAGGATAAACAATTAAAAACTGGTATTAATTAGAAAGCATTGTAAAGGGCTAAAATAGATGAAAGGGAAGAACCACTCCATTTTGCCTTGTGGCGTATGGGTGTTTTGGGATTGGCAACAGTCACCTATGGCTCCCCTTTTATGAAGAGATAGACCATCCTGCCATGCTCTGAAAAGTCCAAATGGGCCTAGTTGCTCAAAAATTTTGCCTTTCTCTGCTTATCTTACAGTAGGGCTAACTGTGCTCATACATAACAGGAATGGGACTTCATGAGATGACAAACTGTCTACATTCCATCAGAAATGGAGCATCAGAGCAGTTAAATTTTGATGGAGGGAAAGCAAAGCATCCACAATGGTAGATTGCTAGATTTGAGGAGCTACTTCCGGCAACTAATATGGCTATCAACTTGGAATCAAGAACCAAGCCTCTCACCACCACCACTGCCCTCCTGAGCCACAACATTGTACCTATGGTATGTTGGCAGATGCTGGGAAAGCCTTTAGCCCAGGAGAGGTCAAAAAAGTCACACACCAAGCATTTCTATAAAAATAATTTATTTACAGAAAGCAAAACAAAAACAAAACCTATTTAAAGGACTTAGCTCCCTTTGGAGCAAGCCTTGCTTGCCTACATTGCCAGCAGAGAGAAAAGAGGAAGTAAGAACAAGTCCGGGCAGGTTTCCTCCCCCCATGTAATTTGCATGAAGCACGTGCGAGGAGACAATCAAATACAACCCCTTCACCTGGCCAAATGATTAGGTATAATAGCACTCTTAATCGTTAGTAGAAAAACCTCAACATGGTACACACTCTTTGAATTATTTTACTCTTCTATCAGCCTTAGATTAGCCTTAAGAATGGCATATCTACTGTGGCCAGTTGATTCCCAGCTGGAAGATGAGAAGATATGCTGCTACCATGTGGTAAAGGGTGAATGGAAAGAAGTCTTCAGTGAGGGAGGAAAGGAAGACCATGTGGTAGCAGCAACAAAGAAGTAGGTTCTCTTCTCACCTTAAACAATGGTCTTCTTGGGCCACTCTTTTTGTTCAGTATTTCACTCCCATTCCCTTTCCTTACCATCTTATCAGTGAGGCCTCTTCCTTACTTTTTCTTAATGGTAGGGCTGAATGCTTTTTTTTAAAATAGTTCTCCAAGTAAAATAGAATAAAAGAAAAGAGGCTTAATATTCTGAGTCTGCAGTCAGTCAATAGATGAATCTTGTTATTTTAGTTTATTTTGTATCCTGCTAGGAACTATTCCCTTTTCAGAAGAAAAATTTCAACAAAGCAAAAGTGAAAGGATATTGAAGAGAAGTTGCATTATATCTAAAAGGGAAAGTATACCTGGTCTCTCCAGAGATTACTCCCGATAATTTTGATGAATGGTCCTCTCACTACATCACTCTCACACTGTGTAGAAGTGATTTCTTTCTGAAATGTTATTGTCCTGCAAGAGGTAATGTGAGTACAATTTGTCTGGCTTATGGCTGTTTAGCTTGGGAAAGTACAGAGGCAAACAAAACCAAACCCTGAAACAGCAGTTGTGAAAGCCTTTTGCCATAGTATTGAAATATATTTAAAGTGGGAGGGGAGAGAAGGTAGATGAATTCCCTTTTCCATTCAGAAGGAAACAAACACTGTGCCAGTTTCAGTGGAAGCAAGACAAAATTATGAAGGAAGTGAGAAAATGAAAACACTTTTATACAGGTAGCATTATAAAGACAGTGCTATCCTAATCCTGTTGTCAGGAGTCGGCATCTTTGGGTACCTGCCAAAGCACATCTGCAGCAGGGGGTCCATTGCTATTTCTAGAACCTTCAGGCCCTCCCTAAGCTAATCTTCAGTGCTTTTGACTTTGCAATGGGAAATCTCCTTACATGGATATGGTCATAAATATATGAAAGAGAGGAAATAGGCCCTATTTTTTCTTCTGCTGTGAAGTATTGCAGACTGGAATGCAATGGACTGGGAAACCTGAACTGCCACAGAGGTTAATTCCCTTAGAAAATGAACTCACAAATGTTGTTCCCATATGTGTAACCAGCAGTCGATCCCCTTTTTACATCTCATCACCCTAGATGTAAAAACAAAAACAAAAAAAACATCTTTGCAAAAGCTAAATATGAGATGAGGACTTTGGTAACTGAACTGAGAACCAGTCTGGTTTAGTGGTTAAGATTCCAGGCTACAAACCAGGAGACTGTGAGTTCTAGTTCTGCCTTAGGAATGAAAGTTACCAGCTGGGTGACTTTGGGCCAGTCACTCTCAGCCCACAACTTCAGGCTTGGGTGACAAGCCAGTTGGTTAATTCCTGTCACACCCAATGGATCAACATTTGGTTGCTGTGAAAAAAGAAAAACAAAAAGTAGGCCCTGCACCCACAGGGAAATGCTAGGGGGGAAAAAAATGGTGACTGACTTAAAGCAGGAGCTTAGGAGCACAGATGTTCCTGATGTGTACATTTTCGCTTAGAGTGCCTGACATTTGAGTTTTTAAAGGAGATATCTCAAGTTTTGAGTGAAGCAAATGTCAGCAACTATGGTTTAATAGACTGAGGGGCAGACCTGGACTTTGTTCGAATACCCACTCAGCAGGAGCCAGATACATTTTGTGGTCAACCCACAAGGAAAGTGTTTGAAGAAAATGGATTAATACCTTGTAAGTCATTCTGAAATTCACAAGTAATGGATAGGTCACAAATGTGATGATAGTTAGATGATAGACAGACAGATGGACAGACAGATGATAGAATTTAGAGGAGGATGCATACATGGAGTCATATAGTATACAGACTGTTTCTCCTGTAAATAAGAACATGATTTTTGTTACTATACACATATTCTATAGCAAAGTACATTAAAGTATTTCATAATTCTGCAAATAGAAAGTAAGAAAAAATTACTTAAAGCACATTTATATATGCTATTAGTATCTGCCCTGGACTCATCTTCACTTATTTGAAACATCATTGTATTACCTTCCTCTAATAAATCTGTCTTTGCATCTAGTTTCCACAAATGCATAGATCTTGTATGCAACTTTTCTAAATATGCTGGTTTTTATTTTGTAAGCAACTTTCCCAAATACTCAAAATGTTGTATGTGATGTTTAAGCCTTGAATATTTTGAGGTGAATGCTAGCTGACTCCACAAATTATGTTTGTGTTATGATGAATTCTCAATTCTGGTGAATCTGGCCATTTCACATCAAAAACAGTATCTACAAAACACTTTAAAAGCTGATAAACGATCAGAAAAATCTTCAGGATTACTCCACACTATTTTGAAGGACAACTCTCCTTCCACACTAGTTTCTGCACTATCCTTTTGAAGGTCAGTGTAATATTTTAGACTCATCTACATGGTTTTAAGAAGAGTTCATCCATGCAGACAATGTCCAATGCATTACAATTACCCACCCAGTTTTCTACAGTTGCAGCACAGAACTTGCCATGCTTTGTGGTCACATGATTAAAGGTAAAGGTAAAGGTTTCCCTTGACGTAAAGTCCAGTCGTGTCCGACTCTAGGGGGCGGTGCTCATCTCCGTTTCAAAGCCTTGGAGCCGGCGTTGTCCATAGGACACTTCCGGGTCATGTGGCCAGCATGACTCACGGAACGCCGTTACCTTCCCGCCGAAGCGGTACCAATTAATCTACTCACATTTGCATGTTTTCGAACTGCTTGGTGTGCAGAAGCTGGGACGAGCAACGGGAGCTCACCCCGCCGCGCGGTTTCGAACCGCCGACCTTCCGATCGACAGCTCAGCGGTTTAACCCGCAGCGCCACCGCGTCCCTGGTGGTCACATGATTACAAATGAATATTTCATTTCATGGAGGGAGAAGTGTTTTGTAGTGTTATTTCTGTTGGAAGTGATTATTATAATGTTCAGCTTTGGATATGAGACTTCCAAATATGTTGCACACTAAAATGAGTAGAACTTGTTAGGGATGATAATCTCCAAGACAGGTTTTTCAGTGATACTTCCAATGCTAGAGTATGAGAGGCACTTGGCCTTTCTGCTTAATACTTAAAAGGCACTTACCCTTTCTCCTTGGACTATTTAGCATTACATAGAAGCAATATGTGGTTGAAATAGATACTACGCTAGCACTTAGATACTGTATTTACCTTAAAGAAAGGCAAGTATATTTCTCAAATAATTGTCTTTTATAGAAGGTTGGTTGAGAATATGGGTTAGCTGAAAATTTGAGAAGAATGGTAGAGGAGGAGGTCCCCCCCCCATCCCACCTTCTTTTAATGTGGGTGGGGGAAAGTTAAGGTCATGTTCTTTTCAGGTTGATAGAGCAAAGTTTTGTCACTGTCATCTCACCTAGGGTTCAAAGAACATCAGTCACCCCAACTCTGTTCTATTTATATGTTGCCTTTCTATCACAACTAAGGCAAGATGAAACGATCTTTGCAGACAATGGTTCTGGAAAAAGAACATAGGAAGTGATTGTATACTAATTGATGCCATTGTTCCATCAAGCTGTGACTATCTTAAGTTTTAGGAAGGAATCCTTACTAGGAATTAAACTTGGAACCCATTGTATGCATAGCAGGTGTTCTACCACTGCACTGTGGTCCCAGCCAAGCTAATGAAAAGATCCTCTTTTTTCATCACTCCCTCTGGTTCAGGCAGACTAAGTGGCTACAAAATAGATGAAGTTCTGGGAATAGAGGTGCCAAATGGCAGTAACCAGCTAGGCTGACCTTTTGTGACACCCACCTGCCCCTACAGAACTGAATTGAATTGTGGCTTGCCAGGCATTAGATAGCTTCATTTCCCTGCTTTTCTTGTGTTCAAAAAGACATCAAGTCTAGGAGGTTTATCAAACACTTTGTGCCTTCTAAATACTGCTTTTGAATTGTTTGCTTGGCAGGATCCCAGCTGCTCCCAAAGTCTGCATTCCATTGACCTGAGAATTAATGTACACTGACACTGATACCAGTCTGAACTTCTTAAGATCATTTTCACTGAATCCCTAAAACATATTTCTATTCTGAATAACTTCTTGGTTTCTTGTGCAGAATTGTTTAAAACTTTGAATTATCTCAGGATAATTCTGCACCAAATTTAACTTTAACAATATGTGAATGGGATTTGAGTAGCTAGCTATTGTTTTTGTTTTTGTTTTTAAATATAGAGATGAAGGCTTCAAGAAAAAAGGCAGGAGTCAAAGACATTTCTTTTAAATTATAACAAACAGAAATTTAGTCTTTGCTGAATCATAAACCAGTAGAATCTAAGATTGCATTGAGGCAGAGGGACTTTAAATTCCACTTTCTTTTATATACCACAATCTCTCAGTGCAAGTATTTTTATCTCTTTCACTGTTGCAGAAATCTTTATCTTGGATGCCACTAAAAGTCTTAGAGAAATCTCTTGATTAATCTCTTTCAATACAATTGTCTGGCTAACCTCACTTGCTCATATTTTATAAGCTACATTGTCTTTTGAAACAATCTTCTCAACTCTGAAATCTGACAGTGCAGTTGTTTGGACATTAATGATAATCTCTTTGAGAAATGCCTTTAATGATAACATAACATCTCAGTTATGGCCCATTGCTCCTTGATATTTATATCTCAAGTGAAATCTTTTGGAAATGTCTCCTTTACTGTCTTTTCTGTCTGAGCTAATTGCTCACTGTATAGAATTTCTTTAGAGTTAAAATGTTTTTTCCCCAGTTTCTAAGACTTACTAAATTTTCAAGAGAAACATTCTTTCTGCATAATATAATGAACAGGAAAGATACAAGCAAAGTAGCAATTTGTCTTCTAATTAGGAATGAGCTGAAAATCTTTTACTGCCCACTTCACAAGAGACAATTCTGTTCCAGTAAATTTATGTCCAGATTTTTAATAAAATGCCTAGATAAAAGCAGATTTGTAAGAACAGAGGGGATTGTACTTATTTTTGAAAATATATATCAGGTGACCAGAAGTTTTGACTTTGTCTTTCTTTTCACAGGAAGAAAAGAAAATCTTTCTCATGGCTTTTGCAGAAGCTTTTTTGCAGCACTTTCTGGAATCACCACAGAATGTGACCATACAATGTTAATCTGCATTCCCATGTATGCATTTTTTTTTTCAAATTTTCAAAATGTGTATGCCACCATTTAAAATCAGGGAGTTTTGTTATGGAGATTTTATTTTTCTTTCTTTTAATTTGTTCTATTTATGCCAGCACCTTATGCTAATGTAGCTTTAAGAAGAAAAACCCTCTTTCCTTTGCTTTAGTCGTGACCACTCTGGGTTTTAGAAAAGGACAGCCCTACCTCCTGCTTTTCCATTGCTTTTCCAATGCACACTTAACTTTACTGGATGTTTCCCTCACCACTTAAGCGCTAGTGATTAAGACTGACCTTTACTTGAACACATACATACAGTGCTTGAATTTCTTCCTAGTTACACTATTTAAGGTTTGTTAAGTCTCTATGATTCATTGAGTCCTATGGATCATTGTGACTAGCACTGTCTTCAAGACTGTTGGTGATTCAGTCTCCTGACCGATGAAGCCCATCCGGACATTCTCTTTGCCATTGTTTCTACTATTGATCTTAAGCTTATTTGTGTACAAGAAATGTATCAAAGCTTATATCAAAATGGAGAAGGGGTATAATGAGGCAAGAGATCCATTTTATTATTCAGCTTCTCCCAATTGTGGAATATAAAATAAAAGTGTCATTGCCTTTTGCCCTGCCTGCATGTGCTGCTAATAATCATAACACATCATAACAGATTATAACCACACAATAGCATTTTAAAACAATTACAACTTACAATAAAACAGGGTACTTAAAATACATGATAACAAAACCATAAAACAATAGATGCAGCATCCAAATATTGTTTTAAAACCAATACATTAAAAATTTTATTGGGACAATAAAAATGTCACTACCTGTTTCCCCCATCCCCAAAATTTACATTTGCCAGATGTAAGGCATGCGAAGGTATTGCAGAGATGGAAGGCTGCTAATACCAAGGCCCGCTGATTGGGTCACCTCAGCATGAAAGGGCATTTGGAGCATGGCTATTCCAAAAATGCTGCAAAGGAGGAGCAGTTTTTGCTGTGAATGCCCAAGGCATTTTTCCATGGAAAAAATAAAAAGGTATAGAGCTTCAGCCACCACATAATTTCACAAGTGAATCTTTTTTTTTTTTTATTCCATGCTTTGTGAACTCTTATATTGATATAAAATAATGCAGAGGGTAGAAATAGTTCAGTAATAAAAATACACACTCTCAAATGGCACAGTCACTAATTTCTATGGATGGAGTTGGTCTGCATGTATTTTCACCTACATATACTGTATGTATAAGTATATCACTAAGGTATATCAGTGCATTTAAAGCAGTTGAATAGGACTTCAAATTGCCTTTTTTAAGTGTTTTGCCTTGATGATGATGATGATGATTTAATTTGGGGTATGTCCTTTATTCTATTAGGCCTGCAGTTACTTATATGATCATGTTTCAGAGACAAAAATACATCTCAGAAAGAATTGCTGAAGCCACCTGGTGCCCAAAGTTTATGGTGTCAATGCATCTTACTAATATTAATTATACACATGACTCAGTCAAGATGCAGTATCAGGAGTGAATCCATTGCTCACTTCAGAAAAGATGTTCCATCCTAGAGCAGGTCTGCTCTAGCTTGAATGTATGTCAGATCAGGGACTGTGCATAAAAGTTAGCCAAAATTATCCTGTCTGCCCTGCATAATGTTAACCAGAATATGCAAAAAAAAAAAGAAAAAAAAGTGTACACTACTTTTTACAGAGTCTTAAAGGATCCATCCTTTCGGCTTGAGCTGATTCGTTTCTCTTCCCTAACATGTTTTGCTTCTTGTCAGTAGGATAAATCTTCTCACTATCCTTCTCCCCTTTTGTTGTCAAAGCACTACACCATCCCAGGAAGCAGATTGCAAAGGAAAGAGGAGTGAGGTCATAGTAATGGTATGTGCAGGAAAGGAAGTTGATGAATGACAGACTACATGATAGATTGGGTAGAATAAACCCTGTGTAGTTCAGATGAAAATCCAATAATTTGAAGTTTATATTTGAGATGAAAATTATGACTTCTCCCCCTCCCATTTCATGGTATCAGTAACATGCTTGGATGCACATGTGTTCTATATAGCCTATATGGCTCAGGCCTTGGGTTACTTCTAGACCAGCCTTTCTCAACTTTTTTACCCTGAAAGATCCCTTAAAATACTTTTCAGGCCTCAGGGAACCCCTACATATTCAGGCTCAAATATAGGCCAGAAGTTACAAAATTATTATGTTTGTTTCATGTGTAGGCCTGTATATATGAATTAACAGTGTTCTTAAACCAAAAGTAAATAATTAAACTTACCTCTTTAATGTGAAGTTGCCCAAATTTGAAATAATTTTTGAAATACACTGTGATCTCTCAGGGATCCCCTAGTGACCTCTCACGGAACCCTAGGGTTTCATGGAATCCTGGTTGAGAAACCCTGTTCTAGACTATCTATCACACTGAGATTTTGCCCACCAAATATGAGGACAAGGAGAAGTCCTGAGGAAGGCCCCTACATATTAAGAGATGTGATGGGAGATGGGGTCCAGCAGCAGGCATTCTCTGTGGGAGCTCCTTCTACTTTAGGCAAGGAAGCGCTCAGTCCCATAGCCTCCTGAAAACTTGTGAAAAACTTGACTATTTGGGATTTGTGTGTTGGAAATCTCCTGTGTTATCAGGAGTGCTAAAGTTCTTATGTAATTGTTAACTGTAATTATATTACTATATTTGTTATATATACCATATTATTGTATGCAATTGTTGTTACTGTTGCACTGGCCAATATGCTTGTTGCTTTTATACACAGCTTAGAGTTGGTTGATTGCAGTGGTTTATTAACTAATAAGCACACAGACACACACACACACAGAGACAGAGGACAAACATACAAATGCCCACATGCAGTGTCAGTATAGTTTTATTGACATATTAGTATAAATTTGAGACATATAAAAAAAAAAAAAAGAGAGAGAAAGTGCTCTGCTGTATTTCATGAGACACCCTTGCACAGAGATTTATAAACTTCATCAAAAGGAAAAAATTAAATAGTCCATCATGCTAGGCACTTAGCCATTATACTGACATTTTAATTCCACTGCAAAACAGGCAAAAGAAAAAAAAATCTGACTCTGACAGTCTCGTACACATTGCCCTTTTAGAATTATTTTTAAATGCATTCTATTCACTATTTTGCAAAGCTGGTATCTTTTTTTCTGCTTTAGTAAAATAAGCATGTTGTTTTTTTTTCATTTTTGTCTAATTTAACAGCCAAAGACATGTTCCAGATTTGTCATATATAATATAATAACTACCTTTTTTCAAGTAAATAATGAAGGCATTATGACAAATATCACCTATAGGGAAGGCAAATCCATCCTTTCATTTGCCTATCAATGCCGTATCTCCATAAAACACTTCTGGGGGAAAAAAAGTGAATTCATTAGCTTTAGAGACATCCTCATGTTGCTTGCTTTTCAGAGATAGTTAAGCAGTTGTCATCACCTCTTTGACTGGATTTAATTTAGCAGTGAGGTAATTTTGGATACTGAGCTCAATTTTTTAGTATCTAAAATGGAAGGGAGATTATGATATTTGCATTATACATGATCTTGTGGGGGGAGTGGAAAAGTTAACCCTTTATTTCTGAAAATAGAACCAACATCCTACTAATATTCACAGATTTATGGAGCTGAAAGAGCCCATTGATACCACTGAGTCCTACCACTTGTTCACTACAGGAATCTAAACTGAAGCATCCTAGATAATTGTCTATCCAGCTCTTGTTTAAACACATTCATGACCAAGCAATCTACCAACTCCCAAATTAACTGATTATACTGTTAAACTAAAGTTATCATTAAGATGTTTTTCCTAAAACAGGGACACTCTATTTTGGGGGTGCGGGGAGTGTTTTCAAGTCAATGTTGACTCCTGGTGACTGCCTGGACTCCTGGTTTTATTGGCAAGGTTTTTTTGGAAGTGGTTTGCCTAGGACTGAGAGAGAGTGACTGGCTAGAGTTCACCCAGCTGACTTTGTGCCTAAGACAAGACTAGAACTCATGGTCTCCTGGTTTCTAGCCTGGTGCCTTAACCACTACACCACTAAGTCTATCAAATTACTCTCACCCAAGATTTTTTTATTTATTTATCAAATTTATGACTGCCCATCTCCCCTTGAGGATAATGGATTATATTACAAATGCAATCTAGCAGCCTAACAAACGAGGAATAGAGTGAGGCAGCATGTTTCACCAATATTGAAGGCCTTCTTTGAGAGACACGAGTTCTTGAATCTCTTGGAAACTAATCTCTTGGATATGCAAATTCTACCACACATATTCAAAAGCATTCTATGTAATGTGTCACAGCCTTTTTTTTTTCCTTATCTGATACAATGTGGCTATGATTCTGATTACGAGATATTATTCTGCAATTAAAGTCAGGTTTGAATGCATGAGTTTTGACTCAAATTAAGTCTTAAAGCTGGCTCTAATTTAGTCAACTAAGATGCAAAGAAAGCCTTGGAGAGCTGTGCTAAATTTGTGTGGAACACCAAGAAAAAGGTGTCCCATCTCCCAGAGATGGCTTTGACTGAACCCCTAAGGACGCATGCGATGAGAATGTTACTGTCCATTAATCTGGAGGCAGCTTAGAGGTATTTAAGTGGCAAATTGGAAATTATTACCTAAGGGACTCCCAGACATCTCTGGAGTCAGTCCCTTCAGTGGCTATCACCATAGGGTTCTTTTGAAGCCTCACACCAAAAAAACTGTTTCAATCTTGGTTTTAGATGGTCCCACCCAATTCAAGGCCAAGTCCTGTGGAAAAGCTGTTTCCCCAGGTAGCAAGCAGGCAAGTAGACAGGCATCAGGTAGTTAAATGGAAAAGCCCCTTTCTCTCACACACAAAGTTGACCAGAACACTTCTTAAAAAAAAAAAAAATAGTGAAGAGTTTAACACTACAGACAAAGGAAGACAAAGGAAAATCAATAGAAACAAGACTATTTAAAGAAGTGACTCTGAATCTTCCTTGCAACAAATACAGGCAAATGTAATATTTTCCCACCCCCTATAAGGTTACATAGTGTACATACTTCACTTCTTCCCATACCCCCCTCCCCCAATTATCCATGCCCAAATCCAAAAATTATTGTTTCTGTCCAAGTATCGGCAAAAGGTCCATAAAGGGTTTCCAGAATTTTATAGAAGTATTTCTTGTTTTAACCATATCAAACAAGTCAACTTTAAATACCTTTCTCTTGCTTCTGACAATCTTGATCTTTAATTCATCAAGTTGCTGTCTGTAATGAATGCCTATTCTAAAACACTCTCAGACTCATGAGCAGGAATTCAAAGATATCTGATTTATTAAAGAATAGTATGCAGGATCACAAAGAAAGCTGAGAATGATAAAAGTGCACTAAATGCAAACTAAAAACCCTCGGTGCAAATGAGATCCCTCCCCCTGTCCCAGGTGCTCCTAATGGCTTCTGATGGTCCGCGGGAAAAGTCCTTGAGCAGAGCACATAACCCAAACACATTCCATTGTAATGAACACAGATACAGAGCTTGGTACAAGGTTTCACGGCAGCTCCCTCCCAAACAGAAACCCGCGTCAGTGCCATGGCATGTGAAACGTTATGATGTACAGTGCACATTGAAACAGTGAACATGACACTGTCACATATTGAATTTCTATTCAAACTTACTTTCTTCCATTTCAGAGATTTTTTTCAAGGCTTTAGAAACCTTTTTTTGTAAATCCAGTGATAAATCAATGCCCAGGTCATTTGTCATCTGTTGGCTTATCATTTGTATTTCCATTCTGACTGTCATCTCTGATTTATAACCCACAATTTATTTATTTTCCAATATTTCTACATCAGCTGGAATTTATTTCACCTCTTTGTCATGTCAGTCTATAACTTCTTCCACATTTTTCTCTTGCCCGTCTTCCATTTCTTCCTTAGTCTTCTTCAAAATATGCATTAGCAGATACAGGAATTATTGTTGTCAATTTAGCTATAAGTTTCTCTCCCAATTCTTCAAAAATCCTTTGAAACATCTCAACGTTATACCTTTATCTGTCATTTTATAAATTTCACTGCTTCTCTTTTGGTTCAAGAATAAAAGACAGTTCCCCCCACTCTCTCCCTCCCTCCCTCCCTCCCTCCCTCTCTTTCCCCCCTTTTCCTGCCTGGAACTTTAGTCCCCTCTAGTGTCCCATTTCTATAATCACAAAGTCTTAAATTTCTTTGTTTCTTTATTTTAAAATTTCAAATTATCATCTCTTTCCTAATAGACTAAACAATTTATGTCCCCGCAAGGATATTATCTTGTTTATTTAGTTATTTCAAAGTCTTAGCAAAAGCCCTAATATTCCAGATTTGTCTGGTCCCTTAATTTGTTTAAAACTTTATTGAATTAAATTCTTATTTAGCTTTTTGCCATCTATTTTATATTCTTTAAATTCTTTAAGCTGTTTGTTAGTTTTAACTCTATTTTGGGATAAAGTTTGGGACTCCGTCATGGTTAAGAGCTTGATGGCTTCCCTCATCATGAGGAGAAGCCATCTGAAGCACAAGTGGGTGATCTCTCATCCTGTTCTTGTCCAGAGAGTTTCCTTTGGACCAGATTTGTCACTGGTCCATCAGTCTTGGTCACATCATTCTCTCTACTCCTCTAGACATGTCTTAGCTCACCATTGCCTCACCTGGAAGTTGACCAGGACTCTTCTTCAAGGCCTCCACTCACTGGGGTAAGGGTATTTATGCACAATCATATCAGGTCAAGTCTATTTACAATGGTCATTGACCAGCAAAATATGTAAATCAGATATCTATAAATCCCAGCATCTTTTATCAGTAGTCATGTCCACTGGGGCTGCTGAGAGATGTGTTTCAACAACACATTTAAGGAAAGTTCCCTCCACCACCACTCTTACTATGCACTCTGTAGGAGAGGATATACATCTAAATAAAACATTTATTTGCATATGTATTACAGATAAACCAGAATATTTAGTAACAGATTCTACTTCCATTTTTGGTTAAGAGAGAGAGTCCAACAAGTAAGGTATGATATGAGATCTTAGCCAGAACATGTACTTTTCCATTACATTGAGTAAGTTCATAAATCTTAATATTCTCCCCTCCCCTGCCCTCGAATTTGGCATCAACTTTCCTAGGCCTTGAGTAAGTTTATTAGGTTTATTATTTTTAACAAGATTATCCGGGATTTAAGTTAAAAAATTCTGCATGGAAGAATTCTGTTCGGCCAAATAAAAAAACACAAGGTTTTGTCTGTTAAGTATTATATTAAACTTTCTGAAAAACTTCACTAGTTTTGTCAACATTATTTAAGGTTACTTTGTATTTGTTTTTTTGAACAAAAGACCCCAGCATGACTCCTACAAGAAGGAAGTGTTATACATATTGATTATGTGCTATCAAGTTGGTATCAATTCTTTGCAATCACATAGATTTTCTCCATGACAATCTGTCCCTAACTTGGTCTTTCAGGTCTTTCAACAGTGCATCCATTGCCACTGTAACTGAATCAATCCACTTTGCTGCTGGTTGTCCTCTTCTCTTTCCTTCTAACTTTCCTGCCATTAGAGACTTATCTTAAAGATCTAGGTTTTTGCATAATGTTTCCAAAGTAGGATAATTTGAGCCTGGTCACTTGTTTCTCTACTGAGAACTCTGGATTGATTAGTTCAATGAGCCATTTGTTTGTTTTCTTGGCTCTCCATTGCATTCTCAGGAGTCTTCTCCAAGAGCAGAGTTCAAAAGCATCAATATTTTGTTATCTTACTTCCTTACAGTCCAACTTTCACTTCCATGAAATGTGGAATGCCTTTGCTTGCACTATTCTGAACTTTGTATGTATAGGCACAACATGATATCTGAGTATCTAAAAAATCAGGTATGTTGTTCTGTATTAAAAGTGTTCCAATTTTCCCTAAAACTAACAAAAAAAGTTTCTGCAAAAGTCAGACAGAAAAAAAGAATGGTGTTGGGTGTTAGAGCATCTAGGCAAAAATATTTATTGTCTTAACAACCAACACTCATCTAGCTCCAAGACTGAAAAGCACAAGATAGCAAAGGTGGAAAAAAGAAATGCCATAATTAAATGCCAGAGGTATAAGAAAGGTCTCCACTTCATGTTGACAGAGGCAATCAACTGTTTAAAGTGTCCTCATACTAGTATGCAGTAAAGATTCTTATCTTTATTCTTAGATTTTATTCTGAGAGTCTTCAGTTAAGATTGAGCCTAAGAGCCTCATCAAACTATACTCAGCTTTGTATCTGGGAAGCTTCTTATCACTTTGAGCCAGGGAGGCTAATAAATTGTGGCACTTAGTCAAAAAATGTTGCCTGTTCATCCTACAACACTTCTGGCTTCTGGCTTTGCTAACAGATAAAGAAGGCTCCCCCTACTTTGCACCATCTAATTGTGTTGGCACTATAGTCTCCAGATAACTCCTTAGAAAGAGGGTTCCAGAGTCTGAAAGTCTTTTTTTTTTCCTCACATGCCCACTAAATAGGCCTCAGTCAGAAGGAGTACCGGAAGAAGGGCCTCCCCAGAAGATTATAAGATCATGGCAAACTTATATGAGAAAGCAGTCATTCAAATCATCTGGTTCCAGGTTGCACAGAACTTGATAGGTCATAAAAATACTATGAATAATGTCTGTAAAAGGTCAGTAGCCCATGAAGCAACCTAGAACACATTCTGCATAAACTTGCTGTAATCAATAATCTGGATGCTCTATTGTGAACCAGTTGGATTTTGCAAACCCTCTCAAGGCATATCTATCAATTTCAATTTATTTTTCCTTCTCCAAAACAAAAAATGCCAATGTCATAAAGCTTTGCTTTCCAAATAGCTTATAATATGTTCTTTAGATCTGGCCAAATTCTACAGGCATAAATAATTGTTCAACACAGATATAATGTCAGTGAGCATAATGGTATTTCAGACATGGAGTTCAAGGATTATGAAATAGCACATCTTTAATAGCTGAAGTAAACCTACTATCCAAGTATAGTTTAAAATCTTTCAAACATACTGGATATAAAGCTGAATGCTTGACTCTATGTATAAGGATGGATGCACAACAGCTTTCCTTCCATATATTTCCCATTCTCCCCACAGATGTACTGACATCATATTTCCCAGGATCATCCATTCTAGCTGAGAATTCTAGAAGTGGATATAGAAATGCATCTAATTTGCTGGGCTGATGTAGAACTAGTTGCTCCTTCAAATACCCATTTATTTTTATTTTAAGCCACAGTTCCTGGTCCAGTGAAATGAAAAGCATGTGAAATATTTTTTCCCATCACCTTTTTATGAGAAATGATAAAGCAAACTAAGAGAAGCAGTGAACAGAGGCAAGTTGCCAGAACTGAAATGTAAACATTTGAAGGGAGGCATAGTTAAGTGTTTCAAACACTCTAAATTTGTTTTATATTCACACTATTACTACTTATTCACCTTGGAATTAGCCCCAGATCCAAGATTCCAGCAGATGGACTTCAGAGGCAGTCACACTGACATTAAGGCTAATAGCTATTGATTCCCATCACTTCCATCAACTGATCCAACCCCTTTTTGAAGCCAACCAGTGGTCTTCTGGATTTTTGCAGTCCAGATCTGGTGGCCATGTTCCTCCTCCTCCTAGAACTGCTAGAGTTTGGAGTAAGGTGAGGCAAAGTAAGACGGTTGATTACTTTTGCTTTTAGGAAAGGGGATGCATTGCTTCATGAAGCAAATTCAGAAGGATGCTCCACATGATCTTTCATCAAAACAAAGAACCCCTTTGAAGTAGGGGTTGGCTTTCACATGTAGGCTTTCGTGGCTGATGTCAATTAAATGGTGATGAGGTTTTGAGCTAAATGGCTATTAACTAATTTTATGGTGTCCTGACTTTTCACCAGCAGCAATGGCCAGCATTTTCAGAGGCAAAGTGAATCATTCCATAGAATAATTCTTGGCATTTCTGGCTGCTGTTTGATCTTTCATCCAAACTACTCTCTAGCTGGATCATTTCATGGGAACCTGAGCAAGTTGGTTCCTGTTCTAGTCAGCAATGCCTTTCATGCTCTTTTAATTGGGTATTAATATTATGCTTCATGGATCCACAACTTCAGAGTATATATCAGTAATTTTAGAGTAAGTTGAGAATCAAAACAGTACCAATATATTGGCCATGAGTGCCACATGGTACACCAAATGTTAGCTTGGGAAGTTTGCAAATACAGCACAACAAATATAGTATTATGCACAGACTCTTCCCACTAGGGAGGTAAAGGGTAGATGCCTCCATCTTAACCAGGATGGATTGTCCTTCTTCTACCCCATGAACAACTATTCAGTAGGCTGGGAATTAACTGGGAAGGAGAGATTAAACCCTCCACTGATGCAATTCAGTCCATACTATAACTCATGACCAACAGATTATTTTGCTTTGCTGCTCAAAAAGGAACACTTTAACATTTGAGAGAAAGATTTAAGGTTTTTGTGAGCTTCACCAAACTGAAAAAAAGCCACAATGTAAGCCAGAGAGAAACTGGCATAGTTCTTCCTGCTGCACCCCACTGTTATTGCCACTTACTAACGCATCATTGGTTTTCTCCCAAAGGCTATTACCATGATGCTAGCATGTGTGCAGGCAGTTGAAAAGGGTGGAATGAAACATCTCCTCCCATTTTTCACAATTGTGCCAACTTGTGGATCAAGAAAGTAGTCTGATGCAGTAAAATGTGGTAGGAGCAAGAGATACATCTGATATATAGAAAAAGATCATTCACTGAATCTTGCATTGGCTGAAAGAAATTGTTTCCAGTATGTTTTGATTATTTCTGAGAATCTTACATGAGCAGCAGAGACCTTATGTCAGCACTAGATTACTCGAGCATTCACACAATGACAGTCAAGAGGCCAGGATCCTTTAACTGTTTAATGAAGTGAAATGACTAGGACAGAGGTAAAGCTGTGAATGGAGAATTCCTGCTAAAACATATGTTTAAAACTACATTCCCTTGATTGCCTTCCTTTCCCATGAAAGTATGTCACCCACCTTTTCCATCCAGGTGGTGTTGCTGGTGTATCTCTACTGACTGGCCTTGATGTGAACCATCATAAAACTGTAGCCATAATAATGCAAGTTGCACTCCAACTCAACACCCCCTCCCATCCGGCGACAGAGAGTCTACACCCATTGATGAGGAAGAGATGGAAGATGCTCCGATAAGGGGTTCTGTGAACCTTTTGATTGGAGGAGTCTGACACCTTATTTCTTTCTAAGTACTTTGATTCCTCTTGATGCTTTATTTATTTATATTTATGCAAACAAGGTATCTTAATTTAGAATACTAATTGAATAACATTAAGATTTAACAGGAACTAAACAAACCAAATTAATCAGGGCCTCAAAATATTTAATTTATCCAAAGACCTAGAACATTCAATCATTCTTGGTGGATCTCCTTTGGAAGGTTTCTCACAGTTAGATGACAAAATAGCTCTTTTCTTGGAAGAAGAGAGTTTAATCTGAGAGAGGGACTTAATCTGTGATATTATAAACTGGAGAAGTGTGGGAGGGAGGGAGGAGAGCTTGGTATTGAACAGACCTAAAACAAATCAAGTTGAAAAGAGAAACACTCTCTATGTAAGGAACAAAAGCATAATTCATGAAACTTGTAGGCCAAATTTCAAAATTTGGAATGATGGCCTTCCATTTGCCTTTACCACCATTTTGAGGTATTACTTCTACAGAAAAAAAAAATGTGGTAGCCTTGATGGAATCTTCTAATTTCTGAATTGACTTGATTTGTTTCTCACTAGTGGTTCCTTTTCTTTCAGGTACTTAATTTGCATTCCTTAGGGCTGCTGAACAGGTATAATCTTTCTTTCTGCTTGGTTTTAAATACAACTCCTTAGTTCCCTGCAGCATCTCTGTATATATTAAAATCTTTTAAATGGTTTAACACAAATTGCAAGTTTGCATCTTCCCTCATTTCTAGAATATTCACAACATTTTCAAACAGTCTGGGAGACTATTTAATATTAATTGAATTTAAATTAATATTGGTTAATAACTACATAAAAAAAGCTTGTTATCTTGGCCTGTCCCATTCCCTAAATCAGTGTTTTTCAACCTTAGCAAGATGTGTGGACTTCAACTCCCAGAATTCTGTACACGTGTGAACCTCATGTGTACATATGTGGACTTCAACTCCCAGAATTCATGCTGCCTGGGGAAGTTCATACATCTTAAAAGTTGCCAAGGTTGAGAAACACTGCTCTAAATCAATACTTTTCCAAGGATATTAAAGACATTTTCCAATCATTTTGATCCCTTCCATCCACCTTCTCTATCACCTTCCCCTTCTTCTATTTTCCTCAATCTTGTTAAGAATAAGCTTTTTTCCTCCTAGCTCCCCCTAGACCTGCTCTCATTACCTGCTCAATGTATATGCATTTTCCCTTCTTGAACAAGTGAATAGCCTTTATTTGGTCCAGGTTACCCTAACTGTTCTTTCTTTAATCCATGATACTTTAAACATCCATCTTCAAATCCATAATTTGAAAATGTATATCTTTGTTCTCTTCCACATTCTTAGTAACCAGCTATTACATAGATTACTACTGGGGGAAAAATGTTTTAACTATTTTTATCTTTGTTGTTGATAAAATGTTCTTATCCTTCATTATCTTGTCTGAGTTTATCGTTGCCTTTTTCCCTAGATCTCCTCTTTACTTCTCTAGTACCTTATCAATGTTTATCTATTCAGGAGTGCAATAAAACAAAATTACCTGTCTCTTTCACCTTTTTGCTGTCAGTTATGGGTTGACTAAGCAAGCAAGATGACATTAACCCTAATTTTTCATTTCCTATTTTTAATTTCATAATGAATTCCAAATCTTTTTTACTTTCAGCTATTAAAGTAGTGTCATTTACATATTTCAGATTATTAGAATTTCAACTACCAGTTTTGATTCCAGCTCTCAACCGTTCTAATCCTGCCATTACATTCACTGAACAAGTTGAGCAAATATAAGCAAGTATACTTCTCACTCCCCTCCTTGATCTTGTTGGAGATGTTAACAAATCAGCATGCTCATTTAGCATATGTATGTGTGAGGAAGCTCTTTGTTGCCACTCCCACTTCCTCTCTCTCATCTTCCTCCTTCTTCCATCGACTGAGGAGGCAGGATTCATGCTGCTGTCTCTCCCTCAATTATGGCCACATGCTTGGGCCTTGAAGAGGGATTTTTCCCAGTTTCTCCATGCAGCTCTTAGCAGCTATGAGGGATAAGAGTTCATTAAGTTTACAGAATAGAAGAAACAAAGAAACTTCATTTTTCCACCGAAGATGGATATAACTGAACCAACAATCAAGTCAGTAAGAATCTTTTTACTTATCTTAAACCTACTTTGTCTGAGTGTGTGATTCTTTGTGCTTGGGAGGGGTGAGTGTGTAAGATTAATAACCTGTATTCCTCTAACGTGCTCATTTAAGCTGTTTAAGATAATATTGTTTTTCTGTGCACAGCTTCTCTGCTGTGTTAAGCTCTGCCCCATTCAGTGGCCCTAGCTGTCCACTAATGGCTTCAGATCTAAACCAAAGGCAACTGCTGCAGGGGGCAGTGCAGGTCAGACTAAAGTCAGCAGTGTGTTATGGTGTTGCACTGCAAGTCCCACTCCATTTCTATGTGTGCTATGACATTATCTGCACACCCCGAAACAGTGAGTTGTTTTTGGTACTGCTGTTGTGAACAACTCTGTTTCTCCAAATTCAGTTCTTTCAGTAGCTTCTTGTTCATTCATGGTAAGAAATCCTCAGGTTTTCAGGCATACACATAAGCCTTAACATGTTTCACATTCTGGCATAATCTATGCAGTCAAAGGCCTTTGTGGCTCAAGTAAAAGAAATTATTTCTCATATTCTCTCTCTTTCTCTAGTATTCATCTTATACTAGCTCACCAATCTTGTGCCCCTCTGTCTATTCTGAATCTTGGCTGTCAGTCTGGTGTTTGTCTTTCCATATATGAATTAATGTAATGGTTTGGTAATCTGAACTTTCTCCTACATCTCAGTGTAGATAAACACTGTGATTTTTTTTTAATGAAGTCTAAGCCACACAATCTTCTTTCCTATTTGTTGACATAGAGCTATTAGCACTTTAACTGCTTCTTGTCCATGAGCTTTAAACAATTCTGTAAGTATTTCATCTGCCTCTGATGCTTTTCTATTTTACAGCCGGGGTATTGATTGTTGTCACACATTTTAGCTGAGCCTGTTCCTGAATAAATCATTTTTCTATAATTGTTGTCATTCTATAACCCCTCTTCTAAATGGTGTGTGTGTGTGTGTACGCACGCATGCACACACACACACACACACACACACACATTCTATCCTCCTGTAGCCTCAGACTATCCCAGACAGTATCTTACTATATTCCTCTATTTGTAGATATTCTTGGAAGAGGCTGATTTTCTTCTCCTTTCTTACTTAATATTGATCATTATACAACTTTTCTTGATACATACATGATACATGATTGTTCAGAAAGCCACTTGGATCATTTCCTTTTTGATTTTTTTTCCCAGGACAGTAAGTCTGTTTCATGATGTCTCTTATCTCTTCCCTAGCTCCTCAGATTCTTTTCTGCATAAGCTAAGCATTCTAAATCTGTTTCTTATATAACTAGAAAAGGTCTTTCTTTTCAGACTCCCAAATAAGATACTCTTTAGGAAGGAGAACATTTTCACATTCAGCTCCTTCAGCATTTCCCACAGCTGCACTGCTTTTCTCTTATTCCCTAAGTGAACCCAAGTTGAATTGCTCACTGCCAGGCAAAGAATTCCAGTTGCTTTTTCATTAGCTCTATCCTAAATTCTTTACTTCTCTGCTAGTTCTCCTGGTCCACAGAGTTTGTAAGATGGTGTTGTTTGCCTTTCAAAAGTATTTTTATTTAAAACACCATTGTTCAAATTCAAGACTTTCTCAACTGCCTGAGATTACTGTCCCATCTCTACAATGAAGACTCATTGCTTTCTCACACAACTTTTAAATTTATGTGGGCAGTTTTCTCATTTTCTAGGCCCATAACCCTTTTGTAGAAAAGAAGTTGATGTAACTCTGATTGGATATCACAGATATAAATATTAATCAGAGCATCTCTGTGTGTGTAATAAAACCAAGCCTCCTAAGAGTATGAAATAGATTTGTAAGGTCTAAAGAAACAGATAAAGTTTATTAAGGAAATTATATGTGCAAACAGAAGGCCTATAAGAGGTTTATTTTGATTTTGGGACAATCTGCTCACACTTAATTTGAAGGGCAAAAAAGAAGCATTGCAACTGTATGATTCTGGAAATGTTCTCCTCTGAAGAGTTAATCCCTTTTATTATTTGTTAGCAGTCTGCAATGCTGAATTCATGCCCTCAACAATAATAATATACCATAAATACAATTTCTGAAGATAATGTCTTTCCCAGTTCAGAGAGCTGTAAATTCACATAGATATATTAAGTATGTTCTGCATTCAGGAAAGCCCAAATGAGATTAACCTTTGGATCAAAATAACTGAAATAGGTTTCAGGATTTAAGATTCATGAAATTAAGCACCAAAACACTCATACATACAAATAATTGTTTTGCAAACATAACATGTATGGGTATTTGCATGATTCTCTCATTTTTTTTTAGTAAGAATAATCTGTTTTGCTTAGTATTTTACTGGTAAATTAACTATGCAGTTTTATAATTTATTGTACACTTGTCCTCTTTTCTATCTTCTCCCCTGATCTATCTATAACAGTTCTGTGAAAATGCATTCTCCGCATTTGTTTTTTCTGAAGTTTTGCATATCTTTGCTATTGAATGTTCAATCAATCAATTTTATTTCTGTCTTTCACCAGCATGAAGGATAGGATAAACAATAAAAAATGAATCACAAAAGCATGAAATGATTCTATCACATAAAAGCACCATCATATTAGATATTAACAGTACAAGGTGTAGAAAATAGAAGTACTAGAAAGTACCTGTGAAAGTTAGATCTATAAACTGAACGTGTGGGTCATACTGAGATAAAGGACATTTGAATAAACAATACCCAAATTTGGTGCTTGTTTCATTTATTTCATATTCAAAACATCCAACACGTGAAGTGCCAGCGTGAACGTCCTTGTAATTCAGTCATTTCTATTAAATGGATAGTTAGGGGAAGTTATGTGAGAACCTTTGTAAAGAATTTTAGGTGATGTAGGCCAGTCCTGCCCTACATAATTCTCAGACTTTAGCTCCCATCATCACAATGAAGTTCTCACCACACAGATTCCAAAGATACCTCATATACCACTAAAAAAAAAAATTCTGAAGGTCACATTAAAAAAAAAAAGTTCTCGATGCTTATCAGTATGAAAATGCTCCCCAAACCACTTCTAAAACTCTGGGTTTCACTGATCCATCACCAGAAATATGAAATACAGAGGATGTGGGGTATTAACAATTCTGACCAAGAATGGCTGCCCTGTCAAAATCACTCCAAGACTGCAGCGTAACATTGCTCAAGAAGTCACAAAGAACTGCCGAAAAACCTCTTTCATCCTGACTAAAGTTAATGTTCATGATTGCACAATCAGAACAGCACTGAGTAAAAATGGGATTCTTGAAGCCTTGCTTTTTATCTCTTAACACTTCGGGGGGCAGGGGGGTAAATGGCCCAGTGTTGATATCTTGGGTGGTTGAACTCAGCTTTGCCCACTCTGGAGCCTTGGGGAGGTCCAGAAAGACAGAGCTAATGGCTGCAGTTGTTGTTTCTGTTTGTAGCAGTGAACAATGTAAGATCCTGGAATATGTAAAATATAAAGTGAAAATCCTGGGCCTGGAAACCACTGAAGGACATATCAGATAATACTATTATTAATGTGTCAAATAAGTTTGTCAAAGAAAGGAATCCTCCTTCTCTTTTAGGAAGATGGCTTTAGGCCATATCAAATGCCTACGTAGACATACTGACTGTAACCATACTCTTTTTAATAATAACAATCAATATCCTATGGTTGAATTGTTTACACTGTTCTAAAACTCTGTCTCTGTTTGCTGAGACATTCCTTCTCCTTGTTCCTACATTCCATGTGCCAGCACTGCACTAATACAGTAAGGCTGTACCAATCATTCTTCCAGGGGTCATATTTATAGTCTTCTCATTACAGCTTGGGTACAAAGCATACTCCCTAAATGTGTGTGTGTGTGTGCATAATGCTAATTTGTATTATAGCCTTATTTTTGTTTGCTAATAATTTATGAAGTTTATCTTGATTTATAAACTGCCTGGACTTTTCTTCATGACAATGCAGGCATAATCCCACAAAATCTGTTTTTTTTTTTGTATGTATTTATTCATTTAATAATTCTTAAACATTCTTAGATATTGCTCCACCCAAATCAGTCTATGAATATCTATCTTATAATATGAGAACTTAGTAATATCAGAGTCAACCCACCAGGACAGAGCATTAATAAAAAGTACATAGAAGTAATTTCCAAAAGCAAATGAAATAGCTTTACCTTTAATTGCATCTGGAAAAATACAGACCAATTTGATTTTAATGACATAATTTAAGGAAATATTCCAACCTCTACCTTCAAAATCAGTTAAAAGATATTTAGCTCTATCACACACAGACAAATAAAATGATAGCAATGATTTTATTGATGAGCCAGGGTAAAATAAATACATGATATAAAACAGTGTCTTATAGACCAGCCCAATGCATTTTTAAAAAGTTAGGTTGTTCTCTGCTTAGCAGGATTTTCTCCCAGATAGGTGTGTGAAGAATTGCATTTTAATTATGTGGAACTAAGTTCCATTGAATTCAAAAATACATGGAGTCATCCTTAACTAACTACTGACAGAACAAACAATTCCTTTAATCCTTTTATCAGTACCCTAATGTTTACCTCCCGTATGCGGCCACAATATTCAAAAGTGGTTTGTGCTGGTCCAGAATGAAATATTTGACCAAAGAATTTAGTTGAGTAGTACTTCTTGGTATCCAGGTATAAGCTGGGCAAATGATGGGGTAAGATATCTCCTTTGGAACAAGCTGTTATGGCTTAACTGAATCTTCAGATCTTGCTCACACAATATATTTAATGTAAAAAAGGAAAAGAAAAGAACTCTGTTTCCAATATTGACTTTTACTCAAATATAAAGGCATTACAATAACAGTCTGATAGCAGTAATTCACAAGGCCTTATGAAGAGCAAAAATACCAAGTTATGCCTGATACAAAGAATGCCAATTCTAATGCAGCATTACAAATTATAGAATATAAATTGGTTTTCCATTCAGAAAACATTTTTTTTTCCCCCCTGAAATAACATGTTGTTGGAGTCTTAAATGGGAAAGCTGTTTACTACTCACAAGGATTTCCATATGTTTTAAAAATGCTGAACTGGAATTGCAATGAACCTTTTACACACATATTAACGTTGGCATTGAGATGAAGTTTATCAAAGATGTTGAGTTAGCACTGAGTTGAACACTTCACACTATTGATGGATTTAGGGTGAAATATGGACTTCTACCCTTTGGTTACTGAAATATGTGAAGTCAGATATTACCTACTCATTAGTTGTAATAGAGTCATACTAGGGTTACTGAAATGGTTGGATTCGGGATGAATCCAAAAATGAACTCTTAATCACGTCTAAGAATGATAAACCTGTGGTAAGTACAGATGACAAAAATATTTCTTTGTATTGTATAAGAGATTCTAGTCCCATCGCAGTGAATATGCTTGTCCCAGGAAAAGGTGAAGATCTGTAATATGCATTGCCTTTGGAAACAAAACAGTTGAGATGATAAACTTAGTTTAATGCCCTTGTGTATAAATAGAAAGTCATTTATATGAAGTACAATTGATTTCTTGCATCATAGATTTACTTATAAGTATATATAATTAAGTAGAAAACAATGAAATTTGGGGGAAGAAGGATATCATCCCCAGTCAGATCTGACCACTTTGTTTTTTACTACGATTAACTGCCCTTTGATTGGCTATGCCACACATCCATCCTGCTCACATGCCATAGTAGGACTGGCATGTCTGTGCCATAATATAAGAAAAAAGGGAGGCCTTAAGGCACAGTAGTCAAGGTGGTTTGGAAAGTCAAATCTGTCAGGCCCAGCCCAAGAATGACGAAGAATCAATCCAGTCAAACTTCAGTTCTTTATTGGCTAGTGCTCTATAGACAGAATCTTGCTAGACTAAAGCTACTCTACCTAACCTAAGGAGAAATAACCTGGGAAAGCTCTAGCGCGGGGCTATTCTGAACCTCATGGTTTTCTCACAATCGCTTCCTGGACTGTGTCTCCTCTTATTTTGTCCTCCTCCTTGGAATGTGCTCCTTCCTTCCTGAGAACCAGCAGCATTACTGAAATCTACCACAAATCTAAGTTAACAAATTGTAACCAGTCCAGGGAAGAAGTAAGACTGAAGTCTGGTGAGGGAGAAAATAAAAAGAAACTAAATTCAAGTGATGAGGATGGATGGATGGATCTCCACAGTTTCACCATCACCTGCTCAGGCCAATACCTGAAGATTCCAGTGCATCATGACACTAATGAATTTGTTTGGCTTTAGAAGTAGCTTAAATAAGCTCATGGAAAATGCATCTATTGATGGCTATTAGTCATCATGTTTTCTTGAGGGTCAGAGATATCAAATTTCCTAATGAAAATAATGGAAAACACAGAACAGAGTAGCCATCAAATATTACTTGCTCATTTTCCACAGACAACCACATAGACACTGTGGGAAACTGGATATTGAATCTCAAAAGTTTTGGTCTAATAGAACAGGAATGTTTCTATATCCTTAATGTTAAGATTATTATTATTTTTCCTTACCTTACTTGAAGAATTATATGTTACTTTGTGAGAAGCTGGAAATATGGCATCATTCTGAAATACAACCACACTTGGAGGGGTTTTGAGCTGTGCTCCTAAGATTTTAACTTCACCAAACTTTAAGTTATTTGGGTCAAAATATCCTTGGTGGCTGATCCTGATATCCAAGACATTCTGAAAGACAGTTCCCCAATATTTTTATTTATGAATTTATTTTATAACTATTTGCCATCATCTGCATTTGGTTCTACCATGTAATCTAGTACTGAGGCAGTAGGATGAGAATGGAAATAACAGTGGGAACATTGGCAAAGAGTTAAGACACTTATGACTTAATGATACTAGCTTCTCAAAATCTGTGTACACACAAAGGCTCAGTGTGTTGGGTTGTTGGCCAGATTTTAGAGATTATTACTGATCATTGTAAGTCAAGTCAAACCTTTATTATGGCCTATGGGCCAGAAAGCACAACAATAAATACCTGTAATTATTAATAAAACTTTTTTAAAAATTGCAATAAAATTACATAAAATACATTGTTACAGTAACTGTAGTACAAACAGCAGTGGCAATCACAAAAATCTGTGCTAAACACTAGTCCAAATGTATCTTTGCCTGTTTATTGTTGTGTTTGGGTTAACATGGCCCACTTTCACTGGGGACTACCATGCTATTCTTCTTGTTTCATATAACTGGAGTGAGCTTGTTAAGTAAAGAAAGTTGCTTCAGAGTAAAAGAGCATTTGGACTAAAACATACAGGTATTATTCAAATTTAGATAAAATAGACTAGAAGCCCTAATTCATACCAAGTGGGTATAGGGGTAGGGCTTTTTTCCTTCTTCTTTAATGGTCTCCATTATTATCAAATAATACTTAAATATTTTATTAATATTTAATATGAAATACTTAATACTAAAAATACTTATCCACAAAGGCACATATATAATTTTCCCTATTATAAATGAAAACTAAGGATACTGATTAGCATTCCAAGGCATTATATTTATGAACAGATAGTTCTGAAATCACACATTATTAAAGCATGAGAAAAAAAAAATCTGAATGACTGAAGTTTTCAGCAAGATAGCTGATAATCAAACTTATAATTAATTAACTTTAGCTATCTTTTTTTATTCCTAGATCATATCTGAAAGCACAATATACATCCCTTGCTCAATTGATCAAATTAATAATTTGAGGACTTAAAGAAAAGGGGAGAGCCAGTTTGGGGCAGTGGTTAAGGCATTAGGCTAGAAACCAGGAGACTGTGAGTTCTAGTCCCACCTTAGGCACAAAGTCAGCTGGGTGACATTGGGCCAGCCAGTCTCTCTCAGCCCTAGGAAGGAGGCAATAGCAAACCACTTCTGAAATCTTGCCAAGAAAACAGCAAGGACTAGTCTAGGCAGTCACCAGGTGTCAAAAACTGACTCAAAGGTAGCAGCAGCAGCAACAACAATAATAATAATATAAAAAGGATCCTTCCAACTGAGTATGTACTGAGCAGAGAAAAAGGGGAAATTACCTTATTCTTGTAATGATAAAAATAATCTTGCCAAATTTGGAATCAATCTCACTCCCACAATTTGGAAATATATTACTATAGTTACTATCAGAACCCACAAGATTCAAGTCTTCGAACCTTGACTGGACCTGTAAATAAGCACAGAACTGTGCCATGAGCCTAAATTTAACTTGAAAGCCTCAAACTAATTTTTCAGTCATTTAATATTGGAAGATCTAAATTTAACCTGAAAGTTCCAGCAAAAAAAATATTTTGGAACTTCTTCAACCGCTTCCTGGAAGGGTAGTTTTGAAAGAAAAGAAGCAACTAGAAACATAGGCATGGAAGCAGGAATGGGAGAAAAGTAGTGATTAGGAAGGTTTTGGACAATGGGAAGTTGATAAGGAAGCATTTAGAATGATTCAAGTCTTTTTGATATTTCAAGACCTCTTAGGAGAACACCAGAGAACAAAGATCTTTCTCCATCACTATTATGAGAAGAACCAGGCATTAACTTATCTTTGAATTGTAACAGCAAATGATTGCAAAATATTTGTGTTTTTAAATTTAATGTTCTGTGACAACAGATGGACTGAATTAAATGAAGAAACATATTCTAGCACTCTCAAAAATATCTTGAAATGACTAATTTCATTATTCTTTCATTTGGGAATTACATGCCTAGAAACTGTACATACCTGACTGACATTAAATTTGTGTAAGAGGTAAAGTCCTTTCTCATATGCATCTGTAATAAAAGAGTAGCAATATCTGATTATTATATTTTCTATGTTTCTGGCAACTGGTTTCCACTATTTGTTTCTTTCATTCTTCCTTTCATTTCATTCATACTCATACTGTGTGGTCATTGCTTCAGAACCCAAAGAACCTGTGACCCAACCCTGCTGTGCTGGGGACAAAGCAGTATACTAGGTAAAGTTGTAGGTGGTAAATCAGCTGAAGCTGATGAAAGGCCCTCTGTCCCACCAAGCCACCTGGTCCTATAGTGACAATGAGGGATTTAGGACCACCCTCAAGCCATGAACTTGCTCCTTTAGGGTGAACACAGATCCCTCCAGGATCAGCAGGACACCATTCAGTCATACAGATGCATGACACACAAACTGCATTCCTGTCTTGTCTCAGCTGATTAGCCCTCATCCAATCTATTACCCTGCCCAAACAGTGGTTCAGAATGCAAACTGCCTCACCTGCATTAGAGAACAAGGAGATGTAAATTTGAGTGTCATCTGCATAATGACAGTACCTGCCAGATGATCTCTCCAAACAATTTCAAGTAGATGTTAAAAGCATGAAGGAAATAAGGAAGGCCTGAGGCACTCCATAACCCAACCACCATGAGGCAGAATTGTAATCTCCTGGGAAGACCTTCTGGAAAAGGCCATCCAAGTAGGAGTAGAATCACTGTAGTACAGTGCTTCCACATTCCAGATCAGCCTGTCCAGGAGGATACCATGGTCAATATCAAATGCTGCTGAAAGGTTCAGGAGGTCTAGCATGGTTGCACTCCCTTGTCTTGTTGCCAGCACAGGTCATCCCATAGGCTGACCAAGGCAGTTTCTGTTCCACAGCCAGGTCTGAAACCATCTTAAAATGGATCTAGAAAATCAATTTCATCCAAGAAAGCCAGGAGCTGGGCAAGAAAATCCATGGGAAATGTGAAGTGCTGTGTCATTCAGTTATAGAAATACCAGTTTAGACTGAACAACTTCTTAACAGCAACAGAGTAGTAACCAAATAAACAGTTGAGCAATACCATGAATTTCTAATGAAGATACTTCTACATGTTTGTTTTAAGTATAGTTGGGCAACAAGCTGCATTACCAGAATTGGAGGCAAAATTAATTTTTGGTAGCACAATTTTCATTCATTTTCCCCTATAAGAAACCTAAAATAGATGAGTAAAGCTTCAACAGATTAAATGCAACTGTTTGTTTGTTTTAAGGGCCAAAAATTTAGGCCTTATCATTCTGGCATTGCCCTCTAGAGTTCTTGGAAGTCACTAAAATGATGCATTTAGCCACAAAATATTTACCTCTCCTTGGGTTAAGGACATATTTATTCATATTATACTAAGGGGCTTTGTACTTTTTTTCAACAATGTGCATTATGCAGTCAAAGATAGGCACCCTAACTGGGTTACAGTTCCATCCATCTTAAAGATGTCTTTGTATTCTATGGGGAGTGGTATATAAAGCAATTGTATCTATCAATAAATCTATCAAGGTTACTCTTACCAATTGTTGTTCCATCATCCCAATAAAGAAATCCTTGAGCAGTCCCATTATCATCCAAAGCAACTGTAAGTCCCATTAAATTTTTTCGACTAAAAAAAAACAACAGTGGGGGGACATTTTAAAAAAGAAATTTTATTTAGTTTTCATCACTGTTCTGAATGGAGCTGGAAAATATTTAGTTCATAATATTCTATCGTCCACCCACACTTAGAGATAGAACATATTTACATTCTATTTTAGCTTCCAGTACTTCTCAATACAAATTTTGCTTTGATCCACCACTATGAAGAAGGTACCAATATTCTGACATGTTGTTCATACCTGGCCTTGGTGTTCAAAGCAGGCAGCTGCCATGGGAAAATATAGCCACCTCTGAGATGAAGGTTGATGTGATCAAGAGGAGCTGGTAACTTTCTGAGCTGTCGCCTTGTGCCAATGTTTTCATCCTATTTGTAAAAAGGACAGTATTTTTCCATGTTGTTATCTCCACCTCCCCCAAAGCCAAGGAATCCTCCACATTTATTTACAAGCATAATTCGGTCCTGAATAATGATTTCAGCAACATTTGATTCAAATTCTCATCAGTTTTTACGTCAGTGCCCCCTCCCTTTTTAACATAGTCTTCTTATTCTTGAACTCAACTGAGTGAAAGTCAGTTGCTTTTAAATTCCATGGAAATGAATGGAACTTGACTTACTTAGAATTATCTTAGAATGATTTCAATAGGACTGAATTTTAAAACGGGGGGGTAACCACTGTTTTCGATAAATACTGATTAGTATTTAAAACCAGGCATGGGACTGCCTCACCCCAGTGACATCTATCCATCCCATCAGGTCCAGCAGAAGATGCTTGTTGCAGGTTCCATACACTAGACAGTGTTATCTGACAAGACACAGGAGGAGGGCCTTTACTGCTGCTGTACCTGCCCTAAGGAGTATCATTCCCCTGTTGGTCAAGCTGGCCCCAACCTTGATGGCCTTCTGGAAGGGCCTGAAGACCTGGCTTTGCCATCTTACCTGAGGATCAGAGAGTGGTGTGGAGCCCATAAAATGTCTGTATAGTTCTTGAATGACAATGCTGTCCCAGTAACAGTACTGTATGATTTTTAATTGTTGTGATTTTTTTTAATGTTTCTATTATTTGTATTGTTGCTTTATTTTGGGGTGGGGGTAGAGGTGGTACTGTTTATGTTTTAATTATAAGCTGCCCAGAGCCACAAATGTGAAATGGGTGGCAATATAAATTGAATGAATGAATGAGTTCAATCCTTTCCAAATCAACTTTCTTAAAGCTATAAGAGTACATAAGAAACATATTGAGTAGGATCCAAAGTCTGAAAATCTCAGACTTTGCACTTTGTATGATTTTAGTTATTCGAGGTTAACTTAAGACTTAGTGATTGCAATGAGTTTCTTCTAAGTATGACTGTGTTTGGGGTTTTCATTATATGACTCTGTAAAGTAGGAAGGCAGTAATCATATTTTGGATCGAAACTTCATTTTATTGTTATAGTCCCATCTTCCCTGACCTATTGCTCCCTGGATATATTGAAATTGGAGCTTTCAGAATTCCCATCTAATGAAAACCGTGTTCTCCTATTTACGTGAAGACAAATATTTTCTTTTAATGCAGCATGGAGGAAACTTTGTTGTCCAAGAGCCACATTCATTCTTGTATAGCATAAGTTTCCAGGATACAGTCAAAAACTGGTATGGCCCGGCCCAAATAGAGGAAAATTAGCAGGACCAGAGGGGTATTAATTACTATTTCTTCAATTAAATACTTGATTAAAAATAACATTCTGCCTCTGCCATTGGCCAATCAGATACTTCCAAGAAGGGTAGAAGAATGCTTGGAAACTTACCACTATTAGACTTTGTCCAACAATTCACAGAAATAAGACTTAGGTAAAAAGAAATAGAGAGAGAGATTTTACTTACTGTGTAATAATCATACCAGCAGGCATCTGGAAAGTAAGCTTCCACTTCTGTAGTGTTCTGAAATTTAAATAGATGTATTAATATTAAAGAAAAGATTGCTTTTTTTGAAGGGAAAAAAAAATGAGCTCACACATATTTACTCCCCCCCCCTTCTCTCAACTTACTTCATATAACGCAGGGCTAATGAGTAATGCAGGACCCCAGAGAAACTGCTCCTGTATACTCCATGTTTCTTTATCATCTGTAAATCTAAAAATAATATAATGAATGATGATGTAAAGCAAGGTTGGGCTGGCTTCCAGTTCGTTGGATCTACTTTGCATTTACAAAACTTTAATATCCACCAAGAAACATATAAAAAATACACACTCAGAATATCACACATTCCTTGCAGAATGTCCAATTCTGCTTACACAAAGTTTTCTTCATTTCTGCAACCTAATTTAGAAGGAAAACTCCTCCTCCTCCTCCTCCTCCTCCTTATTGAAATTAGTCAGAAGCCTTTGCCAATCTATTTCAAGCCATCCAAAAAACTATCAGTACGTTCTGAATAAACTTCTGATTTAGAGCAATAAGAGCATTATGCTTCTTTAAAAATCAAACACAATGAGTGTGTGCCAGAAATGCTTATATATACTTGGTGTGAAAAGACTGTTCTAAATGTTGAAGAATATAGCTATTCTTGAGGTTAAATTCCCAGCCTGTGGAGTTTTGTTTTGTTTTGTTTTTTAATGAGAAGGAAGGGCATATTTCCCTTTTTAAAAAGGACATATACAAATGTGATTTCACTGCAATCAAAAACTAACCTTTGAAAGGTCACTATTAATTAATTAACATCTATTGATGACCCTTCATTTCAGAGAGGCTTACTAAAAGATAGGACAGAAAGCACACATGACTCTGATATTGTTAGGTCAATTATTACTCTTTAGTCAGTTTGAACTAACCATTAAATGGTCAAGTTAAGAAAATTCTGAGAGTGAACAGAATTTTGGATATCATTTTGCAAGAGTTTTCTCACATTTTTTGATCTGGAAGATACGACTTTAAGAAGCAGCATGCTCAAAGCCTAATTCATTGTCACATACTGCATTGTTAATTCTTTCTTACCTCTTAAATTTCCATTTTGAACATCCATTCTCAAAGATCCAGTATGTTTTTGCCAACCATAAAATCACTAATTTCCTTATGAGTGGCATGTAATGATGATGACATGAATGAAAATCATATTCAAATCTTGGTCTTGTTTTTATTTTTAAAAATCGACATCAATTATAGACTTCATCTTCACTGAATGGCATATGTTTAGATATTTAATTGTGTTTAATTCTATCCTGCTCATTTTCCAAGGAGCTGTGGGCAGCTACATTTAAAATGGGGGGGGGGAATGGGCAGGCACATTTTCCTCACTCTGAATGGGCTCCCTTTTATTGTCATGTAAACATATCTTCAGGTTGAAATTATCCTTCTTCAGACATATTATGCAAAGATCTAATTCTGGTAATGGTGGAAGAAAAGAGAAGAAGAGGATGATCAGCTGCAAGATGAATGGACTCAGTTATAATGGTGATAAGTGCATAATTGGAAGACCTGAAAGACCAGGTTAGGGACAGATTGTCATGAAGAAAATCTGTGTGGCTGCTAAGAGTCTTGATGGCACATAATCAATCAGTCAAATTATATCTTACTGGGTACATATTTTTATCATGTGATCACAAAATGTGGATTTCTGATTAGGATCACTATTCTCATGAAATATATACACGCAAACACACACACACACACATATGCATACATACACACACACACATACATACACACTCACGAACACACACATGTATGTAAGTATGTGTGTATGTATGTGTGTGTGTGTGTGTGTGTGTGTGTATATATATGTATATATAATTTCTTATTCAGCTTTTTTGATAGAACACCCAGTTCAATTAATCACAGAAATGCAGCATATATAGTGTGACTTGACATTTGACAATGCCTCTGATGAGATTCTAACAGAGAATAAGGCAAAATGCAGGCCAGACCATGGTACTTTTAGAATTGGTTGAACATTTCTGCCCAATCAGTATATATCAATAGCCCTGCACCAAATTGGAAAGAAATGTCAAGTGGCATACTGCAACCGTTCTAGGCCCTGAGCTGTCAAATTGCTTGGAGGTTGGGTTAGAACATGTGATTATTGAATTTGCAGATGGCATAAAAATAGGGTGGGGGGGGAACATTGACAGACTAGAGCAAAGAGACTGAAACTAGAAAGATGAAGTTCAAATGAGATAAATGTTCTACATTTGGTAAGAAAACTCAAAGGCATGAATATAGGATGGGAGGAACCACACTGACAGCAGTACATGCAAAAAGGATCTGGGTATGTTGGTGGAGCACAAATTGAACATAAGCCAATAGTGTCATGTAGCAACAGAACAGAACAGAACACAACAGAACACAACAGAACAACCTAACTGCAATCCTAGGTTGCACTAACAGAAGTATATCTCCCTGCATCTACCTGTTAGGATTGAGTGCATATATCCTTATTCCACACATGCTCAGATGAGAATGCAGAAAATGTATAGAAGTTTGTTTCCCAGAAAAAAAATGCAAATCAAAGAAGTAACTCATCTGAAAGTAGCCTCTTTTGCTGAACAAAAAATGCATGACTTTAGTCAGATAGCACTGCACTTTGTGATGCTTTGTGCAGTCATGGGAAGAAAGTGTTGATATTGAACATTTCTGTGGTTGCTGGAATTACAGATTAGTAAGTAATTGTATATACACTTCTTTTTCTTCCTTTTTAAAAATTGAAATAAGAACCAGAACAATTTCACGATTACAGAAGAATTATCTACAGAGCTTCTACTTGAAATGAGCCTTGACGAACATTCAATACTTACTCATGAAGTAAAGGGCGCACAACTGTACTACCATGGGCATGGGCGTCATACATCAGTGTGTACAGATATGGAAGCAAAGTGTATCTGGTACTGAGCACATTCCTGGATATTTCTTCAAATTTCTTATCAAAGGCTACAGGATCTTGCCTCTAAAAATTCAAATCAATATAACTGTTAGATCTTCAGAAATTTCCCCTCTTCTGCTTTTTCTGTGTTTACTTGCTGTTTCTTACATGCATGGAAAACATTATGAAAGCATTTGAAATAATATACTTCTATTTTCTAGACTGATGCCAGCTCTACTAGGTAGGCCAGACCAAGAAATCAGTGCCACAGGAAGGCTAAAACTACTTTGATTTAGATTTGGTACAATAGAATCTTGCACATCTGATTGTGCTGTACTTCCTCCCATTTCCTAGACTGTTGTGAATTAGGGAGATGTCTGAGCTACTTATTGCCTGTTGTGAACTTAAGATATGTTTTTTACCTCATTGCTTTGATAACAGTGCTTGCATACCTCCATCAAGGTCCAACTGGGTCAGGAAGGGTTGCATCCAGCCATAGTTGGGAAAATGCTTCCCCCTTACCAGTAGCACCTCCCTCTTGTCTGAATGCCACCTCAGTTTTTCTTTCCACATTCATTTCATTGTCAGAGACTGGACAACTTGGTTGATTGTACTGAAAGGTTCAATATTTTTCTGATTTGTAAGAAGTGGAATGAGGAATTGGAATACTGTGTTTTAATAAATCAGTTGGTGAAAGATGTTAAATATGTATCATTTGATCTTAGGATATGTTTAACAATCCTAAGATTATTGGATAACAATCCAATAATCCAACAACAAACATTCTTTTTTGGATTATTTGAAAACTCAGAGAATGTTTAGTAAGAATAGAACATCAGTTTCAATATGTTGGAAGTGCAAAATGATAATTGATACTGACACATACTTTGGTTCAAGGTGGTCCTATTTTGGTTTAAATTTGTTAAGTTTGTAAATAAGATGTTGGGAAGAGAAATGAGTTAATACAATGCGGGAAATCAAATGCATGGAACTTAATGTATGAAGAATTTTGGATTGATCATAGACTACAGCTAAAAAGATTTCACTTCACTGAGAAAAAAAAAAAAACTCTCCTACAACAGATTTTAAATCTTAGATGGATATGTGTTCATTTTTCACTATGAACTAACCTCGTATTGATGTAGGGGAAAACTAATCAATACTTTTATGTGTGGTGAAGATTTAATTTCTTTGAAAACTGAGCCATTTCTTTTTGTTCTTCTCAACCCAATGGAATATTGGAATGAATTATGCAAAGGGGCTCAGGACTTTGTCTATTTGCCAATCATCAGGACAACTCTCCAAAAACTGAACAGAAAAATACCAAATTTGGAATAGGGGAGAAGCCAGAAAAAGAAAGACTGAGATCAAATATGTACCAGATTTGGCTGGAGGCTAAAAAACTCCTGAAATCTCTCCCCCCCACCCCATATGTATGGAAGAGGAAGTGGGGCAGGGATTTGGAGTGTTGGCAACTGCCCCATTCTACCCCACTGCTTCTCTCCTGGTCATGTGACCAAGAGCGTAGTATATGCAGCCTATCCTATGCTTCCCAGGGCATGCAGACATACACAGAAACAAAGACCCATCATGAGGGGAGAGCAGAAACAAGCACAGAGACACAACATAGTTTTCATTACACAGAAGAAAATATACATGCCATAAAATTGTCCTGTTCAGACTAAGCACCAGACAGGTTCTCAAAGAATATTCTTTATTAAATAACTATTTACAATAAGTAAGTAAGTCCTTGATATGCGAGACTGGGTTAAGCAAGCCCAGCTGGCCAACTGGATCTGACTGGAACACTAAGGCTGGAGGCAACAGTTCTCGAACTGGAACAGTACTAGAACGACACTGACGCTGAATCTCTGACTCACTGGATCTGGGATCAGGACTATGAACAACAGACAGGGATGAACTGTAGACTTGGATCAGGACTCAAACTCAGAGCAAGGTTAGACTCGGCTGGAGGTTATAGACTAGGCTGGGTACTCTGAACTGAAGACTTGAATACAAGGCTTGAAACTGGAGCAAGGCTGGACTCGACTGGAATCCCTGGACTAGGCTGGATTCTCTGGACTGGAGGCTTGGAGCAAGGCTTGGAACTTGGAATTCAGCTGGACTTGGCTGGAAGCCCCAGACTATGCTGGCAACCATCCTGAACACGATAATTGTGAAATTCCTGACAACAGAGCATGCAAAGAACGGGTGCACAGAACTGAAGGCAAATGGCAGTGCTGGAATGTTAAGGCTTGCCCATGCTTCTGAGGAGATCGTGGAGTTTCATGGCTGAAAGCAAGGCAAAGGCTGCTGGGCATGGCTGATGCTGATCCCTCACTGGCAGCAGATGCAGGATTCAATTGGTCTTCAGAGTGGAGCTCGAATGCTGGTTCCTTTTTGGCCACAGACACCAACTTTGACACCAGTAAGGACTCTTCTCCTGAAGCTGCAGGCTTAGAGGATTGGCTGTCTCCAGCAGCTCACTCTCTGTGCATCTGCCTTTTATCCCGATCTTTGGTGCGCTTGGAGTGTCCTGCAGCCAATCGAGCTGCCTTTTCCTTCACGTGCTTTTCAGCCCATCTCTGGTGCGCACTGATTGGCATATTCAAATCCTCCTCTGGATCTCGCCCAATCAGCGTTGTAGATTCTTCCCGCTCTGCTGAGTCGTGCTGGAGTTTCGTTTCTCCAATTCCAGCCTGGTAAGTTTCCAATTCCTCCTCTGACTCAGAAAGAGTTTCACTTTTGGAGTCAGAGGCAAGCTTGATTCTGACAAAAATTTACCATCCGCAGATTGGAAACTGGTTGGAAAGAATTCCAGAAGCCATGTTCTGCAGGCTTGCCCTACCTGTTTCTTGTAATATATGCATCCTAATATGTGTATGTAACTGAGACTATTTATCTGGGTTTTTTTTCCTAAAATAATGTTTATTTTTAGATATCTTTTGTATCTCCCCCACAACCCACATTTTTTTAAAAGCAATGTTTAAATAGAACAATGATAGCTCATGAAGAAAGATTGTAAAGCATGTTGGATGGTAGACTAGCAGTATCGCTTCACTATTTTGTCCACACAAATGCAGCGGCAAACACTCAAAACTAGCAGACAGGAGTTTTCTGGTCCTCCAGCAATATGCAATAAAACTAGATTTTTCTTCACTGCTCTAGAGCTTTATTAAGCATGCAAGTGTTGTTTCCTATTTAATTTATTTTCCCACTCACTATGTTAACCTATTTTCTACAATATATTCCTAACCTTGTTGTTCTCCACTTTAGAGGATAGACACCTTTTGGGATTCAGCAGCCAGCAGAGGCCAGACCAGTTAATTTGCCTGCCTATTTATGAGATTTATCTCCAACTCACTTCCTTTTTTGCCCCTTTAGTTATAAATAACTTAGGGGTTAATGTGTTAAACATAATTCCTTATTTTTGTAGATTAAAGTCAGCACTGTTTTCCTGGAAGACATTAGGGTTTATAGAACCATATGATTTGAATGAGTCTTTTAGGCCACTGAATTCAACTTACTGCTTAGTGCGGTAATCCAAATTAAGGCATCTCAGACAAATGGCCATCTAACCTCCATTTGAACATATCCAATGCCCATGATGAGAACATGACCTGCTGGATTAGGCCATGCACCTTTTTAGTCAGTATTTTGTTTCTTACAGTGGCCAGATGGCTCTGGCATCCTTTCAAGCAGAAAATGGATATATTTTCTTCTGCAACTGATATTTGCAGGTAACTCAGAGTAACACTGACTATTAAAATGAATAGCACTAAATTACAGGCATTTGCCGATGATTTGGTGATAATTCTGGAAAATCCCTTGGAAGGAAAAGAAATATTAATGAAAAAAATACAGGATTTTGGTGCATTCGCTGGATTTAAAATAAGAGAATTTTAGAACTAGAAGAGAACAACCTGAGGTATGGATGGCATGGCTTTCAATGGTACAATAAAATTAAGGTTAATGTAGCTTTTAAAAATCACTATATTAGAAGTGCCATATTAATAATATGGAACAGATATAAACTCAGATTGTGCCTGAAAATACTTTTATGGGTGTCAGCACAAGAAGCATTTTATAGAAAAGAAACAGCAGGCAAGGAGAGATGGTTAACATATTGAGAGCTGTTAGAACAAGAGCAAGGAGAATATAAGAGGAACTCAAGAGAGCAACTTCAGCAAAGGATCGTTACCTTGTCGTGGTGCTGGAGCTTGAGCACCTCAATGATGCCATGAGCTAAACCGTGAAGGGCCACCCAAGACGGGAAGGTCATGACAGAGAGGTCAGACTAAATGCGATCCCTGGGGAAGGTAATGGCAACCCACCCCAGTATTCTTGCCGTGAAAACTAAATGGATCAGTACAACCAGAGATATGTCGGTATACCATCGGAAGATGAGACCCCCAGGTCGGAAGATGGTCAAAATGCTACTGGGGAGGAACAGAGGATGAGTTCAACTAGCCCCAGACGTGATGTCGCAGCTAGCTCAAAGCTGAAAGGATGGCTAGCGGCCGACGGTGCTGGTGGTGAACGGCAAATCCGATGTTCTAAGGATCAACACACCACTGGAACCTGGAATGTAAGATCTATGAGCCAGGGCAAATTGGATGTAGTTATTGGTGAGATGTCAAGATTAAAGATAGATATTTTGGGCGTCAGTGAACTGAAATGGACTGGAATGGGCCACTTCACATCAAATGACCACCAGATCTACTACTGTGGACAAGAGGACCACAGAAGAAATGGAGTAGCCTTCATAATTAATAGTAAAGTGGCTAAAGCAGTGCTTGGATACAACCCAAAAAAACGACAGAATGATCTCAATTCAAATTCAGGGCAAGCCATCTAACATCACAGTGATCCAAATATACGCCCCAATCACAAATGCTGAAGAAGCTGAAGTAGAGCAGTTCTATGAGGATCTGCAGCACCTACTGGACAACATGCCTAAAAGAGATGTTATTTTCATCACAGGAGACTGGAATGCTAAGGTGGGCAGTCAAATGACACCTCAAATTACAGGTAAGTATGGCTTGGGAGAACAAAACGAAGCAGGACATAGGTTGATAGAATTTTGGCAAGACAATTCACTCTGCATAACAAACACTCTCTTCCAACAACCTAAGAGTTGGCTTTATACATGGACTTCACCAGATGGACAACACCGAAATCAGATTGACTACATCCTTTGCAGCCAAAGGTGGCGGACATCTGTACAGTCAGTAAAAACAAGACCTGGAGCTGACTGTAGTTCAGATCACGAACTTCTTCTTGCACAATTCAGGATCAGACTAAAGAGATTAGGGAAGACCCACAGATCAGCTAGATATGAGCTCACTAATATTCCTAAGGAATATGCAGTGGAGGTGAAGAATAGATTTAAGGGACTGGACTTAGTAGATAGGGTCCCGGAAGAACTCTGGACAGAAGTTCGCAGCATTGTTCAGGAGGCGGCAACAAAATACATCCCAAAGAAAGAGAAAACCAAGAAGGCAAAATGGCTGTCTGCTGAGACCCTCAAAGTAGCCCAAGAAAGAAGGAAAGCAAAAGGCAACAGTGTTAGGGGGAGATATGCCCAATTAAATGCAAAATTCCAGAGGTTAGCCAGAAGAGATAAGGAATTATTTTTAAACAAGCAATGCGCGGAAGTGGAAGAAGACAATAGAATAGGAAGGACAAGAGACCTCTTCCAGAAAATTAGAAACATCGGAGGTAAATTCCAGGCCAAAATGGGTATGATCAAAAACAAAGATGGCAAGGACCTAACAGAAGAAGAAGAGATCAAGAAAAGGTGGCAAGAATATACAGAAGACCTGTATAGGAAGGATAACAATATCAGGGAGAGCTTTGATGGTGTGGTCAGTGAGCTAGAGCCAGACATCCTGAAGAGTGAGGTTGAATGGGCCTAAAGAAGCATTGCTAATAAGAAGGCAGCAGGAGATGATGGCATCCCAGCTGAACTGTTCAAAATCTTGCAAGATGATGCTGTCAAGGTAATGCATGCTATATACCAGCAAATTTGGAAAACAAAAGAATGGCCATCAGATTGGAAAAAATCAACTTATATCCCCATACCAAAAAAGGGAAACACTAAAGAATGTTCAAACTATCGAACAGTGGCACTCATTTCACATGCCAGTAAGGTAATGCTCAAGATCCTGCAACGTAGACTTCAGCAGTTCATGGAGCGAGAATTGCCAGATGTACAAGCTGGCTTTAGAAAAGGCAGAGGAACTAGAGACCAAATTGCCAATATCCGATGGATAATGGAAAAAGCCAGGGAGTTTCAGAAAAACATATATTTCTGTTTTATTGACTATTCTAAAGCCTTTGACTGTGTGGACCATAACAAATTGTGGCAAGTTCTTAGTGGTATGGGGACACCAAGTCATTTTGTATGCCTCCTGAGGAATCTGTATAATGACCAAGTAGCAACAGTAAGAACAGACCATGGAACAACGGACTGGTTTAAGATTGGGAAAGGAGTACGGCAGGGCTGTATACTCTCACCCTACCTATTCAGCTTGTACGCAGAACACATCATGTGACAAGCTGGGCTTGAGGAATCCAAGGCTGGAGTTAAAATCTCTGGAAGAAACATTAACAATCTCAGATATGCAGATGATACCACTTTGATGGCTGAAAGTGAAGAGGAACTGAGGAGCCTTATGATGAAGGTGAAAGAAGAAAGTGCGAAAGCTGGCTTGCAGCTAAACCTCAAAAAAACCAAGATTATGGCAACCAGCTTGATTGATAACTGGCAAATAGAGGGAGAAAATGTAGAAGCAGTGAAAGACTTTGTATTCCTAGGTGCAAAGATTACTGCAGATGCTGACTGCAGTCAGGAAATCAGAAGACGCTTAATCCTTGGGAGAAGAGCAATGACAAATCTCGGTAAAATAGTTAAGAGCAGAGACATCACACTGACAACAAAGGTCCGCATAGTTAAAGCAATGGTGTTCCCTGTAGTAACATATGGCTGCGAGAGCTGGACCATAAGGAAGGCTGAGAGAAGGAAGATCGATGCTTTTGAACTGTGGTGTTGGAGGAAAATTCTGAGAGTGCCTTGGACTGCAAGAAGATCAAACCAGTCCATCCTCCAGGAAATCAAGCCAGACTGCTCACTTGAGGGAATGATATTAAAGGCAAAACTGAAATACTTTGGCCACATAATGAGAAGACAGGACACCCTGGAGAAGATGCTGATGCTAAGGAGAGTGGAAGGCAAAAGGAAGAGGGGCCGACCGAAGGCACGATGGATGGATGATATTCTTGAGGTGACGGACCTGTCCCTGGGGGAGCTGGGGGTGTTGACGACCAACAGGAAGCTGTGGCGTGGGCTGGTCCATGAAGTCACGAAGAGTCAGAAGCGACTAAATGAATAAACAACAACACAAGAGAGCAACTGACTGCAGAGGGACTGAAATTTACATCATGTTATAACTGAACAGAGATTTTTTAATGAAATGATGTACCATTGATATATGGCTCCAGAAAAATTATCCAGAATGTATAACAGTACCTCATATCTATGCTGGAAATGTAGACAACATGAAGGGTCATTTGATCATGCCTGATGGACTTGTAAAAAAGCTAGAAAATTTTGGGTTCAAATACATATAGTGATACAAAGAATTTTAAAGATCAACATTCAACTGAAACCAGAACTTTTCTTGCTGTGACTAATGGATAGACAATTAGAAAAAAAAATATGGAACATTGTTTTTATATATGACGACTGCTGCAAGACTATTATATGCACAAAAATGGAAAAACTCTAAAATACCCACAATGGAGGAATGGTTGGTGAAGATGACAGAATTATCAGAGATGGCAAAATCGACTTCTTTGATTAGGGAAAGGACAATAATCACATTTATTAGTGATTGGACTTTTTACTGAAGAAAGAAAAAAATGAACTTGTGATTTATGGGCTTGACAATTACAAAGGGTAGATTATGGAAAGAGGGAAATTATGATGAAACCTTAGAGAAAGAGAATAAAATATAAATGCAATTATAATAGCTGTTAAGAAGATCGGAAGCTGCTCCTTTATAATCTTTATACTCTTCACTTCTATTCTCTTCTTCCTTTTTTCTGTTTCCTTTCTGGTAGAGGACTCAAGGTTGAGAAAGACACATTCCACCCATAGGGGTGAGAAGGGAATTGTTTTTATATATTAATAGCCCTTGAGAGACCCACCCTCTATGTATTTAGTCAATCTCCTTTTAAAACCATCCAAGCTAGTCACTCTCATCATGACTTGTAGTAATGAATTCCACAGGTTAATTATGTGTTGGGTGAAGAAGTGCTTACTTTTGTCTGATTCCAAAATCAGTTTCATTGGCTGGCCCTTGGTTCTAATATTTTGAGAGAGAGATTTTTTGTCAATTTTCTTCATGCCATGCCTGTTTTATACACTTTGCTCATATCCCCACTCACTCCTAAAGACCCAAACATTATATCAGCTTCTCATAGGAAAGGTGTCATTCTCACTGTCATCTTTCCCACTTCTATTATACTTTCCTTTTTCAATGTGAACATAACTCTATACAGTATTCCAGCTGTGGATGTTTCATACATTTGTATGAGAGCATTCCAGTCTATGCCATTTAATTTTCAGTCTCCTTTCTAATGATCCTCAACAGAAAAATTACCTTTTTCAAAGCTGCCATGCACTGAGTTAACATTGTCATTGAGCCATTCACTATGACAACAAGATATTTTTTTTCAATTAATTGCAGACAGCTCAGACCCCATCAAAACGAATGTGAAGTTAGCCCCCCCCCCCAAGTTTATCACCATACTTACTTAAATTGACTAAATTTCCATTTGGTTATCATTCACAGAGTTTAAAGAGATCCTTCTGGAGCAACTCACAATCACTTTCAGGTTTTAACATCCTGAATCATTTGGTATCATCCACAAACACAACCAGTTTACCCCAAGTCATCATCTGCCCAGGTAATTGAGTCTACCATTACTCTTACTGTTAGAATTTTTTTTTTGTAATATTTAATCTGAATTAGCCTTATTTGTTTATTTATTTCATTTTTATCCCCGCTTAATTATTTTTTATAAATAACTCAAGGTGGTGAACATATCAAATACTCCTTCCTCCTCCTATTTTCCACGCAGATGTCCTAACAGTCAGGAATCACGCTGAGACAAGGAATAGGTCTCTAGTGTTTATTACTGCTGCATAAGACAGAATCCTAACAAACTGAAGAAGCGTGGGAAAAACCCAGACAGATAAACCCCAAAAGTTAAGGCGGATCTGATCTATGTCTCTTTGAATGGCTGCTTAACTCCTCAGTACTACGCATGCGTTTTCCCCCCTGGATAGAGGCCCCCTTCTGCTCGCCATCAGTACTCATGACAGCAGCAACAAAAACCCTGTGAGGTGAGTTAGGCTGAGAGAGAGTGACTGCCCAATGTCACCCAGCTGGATTAATATTATTGATTAATAATATTTTTATTATATATTATTATATTATTTATAATTTATTTTTATAATAATAATAATAATAATAATAATATTCCAGACCCTAAAGTCCATTATTCTGTATCATGCACTCTGAAACAAGGGAAAATAGGTCTTGACCTTCCTCTATTGACTTCTTTTCAAGTATTTGAAGAGTGCTATCATAGTTTCACTTACCCAACTTTTCTCAAGGCTAAACATATCTCATAATCTTATAAATGAATCATGTCTTTATATCAATCCTTGAGATTCAATAACTTAACCTACTTCCTTAATTAAACGTTTCTGAGGGGGAGCTTTTATACAGAAGTGTGGTTTAACAGTGGAACCAATTACCAAGAGAGATGATTTGCACCCCAATGCTTTTAGACTGAGGCTAGACAGCCATCTATCCAGGGTGCTTGAATTTGGAGTCCTGCACTAGGCACTGGATATAATGCTTAAATGGTTCCTTCCAACTCTTTTTTTTTCCCCCAAGGGAGTAAAATGAACAAGTTAAACAGGGGTAGGCAAACCATGGTTTGCCAACACCCCTTTGTGCCTCCTGAATGTACATGTCTATGGACCAAGAAGGCATTTCTTTGGCCAGTGCGTGTGGAGCAGGAAAGTAACCAGGGGTTTTGCCTATCACTGTCCTCCTCCTCTTCCTCCACAACCACACAAAATACCCATAGAAAATATTCCAGGCTGACCACTTCAGCAAGTAGTTAAAGATTGCCCAGCCTGAATCATCTTCTCACACAAAGATCTTCCAGACTAAGTGACTTTGGCACATGCTGTAGGCAATCTGAAGTTGCTCTCCTTGAAGCACTTTGGTGAGTGTTAAGAGAAGGCTGAGAGGTGTTTTCTCCTGCATCACTGATCCAAAGTGGTTTGAGGCTATCCAAATTGCTTTGCCATGGCAAATTGGGTAGCTTCTTTGCTTTAGCAAAGCAAATCAGATAACCTTCACTGAATGAATCACTTTGCTGGAGGAAATCTTAGTTGCTTTGCATAAGACTAGAGTCTTTAGTTTTACTCTGATCTCTTGTTTTTGTGTGTGCAGAGAGATGTGATTCTCTATCACAGCAGAGAGATTACTGCACATTGTTCCTTCTTGGAACACCCACTCCTTCCAAGCAACAGAGTGGAAAAAACTAGTTTCCCAGACTGGGAGCTACTTAACTGTGTGGATCATTTGGTTTTTAGTTTTTCTTAATCATAGCATTTTTAAGGAAGTTCATGCTTGCAAATATATGAGTTACACTGATTAATATCATACATTACCAGTATGTAATGAGTTGGGTGCGAATCCTAACTTCATAGCCAGATAGATCAAGGAGATGGAGAATGGGATTCACTGTGACCCACGCTAAAAAGATGGAATAGGATGGAGCAGCTGTGGGTGCTGTTACCCATATTTAAGGTGATCTGAAGCTTTGAGCTAGACTACCCAGAGGGAATCATGGAAACAAATATGAAGTCCTGGAGGAAGTGAATCCCTGATTTAGTTGCAGTTCTCACTAAACTAATTACAGTTATTACTTTTTGCTCCATATTTTCTCCTTGTGTGGTCATTTTTAGTGGAACAGACAAGAACACGAATAATGGCCTGACAAATGCTATAGAATTTTAGATAAACCAGAGGTTCTGCTGAAGGAGCCAAGAGGAAACAGATTTTCATCACATCAGGAACTTCAGTACTAAAACCTCATTTTCTAAACTTACCACAAACCCAATGCCATTATGATTTCTGGAATATGGATAAAAGGCACCCAACTGCATCCAACGGGCACACAATTCATATGTTGTATCTTCGTTGAAGCCACAGATATCTGCTCCAGTCTGTACATATTAAAAATATTTAAATATTAACCTCACCTTTTTTTTTAGAAACATAAACAAAGAATTGAAATTATTGTGAGTCATACTTACATAGGACATTCCAAAAAGGCTAAATTCCATCATACCTGAAATAAAAGTAATATTGCTTTATCAAATGATTTCCTTTATAATAGTCACTATATTAACCTATAAAGCAAAACAAAAAAAAAGGTGTTTTTTTTTTGTTTTGGTTTTAATGTAGAGATACATGTATCAGTCTAAGTTCAGTCCATATCAAGATTGCAAGTATTGATTGGTTCCACCCAATCTTCTGCAAGTTATTAAAAAAGAAAAAAAAACTTTTTATGATGATATTATATTTTATGACATGATGGAGGCTACGTTGGCAGATAATGCCATTATGCTTTAATGAAATCTGTAAAAGATTTTGCATCCCTGTTGTTAAGTTTCATGTTTTACAACTGGAAACTGTCATACATGCTATACAAAATTGGAGACCTGGACATGGCAGAGCTTTTTTATTTTCCTCATAGAAAATCCTAAATCAATCTGCTTCTTTTCAGAAGGTAGTCAGACTGGAAGGATGGCCCCCAAACTGGTGACATGTTTCAAAGGAACTAGCATGTGTTATGCACTTCCATTGTATTTAATGTATTTATTTTTGCTTATTAGAGGAATGATCTATCAGGGGGTTCCTTTTTGTAAAAAAATAATTCCCTACATTCCCATTTACTGAGTGAGATACAATGCAAGAAGAAACATCTATTCTGGGACATAAATGTAGATGAATAGAATAAGATCAAATACAAATTTAAAAGGAATGCAATCTGATTGTCTTCCTTAACTGGATTCATGGAAATATAATTAAGCATGCAAAATAGCCATAAGAGTGTTATGGAATATGAAATGCAATACTTGAAATACATAGTTATGGTTTGGAATGGTTTTAAATTTTTATTTCATTTTATTGTAAACCGCCCAGAGTCCCCCATCAGGTGGAGATGGGCAGTGAATAAATGTATAAATAATAAATAAATACATAAATAAATAGTTATAGCACTCATCTGGAAGAAAATATAAAGTGAGGAAAAAGTTGTATTTTTTAAGTTTTCACTGTATTAACAAGAATGAAGATTAATTCGTAAGGAACTGACCTCTGCAGAAGATTAAGTACTCTTGATGAGTATCTTACATGGTTTTATTTCTTAATATTCAGTAACAGCCTATGTCATTAATTATATTTTGCTGATATATCCAGAAATGTAGTATTTAAATAAAACTGATGACTACCTATACGTATCTTCAGCAAAGGATCGTTACCTTCCTGTGGTGCTGGAGCTTGAGCACCTCAATGATGCCATGAGCTAAATTGTGAAGGGCCACCCAAGATGGGAAGGTCATGACAGAGAGGTCAGACTAAATGTGATCCCTGGGGAAGGTAATGGCAACCCACCCCAGTATTCTTGCCGTGAAAACTAAATGGATCAGTACAACCAGAGATATGTCGGTATACCATCAGAAGATGAGACCCCCAGGTCGGAAGATGGTCAAAATGCTACTGGGGTGGAACAGAGGATGAGTTCATCTAGCCCCAGCCGTGATGACGCAGCTAGCTCAAAGCCGAAAGGACGGGGAGCAGCCGACGGTGTTGGTGGTGAACGGCAAATCCGATGTTCTAAGGATCAACACACCATTGGAACCTGGAATGTAAGATCTATGAGCCAGGGCAAATTGGATGTGGTTATTGGGGAGATGTCAAGATTAAAGATAGATATTTTGGGTGTCAGTGAACTAAAATGGACTGGAATGGGCCACTTCACATCAGATGACCACCAGATCTACAACTGTGGACAAGAGGACCATAGAAGAAATGGAGTAGCCTTCATAATTAATAGTAAAGTGGCTAAAGCAGTGCTTGGTTACAATCCAAAAAACGATAGAATGATCTCACTTCGAATTAAGCGCAAGCCATCTAACATCACACTGATCCAAATATACGCCCCAACCACAGATGCTGAAGAAGCTGAAGTAGAGCAGTTCTATGAGGATCTGCAGCACCTACTGGACAACATGCCTAAAAGAGATGTTATTTTCATCACAGGAGACTGGAATGCTAAGGTGGGCAGTCAAACGACACCTCGAATTACAGGTAAGCATGGCCTGGGAGAACAAAACAAAGCAGGACATAGGCTGATAGAATTTTGCCAAGACAACTCACTCTGCATAACAAACACTCTCTTCCAACAACCTAAGAGTTGGCTTTATACATGGACTTCACCAGATGGACAACACCGAAATCAGATTGACTACATCCTTTGCAGGCAAAGGTGGCGGACATCTGTAAAGTCAGTAAAAACAAGACCTGGAGCTGACTGTAGTTCCGATCATGAACTTCTTATTGCACAATTTAGGATCAGACTAAAGAGATTAGGGAAGACCCACAGATCAGCTAGATATGAGCTCACTAATATCCTTAAGGAATATGCAGTGGAGGTGAAGAATAGATTTAAGGGACTGGACTTAGTAGATAGGGTCCCGGAAGAACTATGGACAGACGTTCGCAACATTGTTCAGGAGGCGGCAACAAAATACATCCCAAAGAAAGAGAAAACCAAGAAGGCAAAATGGCTGTCTGCTGAGACACTAGAAGTAGCCCAAGAAAGAAGGAAAGCAAAAGGCAACAGTGATAGGGGGAGATATGCCCAATTAAATGCAAAATTCCAGAGGTTAGCCAGAAGAGATAAGGAATTATTTTTAAACAAGCAATGCGTAGAAGTCGAAGAAGACAATAGAATACGAAAAACAAGAGACCTCTTCCAGAAAATTAGAAACATTGGAGGTAAATTCCAGGCCAAAATGGGTATGGTCAAAAACAAAGATGGCAAGGACCTAACAGAAGAAAAAGAGATCAAGAAAAGATGGCAAGAATATACGGAAGACCTGTATAGGAAGGATAACAATATTGGGGATAGCTTTGAAGGTGTGGTCAGTGAGCTAGAGCCAGACATCCTGAAGAGTGAGGTTGAATGGGCCTAAAGAAGCATTGCTAATAACATGGCAGCAGGAGATGACGGCATCCCAGCTGAACTGTTCAAAATCTTGCAAGATGATGCTGTCAGGGTAATGCATGCTAGGTAAAGGTAAAGGTTTCCCTTGACGTAAAGTCCAGTCGTGTCCGACTCTAGGGGGCGGTGCTCATCTCCGTTTCAAAGCCTTGGAGCCGGCGTTGTCATAGACACTTCCGGGTCATGTGGCCAGCATGACTCACGGAACGCCGTTACCTTCCCGCCGAAGCGGTACCAATTAATCTACTCACATTTGCATGTTTTCGAACTGCTTGGTGTGCAGAAGCTGGGACGAGCAACGGGAGCTCACCCCGCCGCGCGGTTTCGAACCGCCGACCTTCCGATCGACAGCTCAGCGGTTTAACCCGCAGCGCCACCGCGTCCCTTACATGCATGCTATATGCCAGCAAATTTGGAAAACACAAGAATGACCATCAGACTGGAAAAAATCAACTTATATCCCCATACCAAAAAAGGGAAACACTAAAGAATGTTCAAACTATCAAACAGTGGCACTCATTTCACATGCCAGTAAGGCAATGCTCAAGATCCTGCAAGGTAGACTTCAGCAATTCATGGAGCGAGAATTGCCAGATGCACAAGCTGGGTTTAGAAAAGGCAGAGGAACTAGGGACCAAATTGCCAATATCCGCTGGATAATGGAAAAAGCCAGGGAATTTCAGAAAAACATCTATTTCTGTTTTATTGACTATTCTAAAGCCTTTGACTGTGTGGACCATTACAAATTGTGGCGAGTTCTTAGCGGTATAGGGATACCAATTAGTCTTTTCTGCCTCCTGAAGAATCTGTATAATGACCAAGTAGCAACAGTAAGAACAGACCACGGAACAACAGACTGGTTTAAGATTGGGAAAGGAGTACGGCAGGGCTGTATACTCTCACCCTACCTATTCAACTTGTATGCAGAACACATCATGCGACATGCTGGGCTTGAGGAATCCAAAGCTGGGGTTAAAATTGCTGGAAGAAACATTAACAATCTCAGATATGCAGATGATACCACTTTGATGGCTGAAAGCGAAGAGGAACTGAGGAGCCTTATGATGAAGGTGAAAGAAGAAAGTGCGAAAGCTGGCTTGCAGCTAAACCTCAAAAAAACCAAGATTATGGCAACCAGCTTGATTGATAACTGGCAAATAGAGGGAGAAAATGTAGAAGCAGTGAAAGACTGTATTTCTAGGTGCGAAGATTACTGCAGATGCTGACTGCAGTCAGGAAATCAGAAGACGCTTAATCCTTGGGAGAAGAGCAATGACAAATCTCGATAAAATAGTTAAGAGCAGAGACATCACACTGACAACAAAGGCCCGCATAGTTAAAGCAATGGTGTTCCCTGTAGTAACATATGGCTGCGAGAGCTGGACCATAAGGAAGGCTGAGAGAAGGAAGATCGATGCTTTTGAACTGTGGTGTTGGAGGAAAATTCTGAGAGTGCCCTGGACTGCAAGAAGATCAAACCAGTCCATCCTCCAGGAAATAAAGCCAGACTGCTCACTTGAGGGAATGATATTAAAGGCAAAACTGAAATACTTTGGCCACATAATGAGAAGACAGGACACCCTGGAGAAGATGCTGATGCTAGGGAGAGTGGAAGGCAAAAGGAAGAGGGGCCGACCAAGGGCAAGATGGATGGATGATATTCTAGAGGTGACGGACTCGTCCCTGGGGGAGCTGGGGGTGGTGACGACTGACAGGAAGCTCTGGCGTGGGCTGGTCCATGAAATCACAAAGAGTCGGAAGTGACTGAACGAATAAACAGCAACAAACCTATACTTATACAGGTACATATAAATATACATATACATATGCTGTACATATATGGTTCATACTGTATACTGTACATATACATACATACACACATACATTCCACTGCAAAAATGGGTAAATAAGCATTAAGAGCAACAACTTTATAATACTGATGTTAAGAAGAGTCAATTACTTCAATTTTTATAAACAGTAGGAATTATATCTGTTTACATAAAATCTAGTAACCACGTGCAATTTAGCTTTCACTTACCAATTATGGATTTGTAAAGTTGGTCCCATTTTGAAAAGTTATCACCTAGCCAATGCCCTGCCCATTTGCCACTTGATGGATAAGTTGAACGAGAAATGACAATACCACGTTCCCTGGTGATACTATGTAGAGCACTAATAATAGGAATAAAGCCACATTTAAGGTGAGTCATTAAAAACCGTTACATATATTCAGAAGCATAAAGACAGTTCAAATAGTTAAGGCTACATCAAGTGTATGTAGAGAGGGCATGCTATGGATCCCATCTGTTAAAGAGTTCCATCTGGTGGGATCGCGGAAGCGTGCCTTCTCTGCAATAGCACCTGCCTTTTGAAACATTCTCCCCCCAGAGTTGAGGCGGGTCCCCTTGCTCCTGGACTTCTGAAAAAAAATAAGAACCTGGCTCTGTCAACATGCCTGGGGCGGGAAAGAAAATAGTTCTTCTTGGGGATGGTTAGCTCCTTAGAATTGCCCTGTTTGCTTGCGGATAGAGAGAATATCTTAGCCATCTGGATTTTATTATATTTAATATATTTATATTTTTATGTCATTGATATTGTTGTATATTATTGTATATTTATTGTGGTTGAATGCTTTTATTGTGAACCTCTCAGAGTCCGTCCTTGCAGGGGAGATGGGCAGTGATAAATTTGATAAATTAAATAAATAAAAATAAATAAATCATTCAACCATTGTTAGTTTGGAATGTGCAGATAGAATTCTGCAGATCTGGTATTTGAATAGAGGAAAAAATGTACTTCCATTCTGTATGCTAATTCCCCAATTTTGCATTGAGAAATTGCTTAGAGTAAATTCTATGTTGGAATATGGGATTTGGCAAAGTGAAGCTCAACGGTCATATTTGATGCAGAGGGAACAAAGAATGGGCAGAAACTGACTGGAGGACAGTGGGAAGACCCATTACCAAGGCATTACCAAGGCATGGCATAAGCCCATTCCAAGAAGCTAGCTTGAGAAAGCACCTCACACAAGCCCCTTGTGATGGACTACAGTAACACTGAGCTGGTTCTCAGGAAGGAGGGGGCACATTCCAAGGAAGGGAGTGAGATAGGAGATAACATAGCCTGGAGCTAGAATGTGGGAAGACAAAGAGATTCCAAGTAGCCCCACCCTAAAGCCTCCCAGGTTATTTCCCTTTAGGTTAGAGTAGAGTCGGTTTATTCTGGCAAGATTCTATCTACATGGTGTAAGCAAATAAAGAACTGAACTTGGCTGGATTGATTCTTTGTCATTCTTGGGCTAGGCCTGACATCAATGTTACCAGACTAAATTGACTCTACTCTAATCTAAAAGGAAATAACTTGGGAGGCTCTAGGGCAGGGCTACTATGAATCTCTTTGTCTTCCCATGGTCGAGCTCCAGGCTGTGTCGTCTCTTGTCCTGCCCCCCTCCTTGGAATGTGCTCCCTCCTTCCTGAGAACCAGCTGCATTACTGTACTCCATCACACCCCTCCCTAATTCACACAAATTAGTATACAGATTATACAGAGCACTTAATTTAAAACAATCATTTTGCATATCCTACATGGAATCCTAGCCAAACAATGCTTGCTTTTTAATTAAAGTGAGGAAGGAAGGTAGCACATTCAGATTTGCAGGATTCTGTTACTATAGCTGTTCTCCTTAAAGTAGTTGTAGACCTATATGGCATTGATTTCTTAGTCCGGTCTACCCTATAGGTCTGACGTCTGCTAAATACTGAGCCAACATCTTCCTTGCAATTTATCTGAAGTTTTCCTTCTCTACAGAAGATTCTGTATTTCTATCTTACTCTCAGAATGAGTAAGATAAATTCTTACTCTCAGAATCTTCTCTTGGAAGTGTTTTTCAACTGATTTTATTGTTGGACATAATACAGAGTGCTAAGCCTGTTGTTGTTTTCTCTAACACATTTTTCTATCATGCTGAATCCTCTTCAGCTGCCCACGCTTCCCAATTTGAAAAAAGCTCAATAGGAGGAATGTTTTCATTATATCGTCCCTTGGGATTTAATTAAAGCAGACCGCTGAGAGATGATTATATAGCAAAAGATATTCACACACAGCCCTCAGCCACCTTGTAACTAATTTAGTGGAATAACATAGCATTTTACCCATGATAATTTCTCTGAAACTCTATTCTGCTGGGAAAGAAATTTAGAAAACACATTCTCTTTCATCAAAACTGAATGAGAAGCAATATGAAAATAAATAAATAAATAAAAACAGAAAATTATCTATCCATCCATCCATCCATCCATCATAAATACATTAATCCAAATATATCCTGACTTCAAGACAAGGCAATATTTTCTGCTGTTTGTTGACATTCTGGACACGTCCCCCATTTCAGAAAACAGCAAGCTATTATCTTTGGATCTAAATCAGGAGTCAGCATCTGTTTCTGTCTTAGGGCATCCTTGAATGTTATTATGTGATGGATAGGTATAAGATCTTCCAAGATTTTGGCACTATCAAGTGAGATCTCATGAGATACTTTGAGAAAGTTAATTTTATTTTAATTTTTGGGAAGGCCAAGGACATGCTCCTGACTATAGTATTAGTAATGCTTGCCCTCGTATAGCAACTGCAATTGGGACTGGCAACTTGGTTGTTAAGCAAAACAGTCACTAAGTGAAAATCTAATGACCATGACTGTGTTTATGATTTTACTTCAGCTTTCCTTTTCTTCACAGCATCAGAAGGATAAGTCCCCAAACAGCTGGGTGAGTCTAAATGGGAGGGAAGGTTTCCAGAACTCAACTCACAAGGAAGCCAGGTAAAAGGGCAAATCTTATAGCAATTTTCCCCCACTGCCCTGCCCTTTGGAATACTCTCCCCAGTGCTGGGATAATTAGGGAGCAGGGAAAAAAATGTTTGTATTTGCCATAATTGGAGAGAAATGCACTAGTGCCGGCTATTTGCCTAGCATGCTCATGTGCCCGGAACTGTTTAGGAGGGAAAAGAAAAAGCCTTTAGTATGAAACTGATTAGGGTCTTCTCAATTTCTGGCAGCTGCTGCCAGCCAGCCCAGGCTTAACTACAGTTGATGTCATAGAGCTGAGTTTGTTAACTTGCAGTTAGCACTTTTTAGTGACTGCTGAGCTGTGGAGAAAAGCAGCTCAGGAAGAGATCACTTGTTTTGGCAAACTGTCCACCCTGCGAGGGGGCAAAAAAAGGAAACAGAATAGGTCAGTTAGTACAATGCATACTAACTGACTGTAGGGAACATGTGACTGAGAGAGAGACTGCAACGGTCATACATGTGGGTATTGGTCAAAAAGTTACTTTTTCATCACCATCATAACTGCAAACAATTGCTGTCCGAGGCAGTTGTTAAACAAGGACTACTTGTAGCCCATTTTTCCAATGGCCTGAAAAGCTATTCAGACTGATCTACAGTTTAGTCAGAGCTTATTTATGACATCTACTTACAGTGATTGATAAAGTCCTACCTTAATCCATTATTAGTCTTGCCTAAAGTTGTATGAATTGAAAATACAAGCTTCTGAAGAGCTCTAGTTCTATGTGAAGGAATTTGCTCAATTTGGAACAAGCTTAGAAATTTATGCAGTCCATAACCCTAAGTTTTCTTAAAGTTAGGATCTATCCTGTGGTCTATCCTGTTCCCTGGAAGCTAACATATTAGTTTTGAAGTGGGGGGTTGCATTTCATTGATTTGCCAATGATGCTAATTGCCAGCATGCTAAAAATATACGGCAGCTATTTATAAGGATAACAAAATAGAAATGCTATCATTTTACAACCATATATCATTACAGCATCATTTTACAAGCATGTAGTGGAATATTCACCACAGTGAATCCTCTGATCAACATCAACCAATATATTGTTATGCCTATTTTCAGAGGAATCAGATCTGGCCTCAGCATTTATTCCTTAATTTCCCTCATGCTGTATGGGAGACTGCTTTCAGGTCAAAATTCCAAAACCATCCAGAAACTTCATTTGGTCAAGAAAGTGGCAGTGTAGATAGTTATGGGCACACCATGGTACGCCCATGCAGTACCACTGCACTGGCTCCCAATATGCTTCTGGGTGTGTTGCAAGGTGGTTATCATCACCTGCAAAGCTCTGTATGGTACACAGCCAGGTTACTTGTTGGACCAGCTGCTTCTGACCATCCTACTCACTCTCACAGGATGAGCATGCTCCAGGTCACTTCCCTGAGGCAATGTCATCTGATGGGGCCTAGGAGGTGAGACTTTTCTATGGAAGAGCCTGCCCTGTGGAATGTTTTCTCCCTGTCCCTTCTGAAGTTCAGATGGCCTCAACCCTGTTAGCCTTCCAGAAAGTTTTACAATTCTGTTTTTCACTCAGGCATTGGGCTAGGATTAACCTATTTGTCCATATATTGTTTGATATGTTAGATATGGATTTTAAGTGAATTAAAGTGACTTCTGTGGGATGGGCAGCCATATAAATTGTTTAAGTAAACAAATACATTTTGTTTCTTTTGATTTTATTTTTTTTTCCAAAAAAATCATTGTTGGGGTTTTTGTCTGTTTGTTTAACTTTTATTTGATGAATGCTGTCTGGAGTTGTAATTTAAAAAGTTGGGCAGTTATATGAATCTTCTACACAAACAAACAAACAAATTCAGGAACAATAATTGCTATCCAAAGTGTGCTTTTATTGACCATGTTACACTGCCATGATTTAAACTTCACTGGGAACTAACTGGCTTCTGGCCTTATCTTCAGTATGTGTGTGTGTTCATTTGTGTGTGTGCCTGGACAAAGTGGACAATCCTTACACCTTCATTGAGGATACATTAAAGACCATCTCCATCCCACATGGATTTCCCTAAAATAATTACTTGGTTTGAAAGCCTTCCTATATGTCTCTCTACCAACAGAAACTAAGTATGAGAACACAGGAGCCAGTCTTCCTATTGTGGAATTCTCTACTTAACCTTTATCTAAAGAGATCAGACTAATTTCCTCCCTCTGTTCTGATGGGCTGTTGTTTTGCATTGGTGCACTTGGCTGTTGTGTTTTGTGTTGGCACATTTGGTCTTTTAGTGATTTTAACTCTGTGCTTGCTCTTTCTCTCTCTCTTTAAAGTCTGATAATTTAACATTTGTACATTGTTTTGCAGTTTCAAAATAGGATTTATCCTGAGCTGATGGACAGGATAAATCAGGAAAGATTTTATAAGTAAATAATAGTAAGATAAACTTGTCATTTCTTCTCTATGTTATCATCATTTTTTTTGGATGAAATGCAAATACACACACACACACAATTTAATCCATTTTCAGCTTCATCTAAGGTATTATTACATCTAGTGCTCAATTATTGTCTGCTGACAGTGTTCAAATAATATTTGATCTAAATGGCAATAGGCAAAGCTGAAATTCATTCTTTTCTCATCAGCAGTTTTGTGAAAGTTTTGATTGTCAGTGAAATGTTAGAATGCCGCCAGATATAACATTCACTCAGGTGAACATTGTGATCTTTCCCCCTTCTCTCTTTTCGTGGCAATATGAAACTTATCCAAAGGTCATTATAACTAAGAGGGGGAAATGCTGTTCTCTGTTTGTTCACTGAATTGGAAAGTAAACAACCTAGGTATATTAGGCATTGTTTAAAATAAAAGGCTACTCAATCAGGAATTAGCATGTCATAAAGATGTCTGGGATCAGACAGAATACATTGTTAAAGCAGAAATACTTCTCTGTTTCTTTCCATTATATCCACCCTCTTGCCCCTCTTTAACATTTGCTTTTTTAAAAAAGTGAATTGCTAAGATTATTAATTTACGAATGAGTATACAGAGCACTTAATTTAAAACAATCATTCTGCATATCCTACATGGAATCCTAGCCAAACAATACTAGCTTTTTAATTAAAGCAGTCCATCATGCACTAAGCTTGGAACAAGAGGTTATTTTCTTCTCCAATTCCTTGTGCTACAGTCTTAATGGCATATTGAGAAGTTGAAAACTGTTTCATGTCATCAATGAATGGCAGAGCCCTTTTTATTACAGTTCATGGCTGGTTCATCACACAGGAGTGTCTCAAGTTGGCCTTTGCAGATTATGTTTCAAAATGAATCCATCTCATAAACTCAATAAACTGGATCTGAATGCACCAGGACAAGAGAACATTTGGTGATATGTGCATAAACATCTATATTAAGCTATATTCAAACTACTAGCCTGGCCATTTTATTTTGAAAACAGGTCAGCAATTGCACTTCCAGTTCATAACATTTTACAGAAGAAATATGTACAAATAATTACTCCCAACTAGGTGAATAGTTGGGTCTCTTAATATTGTATCCCAATATACTTGCATATTTAGTAAAAAGACAGCAAAGCATAAAAGATCAGTCAAACTGGAAAGGTAAATGTGCCCATGGCACCCAGCTTCTACAGAAGGTTGCAGATGTATAGTACTCATGGTACCAAGGAAATTAACCCCTTTATTCTGGAATGTCTAAATTGGACAAAGGGGACATTCTCTTTCTTAATAATGTTATTACAAGGAAACAAAGCAAGTTTCATAGTTGAGCACAGATTTCAATATAACCAAATGCCCCTTGTGCATATCTAGAACTTGCCTACTAAACCACACTGGATATTATTATTATTATTATTATTATTATTATTATTATTATTTTGAAATAGTGATTACAACATGCTGTGATTGTAAAGCTGGAACTATGCATTATTCCTCCTAACTACTCTGCTACTTTCAGATAAAAGAGAGAATTCTGCCTCATCAGCAGTACTGAAGAAATATTCAACTACTCATCCATGGAATGACAGCAATCTGTCATCTCAGACAGCAAAGTATCTTGGGCCAGCTCTGTTTGTATGTAAGTTATAGCTTAACCTAGCTTAAGTGCATGACTGGAAACTAAAGAGTTTCTTCCTCATAAATGTATGTGATCCAAGTGGCAAATTCTGAAAGTACTCCTCTGAGATTATCAGCCATCAGAACATATTGTAAGATGCTATACAACATAATATCAAGGAATAATAAATATACTAAGATTATTTGTTTGATATCTGATCTCTGGAAAGGGATATTTCTGCTGGGCTTTGTTAAATTGCCAAGGAATTCCTTGAAGCAAGAGCAGGATAGAAACATAAAAAATAAAAATGTTATAATCCCTTGTCCTCAATAGTACACACCTGAATCTGCCAGTAATATTCAGAAATTTCTGTTGTGGAAATGGGTCTAGGAACAGAAGCATTATATCTTCTATTCCTAGACAAAAATGAAACTCAGTTCATTTTTCAACAAATTTCAGTTTCAGGTCTCTATCATGTAATTTATCCTATAACTCTAGTTGTATGTTAGTATGTTTGAATCACCACAGAGAAAATTTAAAGAAGTAGAGCTTTGAATGCAATTATCTCTTTACTGGCCCCCAAAAATCAAAGAACTAAACTAATATATGTGTATAAACTTCTAATGATTCATGCAAATTATCTATAGTAAATAAGTATTTTACTTATTAAAAGGATGGAGTAGCTGCCAAAGTGATGCTGCTACTCAGAGAAAGATGACTTACTCATAGGTAGGCTTAGTTTGTGACCAACCATATAGATTGTGGACATCATAATGTCGAACTGGGCTTCCATCAGGCAAAATCTGTTCACTTTCCATGCACAAGGTTTTCTGATTCAGTCCCACATTTTTCCCCAGTATGTCTGATAAAAATAAAATATAAATTCAGAGAGGTTAACAGAACCAGATAAATCTACATCTGAATTTTAAAAATGTAAATTTCTATTATTTGAGGTGAATTATAAAAACATAATATTTTAAATAGGCTTGATCTATACTAATTTGACTTCAGTGAAATATAGTATACACAACACATGCATGCTAAATCTGTTATTAGAGAACTCAGCCAAAGATACATGGAAGGGATAGAATGATAGCACCTTTGAAATAACAGTGATAAACATTTCTGAAATGTTTATGGATATCTTGATACTCAGCAGTTTGGACAAACAGCCAAAAACATCTTATAAACAAAGGCTTGCCAAGTTATACTGAAAGTTTTCATTTTAGAAAGTTTGGCTTAGCCTAACTTTTGGTCATGTGAATATTTTGGCCTCAAATTCACTATTCAACAACATTCCAAGAAATTTAGAATATAGTATTATAATGACAATTACCTGGCATATATATAGGATTATTTAGTTCAGAGCTCCCACAACCAGTAACTGCTCCATTGACAAAACTTGCAGGTTCATTCATATCCTTAAATGATAAAGCAAATAAGACACAGAGACTTTTTAACATTATTGAAATTTCCACTCACTTTTAATGAAGTGTATACCTTATAACATAATTGGATATTTTCTTTGAAAAGTACATGCAAACTTTGCATGAAATGATATTGCTTTTTTCTAGTCTATAATAAGAGCATGAATAGTGTGCTATGATGAAGTAAGCTATAAAACCCAAGATAGAACAAATGGGTGGTTGGGGAGATATATAAATGCAGTCAGTTGCATCTTCCCATCTTCCCTTGTACTTCTAGAAGTATGGAGGCTTTTAAATTTTGTCATGATCAGAAGACACAAGACCAGGGTAGAGACAAGTGTTTGCAGCATCACCGCATTTCCTTTACACAGAGTTTGCCTCAAGGTAGCCTATATTAGGACTGTGCAAAAAGTAACTCGATAGTAGCTCACTTGTATATCTGAACAGTATTGAGTTTCAAACTGAATCATTGAATCAAGTTAGGTGCCTCCAAACTGGGAGCTACTTGAATTGATTTGATGCAGTTCTGATGCTTTTGATGCTGGCAACAATGTAACAATGATTCCTTCTATGTATGGATGAAGCTATGGCAGGAATTGATGTGATGGTCTCTCATGACTAACAGGGCAATGAACTTCATCATCTCATTAACTCCTCACTATCAGAATCCTTATGGAGTGGAATGTGATTTTGGGGAAAGCAGCCTTTCTCAACTGGGGTTCGATGGAACTAGAGCCATGCAGAAATTGAGTTGTTAACTTTAAAGTCAATCAGAAATCTATAAAGATTGCTTGGGCTCTAAATGAAGGAATTAAACCAGACTATAAGCTACATACCATGGAGTAAAGTTAAACCTGATGATTTGGAAAACTTCTGTGACGGAGGACTGCTGTACAATGATATATTTAGTCCTGATGGAAAGGAATTCCCCAAAAATCAGAAAACCAGTTAGCCCAGAATGGAAGGGCTGGAACTGGAGATTCTGCACATAATGAATAAACTTCACCTATAACTAAAGCTTTGCCAGTTCAAACACCTATTCTTATACCTACACCAATAACAGTACCCCACAATTGCCACCACATCTATCAGGTCCTCCAGTGGTTGGCACACTTCATCCTTCTACATTTACTTCTCTATTGGCATTCCACCTCCGGAGTTCCACCATCACCACCTCCACCATTTATATGACCTGGCTTCAATCCAATGCTTTTACCACCAGGTTTTCTTCCTCCTGGACTACCACCTCCTATTAATCCTTGAGCTTCAGTTCCATCCTTCTGGAAGAGTAAATATCACAAATTCTACTGTGGCCAGTATACTGTAAATGAAGACACTACAAAAGACCCTTCCATAAGAAATACTATTCCAACAGTAGTTTCTGGATATAGAAGATACCCAGTGGAAAATAATATCTGTAGCTCAGGGTTCAACTGTGGAGTCCTTGGTGCTCTCTGAGCTTGGTTGTTTGCTTGCAGATGTTTTATTACCCAATTAGGTAACATCATCAGTGCGAGTGAGTGTGGAGTTTTCTCCCTGTTTATATTCACTAGCTTGCCATGCCAGTTCTGATGGGGATGTGGTTTTCTGGTAGGAAGGACAATGTTACCTAGTTGGGTAATGAAACGTGTGCAAGCAAACAACCATGCTCAGAGAGCACCAAGGACTCTAGAAGATATGTTGAAAATGCAGAAGACTCCAAAGGATATTGAAATGTGATTTAAAAAAAAAAAAAAAAACTGTAAATCAGTGTATATATGGAATAGAATGGTATAGACTTACGGATGAACACTTTGAAAAGGGACATGGATCAGATTTGGGTTTTTAGTGGATCTACCAATCTCTACAGTAAAGAACCACCATCACCTTCTTCATAATGCATTTCAGTCGCATTATTCATTCATTTTAGATCAGTTTCACCAAACTAAAGTCTTCCAAATGAGTTGGGATAGCAATGATTGGGAATTGAAACTTAGTGGGAATTACCAAGCTCCCCAGATATAACTCAGTTTATACACTTAGAAGAATATTTGACCAAATATTCTTAATATGGCCATTAATATGACCAAATTAAATGGGATGTTTGAAAATGCTGATTAATGTAGAAAGCATTAACTGGGAATAATGTTACTAAATTAATCACATAAAACATTAAACAAGTTGGAAACTTACAATCCATAGGCCGTCAAACTTAAGGCTTTGTGATTGATTGATGGGATTGCTGTAGACTTCTTGAATTTCTTTTTTCCACCACTGAGCTGTAGATTTGCGGAAGAAATCTGGGAAAGCAGTCCAAGCACTGTAAAGCTGAGGTGAAACAGAAAAGTGAAGAAAAAACAAAACGTCCCATTTCTTCAAAAATTCTGTTGATGTAGCCTAACATTACATTTGCTTTTTGTGCAGTCTCATCACACTGTTCATTCATATTCAATTTATAATTAACTACTATTCTGAAATCTGTTTCATAATTTTTATAGCCAGGTATGCCCAATCCTATTCCTGTTTGTGTGATTTTTGTTTTCTAAATGAAGAACTTCACATTTATTTCTGCTACATTTCATTATCCTATGTTTTATCCTCTCATCTAAACTATCAAGAGTATTTTGAATGTTATTTATTCCTTTTTTCTAGGTTGTAATATATCTCAATAGAAGAGAATATCTGTAGTTCAGGGTTGAACTCTGGAGTTCTTGCTGCTCTCTCAGCTTGGTTGTTGGCTTGCAGATGTTTCATTATCCAACTAGATAACATCATCTGTGTGGTACAGTATATCCTACTCAATTTTGTATCTTCTGCACATTTGCTAAGTAGAAGTTAATAAGATTTCAGAAAATGAATGTGGACAATTTCATCTTAGGTATTTTTTTTTAAGAACACCACCTATGCTTGCTGAACATAACATATCCATAACTGCTTAACAGCCTTTATGCACAGTATATAAATAATCACTTAGGGCTCCCTGGAATCTTTATAAAATCTCTTCCAGGAGTAAGTCACACAGAAGTTAGCAGAGCTTATTTATGAGTAAACATGCATGAGGGTACATGTTTTGACTGATAAAAGTCCAATGGGATTTTTGAATGTTCCCCACACTGGAGTTGTTTTCCATTCTGCAACAAAAACACAGATTGTTTATGAAGCTCTCCACATACAGTAAGTATATAAGAAAAGCCTGCTGAGTCAGGTCAACTGGTCAAGCATTCTGTGTCAATAGTTCTTTTCCACTGTTGCATCCTAGCAGCTGGTATTTAATAGCAGATATTGGTATTTGTACCAATGGTATTAAATACCATACAAAGTGACCAAGGCTCTTTGCCTCATTAAAAGTGTGATGGTGAGGGGATGTATATAAATTCCGATGGGCTTATAAATGAGTTCCAAGGTTCTTTGAATCTTAACCTTTGTATCTATTGCTGTGAGATTCAGGGAGTAGCAGATTTGCTGTGTTTATCTAATACTGCTTCCCAGTGTGATACAAGCTTTGTGATTTTTAATCTAACTTTTCAAAATGAACCAGATAATTGGCCATTCAGGCATTCAGAGATTATACTTGTTCAACAGCCTACAAGATCAGAGTACATTCATCCAACTTCTTCCAATTGCAGAGTTCCAATGCTGTCAATACGACTGAAGTTATTTTTGGTTTTGCTATAATTGTTACTAACTACTATCACTACTAAAACTACTGCCAGAGTTCAGTGTTGTTGTTGTTGTTGTTGTTGTTGTTTTTAGTATGACAATTTGCTTGGGACCTTTTCACTAAAGCAGTGGATGAATAAACTAAACTTACTTTCACTTTGTCATCCCAGCTGAGTGATGAATTTATAACAACATGAGGAAGATATGGCCACACCTAAAACAAAAGCATTTGAAAATAATTAGCTTTGTGAAGTAGTGAAAGGAAAGGAAGCTAAGCAGTGGAGAGAATGGTTATTCAGGGATGCCCACTCTTTGTATGCCAGAGAGCTTGAGCATTTGGGCGATGGGACTATGCAGTAATGGGAATAGGAACATATGGGTGGTACAGCAAGAGAACCCAGCTGTATCCTGCAGCTGCCATGTGGTTGGCCACACTACATAGCAGTTATCTTTGTCAGCTTCTTTGTCTTGCCTTAAATGTTTCAGCTTTTGATAGCTTCTGGGTTTGTTTGTTTTTTTGCATCTCTGAAGTACTGATGAGTAAAGGGACTAGACATTTGAATTTGAAACTTTGGCAGATCGGAAGGTCGGCGGTTCGAAACTGCGCGGCGGGGTGAGCACCCGTTGCTAGTCCCAGCTCCTGCACACCAAGCAGTTCGAAAACATGCAAATGTGAGTAGATTAATTGGTACCGCTTCGGCGGGAAGGTAACGGCGTTCCATGAGTCATGCTGGCCACATGACCCAGAAGTGTCTGCGGACAACGCCGGCTCTAAAGGCTTAGAAACGGAGATGAGCACCGCCCCCTAGAGTCGGACACGACTGGACTTTACATCAAGGGAAACCTTTACTTTTACCTTATGTAGGGGTAGGTAGTGGGAAGTAGGCTGGCTGACGAGATTTCAGTAGGTTGGGCACTATGAAAAGGTACCCTGGATGTCTGGACTGGTTACTTACTTGGAGGAGTATGTCATTTGGTTGCAAGATGGGGTGCTCTGACCTGCAGAGCACTGGCAAGATTCAAGGGAGTTTGGTGCCTTGTGGGGGGAAATGGCAGGCAATGACATTATGGCTGTGAGAAGCATTAGGAAATATGGTACGAGATGGAGTGGGCTGCTCTTGAAGAAGACAGCCTCAGTATTTGACATCCCTGACACATTCCAGACCCCTGAGCTCTGCCCAAGGCCTGTTCTTCACAGCTTCTGAATTGGCTTTGACTCAACCTTAACAAGACTACGTAGGTGTGAATTTTAGGACCCCCTGGATCTGGAGATTTTTCATCTCTGACATTGGGTGGGATATGCACTCCCTTAGAGTTGGTGCACAATTTATGGGTCCTCTTGGACTAGAATTGTACCTAGAAGCTCCTAGGTAACCAGTACAGGACTCATGACTCCTACAGGAAGTACTTCGCACAAATCCGTCTTGTCTGTTAATTGCATTTGTTCCTGGATGGAGAGGCTTGTATGTGTGCTTGATTGATTGATAGATTGACTTATATAGCCACCCATCTCACATACAGTATGCCTCTAGGCAGCTTATAATAAAATAGATAAAACAGATAAAAATACATAATATAAAAATAGACATATAGTGGCTGAGCATATCATAAAATGACCATCAACAAAGCCAAGAGATGGACTCTATCATAGAACTGGGGCCCCAGACCCAGGCACAAAACCAAGTTTTCAAGGCCTTGCAAAAGGCTAGGAGGGTCAGGGCTAACCTTATCTCAGAGGGTGCCTCAAAGATATATTGGACTTCCAACTCCCAGAATTCCTAGCCTTCACCATGCTACTTAGGAATTCTAGGATTTGTGGTCCAACAGATCTGGATGGCATCAGATTGGGGAACACTGAGTTAAAGACAGGAAACTGTATTTTTATAGCTAATCACTATAACACCTCTTAGAAGCTGCAACTGGTCTAGAATGTGGCAATGCAGGCAGTTATGGGTGTGACCCAGTATGCCCATTGCAATTTCTCTGCTTTGCAAACTGTACTGGTTATCTAGGAGCTTCTAGGTGCAATTCAAGGTGCTGGTTATGACCTATAAAATTCATCATGGCATAGGCGGTGGGGGACTGCCTTTCTCCCTTTGTCTCTGCCATGGAAGAGTCAGCAAAGGGAGGATGTTTCAGGCCCCATCCTTGAAGCAATGGTACCTGATGGGTCCGAGAAATCATGCCTTCTCTGTTTTGGCAACTGCCCTCTGGAATGGAATCACTTCAGAGGTTCATGTTGCCCCAACCCTGCCATCTTTTAAGTGCCTCTTGAAGACCTGTTTATTTCCCCAGGCCCTGGAATAAGGAATAAGGAATTCCTGGAATAAGGACTAGATTTCTTTGGCTGTTTTTTATCATCATCATCATCATCAGACAATGTTCTTTTTGTTTGTTTGTTTGTTTGTTTGCTTGCTTCTATTTTATAAGATCATGCCATCTTACTGGGGACATTTATTGGTTATTGCCCAGAGTCAGTTGAATTGGGCAGCTTTATAAATTGGAAGGATGGAAGGAAGGAAAATTGTTAGCCATACTGACTGCTATTCTTTGGCAGAAAGGTAAAGCACAATATTACATATATAAAATATTACTGTACCTTCCCCCACACAATATCACTGCTATTAGGCCACTTAATGAAAACATCATCCTTAATTCCTCTTGTGAAGGCAGGATAATTAGTTTCATTTCCTGAAATGGCTGGATCCTGAAATGAAAACAAGATGCTCTTTAGATTTACATGAAGAAGTCAAACATACAACAGAGGCAATCCTATAGCAAAAATAAGGCAGCTGTGGATATGACAGATATGACTATTGTGATTTTATTTTATTTATTTATTTTTTTTTGGTGCCTTTGAGTCAGTGTTGACTCCTGGAGACTGCCTTGACAAGTCCCTGCAGTTTTCTTCGCAAAGCTTTGCAGAAGTGGTTTGCCATTGACTCCTTCCTAGGGCTGAGAGAGAGTGACTGGCTCAATGTCACCCAACTGGTTTTGTTCCTAAGGCAGGACTAGAATGTTGAGGTTTTCCTACTAACAGATTAAGACTGCTATTGTATCAAATCATTTTGGCCAGGTGAAGGGGTTGTATTAGATTGTCTCCTCTCACGTGCTTCATGCAAATCACCTGGGGGGGGAGGAAACCTACCCGGACTTGTTCTCACTTCCTCTTTTCTCTCTGCTGGCAATGTAGCAAGCAAGGCTTGCTCCAAAGGGAGCTAAGTCCTTTAAATGTTTTGCTTTTGTTTTGTTTTCTGTAAATAAATTATTTTTATAGAAATGCTTGGTGTGTGACTTTTTTGACCTCTCCTGGGCTAAAGGCTTTCCCAGCATCTGCCAACATAGAACTCACAATCTCCCTGTTTCTAGCCTGATGCCTTAACCACGGCACCAAACTGTTTCTAGACTGCTATGATGGGATCAATTAAATAGAAGGAATTAATTAAAGAGCTGCCATGACAACTTGGAATCACCTTGATGAAGAAAGACAGCGTTGCCAAGAAGCAACACTATTTCCTCATGCAAGCACTTCACAGTGTCTGACAGTGTCTCCACTTTTTTTGTTGTCAGAGTGGGCTGTATAGACTGTCCTCATAGCCTACTCCATAGTGAAGAGCACATGAAAAGCTAGAAGGTGCAGCTGGGGTTTATGTGCCGCTGGGATGGTGGAGCCGAGGACAGCAAAGAGGTATGATTGCTTCTCTTTGTCTTAGAAGCAAGACGATTACATCACTTTCCAAAGCAGTTTTCAAAGGCTGTTTCATGCAAATCTGAATTGTAAAGATTCAACTTAAAATATGTGTTTACCTTTACTGGGAATACAGTGGACACAGGACACAGAATGGACCTCAGTGCTCAGATGCAGCATTTCAGCACTGGTATCAATCCCAATCAAAGAATAGCACAATTCAGATAAAAGAGCTAGTAAAAGGAATCTACCTACTTGCATTTCTATCATACACAGTTATAACTCACAAGAAAAGTCACGCTAGAAAACATTAGGAGAACGGTCAAAAGAGCCTATAAGAGGCCATACTAATGGAAATCATGTTGTCAGTCAGAATAGCAAGAGAGGATTGTTGACATGGTTATCAGGAGGTAGAGAAGTTAACCTAACTCCTCTAAGTTACCAATACTTGGAATGGAATCTGCTAGATGCACAAGCTGAGTTAAGAAGAGGCACCCAAGAACACACTGATCATATCTGATGGATAATGGGAAAAAGCAAAAGAATCCCTTGCCCTTAAGAATAGGACTGTACTTCGCATACTCATCTGCCAGTTAAAACATTTGTGCAATGATCAGGAAGAACCATTAGAATAGAATATGGAACAACTAAATGGTACAAAATCGCGAAGGGAGTCACCAAGGTTGAATACCGTCACCTTATGTATTTAAGGCAGTAACTTTGTATTAAACGTGCTAGAAGAAACTTCTATAGGTGTAGAGAATCAGGGAGATGACCCTGAGGGAAATTGCCAAGAACTATTATATAACCAAAGAGGGCTGATATATTTCTTAAGCCCTGAGAAACAAGATAGTATTTGGAAGAAACTCAGGGCCTGATTCACTGGAATATAAGAGGAGGGGAGACAGAACACCAGGGTTGCAAAATTCTGTTATTATAGATTATCTATTGAGTAGAGTAGAAGTATTATTCTACTCTTCCCATGGAGTCTATTTCCTGAACTTGTCAGTCAAAGAGTTGACATAAGAGGCATGCTTGATGTTTTGGCATCTTCTTCTTCTAACCTAGGCTAGATGACAATGTATACTCTACAAGTGTACCTGTCCCTTCCTGCATAAATGTAGCATAAAAGCACCTGGATGGATAGATGGATGGATGGATATGTGTATGTATGCATATGGATACATAAATGAAGAGCGATAAACATATCAGAAGTGTGCTGATCATAGGTAATTAGCTGTGAGAATCTTTCATCTCAGAAAAACTCATTGCTTCACCTAAAAGAAGATTCATGCTGGGGCCAATCTACTCACTCAACATCTCTGCCCTACAAATAGTTGCTTAAGTGTTATGTGTAGTGCATGCACAGAAAATATTATTATGAAGCCAATCCAGTGAAATGAAAGAAGACACTTCCAAGACATGCGGAATGGGTGCTGTGCTCAGGTATCTAAAAAAGCAAAGTTATCCATGCAGAGATCCATACAGTGATAACAGGGAGGGTGAGATGGATGGATGGATGGATGGATAATTGTGTCTGTATTGCTATATTAACTAAGCAGTTTGAACAATAAATGATTAGCACTTACCAAAATGATTACAAATCTCATTCCATCCCTTTTTAGTCTGTTAATCAGAGCTGGAAGTTTTGCAAAACTGGGACTTAGAGTGAAATCCAACTGCCGTTCCATGTAGTCAATATCAGCATATTGTACATCCTGAGGAAAACAGTAAATTTTGTGAAAGGGTATGTATTTTAAATTAAAAGGCCATCAAAATTTATTCAGTTTTCACTTAAAGAATTTAAAAAACACACATCGAGGAACTAAAGACTACTAGGTCTACAAGTATTAGGCTATTAGAGCTTCTGTTAAACCTAATACATGTTTGTTTTTAGACTGGTGTTGCTGATATTAACCATAATAAATAACTGAAATTACAACTTCATCAAATCAACAATTGATCTCTTTCTCTTTTAAAAATTCTTTTTAATTGTTGAAATTTTAACTATTTTTTCCAGAGATTTTAGACTTTTTAGTAATTCCAGAAAAGGTTTTTGGTTCATACTACCATAATTTATCATAACTATGTTTGTCTACTGGTTGTAGCCCAAATATATAGCTTCTTATTCATATGAAAGTGACTGAAGTAAAATCTGTGTTACAATATTTTCTCCTTGGGTAGTAGGCAGTGAAAAAAAATATTACACATTTGTGAATAACTTACATAGGAGATATTAGATGCTTTCATTTTATCATACAGATCAGATATTTCTGCATCATTTTGGTATCCATATCGACACAACTGGAATCCCAAACCCCAATATGGAGGTAAGACTGGACGTCCAATGAGCTAATGAGAGTAATAAAAGGAAATAGGGAATATATGGGCTATATTGTGTTGGTATAAGAAGGAATAATATAATCATATTTTTAAAGTAGGGTTTTTTTTAAAAAAATGGGTTCTTTCTTACTGCAGTGTATTCTTGAACCACTTGTTCTGGAGTTGGGCCCAAAACCATGTAGAAGTCTAAAATTCCTCCAATGGTACGGTATGTTAAAGCAGGAGTTGGCTGGAATTTTACCTCTGAAAATTCACAAAGGGGAAATAATTATTACATAGACCTGAAAATACTGTTATATAAAATCAATTAATTGATCGATGAAAATGAAAATCAGTCATCTGTCATTTAACCTCCAAGGTGAAAAACCTGACATACAATCTTCTCCCTTGAAATCAGAGGAAATTAGTTGCATCTCATCTGCTAACAGCAGAGACATTTGCTCTGTAAGAGGAACCATGTAACTGTATCAACCTATTTGCTTTAACTAAGCCAGCGTTTCTCAACCTTAGCAACCTTAAGATGTCTGGACTTCAATTCCTAGAATTCCCCAGCCAGCCACTTCTTTCTTTTCTAGAAATGGTAAGTTGTCTTAGGCTACTTGCTTACAGATAGATAAATATTTCAGACTCTCCACAGAAGTAGGAACCACATGTTTCCATCCTGGCATCATGAACAGTGCAGGGATTGGAAAAAATCACATTGGGTTATGGCTTATGAGTTACTGATTTACCAATATGATATGGACTATATTAGTTTGGAATAGATGGCAGGAAATGAACAACAGCTTACCCATTCCATTACTGTTCAGCAACAGGACTCCATGAGCATTGCCATCATCTTCCAAACCCATATAAAAAGGATGAACTCCATAAGTGTTAAATCTATACTATAGGCATGTAGAGAAAAAAAATATCATAACCAAATGCTTTGTTTAGCATATACATTTTATTGCCAGAATGCAAATATTGATAGATTGCAATTGACTATGGAATATACCATTCTCAAAATATCCTATTGTGAGGCTGAATATGATTGAGATAACATTCAAGTAGAAATGCATAAAAACTGGTAAACATTTTGCACTGGTTCCATTCACCCTTCCATGGATTGATAAAGATCTAACTTCCTTCTGTATTCCTCCCTGTGCTTTCTCTTATCACCTCCATGACTTTGGTCATATACTTGGACAGGCCTCTCCTGGCTCTAACCCAAGTTGGCCTTATATAAGAGCAGTGCTTATTGAGCATACAAAGGCTGCTCTTGAAGTAGTGGGGTATCAGGGACCAATAGCTTGCTTTAACAAAAATGGATGTTTATATAATTATTACTTCCCAAATTAAGTGGACTTGTGAAAAGGGCAAAAAGTTTTGGGACCAAATATGTGCTAATATTCAAAAGATCCTTAAAGTGGACTTTAAAAAAAAAACAGAACTGTTTCTCTTGGGTCTCATGGAGAAGCAGCTTGAGGAACAACATGGGACTTTGCTTTTATACATGATTACAGCAGCAAGACTTTTATATGCACAGAGATGGAAAGATCCACAAATACCTACAGTGGAGGACTGGATTATAAAACTGATGGAGTTGGCCCAGATGGCCAAGTTAAGAGTGCTGATAAGAGAAAATACTGTTTCTGGATTTGTTTCTACTTGGCAACCACTTTTAGACTACCTGCTTGTGTCAGAAAAAAATGAAATTTTGATTTTGGGTTTGATTTGATAGAAATAATGATACTAGAGTTTAATTAATGGTAAGCAATTATATTTGTAAATGTGTTCATATTTGTATTGGAGAAGGTCGGAAGTCACTTTCTGTTTCTGTTCTCTCTGTTCTGCACTTTTATAGTTTTTTTTCTTTTTCTTTTTTTCTTTTCTTCTCCCCCCTAACCATCTAAATTAGTGCTTTTTTGGAGATATGTAATTACAGGTAGATGATGATGATTGATAATGATTTCTTGATTATTTTTCAAAAGCATATTTATGATTATACATTGATTTTCTTTATATATACATCTATACAAAAAAAGGGGGAAATCTCAAGCTATTTCTAATTGGACTATGAAATGCTTGAAGAGGCACTTCATTTCTGCAATGCTTCAAGTGAAACATTCTTTGGAGCTATTTCACCAAGCTGTAGAGTTCCTGCTTGTAACACTTAGGTGAACTGTCCATGTTGGTTTGGCTGATCTCATTATTCAGCCCAACTCCAGCAATTCCAATAGCCGAAGAAGACTTCTGTGCACATATTGTGAATTCACTGAAAGCTTTTCCAGCCTTTCCAGTAAGTTACTTGAAATGTCGGAAGAGGTTTCTGTGCATGTGTTATTTAAAGCAGCTCTCGTCATTTATAAACTGGTCAGCCTAAGTCAAAATTTCCAAAACTCATCAATTGAGTTGAATCAATTTACAGGGAGTTGCTGGGATTCGGGCAGCATATTTTATACACAAAAACATATACACACACGTATCCACCCAGAGTTGCTGGGGTTTGTTCCATTAAATTTAATGGGAATTAAAATTAAAACCTAGTGGTGACTGAAGCAATGTCTTGCCATGTTATCTGGAACTCCTTTTGCCCTTTGACACTGAGGAAGTGGATGGGGTTCTGTCTAGAATAACCTCTGCCAGGTTACATCAATGACTGATGCCTCATGGGTCAATCCTCTCCCATTACTTTTCAACATGTCCATGAAGTCAGCAAAAGAGGTCATCTATTGGTTTATGGTGAGGTGTCTTCAGTATGCAGATGATACCCAAGTTTACATTGCTACCCTCTCTGGCCCTGGTGTTTGGAAATGGTTGGGATTTGCATGGTATGGGACAGTCTGAAGTTGAAACCAAGCAAGAACCCAAGGAGTTGCTTGGTTTCTTGCTTCAGGTTTCCAGTCTCTTGAAAAAGAAGCATTAACTGTGAGGAAGCAGATCTATAACTTGGGAGTCATCCTGGACTCATAGTGACTGCTGGATGGACTGGTAGAGATATGGCTTTTGTCTACCTTCAGTTGGTATACCAGTTGAAGCCCTACCAGGAGCACAGGGATTTCACAAAATTATTATTTGGTTGGACTGCTGCACAGTGTTCTACTGGCCTGCCTTTGAAGGCTACTTGGCTACTGTAATTGGTAGAGAATTGGTATAGAATTGATATAGAATGCTTACTAGATAGCACTGTTACTGAGAACAATTACACCAATGTTGTAGGCCCCGTATTAATTGCCAGTGGATTTCCAAGGGCAATTCAAAGTGATGATTTGACCTATAAAGCCCTATATACCTTGGCATCAATGGGCATTCAGGACTGCCTTTTCCATACTGCTATTCCATACTGCAACTCCAATCAATCCATACTGCTATTCATTCTGGGAGAAACTCTTGGTGATTGCCTTATTTTGCAAAGTGAGTGGGGCTGAAGCCAAGCAGTGTTGATTCTCTGTTATGACCTGGTACTGTGAGATAATCTCCCCTGGAGCTAGACTTGCCCCATTATTAACCACCGTCTCTAAATTGGTGAAGATGGAACTTTTCCAGAGAGTTGTTGGTGTTTGATTGGATGATGCTGTCTGTTGTGATATAATGCTTTGTACTTACTTTCTTACTTGATTTATTTTACTTAGGATTATACACTAAGCAGTATAACTCCAGCAAAAAAATAAAACAGTAAAAATTGTTGCAAATGAATGGTTGTAATTATTGTTACTTATTAGCATGGCCATTTTAATTTATTTTAACTTAATTTATTATTAATATTGACTACTGTGGACTTTTAATGTGTCTTCTGTTATGTTGCTAACTGCCTGGAGCCATTATGAAATATGGTGATGTACAAGAATGCTAAATAAATGTTTAAATATTATTTTAAAAAGACTGAGAGGCATTAATTTAGTCTCTTTGTTCAGTTAAAATCTACAATAAATAAAGGTGACTCCTATCAAGAAAGAAATACTCACTCCAGGAGACTGATCCCTTGCAAACATTGGCCAAGTTTTCCAATCCATTTCATGTTTGAATTGTTTATGCTCTGTTTCCCCAAACCCATACACAAACTGTGAAGGTAGGCGAGTTGAAATCTGAATGAACATATCACTGAAGGTAAAGCCAGGTAACTGGGAATCCCAACTATAAAGAAAAAATCATCACCTTGCTATTAGAACAATAACTAAATTTTAATATTAAACAATACTAAAACTATATTACAGTAGTAACACCATGCAATATGAAGATGTTGAGTTTTAGGTCATTTGCAGGATAAAGGAGAAAAAAATACACCAGCTATTAACAAAAAAGTCTGTAGATATACTGAAATGGGGATTTTGCCATCTTGCACTGATATTCTGTAAAATGTCATAGCTCTTGCAGAGAGAGCAAATACTTATTGACATTTTCTAATATCATCAAAACACAAAGTTCTTTCCGTGGGATATTAAAACAAAAAGAGTATTCAATAGTATCTGTTGTTCAGAAATGGAGGAAAACATTGCAGTTCTTTCATTTATGTATTATTGGGCTATCAACCTCACTCCTTCAGCAAAGGATCGTTACCTTGTCGTGGTGTTGGAGCTTGAGCACCTCAATGATGCCATGAGCTAAACTGTGAAGGGCCACCCAAGACGGGAAGGTCATGACAGAGAGGTCAGACCAAATGCGATCCCTGGGGAAGGTAATGGCAACCCACCCCAGTATTCTTGCCGTGAAAACTAAATGGATCAAATAAAGCCAGACTGCTCACTTGAGGGAATGATATTAAAGGCAAAACTGAAATACTTTGGCCACATAATGAGAAGACAGGACACCCTGGAGAAGATGCTGATGCTAGGGAGAGTGGAAAGCAAAAGGAAGAGGGGCCGACCAAGGGCAAGATGGATGGATGATATTCTAGAGGTGACGGACTCGTCCCTGGGGGAGCTGGGGGTGTTGACGACTGACAGGAAGCTCTGGCGTGGGCTGGTCCATGAAGTCACGAAGAGTTGGAAGCGACTAAACGAATAAACAACAACCTCACTCCTATACACCACTGATTCATCAGTGAATTTTAAAATTGAATGGCATTCAAACCTTGAAACAATCCTCTTTTAGTTGATGGATTCAGATAGCTTTCCTGGAGAACTCGCATGTTCTTGAAAGGTAATTAATGACAAGAGACCCAAAATGCAGCAATGAAAGAAGCCACAATAATCATAGGTGTAGTATTAAAACCACTAGCACTGTGTTGTGATGCAGAAACATCAGTGGCTTATAGAAATGTAATGTCACTCATCTCCTATACACCATGATAAAGATCAACAAATCAAAACAGTTTGCACTTGTAATTTTTACATTTTGGACAATCTTAGAGTTGAGCTTAGACCAAGTTCAAGTCCTGCTCAGTGCAGGAATTGAAAATAAAGCACCCCCAGTGTAGCCTCTACTTGAACACCTCCAGTGAAGGAGAGCCCACAATTTTCTGTGGAACTGATTTAACAGTCAAACAGTTCTGACTCTTGAAAAGTTGTTTTCTAACATACACTTGGAACCTGCTTTCCTGTAACTTAAATCCATTATTTTATTCTTCACATAATTCTGCTAAATTGATTCTTTCTCTTTTATTATAGAATTATCTGAAGAAGCCCGTTTTGTTTTTTCTTAGCATTTACATCTACTTTAGCTTTAGCTCATTCTGAGTTTTCTGAATACTGCCTTTATGGTTCCAGGAGATAGATAGATAGATAGATAGATAGATAGTCATTCTTCCTTGTTCTTTTTTCAATCTCCTCTGTGTTTCTGTTTTTGCTTTTAATTTTCAGATATCCACTACATTTTTTTCTGCAGCTTTCCTTTTTTCTCACTGGAATTTAACATCTAAGATTTAGATATTTTCTCCCATCTCAAACTTCTTTTTCTATAAGCTTCCTTATTTTCCTATTAGTTCTCAAAAAAAAAAAAAAAAGGTTGTGATCCTGAATCATGGTTTTTCTTTCCTTTTTTACATGCACTGATCTGTTAATAGGGGAAAATAAATCATGAATCTTTTGGATTCTGTAACGAAAATGCACGAAGCACTGAAGAGGTTTTGATCTTCTTGCGCTACACTTTCTTGCTTGATTTTCTATGCAGAAGAGAGGTAAAAGAGGTGATGCTAAACTCAACTTAGTTCATTACCTGCTGAACATAAAAGAAACTGTGCAAATACTTTGATTCATATAGTGTTTACTGAAAAGCTTCAAGTAAAGCGAAATCTAGGGGATTTTAAGCATAATACAGTGATGTTTCCTCAAATGGAATAAAATAATACATTTTTGCTAGTTAAGAAGAAGCTAGCCTAGTTCACCCTCAGTCTATCAATCAGCCAATCAATCAACCAAAAGATGACTGGATTCCCCATCAAGGTGACAGCAGCGGTGAAGGGGAATATTATTGTTGTTTTTTTCTTCTTTTTTTAGAAAAAGTATACAAAAATCCCCTAGGACACTGATATCTAAAGTAACATTTCTATATCTAAAGTATCAGTTCTAAATCTGTGCAATCTTATGTGTAGTCGATAAGACATAATTTTATGGTCCACCCACAACATTCTTAACAATATGCTTTAATTCACCAATTAAATATATCCTTTGTAATCTTACATTTCTACTTACATGACTGTCCCAGTGCTTTTGCGCCGAACTTGAATTCCAAATGGGTTGTTCTGAATTGACACTTCATAGAGACGGTTTTCCAGAGTACTTGCAGGGGTTTGGGGAAGATTGAGAGGCACTGGAACTTCAAATCTCTTTTTACTGTAATCATAAATCTGAGAATAAGAGTGAGGATTAGATTTAAAGCATGGTCATAAAACATATATCAGAGAACTGAATATTCATTTTATGATATTCTCCCACTTAATGATGATAAAAGTTTCTTACCACATCAAAAAGTTTCACTTATGACTTGGCAACAAAGAAAGGACTTCTGATAAATGATGCCATATAGATATCTATATAAATATATAGATATAGCCATAGCCAGTGGCATCATTTATCAGCATGTGTCTGTGTGTGTGTGTGTGTTGTTTTGCTAATGTAGTGCATCCATCCTTGCTCTTCTTGACCTCTCAGTGGCTTTTGATACCATCGACCATGGTATCCTTTTGGGTTGGCTCAGGGAGTAGGGAGTGGGTGGCGTGGTTCTACACTGGTTCACCTCCTTCTTCCAGGGCCAGTCCCAATAGATGGTGATAGGGAGTGAGAGGCCCGACCCTCGACCCCTCCTTTGTGGGGTGCCGCAGGGTTCGGTTCTCTCTCCTCTCCTATTCAACATTTACATGAAACCACTGGGTGAGATCATCTGTCACCATGGGATGAAGTATCAACAGTATGCTGATGATACTCAGTGGTATATCTCCATCCAGGTGAGGTAAGTGATGCCATAGCTGCCCTTTCCAGGTGCCTGGGGGCTGTAGGGGCCTAGATGGGAAACAACAGGCTTCAGCTGAACCCTGGTAAGACGGAGTGGCTCTGGGTTAAGAGCTCTTCCATATCTGGGACTTTGTCATCTTTGGTTCTGGATGGGGTTGCACTGCCCCAGACAGACACGGTGCATAATGTGGGGGTCCTCGTGGACTCACGGCTCCTGCTCGAAGAGCAGGTGGCAGCTGTGGCCAGAGGGCCATTTGCACACCTTTGTGTTGTGTACCAATTTCCTGGATTGGGAGGCCCTTTGAACAGTCACTCATGCCCTCATTATCTCCCATAGAGACTACTGCAATGCACTCTACATGGGGCTACCTTTGAAGAGTATCCGAAAGCTTCAGCTGGTCCAGAATGCATCTGTGCAGGCTATTTTTGGCACCCCTAGAAGGGCGCACATAACACCTTTGCTACGCGAGCTGCATTGGATACCAGTCTGCTTCCAGGTCCAATTCAAGGTGTTGGTTATCACCTATAAAGCCCTACATGCCATGGGACCAGGTTACCCGAGGGACCATCTCTTCCCTGCTTCATCAGCCCATCCCACCCGGTCATGCAGAGGGGGCATGCTATGGACCACGTCGATAAAAGAATTCCATCTGGCAGGGTCCAGGAGGCGGGCCTTCTGTACAGTAGCGCCCGCCCTTTGGAACATCTTGCCCCCGGAGGTGAGGCTAGTCCCATCGCTCCTAGCCTTCCGGAGGAAGTTGAAGACCTGGCTCTGCCATCAGGCTTGGGGCAGGGAGGAGAATGGATTTTATTATATTTGGTAGCTCTGTGAAATTGTTTTATAATGTGTTTTATATTGAAATTTTATTATATATTTATTGTTTTATATTGTAAACCGCCCAGAGTTCCTCCACTCAGAGAAGATGGGTGGTGACAAATTTGACAAATAAATAAATAAATAAATTATGTGAATTATGCACAGGCAATTGGGTGTAGTCAATAAACTCCAGCTAAAGTGGTAAAGGATCAAGGATTAAAAGATTTATATTTCTATGTATTTTCAACTACTCTCTGAATTAGAGTCATAGAGCAACTGTGGTGAGGTAAGGGTGAGCCTCTGCAAAGGTGTGTTATTGTTTTTTTTTTAATATTTGGATGACTAAATGAATATAATAAAGAAAAGTGTAGATATCTGCAATTGGAGAAATTGCATATCAATGCATTTCTGATGGAACAGAACTTGCACAAATGTCTATATTGGAAAATTGTAATATATATATATATATATATATATATATATATATATATATATGTATGTATGTGTGTGTGTGTGTGTGTGTGTGTGTATATATGTATGTATGTATGTATTTGTGCACAGGTAAATGCAAATAAAAACACTACTGCAAAGAGTTTGGAATGAACTTGTGCTAAAAAGATAACATGTTGCAAAACAGAGAACAGATTAGATGAAGATGCTAATAAAAATCAAAAACTTATCCACCAAGGTATCAATGGTGCTATTTTGCTATATTTTATTTTTCATATTTTGAAACCAGTACAGTTAAAGTAGCTGGCAAACTTCTAAGCAAATAGACAGAATCAAACTATTTATTAATAATAACAAAACTATCAATCAGTTTCCAGAGTAACTAACTATAACATTTTGAAAAGTATTTACCTTAAATTGAAGCATGTTGTTCTCATGATATTTCACTTCCAAACGAAGTCTGTCAATGAGTGGGACTTGCATTCCTGAAAGTCTAACAGAGGCATGTTTTCTACCAAGATTTGCTGTTAAACCAGATGATGTATATTCAGTTTGGTCGACTACATAACCATTGTCAGGAGGATAGTAGCAATATGGAGCTCCACCAACAGCAAAAGTCTGGTTTATTAAAGAAGGAGGAGGAGGAGGAGAAGGAAAGGAATATTTCAATGAGTGAATAGAACTGGAAGGAGATTAACTCCTTCATAATTAGAGTCAATATTTACTATTAGTTTGCAAGACTTTCCCAAATCAGTTCTCCCACAACCATTATTGAATACATTCATAGAATTGTATAAAAATGGTAGGTTTATCCATATAAGTAGACTTACTGCCAGATTATCCAATTCCACCATTATATATTTATTTATTTTATTTCCACACTATTTTTCCTTCTGAATGTCTTATAAGATAAGGCTGTATGGGGGCATCACAATGAATCAATGAGTAATAATGAATACAAAAATATGAAACATTTTTTATTGAAAAAGAACAAGATTTAAAACAATCAAAACAAAACCATTTATTTACAGTCCCAAACCAATAAAGGAAATCAAAAGGTAAATAACAGCCTAGGATCTAGCCTGATCCTAGAATGTGATTGCCAATGCAGACTCAAATGTAGCACTTTCAGAACTGAAACTGGATAGCTGGATAAGAAGACTTCTAGGCCATTCTTAAGATTTAGATGTTTAGAAGCATCCTGTGCCACTGGAATGGCAAAGTTTTCATTGCCTCACAAATTGATGAACTGAATCAAGAAGCATTAAAGAACATAATTCCCATCCCACATGAAATAACATTCAAGATATCATTAGAATCATAAGTTAATGTTAAAAGAACCCAACAAGTGCTATTTGATCAGATTAAAAGGATTCTGCAGCTGCTGTTGGGAGACAGCTGAAATAATACTTCTTGGAATTACTATGTGAAACATAGCTTGCAACTCAAGTTACTTAGAAGAAGCCCAATCCAACATAAGTACTGACTTTTAAGAACTATTGATTCAAGTAACTGAGAATTAAATAGGAATTGAAACTGATTGGCATCTCTCTCCAGAAAGAAAGCCCTTTGAGGTCTTCCAAAAGAATGCAAAAATGATTTTGTGCAATATCTTTTTTCTCCCTATAACTCACAGCATCATGTACCTTATGGAGCAGCTTGAGAAATGAAGGGTGTTTTACGAATAATAAACAAATATTGTTCTATTCCATTGAATTTTCTCTGGAATCAAAGATAATTCTGCTGAGAAGGGATACCAAGTGGCTACAGTTTTGTCTATTTAGCTCTGCGGGAATGCTCAGCTTTAGTTGGTTTGTACCCAAAATCAGTAAAACTGCTTAGCTATAGTAGTCATGATGCCAATGGGTTGAAAACTAAGGTTATCTTCCTATATATTTAATAGGAACCTCTTGTTTAATTCTCTTGTACATAAAAAAAAAAGAATGTTTTGAAGTTTTTCTTTCTGTCATTCTTTCAAACATTAAAAGGCTTGCAAGGATCTCAGGAAAAGACATATTCATCCTACATGCACTATGTTTTAGTTGACCCCTAATGCTGAATGAATGGGGCTTGAGGGTTTAAGCAGCACGGCTCTTACTATTTCTAAGAGCAAATGATAGCCAAGGGAAGCTAGCTCATAATATTAGATACAGAATGTTGAGTTGAATTGAAGAAGGAAACATAGATCACAGCTGGAGGGAGAGACTGGAAGAGTACAACCAGATGTAACCTGTCCAGAAGCAATCCTGTTTGGTTTTCACTTTTCTAGATCAGATGAAATCATTCCTAGATTTATTTCAAATTAATAAGTATACAAATGTCTGCATTTTTCCACATTATTTTCTATTTACAAGAGGAGGGAGGGTGCAAACAATCCTCCCCATTATAATGTGATTTTTACATTTTATTTTCACAAATACAGTTCTAATTAAGGTTATAGAACTGAATGACAGTATTTCAAGAAATGAATCTTTCTGTGTATACTTGAATTTTGTCCAGTTATGCTGGTTCAAAAATAGAGAATAAAGAAGCTTCAAATTAAACTGTGAACTGAACAAAGAGGAATGCTACTCAGGAAAATGCAACAGGACATTTAGGAAAGGTAGGTGGAGAGATGCTTAGTTGATAAACTACTTTGACTCCAATGTGTGGCTGTGTGTCATGACCTCGTTGCAAGGCACAAAGAGCCTCACAACGTAGATCATGATCATCAAGGAATAGAGGAAGAAGATAATTAAACCAGGGATTAAAACAAGCACCCAAAGCACCCACACCTGAAGTGTCTACCAATAGAACTCCAAAGAGCAAAAACACATATGCCATACAGAAAGGATTTTTTCCCCCTTACATTCCATATGCAGCCAAGAGCTTCACATTTTGCTTTTAATGGATTTTGTTCAGGAAGGCAATCAAATTTGTCAATATCTCTTAAAGTCTGCTTCCAGAAGATTGTATGTTCTTCCCCCAGTTTAAGATGAAGACCAGTTATGTGGGCAACCTATGAAAATCACAATAAAAGCCAAAATATAAATCACATATTTATCCCATGTACTGTAAATCACATGCACAGCAGTTTCTTAAAGATGGGTACAATCACGTCAATAAATAGCATCATTATGTATTTTTATTGGTAGCACGTAAGGAAGTATGAGCAAAAGCATGTTCTAGAAGCATCTGATTAAATTGAAACAATATTCTACTCTAGTATTTGTTAAATAATGTACAACTGGCAACATTAATCAGCTGGAGAAACTGGCTTGCCATCAAAATATTGAAGGAGCAGACTGTATTTCAAAGGGCTTACAAGACCTTGCATGCAGGTGTTCTGGGAGGCATTTCAAGGTATGCGGGACAGCAAGGGAGAAGTCAGAGTTATTTTAAGAAATAGCTGAGACCAGCAGAACTGGGGAAAATGTTAACTTACGCCCACGTAATCAAATTAGAAGTGGCTATATGACTATTGATTTCAAGTGCCTTTAGCCACCTGGTTATTAATATTTAAGTTGACTACATTAATCTCAAACTTTCCTTCTTAGTTCAACATGTTTTGGACTGCAAAGTAAATAGAAATATTGAATTTATATTGAACTGTGGGGGTCTTTTTGTATCACTCTTTAAAGGATATATCAAATAACAACAGCAGCAGCAACAGAAAGTTTACAAATACAATTAAGAATCAAATAATCAAAATAAGGTATAAGTCATTCTTCTCTGCCAGTCTAATAGAAACATTGGACCTATATGGTGTGGTTCATAGCTACTTTCAGGACTACCTTTTTCAAGTGTAATCAAACCACCTGATCCTCTTCTTGTGTGAAAATCTATTTATGGTCCCTAGTTTGGAGATGAGGGGAGCAGAAATCTGGAAGCATTGTTTCTTGATGATGACTCTTGCTCTATGAAGCTTCCCCACCGTCAAGGCAAGCACCAATTCTGAAGTTTTTCTAGAAGCTAATGAAGCTAGTTTTATTTTGGAAAGCTTTCAGGGAATAGAGGGTGGTCTCTCTTGGCTCAATGAGTTAGACTGCATAAAAACTCACCAAAGAATAACAATGTTATTGTTGTGTTCTGACAATGTTTTATGTTCATGTTGTTAACTGCTAGGAGTCTTTAATTCTTACAGAATCATAAACCTGGCAATCTTCCCAAGCCAAGGCTTAGTGTTTATTATCCCCAATTACCTCTATTTGCATTTGAATATCAGATATTCTGAAAGTTGCATGTCTCAAACTCTGCTGAAGGAGGACAAAGTTGACTGTCTGCAAAGCCTTATATTGCCATGCCTTGAAAATATGCCTAGTTTACAATATTGGATTTCATTAATAGATTGATGCATTACATTGTAGCCTGACTATTTGAAGTCTAGTCTTCTAGAAACAGCTAACAAAAATATTTGTTGGACATATTCTTATGACATAGAAGACAACTTTTGACTTCAGAGTTTTGATTATTTAAAACTTGGTATCTCCAGTTATATTATCCCTTTTATCAAGGCTTGGAAGGCTCCTGCTTGAAAACTGGAAAGAAAAACATTTTAAAAAAGAAGCCCTTCTTTTTAAAGCATTACAGCAGCTGCATTCTTTACAAGGGTCATCCAGCTCCTTCAAAAGCTGTCTCTACTTGTCTGTGTTTACATACATGGACACCACTAACACTGGGACTGCCAATGAAATTATCTAATATGCATGCCTGTTTGGATAGCTTTCAAAGGAGGACATGGCAATTTTTTAATGCTTTGAAAAAGAAATGTTTCATATGTGCTAACACACTTAGCAAAGCACCCTCTTTAAAATGTATTTCACAGCCCCACCAGCTGAACTTGGTAATGTACAATAAAACCAATCATGGATTTCTTGTACTTGATACTTGGCAGTTTCTTGCAACATATTTAAGGAACAAGCTTTTAAGACAGACTATCAAGCAGGCATTTGGGGACTATATTTGCCAAAATGGGGGTTCCTGCTATAAATAAAAGGAAATAAATTATTTACAGGTGGCTTTGAATGGCTTTAGCTCAGTGCTGCTGGATGAACCTGCTTTCAGACCTGGCTGAAGTACTGTATCTCTGGGAACCTTTTGGACTTACTTCTGGATGTGCCAAACATGCTGAATTTGAAAGACCTTCGGGATGCTTCAGGCTAGCTGTCTTTGGTACATACACTGCAAATAACCAACAGTGTTTGCCAAAACTGCTTGGAAGCACTTTGGCCAGCCCTGCAGGAGAGAAGAATGGTCTCTCCAATTTCTCCTTTTGCCAGTTTTATGAGAGAAGGCTGAGAGAAACTGTGAAGCAGAGTGAGGCAAAGCAAAATGTTTACATACTTTGACTTTTAGAAAATAGAATACCCTCCCCAGGGCTTATTTCTCTATTTTTTTTTCCTTATTTGAATTCCACAGTGGGTTGTTTTTGTTTTTGGGTGGAGGGGTTGTTTTTCAATGAAAACCAGAACTTTCCTTAGCCTAATGTATAAACCTATTATTTTCAACATTCGTATGTTTGATATCTCCCAGTGGTAGATTATAGGAAATCAGATGGGAAGAAGAGGGCTGTAAATATCATGATAATGATAAATACAGTATATATAGAGTTGCTTACTCCTCCTCTACTGGTTTTGTTTTTATATTTTTTGTACTTTCAAGTCAGTCTTAACTCCTGGCGACTGCCTGGATTTGTCTCTGCCGTTTTCTTGGCAACATTTCAGAAGTGGTTTGCCCTTGCCTTCTTCCTAGAATTGACAGAGGGTGACTGGTCCAAGGTCACCTAGTTGGCTTTGTGCCTAATCTGGAACCAGAATGCACGGTCTCCCAGTTCTAGCCTGGTGCCTTCACCAAACTGACTCTCACTGAAATATCTAAAGCAGCCTTTCTCAACTTTTTGACCCTTGAAATATTTTTCAGGCCTTGGGGAACCCCGGCACATTCAGGCTCAAATATAGGCCACAAGTTACAAAATTATTATATTCGTTTCATGTGTAGGCCTGTATATAAGCATTAACACTGTTCTTAAACTAAAAATAAAGAATGAAACTTACCTCTTTAATGTGAAGTTGCCTGAATTTGAAATAACTTTTTAAATAAATCATGATCTCCCAGAGAGCCCCTAGTAACCCTTCATGGAACCCTAGGGTTCCATGGAACCCTGGCTGAGAAACCATGATCTAAAGGAATGTATTTCTGAAAAGTTCTTAACTACATTATAAATCTAGTAAATATACATTCATAGCCTGTTTTGAGCAGCAAATGCTATATCTGTGGGGGGAAAAACTCATATTTTTTTTTAAACATTCAACAACATATACCTTGTTGGCAGCACTGTAACTGACACTCAGATTATATGCTTGAGCCACATTATTTGAGATCACTTTCACATCTGAAGGCTCAAGGGGTAACCCAAGGATTCTGATGTTCTCAAATATCAAATTATTTGGATCTGTGTAGCCTTTGTGCATCACTGCTATAGTTAAGACATTCTGGAAGACAGCAAAATCATTATAAAACACCTTTGTTAACTAATGTTAATTATAACTTTTGTATGTTTTCTCTTAAAGCCAAAATCATATAATTAAGATATAAATGATAGCTTGTTGTAAATATTGTACAATTAGCATCCCTTGGGAAAGAAAATGTGTTACCATCATGCAGTCTAATTGCTGCAGTGAAATCAATTTTCTCTGGCACTTTTGTTCAGTAAGATTCTCAAAGAGTAAACCTGTTTAGTATACTTGGATTGATCATATTTATTACAAATGAGGCAACAAAAGGACAAATAACTTCACTGTTTTTACTCTTTAAATTGTTAAATTAGATTCACAGATGCAGAAGAACAGTAAAAATTTATGAGGAAAATAAATTAGAGCTGGAGATAGATAGGAGATAGGAGATAGGAGAAAATAAAATAAAATCTAATAATATTTAGTTTACCCAACACTATTCACTACATCTCTCTATAACTCCCCATCCTTGCAAACTATCTTTATGTACACCAAAAATACACTCACTTTTGCACATATTGCATTAAATTAACCCATTCATTTTTTACTCTAACTCTTCTTGCTTTGACACAAACATATTTTTAAATATCCTACATCCTACTTATTTCCATATAACAAAGTAGGCAGGAAAACACTTATATCAGACATTTTTACTTCTTTCAACAAATATTTATTCTTCATATCAGACCACATACTATCCACTATCTTTCTTTAAGAATTTGCATATCTTAAAGATCTTCATCCATTTTCCCATCTTTAGTAAAGATACTGTAAAGTTACAGAAATCGATGTGTACTTTCATTTCTCACCATTATCTTCAGTCCATGTTCCCTCCAATCTTAACTCCATGTTCTTGTCAAACAACTTTGGTATTTGATACAGAAATTTTAGACATTATAATACCCATAATCATAATTTCCCTAAACTACTATTTGCTGCAAATCATTCAGTTTCTCAGCCAAAAACATGTCATTATTGCATACAAAAGTATATGTATACTGATGTCCCCAAACCAACACACCTTAAATGTCGCCATACATTTTCCTTATATATTTATCCTTAAACATATTAAACATCACACATTGTCTTACTCCCTCTCAATGTTGATAATGATTTTTTTTTAATATCTAAATTCATAATTTTCCAAAATTTCCAATCACCATCAAATTATAACTAGAAGATTGTAAATTTATATGGTGAGTATATTAGACTATAATACCATTTAAACATACCTGGAAACAAATCTCACTGAATTCAATGGGATTGGCTACTGAGTACATATGGATAGGTTTGTATAGTTAGACTTCTTTCTCTTTATTGATAGTACTAGCTGACATCAAATATTATTTTTTATATCGTCTCAGATATTTGCTTCAAATTTACATACCGTCAAATAATGGTATGTAAATCAGCCATGAACTAATTCTAACTAAAGATCTGAAGGTTACAATATTTGCATTTCAAGATTCAGCAAAATATTTGAGTGTAGGCTATAATGGGGGAGCATCAAAACACTCATCATGCGACGTGCTGGGCTTGAGGAATCCAAGGCTGGAGTTAAAATCGCTGGAAGAAACATTAACAATCTCAGATATGCAGATGATACCACTTTGATGGCTGAAAGCAAAGGGGAACTGAGGAGCCTTATGATGAAGGTGAAAGAAGAAAGTGCAAATGCTGGCTTGCAGCTAAACCTCAAAAAAACCAAAATTATGGCAACCAGCTTGACTGATAACTGGCAAATAGAGGGAGAAAACATAGAGGCAGTTAAAGACTTTGTATTTCTAGGTGCGAAGATTACTGCAGATGCTGACTGCAGTCAGGAAATCAGAAGACATTTAATCCTTGGGAGAAGAGCAATGACAAATCTCAATAAAATAGTTAGGAGCAGAGACATCACACTGACAACAAAGGTCCACATAGTTAAAGCAATGGTGTTCCCAGTAGTAACATATGGCTGCGAGAGCTGGACCATAAGGAAGGCTGAGCGAAGGAAGATCGATGCTTTTGAACTGTGGTGTTGGAGGAAAATTCTGAGAGTGCCTTGGACTGCAAGAAGATCAAACCAGTCCATCCTCCAGGAAATAAAGCCAGACTGCTCACTTGAGGGAATGATATTAAAGGCAAAACTGAAATACTTTGGCCACATAATGAGAAGACAGGACACCCTGGAGAAGAAGATGATGCTAGGGAGAGTGGAAGGCAAAAGGAAGAGGGGCTGACCAAGGGCAAGATGGATAGATGTTATTCTAGAGGTGACAGACTCATCCCTGGGGGAGCTGGGGGTGTTGATGACCGACAGGAAGCTCTGGCGTGGGCTGGTCCATGAAGTCACGAAGAGTTGGAAGTGACTGAACGAATAAACAACAAAATCAAAACACTTGCAGCACCTTCACTTTGGGCAGAATAGGATGAAAACATCAGAAATAGTACAACAGAGGATATTAAGCCTGTACAAAATTTCAGCTGGATGGCTTCAAAGATTTCACTATAATATATTCTGAAATATGCCACCAACAATCTCCTAAGAGCAGAGATGAGGAAAGGACAGCAGAGCAGCCTCCAAATTGTCCAGCAAAGACCAAAGAGAGGAAATGCAATACAGATAAACACCTATCATCATCATCATCATCATCATCATCATCATCATCATCATCATCATCATCTCTTAAAAGTAACCTCTTCCCAGTGCTTAGTAAAGCATTATGCATTGCTTGCGCAAGACTTTTTTTTTTTTAAAAGGTCTGAGACCTATATGTGTGCTATCACTGTTGCATGTGTTACACACAAGGATATGAAAAATCTGTATTGTACACAGTATCTCAATAACAAGTACACTATCTCTGACCCATCCATGCAATGAATAAGATTCACTTAGTACAAAGTAAGACAAAGACAGGTAAATGGCATAAAGAAAACAGAAGAATGATAAGGATAAAGGTATAGAAAGGATATAGAAAGGTGGAAGATCACACAAGAAAGAGCAGACCGGGTTGAAAATAGAGCAGGAAAAGAAATCTGAGTTTCTCTTTCTCTCCCCCAAAACAGTCCTTCCCCAATCACTCTGATAAAGCTCATTGGCCAGCTTCTAATGTCTCTATCAGAGACCCACTGCCATCAGTTCTGTCCATATATGGAATGAAAGTGTTAATCATATCTGTGTAATGGACAGAAGGCAGGGCCACAGCTAGGGTCTATGTCACCAGGGGCAAACATGGATTCTGCGCCCATTTTGGTGCCCCACCAGTGCTCATTTTGGTGCCCCATCAGTGCGGCGCCCAGGGCACATGCTCTGGTTGCCCCCCCCCCCCCAAGTTGCTGCCCTGACAGAAGGAATAACCTTGAGGAACAAGAGGAAGAGCCACAACCAAGACAACATCAGATAAAAGAAATCTGAGCCCAGGGCAGAAATGTAATTAGAGAAAGTATCTCAGACAGGTCCCTCCCTCATTCTCATGAAGATAAAGGGTAGGAGGGGGAAGTATTCAGACTTGCCAGATTCTGAAGGTAATTTCTGGGAGTCATTTAAATTTTTCTCTATCACTAATGAAAACATACTTACTTTGGTGACAGTAAATCGATGTAAGAGGTACTTTTCATTTGCCACTGTATCTAAAACATAAGGAGAAAGGTACCATTTTTAAATGATAAATAAAAAAAAATTAAAGCAATAAAATGATTTTATAATAAAGTTTACCCCTTTCCAGAAGGCCAGGAGAGAATTTCTGCCTTACCTCTGGGGGAAGAATGTTTCACAGGGCAGGGGCCACAGCTGAGAACGCTCTCTTCCTGGGCCACACCAATCGACAATGTCTCACATATGGGATCCATAACATGCCTTCTCTGTCTGACTGGGTGGGACGGGTTGATGTAATGTGGGTGAGACGGTCCCTCAGGTAACCTGGACCCATGCCATGTAAGGCTTTAAAGGTGATAACCAACACCTTGAATTGGACCTGTAATTCTCAGACACTGCCTGGACAAGTCCCTGCAGTTTTCTTGGCAAAGTTTTCCTTCCTAGGGCTGAGAGAAAGTGAGTGGCCTGAGATCACCTAGCTGGCTTTGTGCCTACGGTGGGACTAGAACTTATGGTCTCCTGGTTTCTAGCTTGATGCCTTAACTACTACACCAAACTGGCTCTCTAGCACACTATATGTTCACTTTTTGGTGGCCAAAGGCTACAGGGGATGATCCAGTATGGTGACTTACAGTAATTATTGTATATCCCACAAATAGGCAAGGCCAGTCTTGTTTAATCTTCAGAACTTCTGCAAATATTTATTGATGTTTTCAGTTTGATAAGCTTATCTGAATGCCAAATTGATGCTTGATGATGCATCATCAAGTCAGTGTTGACACTTAGTGTTGACATAGATCAATTTTCTCCAGGATTATCAGTGCCCAGCCTGGTCCTTCAGGTCTTCCAATGGTGGATCCATCACCAACCGAGTCCATCTACCTTACTACTGGCTATTCTCTTCTCTTTACTTCTACCTTTCATAGTAACATAGACTTCTCTACAGAGCTAGCTCCACACATGTGTCAAAAGTATGATAATTTGATAATTTGAGCCTGGTCGTTTGGTCCTTGAGTGAGAACTCTGGGTTGATTTGTTCAATGATCAATTTGTTTGTTTTCTTGGCTATCCATGGTATTTTCAGGAGTCGTCTTCAACACCAAAATTCAGAAGCACTACTGTTCCTTCTATCCTACTTCTCCAAAGTCCAGGTTTTGCTTTCATAGACAGTCACAGGGAAAATAACTGTTTGCATGATTCTGAACTTTGTAAGTATAGACACATCACAATGTCAGAATATCTTTTTTAAAGCTTTAATTATTACTCTACCAAGTGCTAGCCTGTGGCACATTTCTTGTTTGCTTGTTGATAGTTGATCCTAAAAGGCAGAAGCATCTGCAGCAGTGGCTGGAGCATAACCTTGGATAACTCTCATACTGAAGTGTGCTTGTTTTAGCTGGGCAGTTAGGATGACCTTCACATCCTGGATGACCCTGCAGGGATTATATACTCTTGGCATGTACTACTGGCATTCTTTGTTCATCCCTTCCAGGAACATCCACCACTACCACAATGAAAGAGCATAGCAGAAACTGAGGTAGATCTGAATGCCTAGCATTCCACTTTTCCTTTTTTTTAATTCTACTAGAAACTATTAAGAGAATACATCCCACCAATTTTGTTGGCCTGCTGCTGAAATTTAGCAGTATGTTTCTAGGGTGTCCTTGGGGGTGGGAAAAAGGTGCCAGAGGCTACAAAACAGCAGTTCTCATAATACACATCATATATGTTCTACCTAACATAATTCCTAGTCAAAGACATTGGTGTTTGGAAAGATGTAAGCTGATATCTATCTAGACTATAACTCTGGAGGCCACCAGAATTAGCTGATCTAATTCCTCCATTCAAACAAGAATCTCTATTATGGACACTGAGTTGCTGTCTCATTCAAGGTCATTGAATTGAATTGAATTGAACTGAAGGATATTGCAGCAAAATCTGTCCCCTTCCTCCAAAATGATCTAATTAACAATAAATTAAGTCTGTTCATAGTAAAATAACAGATTTTAAAAATTATTAAGTAGTAAGAAATGCAGTGCCTAGGTCAGTATTTGAAGAATGGAAAGACTACTGAAAAAAAAATAAACAATAAACTAGTGAAGGTTTCTTTTTTGTATTCTGGAAATGTTACCCGTTGAAATTCTTTGAAATGTAAGACATTTTTCCATAATAACCTTTTGTAAAACTATGTGACCCATACTGCTTTATTATACAGAGTAGATAATATATGCCTATTAAAATACTAGACATAAACTTAATTGCTAAATATTAACTGCTCTTCACAGAAAAAAGAAAATAGGGAGTTTGCTAGCAAATTCTAAAGGGCAGGTACTTTTCATTGTAAAATCATTCCTCATGAGTTTTGTTAAAGAAAGGGACATAATTTTATATTGCTTTATTTTAAATTAATGCAATGAAGGTCTGCTTATTTTAGATCTTGAAAAAGAGGCCAATAACTTTGTGATTCAACATCATCAGTAGACCAAGGCATTCAATATTTATTGCAGCAATTATCACCCAAATCATTCTTCTTTCTCTTTTCTAAAGTCCCTCATTATTTTGCTTGACTTTTAAATAACCGTGGGTGACCCACAAGATTATATATGATGCAACACATATGTTCTTGAAGCCAGGGAGGAAGATAATTTAAGAAACATCCAGGTAATTGTTATTTTGCAGCACTTGAGAAGCAATCACTAGCAAGCAAATAAACTGTGGTGAATTACTGCTAAACACTAGGACTTCAGAGAAACTCCTTAGAATTGATATCCTTTCCTATCTCCGCAAATGCCATTGCTACAACAGGGGATTTCCAAGCAGCTATGATGACATTGGGTCACTGCGGAAGTTATATTGTACATGCTGAAATACTTGAGCATGTACATGTCCATAATAGTACATCTGAATTCAACATACTGAAGATGTATCCCCTGATTATTTGCATACTCTGTTTTGAATTAGAAGACTTAATGTGTTTGCCTGCCTGCCTGCCTGCCTGCCTGCCTGCCTGCCTGCCTGCCTGCCTGCCTGCCTCTATCTATCTATCTATCTATCTATCTATCTATCTATCTATCTATCTATCTATCTATCTATCTATCATCTACAGTATGTATTATATATATTGTTTCTGTTAGCAAATTTACCTCTGGTTATTCCATCATCCCAGAATAAGTCTCCAGCCGCTTCTTCATTCTCATCTAAGGCAATTATAAGTCCCATTGGCTTTGAACGGCTGTTAAAAAACATTTGCATTCATTGACCCAGATACTGATAGCTTCTGTGATAAGACTACATCATAATCCATCCATTCTGTTCCTCTAATGATATCATGAAATAATTGAGTATATAGGGATTCCTGATGGTAAGTGAGAATAATAATGGGGTGAAAAACTAATGTTTACTTTGAAATCTGTATTAAGTTGAGCTTTCTCACAGAAAATAAGCAAATTTGTTGCAACAGAGGTCTATTTACTGGGAACCAAGGGGGACATCCCATCATAATCACAAACCAATTATAGGGGCATGTTGTTGTTCTTTCCACTTATATCCCATTTTATTGCCTATTCAGTAGTCTGTGTGATTAGCAGTAATCAATTAAAGCACATACATTTGAAATTTCACAATCTATGCATGCATCTTGTGAGACAAATGCAAAGTCAGTCAATCTTTCTTTCAGTCAATGACTAGCATACAGATGCAAATAAATGCATTTCAATGCTTCTGGGGGAAAAAAAGTGGCAGAAAGGAAGATTGACTGACTTTGCATTTGTCTCACAAAATGCATGCACTACATCTGTTCTCCACTGTCATTAGCCTGTGATCCCTGGATGTGGCATCTAGGAAAGACCTATAGCCAGTTATAACAATAGTACAGTTCCTATCGATGGGACTTCCCTAAAGACATGTGGCTCTAATTTGTTTCTGGAGACAGAATAGGCCCCAAAATGATACTGTCCAGTCTACTGTTGCTTTTTCTGTTTCACTTCATATATATATATATTACAGCTGGACATAAATAACTGGACTTTCAAAACTGTTTAACAAATTTTGGAGCAGAGAAACTGGATGAAGGATTTCTACATTTTCCCCCCAAAGGAAGGAGAAATTCTTCAGTGGCTTCTCGAGGGCAGGACTGATTAATGGGACAGTAGTAATAAAGGGGAGAAGAGAAAAAAAAGGCAGAAATTATCTTGTGATATTATTCCTTAGAATTAATTGAAATGTGAAAAATAATGTAGGCAGAAGACTACTGTAGATATGATTGTATAATGCAAGACAAGTTATTCACACACACTCCTTGACTCCCTTTTCACTAATTAAATGCAAGAACACTACTCTCCCAAATTCTCTTCTCCTTGGAATGGGATTTCAAAGGAGCAAATTCTCTTGTCATTGGCTTGAATGAGAACTAATAAATAATAATATTTGCAGAGAGTGTCTCTCCATGGCAATCATTGTATTTCCTATGGACAAAAGTTTAAATACTGGTTCTAGATGTGGAAAAGAAATGTTTAATCCATCTGTAGGACTGGCTCATGTATTGTGAGGCTTTTAAAAATATATATATTTACTTTTATCCCGCCTTTATTATTTTTATAAATAACTCAAGGCAGCGAACATACCTAATGCTCCTTCCTCCTCCTATTTTCCCCACAACAACCCTGTGAAGTGAGTTGGGCTGAGAGGCAGTGACTGGCCCAAGGTCACCCAGCCGGCTTTCATGCCTAAGGTGGGACTAGAACTCACAGTCTCCTGGTTTCTAGCCCAGCACCTTAACCACTAGACCAAACTGGCTCCCTCACAACAACATTGTTGGTTGGTATGTACCTATTATACCAAGTAAGTGTTGGAAGCAATAAGCTGAATCTATGCCAGAAAAAGGGAGATTTCCATAAAATGTCAGAATTAGGATTTTAAGATTTTAGCCCAAGAGCTGGAAAGTCTGCCCACATTCTTAGGTGACAGAAGAAACCTTTCAATCCTCACAGTGGGTTGAAAAAATCCTGGTGTTCCCACCATATATTTTGGACAATCAGCATTTGGACTGCCCATTGTCTAAATTCATGGCCTCTGTTATATCAAACTTGTAATTAATATTCTTCTCTTGCCGTCTGACATTAATCAATTTTCCTGTTATTGTGACTCATATCCAAAAAAAGGATAATAGCTGAATTGCACCACATTGCATTTATTTATGATAAGGTTAAGTAACAGCTTTCTTTTTCTACTTCTACTTGTCTATAGTCCTTCATCCACGCTAAGTGCATTAAACAAATTAAACAGATGTCCACTGCTGCATGCTGAAGAATCCATTAATATCAGACAGTACCTGTAAACAGTTGTGTTGGCTGGTTGCTGAATAGGAAAGATGTAACCTCCTCTGAGATGAAGTCCAAGTTTGTTTGCTGGAAGGAACATTTGACACTCTTGTTTTCTCCAAGGTGCTTTTATACCCTATTTTATAAGAATTAGAAAACTAAAGATATACTATATTCATAAAATTGTTAGCTTGATAATCCTCCAAATAAACAAGAATGCACATATTCTTTTTATAAATGAAATAACTTTGACAGAGGAAGAATCTCATGCCTTTGTTTGTTTGTTTGTTTTGTATGATCCAAAATGAAAAAAATGTTCACAGTTCAAATCAAAGTTCAATTTTTTTTAAAAAAAATTAAGAATCAAGTCAGTATACAGCAATTTAACTCATCATATTGAGTGAATTCACTTTTCAAATTGATGGTGGGAGGGGAAATTGGAAGCAATCAATTTTATTCTATTTGGAATTTGAAATTTATCTCAGAATTTTAGCTTCATACAGCCAAAATATGCTTCTGAAAATGATTGCAATGCAAGTTGGATTTGGGTTTTTTTGGCAAATGGTATAAAAACATTAAATGCTCAATGCCAATGCTTCCTCCACCCCTACCCCCAACCTTGTTAGAAAGGGTGGACAATTTCTTTCAAGTACTGCTTCAGTTTGAATCATCAAAAGTAATTTGATTAAAGCAAATTTTCCATTTGAAAAAGTGAGATGCTCTCTTTGACTTGAAGTATCTAAGTATGTTGATCTTCTCTGCATACTTTGATACAGAGTACCCCTTCAAAATTCTATACAACTCTACTCCTTTGACACATATGTATTTTACAGTGTATAAAAATGATCTCCAGCTCATTATGCAGCAGTGTTTAATTTGAAATGTCAACAGAATACTTTTATGGGAGACATTTTGATATAATCATATACTTACTGTCTCATACTCATACCACACAGCATCAGGGATATATGCAGTTACTGTATCAACACCCTGAAATATTGACAAGAAAATATTTCATTTCTTAGTTATATCAAGGAGATAATGCATTGATATCTTCAGTCCTCCTTTTTATAAGCTGGAGGTAGATGAGGGTAGAAATTTTCCTCTTTGAGTCTTTCCTGACTCTCTGCTTGAAAAAGAGCATTTGACATAATTATTTGTAAACTATTTTTTTTCATATTATAATGTCAATTGCTATTCCCCCCACAAAATGGCCTAGAATGCTAGTGGCCTTGGAAGTTTTGGAGAATGGAAAGTGATGACCAAGCTGTCAATATTATTTGCTGGTGCATTCTCATTTGTCTCAGGAATAGTAGTAGCAGTAACAGCAACTGCTATGAAAAAAGAAAGCAACAGCAATGAAAAAAGAAAGAAACTACACCATCGCTACTGAGACTTAAAAAAGTGCAGAATTTCTCTTGATATAATCCTCCTTCCCATTTCTTTACTTTCAGAAAGTGTAGAGAAATGACAACTGGCTATCTGTCCTATACTTTCACTCACAAACTCCAGTTGTACTGAAGTCACATCCACCCACCTTAACATATTCTGCTTGTTAAACCAATTCAAAAGATTCAAACTGATTTATCACATCAGGAAGGTATGGCAGCATCTCACAATTGTACTCCTGATTCTTTATAAGATACTTTTCTAGGATTCTTTTATAAGAGGAGGTTATTTTGTAGAAACTAATGAAATGTCTTTTCTCTGATGGCACCAATCTTTAAAAAGTGATCCACAATTAAGCTCTACTGCACTCTTCTTGTTGGTGCAGGCATTTCAGTGAATCATGCATATTTGTGCATTGTTCAGTGCTTTGGTTTCAGTCTCCAAAAGGTGCACAGGAGCAGGAATTCAACTCCTATTTATAACATCTTTTAAGGGAAAGTTGTTTTTAGGGGATACAGGAGTTGCTATATCTGCCATAGCTTGGTCCAAAATATCTTTTGGAGAATGAACCTGAAGTGCTGCACACTTGGTTTGAAAAGAAGTTAAACCAATCAGGTAAATGTACCTGATTGGTTTAACTTCTTTTGGTAGTTATCATTGTCATTGTTTGAGCTGTGATACATTTAGCTTTTTTTATACTTCTGACATCCTAGTATTAAAATTTATATTAACTAAATAAATGGGTTTTGATCCAAAGATTTATATTTATTAATGGGGAAAATTTTTAAAAAAAACTATGTTTGAATTTCCTCCATTACTTATAATAACTACAAGGGAAAGGGAAAGGAATTTCATCTAGCGGGGTCCAGGAGGCAGACCTTCCTGGCAGTGGTGCCCGCCCTTTGGAATATCTTGCCCCCAGAGTTGAGATGGGTTTCCTTGCTCCCAGACTTCCAGAAGAAATTGAAGACCTGGTTCTGCCACCTTGCTTGGGATGGGGAGGGTAACAGCTCCACCTGGGGGTGGTTGGCGCCATAGCACCCCCTATTGATTGTGATTCCATCGCCTCTTGGATTTTATATCTATTATCTTATTTACGTTTTTAGATTGTAACTTAGGTTTATATGTTTTTATTATTACTTTTATTGTAAACCACCCAGAGTCCCCCATTGGGGGAGATGGGTGGTGATATAAATTTAAATAATAAATAAAGGGAAAGAGAAAGGGATCATAAGTTGGAATTTAAAAAAATATATATTAAATAGTTTGTGTGTTAATATTAAACAGCCTTTAAGAATTAGTTTTTTATTACCTATATATCCATTGTTCAGAAGAGAATTAAACAAAGTACTGGTTTGGAAATATATATTTATATATTTCATTTTGGAACCCCATCAATGGTTGATTCCTGAATAATGTTTTCTTACAAAGGTTTATTTTATTCTATCAAACCAGAAACATAATAACACAATAACTTAACATTTTGCTTCTTCTAAAACCATTTGCTAGATTTCCTTTATTTAAACAAAAGGGGAACTTACTACTTGAAGTTTGAAAAGCTAAAATTACTTGAAGAGCTATTGTTTGTTCTTTTGCTCACACAAAAGGAAGTAGGAAGGAGCTTTGTTGGGCATTGACAATGGGCACACTCATCTCTCTGCCCCTCAATGATACAGCTGATAAGAGTTTTATTACTGCCACTCTTCTATTTATCACCTCACAGAGATTGTGATGCAGGCTTAGCACATACTCACTGCAAAACAAATAATTACACATATTGTAAGTTAATAAAAATTAAATATACCGAGTCTAAGACTGGAGTAATAAGTAGTCCAGGTCCCCACAAGAACTGTCTGTCTATAGCCCAGGTGGCTTCATCAGAGTAGAATCTAAAAAAACATTACAGTATTAATATTATGTTTTGCTGATAGGTGAATTTTAAATTTCTCTCCATGTATTGAAGACACTGTTGACAGTTTCAAGTATAACAGTAAAGAAAGGGCTGCAGATTTTAAGGCAACTCACAAGTTGGCATTACCACCTGAAAAAAATAGGATCAAAATCTGACTTAGTTATGCTTTGATGGAATCACTGGATTTGGATTCAGTGCACAATATGTTCTTAAAAGTTGTCTCTTAAGCCTCTTTAGCATTTATGAGTCTATGCATTTATGAAGCTGAGACATGTTTACCTTTATCACTTGGGCCATATTTTAGATTAACTGATAAATACTGATACAAGAAGATTAATATTCAACTTCCCTCCAGCTTATTGGTAGTTGTAAGGTCATAAGCCGCTTACATAAAAATGTGTGTGTGTGTGTGTAGTTTGTATGAGTATATACACACACACACAAACACACACATATATGCATTCTATGTTTAGCTAAAAGGTAGCCAAGGGATGTGTGTAAATGTCCTGGTTTTCATTGTACCATCATCTTTCCAATGGTCTGCATCCTCCCTCACTTTCCTGGCTTTGATTAAATCCAGATATAAGATATCACAAAGAAATTCTTCTTTAAGAAGAGTTTCTCATATAGGAAGCAAAGGCAGGTAAGGAGACTTAAGAATCAAGAAAAAACTATGTGATAGAATGCCAGCAGTAGCACCTTCTAAAGGTAAAGGTAAAGGTTTCCCTTGACGTAAAGTCCAGTCGTGTCCGACTCTAGGGGGCGGTGCTCATCTCTGTTTCAAAGCCTTGGAGCCGGCGTTGTCCATAGGACACTTCCGGGTCATGTGGCCAGCATGACTCACGGAACGCCGTTACCTTCCCGCCGAAGCGGTACCAATTAATCTACTCACATTTGCATGTTTTCGAACTGCTTGGTGTGCAGGAGCTGGGACGAGCAACGGGAGCTCACCCCGCCGCGCGGTTTCGAACCGCCGACCTTCCGATCGACAGCTCAGCGGTTTAACCCGCAGCGCCACCGCGTCCCTAACAGCACCTTCTACTACCTTAATAATAAAGAAGTTTAAATACATTATCAAGATAAACTAAGAAAAAAATCCTTAAACATCCTGAGAATAAGGTAGCAAAATAAAAGCTCTTTTGCAAAGGAAGAAAATTTCAGAGAGATTGCAAAGGCAGATATCAGCACAGCTTTAGTATCTACAAGAAATCCCTAAAATGTTAGGAAGTGCTTACGGCGAACAAATTCCAGACATCTTCAAGCATCAATGAGCTCCAGGCATAGGGATGGTTTTTAATTTTTCAGCAGTTAAGCTTGCTAGAAACTAAGAGTAATTCTCCTGGAGTTTATTAACTGTACATCCCATAATGATTAATCATGATAACCATCCATTTATTCCTATAAGAATAAGCCTTATAATCCACACACCGATTCCTCCCACTGAAATGGAAATAAGTCTAGAGCTCCAGCTATGCCCTTCAGAATGCCAAAGCATGCTTATTTATTTATTTACATTTTGAGGCCACCCAGCTGAAGAACCTATTGTATCCAGTCTCAAACATTTTGTTGCTACTCCTTAATCCTCAGGTCAGACAGGTACACTAATTTGTGTTTTAAAACATTTACAAAACTTAAAATCTGGAAGAATTTCCTTCCATCTATGGCAAGACTTCTAAAGAAGTTAACTTTCCAATAACCTTGAATAATATTGAGATCAATTAGTTGAATCTATAAAAGTTAATAAATACATTTCTAGAAGGTCTGTGTGTGTGTGTGTATGCGCACGTAAGACATAAATATATAGATATATACATATATAGATATGGAAAGTCTAAATTTCTTACTCATCACATAAAATCTTAAAAGCATGAACTTACTCATGTAGAACGGGTCTTGCAACTGTCTCTCCCCAAGCATGTGCTTTGTAAAACAGGGTATAGAGATACGGCAACAAAGTGTAACGTATTGTCAAGTAGTGTTTTGTTGAGTTCACCAAAAGTGAATTCTGTCCAAAATACGCTGGATCTTTAGGCTAGAAATAAATATGTATGATTGTTACTAACAACAAAAAGCATTCAAACAATCAGAAACTTGATCTAATTTAAAATGGACTTACAGCAAATGATGCACCATTGTGATTCCTAGAAAATGGGTAAAATGCTCCAAGTTGCAGCCATCGTCTACAAAGTTCTTCTGACACATTTTCAAGGAACCCACAAATATCTGCTCCAATCTGAAAGTCAGAAGCATATTAAAAATCATTGACATATATCTGCCTAAGATTTAATACTACCAAATACTACAAATTCTACATTAATCAGTTTTCAGGTGACTAATATAAATTGATTCACACTGGTCTTTGACAGAGTTTTAAAAAAATCTAACTCATTTGGTTGATTAAGTAAAGGGAAATAGGAGAGAAAAGCAATGAGATCAGCCATTATATGTAAATATTTCAATCCTACTTTTCTAACAAAATACACCCAACATGGTTAAAAAAGGCAAATTCAACATATAAAATGTCTATGTTTAAGACACCAGCCTATGAAAAATCAGCCAAAGTTATAAGAGAGCCAGCTTTTCATTTTATGTTTTTTTACAGAATCACAGGTATCAGAAGGACACGCTTCAGGCTGCAAAGAATTCCACAGTATAGTAGCAGATACAATAAATGTCTCTTCCTGCAAACAATCAGCCTAGCTTCAGAGTGAGAAGACAGGAGGAAAATCTGTTTTGAGTTTTCTTTTTGGGACAAGGAGATCATCATCATTTTAGTACTTCTTTCAGCAACTTTGATTCTAAGCCATTTCAAAGCTTTTAAAATCAGGAAGACAATAATAACAAAAGTCTTATCAAAAAAATCTATTGCCCTGTCTATTCTGAGATGCCTTTAGATCCATGATTTTGCTTTTTCCCAATCAAGCAATTCTGCTTTCTGAATACATACAACATTCTCATCTTCATTCTTTGGATTGCCAAACTGCAGAACTGTACTGTTTTGGAATTATAAATCATACAACCCCCCAAAGGGTTGGAGTAATCTCCAATAGGAAAAAGATAGTCAGACACTCCAAAATACATAGCCGAAGTTAGGAAAGTTCAGCTATGTATTTTGGAATGTCTGACTATCTTTTTATGCAAACCAAGTTGTGCAAACCAAGTCTAAAAGATGCGGTATGCACAGATGTCACCTAGAGAAACACATTCATCTAAAACTCTATCTTGTTTTACTATGCCAGATTATAATATTTGGACCAAACTTATACAATAATACTATTACAATTAAAATGGCTTACAAAAGGATATCCAAAGAGACCAAATTCTAATATTCCTGGTATAGACCATTTAATATCATTCCAAGTTGCAAAATTATCTCCCAGCCAATGTCCTGTGAATTTTCCAGAACCGGAAAATGTTGATCGGGAAAGGAGGAAGCTTCTGTTTTCATGGAAAATAGCCTGGAGTGCTCTGAAAACAACATAAATTTATGGCATTAAGGAAAAGGAATATTTTGCTGAGGAAAAAAAAAATGGAGAAAATCAAAGGCAGGTTTCAGCATAGCATTAGTATCTACAACAAATCCTCAAAACATTGCAAAATGAGTAGACTACTAAAGAATGAAAAAGGGACGCGGTGGCGCTGCGGGTTAAACCGCTGAGCTGTCGATCGGAAGGTCGGCGGTTCAAAACCGCGTGGCGGGGTGAGCTCCCGTTGCTCGTCCCAGCTCCTGCACACCAAGCAGTTCGAAAACATGCAAATGTGAGTAGATTAATTGGTACCGCTTCGGCGGGAAGGTAACGGCGTTCCGTGAGTCATGCTGGCCACATGACCCAGAAGTGTCCTATGGACAACGCCGGCTCCAAGGCTTTGAAACGGAGATGAGCACCGCCCCCTAGAGTCGGACACGACTGGACTTTACGTCAAGGGAAACCTTTACCTTTACCTTACTAAAGAATGAAATATTGGCCAGCCTTTCACACCCACACCTCAGACTTTATATGTACTAAATAGATGTCCTTTCAATCAACGAGATGGATTATGTCAATAAACATGTTTTCCCTCAAATCTCAAATGTTTTAAAAATAAATGTGGCTCCTGGATGGTTTTTCTGGTCTTCACACGGCAGCAGGATTTACCAGTGGCATTTGGGTGGTGTGTTCAATATTTGTTGCAATATGTTAAGAGTTTATACCCCCAAATATTCCAGTCAGGTGCTAATAACAATGAGACACTGGAATTATGGCTTCCTGATACCCATCCATGGTACAACACTGGACTTGCAAAGATGAAATGAATGTGAAAGAGACAGCATATTATTCAGGGAAAATGGGTGGGGGAAAAGAGACTTATGGCACTGTCAATGACCAGCTACTATTGCCACATATAAAACTTTCCTGCCAAACCATTTTCCTCATTGCCATCTGTGACAAACCATGGTGGTGTTAAAATTATGATTCATGCATTATGACACCATAATACAAATGATACAATTTGGCACTTGTGTCATGACATCTGATGCACTTTATACATTAGTCATATTATTTGTGTGATGTCATGTCATGTATCCCATCATTTGTCCCTATGTAGTTCTCATTTAGTTTCCTAATTGGGAATTTACCCTTTTAAAGTTTATCTCTGATGAGAGGAGAATTTCAGTGAAATTCCCATAGGTGGAATGTAATCATCTTGTCCCTACTTAACTAGAAAGAAGCCAATGTATGTATGTAAATGTATTAGTTTTCATTATACAGTACCATTGTCTCTTCAATGGTCTTCATCCTTCCTAGCTTTCCTTACCTAAATTAAATCCCAAAGGAAAACATCACAAGGAAACTTGTCTCTCTAGGGCAGTCTAGGAGACCTGAGCATCAAGGAAAACTGAGAGAAGGCAACATCACTACACTACTTCAAGATTAATGTTAGTTCAAAGATCAGGAATAATTGGTGGGAAAATCTTAAGCACTCAGAATGAGATAGAAGAAAGTTGTTTTGCAGAAGAAGAAAACTTCAGAGAGATTTGCAAAGGCAGATTTCAGCACAGCTTTAGCATTTTAGGGTTACCTAAGGGACCGCCTTCTCCCAGTTGTCTCTACCCATCCAATTCAATCTGGAAGATTGGGCATGCTATGGATCCCGTCAGCCAAAGATGGTTGGCAGGAACTAGAAGGCGTGCCTTTTCAGCTGTAGCTCCTGCCCTCTGGAATATTCTCCCCTCAGAGATCAGGATGTCCCCAACCCTGTTGGCCTTTCATAAGGCCATGAAGACCTGGTTATGTGCCCAGGCCTGGGGCCCCGAGTGTGGTAAATCGTCCCGTTTCTTAGTTGTATTAACATCTTATGTTGTTACTTGGAAGCCATGTATATTCATTTTGTATTGTAACCATTTCAATTGTAATTGTTTAATTGTTTTATGGTTTTTATCACTGTAAGCCACCCAGAGTCACTTGCTGAGATGGGCAGCTATAGAAATTGAATGAATGAATGAATGAATGAATGAATGAATGAATGAATGAATGAAATGTACCACAGTGTAAATACTGCATTTGTCTAAATTATGGTGAATAAATTCCAAGATACTTTCAGCATCAGTGAGCTCAGGCAAAAAGATGGCTTGTTGGTTTGTTGTTCTCGGAGCTTGGTTGTTTTCTTACAGAGGTTTCATTGCCATAACATCCATGCAAGGAAAAGTGGGGTTTGCTGGCTGTTTATTTATAGCATCTTGCCCTGTCAGTTTTGGTGAGGGTGTGGCTTCCTTCCTGATAGTTCCTTGATTAGGGCATTGCTTCTCTGATTGTTTATGTGGTGCTGTTTCCTGCTTATCTGCAAGTTGGCTGCTGGAGGGAATGTGTTGTACGCCATTTGTTTCCTTCCTAAGCTTTTGATTGCCATGTGTTGTGAGATTAAGGCATTTTCCTCACATCTCCTGATTGCCTGTTGGTGTTCATGGATGTGGTATGCCAGTCTACTATCTGTCTCCCTACAGTATATAGTAGCTGTTATCATCCTTATAAGTTGTAGATGACTCCTATTTTTTTTTTCCTTTTTGTTACTGCGTCTTTTGGTTTGCTTAAGATGTTTTGGGGAGATTTTGTTTGTTGTAATGGTTGTGTTGCAGTAGGTTGTATAGTCAGGCACTTTTTGATGAAGTTGTGTGGATATCCATTATGCTGGAAGATGTTACATCTAAAACATCTTCTGTAACCTAAAGAAAACTCCTTAATTTTTCAGCATGCGGACAATCAACCACAGTTTCCACTGGGAAACTGTTAACATTTTAGATCAAGCCAAATCCAGAAATGCTAGGAAATTCTTGGAAGCTTGGCATTCAGACAAATCAGCCATCAATATACACATAGAGAGAAACCCTATTCTCCCTCACACTGATGAAGTTACCTAGCCTGGTAAGGAAACATCTGCAAGAAACAACCAAGCTCAAAGACCACAAAAATCCCAACAATTCACTCTGAGCTACATATATTCTATTGAAAGAGATGTTTTCTATGTTTCAACAGCTACATTTTCTAGAAACTAAAAAAGCAATACTCTTTATGACTGCCAACTGTCAGTCTCAAGATGACTTAATCATGGTACCTATTTAAGATCTGAATGAGTCTGAACTCTGAAAATGAGTCCGAAGACATTTTTCAGATCTTGTGCAAGCACAGCAACTCTCTGCTGTTCAGACTTTCCTGCAAAAACAAAAATGCCATGACTTTAAAGATTCCACTATTTAAAATGAATGAAACTCTTTCAAAAGCAGCCCTTTTTTTTCAGGCTCACACAGAACAGAACAGAAGAGAAGCACAATGCACAAATGAGGTCTAAGGCACTTCTTCCAAATCGTATTTGGAAAGGGCACAAAGAATTTGTAATTGTAGAGTTACTGAATGATCCATGATAACTTGCAAAGAATAAGTTTTTAAATGCCATTTAGGCATTTTAAAATAAACTTCCACTAGTGAAAACTTACACATGAAAATAGTTGTTTTATTATACTGATAATAAACAGCAGTTATCAAAAAAAAAAAAAAATCCAGATCCTGACTAGTCACCTTCACACCTTCACCTTCACACCCTTACCTACTCTCTGTACCACAAAAGTGCTAGGAAAACAAACAAGACTACTTACCTACCTACCTACCATCTACCTACCATCTATCTATCATCTATCTTTCTAATTTAAATTAGAGAAATCCATGGAATTGTTGTGTAGCAACCTTATCTTTTTTTTTTTTTTCCCCCTAATACATACTCTTAGATTTGTATTTTTGGGATTAGCTGTTTGCAGTCCAGACTGAAAGGAGGGAAGACTGGCACAAATTAGCTTGGATGAATTAAAGGAAAAAAAAATAAAGTGCATAATGACTTACTTATCAGTAGCAATAGACATAAAATATCCATAGAGGCTGTGGACATCATAGTGTTTCCCTGCCTTTTGGACTGCATCCATACAAAGTGTCTTTGAATACATAACTCCATCAAGGATCTCTGTAGGACAAAGGAATAAGAAAATCCATTGAATAAAAACTATACAACTTTTCAATTTATAGCTCTCTGGATGAATAGACAAATGAATATAATTTATTGTGTAATTACATTTTTTTAAGTTGTCAAGTTTTTTTCCCCCCTTTAGATTTACCACACTAGACTAGTTTTTAATAAGGTTGGGTGAATATTCAGATTGAGTTTGCTAATTTAAAAGGTGATCAAATCTCTGAATTGGCTTCATGCATACAATCAGAAAAAAAACTGTTCAAATCAAATCCAATACTCCCTAATTCAGATACTTCTCTATACTTGCAGAAATGTTATTTACAAATCAAAAATCCAAATCAAATCAACACAATTATATCTGAATCAAGCTGAATATTTTTTTCTAGTCAGTTTAAATCATCAAATTGGATTTGGTTTCATTCATATAGTTTATAGCAGCTTTTCTTAGCTTGCTGTACTGAGATTATTTGCTTTGGACTTTAAAATCCCCAAATAATTTTGTTTCTTCCTAGATAATTTAGTGCTAAATGATTTTAAAATCTGCTTATGCAAAGTTAAGGGTAGGGTGGCAAGCTGTACAGTCCAGTGATAATTTAGCAACTATGTCATTCTTTCCCCCCCAGAAGAATCACTGTTTAGCAGGCAGATAGGACTTACTTAACAATAATTGATAAAGGAGTCTGTTTCTCAAATTTTATGTCTAATATTCTACCTAAGGATTTACATATTTATTAATCTACTGTGGATTATTGATTACACAGATATATGAAAAAAAACTAACATGGAAGTAAAATAATTTTGATTTTGTTTTCGTTAAGAACTTACTTGGAGTAAAAGGTGGGTAGTTTAAACTGTTTGCTTCACAACCAGTTTTTGATCCTTTGACAAAATTAGAGACTTCATTCATGTCCTATGGGTGAAGATTTGTAGAAATGCATGAATATATAGCTGTATATTTTCAGAGACATCTTAATACCCACCAGGAGCCATGTTCCATTTGACTTTTTAAAAAAGACTTTTGAAAAACAACCACTCCTAGGAACACATTTATATGCCACAATGATTTTGGGCCCCACAGAGGCACCCATGGGATAATAGTGAAAATATATGACTCACTTTCTAGTAAAAAGATGTTTTGTGACTGGCAGTGCCCATCGTAGCAGCCATTTTTGTGAATAGGCAAGCCTACCATTGAATCTGCAAGTCATTTACTGAAAAATTTCAATGCCTGTTTATCAAACTCTGCACTGAACTGCAAAATGGAATGATGTTATTCATCCAGTTTTTGAATTGTTGTTCTCCAGTGTCTCTAGTCTCTAACTCGTTAACAAGAGAGGCAGACTTTCTCCTTCAAAAGGAGAATCCTATAGCTGTGAGCAATAAACCACAGCAGCAGACCTGGTGTGATTTTATATATAATCAGAACCAGATTTCATTAGTGTTTGGTTGGGAGACCACAAGGAAATTCTAAAGCTGCAGGCTAGACTGGGAAGCTGAGATATCATCCTGGAAAAAGGCTATACTGCTATACTGTTGCTAGAAAAAAAAACTGATGTTTTCATGTAATCCCTAGGAGCCAAGCTAGACTTGAGAAAGACTTTAACAGCAATATTTTTCTGTTGTTCAGATTCATGAATGACCTACTTTCCTCCATTCCTATTCTTTGCTCAGATATTATAATATCTCATGGGTTCCAATCTGTCTGAATTCCAGCAACAACTGAACATGTCTGAATGTGCCAAGCTAGATAACATGCATTTAAAAATCAAGACATTTTCCAGTGTTTGAATTCCTTTGGGAAGAATGTATTGTTGCCTCTGAAAAGAATAAAAACATTGAGATGCATTTTTTTTTACTTATTGCCAAGTAGATTTTGCTACCAAATATTTGTTTCTTCATTCTACTAAATAGTACTTACAATCCACAGTCCATCAAAATGGATTGTTTTGTGAAAACTGTTGCACTCATTAACCCACCACTGAACAGCTTCAGGACTGGAAAAATCAGGGAAGACACTTGTTCCTGGCCACACCTGCAGATAAAAAAAAAGAAGAAGTAATCAGTACAAAACCTGGTCTGCAAAAGGATATAAAGATTTCATTAAAAATAATTTTGCAAGCTACTAAGTAAAATGAAAGAAGCGGAGATGTCTGAATAATTTTGTGTTAAAACTAAATTTTGCAATGTATGTGTATGGGAAGGCAATAAAAGAGAAAAAGGCAATTAAATGCTAGATGCTGAAAATCAGTTTTTACTAAAATTGGTTCTTTTTCATGTAACAGCACTACTTCAAAAAAGTTGAAATCTAGACAACTTACTGGATATCATACTGCTGAATTCAGTTTTGTTCTGTTTCTTTTTTTTTTTTAATGTCATACTGCTGAATTCTGCTCCAGTTATCTTCTGTTAAGAACACCCACAAAACACTGACACCCAAATATGTCTGCATAATAGTGTATATCTGTCACTGTGTGGACACAAATGCATCATCACCCAGAGTCCCCTTTTCAGGAGAGATGGGAAGTGATAGAAATTCCATAAATAAACAAACAAACAAACAGACAAACATCTATATAGTTTCTGTGTGCATATGCATGTAGATATACATACATACATATGCGTGCACAGTATATGCAAACACACTTGTGTCTGTGTGTACGTGCATGAACGCACACACACAGAGACCTGGAAATCATAGGCCATAAAGAAATGCAAATTAGTTGTAGTTCTTAGACAGCAGATGGTTATCACAAAAGAAGCCAACTTTTAAAAATCTCAAGGAAGATTCCAAGAAAGGAAGAAAGGAAGGAAGTTCTGTTTGCATTAATTTGTAAATATTTTTCTTCATTTTCTGAAGACAATGGCAGAGATAGCAAAATTTCTCATATAGTAAATATTTCCAGTAAAAATTAAAGAAAAAGAAAGTACTGAGTGAGAGCAGAAACCTGAATCTGTTACCATCAAATCACTGCAAGATAATATTGAGATAGTAATTTCAATATTTTATATGAATATTCCACTTCGGCCTGCAGATATGCCTCATGATCTATTGAGCGTAATAGAGAATGAATGGGACTTTTATAACTTCACAGTGACAGATGGAAATTATATAAAATGCTAATAATAGTCAAAATAAGATAACTTGTAGGTTATTAAACAGAGTAGGAAGATCCTTAGCAAGCTCTATTTATAGCTTACAAAACAATGTGTTACTTTTGGGAATATATCTAAGAAAATATCTCCTAAGTATTGTCAACATTATGATTTATTCCCAATTTGCTGGTTATGCCAATATTTATTTTCCAGAACTAGATAAAGAAATGCAGATTGCTTTTCCAGAAATGATAGGTTCATTACAAAGTCAGAACCATCAAATACGGATAGCATTTATGAAAGAGTTACACCTTTCTCTTTGAAGGTGCTAATGCCACATATAAAAAATACAGCTGGTTTTGGCAGACTAAGGAATGAATAACATAATTTTCACCAATAGAAGAATGGGAAGCTTTTATTAGTTTTCATGGGGAGAGGAGTGGAGAAGAGATCCCAGGTTTGCCAATAATCCAGAGACTGCCAGACAATTTTCCCCTCCTTTCCCTTTCCCTGTATCAGACATTTATTTGCTATGTGATAACGTTCCTGTGGTCCATAATTCATTTCTTAAACAGCCACTTACTTCTCCAATAAGAGGACTTATTCCATCTGATTCATTTATCCACACTTTCATTAGTTCACCATGTAGATAGGCTTCATAAGGGAAGCTGTTGCTGAGATTATTGACAGAAATGGCTGGATCCTTTAGCAAAAGGAATAAAAAATGTTACACTTTCTAAACCTTTACAGAATTATGGAACTGACCGTATCCCCTGGCAGGGGTTTGCATGGGTGTTTTGCTTTGCAGCAAAGCAGAATGAAGTTGACAAACTTCACTCTGCAGTGATGTCACCTCACTAGCCCCTCCTTTACATGCCTACATCATGACACGGTAGGACAGGACTTGTAAAGTGACATCATTGAAAAAGCTCAGATCCTGTAAAAGCCATCTTGTTCCTTGCTGGTGGGCTAGCTGTCTGCCACTAAATTACCAGGTACCAGTGGAGAGCAGGCCAGCTGCTAAAGCACAATTAATATTTTGTTTATTTTTGCCATCCTCTGCTTAGATTTTGTTTTAATTTTCTGGGAGTGAAATTACTATGTCAATTGACCATTGGTTATAGTGCAGAGGGAGTGGGCAACCTTTATACTTAATATTTTGGGAAAGTCAAGGACAACTCTTGAAGGCTGAAGATGTAAAATAGGTGAGGCCATGTTGGCAAAATGGCCAAACCAAGAATTGTCCATTTTTAACTTTGTAAAATTATTGTGATTCTTCCAACACAATTTTTCTTGTGCTTCTTGTTTTAAAGCTGATCTATGAACTGCTGATCAACAAAAATATATAAGCCAAGGAGGGTTTATAGAAAATTGCAGGGGCTTGATAAAGGATTAGCAAATTCCTCTATTTCTGAATGAAATAATAGTACGTCATCAGATTCCATTCTTTTACTGAAACAGTTGATGGAGGGAAATCTTAGTGCAAACAAGGCAGAAAAATAGGGAAAATTAGAATCAGTCATACCAGAAACATCTACATATTTCAGGTAAGAGTGAAAACTGTAATCAAGTGGATAGGCATAAAATTTGGCATTATAACATGTTATATATGAGGACAATTGCTGATAAACAGTTTTAATAATACTTGCCCTTGAACTGTTTAAATTAATCAGAATTACCAGTATGATGACATATTTCTGTCCATGGTTATGAAGGTCTTGGACAAATTCAGGTAGGCCTGCAAAGTTTATCTTGTCATAAGTAAAATCTTTGGTATCTTCCATGTAGTCAATATCAGTATATTGAACATCCTGGAAAGAAAATTCCAGCCATTGTGAATGTTAAACAATTTCATTATAGAGGTAGTCCTCTCTTAACAACTGCCCTGTTTAGCAACTGTTCAAAGTTATGATGGCACTGAAAAAATAACTTTATAACTTCATGCTTATGACCATCACAACATCCCCTCTGTCACATGATTGAGATTTGGGCACTTGGCAACTGGCACATGTTTGTGACCGTCGCAGCATCCCATGATCATGTGTCAGCCATTTGCAACTTTCACAGCCAGCTTCCAACGAGCAAAGTCAGTGGAAAAGCCAGCAGTAAAATTGCAAGTTGTGGTCATGTGATATCTTGCTTAACAACGTCACTTAGCGATGGAGTTGCCAGTCCTGACTGTGGTTGTTAAGCGAGGACAACCTGTAGTGGAAATGGTGTATTATATAGCAAAATGCTACCATGTCATGAGCACCGTTGAGCTGAATGCGTCAGCACAATGGCACACATAACAATACCACGGAAACAAGAGCAAGGGATTAAAAGATAAGCAAAGCGATGCACAACAACAGACACAGACCCCGAGGAGAAGGGAACGACCCCGGCCAGAAAACCCAGTCAAAAGAACGCAAGGGGGAAGAAAGAGCGACAAAGACAGGGCGGAACATGAGGCACGCCTGGAGCTGTCAGCAGGAACACAAAGGATATCGCCCAGCTGAAAGTAATCACCAGCCGGAGGAGGAGGAAGATTACGAAAGAAGCCCGGGGCACCAGCAGGGGCCCCGCGACCCCTCACCTACCAGCAACGAAGCATACAGGGCTTGGGGGGATGACACAACCCGAGGGGGGGGAGCGCTGACCGGCGCGGGCTATTTAAATCCCGTACCGGCGCGCACCCTTCACTCTCAGCTTTTTATAGCCATGCACTATGCTGAAATAAACCAGAACCTAATTTTCCCTAAATTAGTGTCTGTGTCTTACTCAGTAGTAGGCAGCGCGTGACATACCATCACATTTATTCTACTATGTTCCTTATTCAAATATATGGGTTCGCAAGGCAAGTGAAAAAAATGAACTTTTCAGAGGGCAAAACAGTTGAACAGATATGAGTAAGAAATAAGATCAGAAGTGGGTAAACTTGACCTAAGCGTTTATTAAGCAGCTCACTCTCAGGTTGTAAGTCTCCTTATTCACACATAGATTGTCTTTTGTTCTTTATAGGACTTTATATCCTACCTAATGGACTACCCAAATGACTATCTAATCCCACATTTTCAGCACTAAATAGATATAGATTCTTTCGGAAGTGCTATGAACTGAAGATAGAGGAAAACTTTCTATCATGAACAGAGCATTTGTTGGTCACTTATGTTGATGGCTGTTACAAACCTCTGCAAGAGTAAAGTAAACTGGTCCACCCCAAGTTTCTGGTGGAGCTCAACACTTTCCTGAATGTGCTTGGGAAAATTCCCATATTAACAGTACTATTGTTGTCCTGCCTGATCTGTGGAATACAGAGATAGTCTGTGCAGTCAACACCATTAGTTCCAAGAGCCCACATTCCTCTTACAGCGCTAACTGAGCCTTTTCTTTTTTACTAGGGAGCTGGAAGTAATGAATTTGATAGGTTTTCAGCTGATGTTCCAGTGGAGGAACTTTCAGACTGGGGCACAGAGTGAGGCCATCTGAAGTCTTATTTGGATTTTTACACTGTTGCAACTTAGGCAGAACTTTGAGGAATTATCATCACCAACACCAACACCATCATCATCTGTGTGATGAATACCAAGAAAAGCATAAAGGAAGGAGAATTGGTGCTGATGAGCTTTTTAATCAAGATGAAATAATTGGGAACATTAATTCCATATCATACCCCAAGTCTCCATTGGACAATCCTGCTGTAAGAGTCTATTTATTTATTTATTTATTTTATATCCTGCCTTTATTATTTTTATAAATAACTCAAGGTGACGAACATACCTAATACTCCTTCCTCCTCCTATTTACCCCACAACAACCACCTTGTGAGGTGGGTTGGGCTGAGAGAGAGTGCCTGGCCCAAGGTCACCTAGCTGGCTTTCATGCCTAAGGTGGGACTAGAACTCTCAGTCTCCTGGTTTCTGGCCCACCACCTTAACCACTGGACCAAACTGGCTCTCTTATGAAATATGAAATATGAATATTCATATGACTATTGTTCTATCTATAATATGGCTCATTCTGACTGGGTACAAAGGTTCATTTGGTTTCCTACATCCTGTTTGTTTATTTATTTTATTTTATAAATTTATTCACCGTCCATCTCCCCCTCACAGGGGGTCTCTGGGCGGCTATTAACAATGGTATATTCAGAAAGTCATATTCTCTCCAACTCTGCAGCTCTAGCCCAGAATAAGAGTCAATATCCCCATCCCCAGTTTTCATTACCATAACAACTTTGGTTATAGCTACCCGAATATTTACCCTAATGTATAAAAAAAGATTGATGAAAAGGCCTTGCTGTCCTTTAATATTGCATAGAAAATTGGTTTCTACCAACCCAGCATTTTAATGGTAGGAAGAAAATGCATGTGTTGTTATCTGAGAAAACTGATGTTTTAGCGAAGGGAACTTGCTCTTTGCAATAGCTAAGCAAAATATTCACAGGGTGTGAAAAAAATTCAGCACCTGTTCTCATTTTAATCCTTCAGCCTCCAGGGAAGACATTTTTTAAAAAAAAAATAGGCTTCCAGCAAGTATAACTTCTTGTAAAATGACATTCTTGATTTTGCCATCTCTATATTCCTTAGGAATGCTTGCCTCAATGTTGGGAATTTCATTGCAACCCTACCTAACTTTGATCCTTTGCTAAAAAACCAGGCTTCTAGGAAATAATCAAAGAAATGCCTCATTTCAATTTATTGGATCCAGATTCAGGATGACTTATGTGAGAAGTAAACCTCTGTAATTTCCTTAGCGAGTGTGCATTCCACCAGTTATATCAAGAATAGATAACCTACTGCCCCAGAGTTGTATGTGACCCCAAAGTCTTTTCTGGTGGCCAACATAGCCGATTCTAAAAGCCAATCAAATTGTTTCCCACTAGGTTAAAGTAGAAAGCACATAAAAACTGCAGTGTAAGCCCTAAAATAGGTTTGTGTTTTAGATACAAACATTTTTTTAAAAAAAATCCAGCTACCTCAAACCAGGAAAAAAAATAGTAAGTAGCAAAATACCACCAGGCGTTTTATGCAAATTCTAACAAATTGGGATCTCACTAAGAAACAATAGTAAAAGTCCTAGATGTAGGTGTGAATGGGACCTTGATTTGGTTAAAACTGAAGCTATTTATCAAGGAACTGAATTTACCCAAAAAAACATGGATTCACTTCCCCTTTTTAGGGGAAACAAGCCACCAAACTCCATCTTCAACATTATGAATCATTCAAGAATTGTATCTTTCTACTGAATATATCACAGTCATATGGTACTTGAGCCTTCAAAATAATTGATTTCCCCCTCCAATCAATAATCCTCTCCTTCTCTACCAATCCAGTCTTACTTACATAAGGTATTCCAGCTGCTCGATTCCTTTCTACTACAGCTTTCACATCATTAATATCAGTGTAATTCCATCGACAGATGTGGAAGCCAAGATTCCAATAGGCAGGCATCCATGGAAGTCCTATCAACTTCAGGATCAAAATACAAAACAAATTTAAGAGGGTAGCTTTCCCTTTTGCATCACATTGTTTATATAGTTGGATAAGATTTTCCTGAAAGGTGGGCAAAGAAGACGACTACTGAAATCTCTGTACCATCATGCTATTGGACAAGTCATATTCATACTGATTTAGTTAGCTATCAAAAGGATAACCCAGTTTTAGGATGCTACCAGAATGCAGAAGATATCTAGCTTCTTGTCTTACTTCTTGTTCCATTGCCTAAACCTGGGGATATAGTAGTCAGTGCCAGTGTCTGGTAATACTATTGGGTTGCGTGAGATTAAACAGCAATAGCAATAGCAACAGAAAGCTTACTCTAGATAACGCCCAGAAACTACTAGTTAGGGATTTTGATGAACTGGTAATAGATGATGGCATATTTGGAAAAGGGTTATATTTTCTATGACATGTAAGATTTTAAGGCCAGAATTCTTTTTGATCTAACTCTGGGAGATATTCATGTGGCAGTGACAGCCAGGAGGGTTAAACTTTTGTCAACTTCTGTTTGTGTACCTGGTATATCTTTCCTAAAATACTGCCTATGAGTACTTTATTTATTTATTTATTTATATTTCACATTTCTATCACCGCCCATCTCTCCTGAAAAGGGGACTCTGGGTGGTTGTTAGTTTTTCTGTTGTTTTTCTGTTGTTGAAAATTGTAACAACAATTCTATTGTTAGTTCAATAAGAGGAAATTATTACATGCTCTGCACAGCCCTTTAAGGTTAGCTGGATTATGATTAAATTCCAGGCTATTATGGAGTCCTTGGTGCTCACTGAGCCTTGTTGTTTTCTTGCAGACATTTCATTGCCAGACTAGGCAACATCTTCAGTGCAAAGAGGGAGTGGACCTTGCTCTCAGTTTATATACTGTGACTTGCCCTGCTTGTGTTGGTTGCCTGAGTTAATAGTTCTTTGATTAGGGTGTATTGCGCTGTTTGATGGTTCATCTGGTGTTAATCCTAGTGTTGATTTCTGTATATCTAGGTGTTGATTGCTGGCAAGGGAGTGTGCTGGTCTTTCGGCTTTTCTATTGTCTCTTTTGAATGGTATGTAAAAGTTGTTTACCTCTATGTGTCTGTTGATGGCTGCTTTGTCTGAGTGCCAGGCTTCCAGGAATTCTCTGGCACCAAGGACTCCACAGTTCAACCCTGAGCTACAAATATTTGCTTTGATTGGTATCAGGCAATTATGGTTATATCTGGAATTAGTAGATCAAATAATTCAATACTAGTCTTAATAACTTTGTTACTAACTTTGATTCTAGGTTTAGTTGAAGATAGTGACTTAGACTTTATGACTATAGACAAGAATATCTTATGAATCCTTTAATATAAGCTGATCTAAGAACTTCACTCTTCCTCTGGGGCTTTTCTTTGCATCCCTCACTACTGGATAGAAACAGAGCAGAAATGACTATAAAGATGGTATTCTCACCAGTATTGTTCCCAATCTAGAATAGCTTTTCAAGAAAAGCAGATCTGCCCTTGCCAGTGATGAACAAGGTAAAGAGTTTTAATTCAGCAGGATTTTGGCTTGTTTAAGGATTGTGCTTTAAAAAAACAAAACTATTTTGGTGTAAACTCTTCTGAACATTTCATGTATGAGTGGTATGCTACTTAGATTAATTGTTATACAGGAAAGGAAGATATAAATCATCTTAATTCAGCAGAGTAGAATACAATATAACATAAAGTATTATTTACTGCATCCAGTCCATTGCATCTTTTCAGCTTCAGGAGAAGAGTTGAAGGCATTTAATGTACACAGAACATACTTTGAAGAACCATTTTGGCTCAAAAAAATAATATGTGCAATAAATAATAAAGATACGTAATACATGTTGCTACTGACATTCACAAAAGTAGCAGCAGTTTACCATTGATAATGGTCTTATACAAGTCTTTTACAATAATGAGATGACAGATCATCAATGACCAAATAGAAACATGATAGAAAAACATACTGATAGGTATTCTTGGACTACTTGCTCTGGAGTATTTCCCAAGAAAATATAGAAATCTAAAATTCCACCAATTGTTCTGTATGTTACAGCAGGAGCAGGTTGAAGAACAAAATCTGCCAGAAGAAATTCTTAAAATTAATTGAGTCTTAAACACAAGAATAGTTCTTTATTTTACTCCTCAATTATTGGGCAAATTTAATATATGAACAAATAAGGATCTCTCCAGAACTAGCATGTGACTTCCAAAGTTTTTGTAAATTTCTGGTTTTCTTTGGAGTATTCAGTTGTAAGAAGAATCCCAATATCCTTTTAACAGCCTAACTAAATATGCACTGAGCTGAGATTTCTAGATTTCTTGAGAATACTACACATCTGCAGATGTAACATCTTGCTTGATAAAAAAATATGGAAAACTGAAAAGTTTGGCTGCAATTGTGTGTGCATATGATGAAATTTTATAAGAGTTACTGCCCTGCTGTGGATTTTTAAAAAAATATATATATAGATCTTTAGCTTTCTTTCTTTTAGTTAGTGATTCTTATCAGACCTGTTGCCAGGTTGGCATCTAGCTAACCGTCCTACTAAGTTTTCCCTACCTTCTTCTAAAATTTTAAGTGTTTTAAAATGACCAGATATGATTTCTCCTTCTCCAACACCTTCTAGTTTGACTAACAGGCCTGATTCCTCAGTATAATAATTGCATACATTACATTTTCATTATTCAATGTAATTCTAATAGAAATATTGATCCTGATAACAGTTGTTTTAATATAGAGAATAGCATTTCAATAGATGAACTGAAAATTTATTTGAGTTATTAGGAGCAGTTGTCCATGACTTAAAATTATTGCTACATTTATACTCATGGGTGGCTATGATAGTCTTTGATCTATAATCTCTGAAACCTATGCAATAGCAATCCAAAACTATTCCTAAGTGGTCCTTGTGAGCCTCATCAAGATTGAATGGGGGAAAACCAATGTTTAGGGAGACCAAGTCAATTACTTAAATGTGTGAAAAGGTGGAAATTATGCTGAAGATTCCAACTATTAAACCTTACAGACATGAGTCAATTGGTCTTTAACTTCTATAAAATTACTTTAGAGCTTATTATCTAAAACTATAATGACACTTTTCAGTATACAGGCATAGAAACACATCTGGAAGAAAAACAATATAGAAACAATATGGAAGTCTTAATAAATATTTATGCTGCCTTGGAAGAATTCTTACAAATGGACCTATCTATGTGATTTTGGGGGGAAAAAGCAGTAACCTTATATCTGCTAACCCAAAATGCATTGCCTCACCAACATTAAAGACTTACTTCTGAATAGATAGGATCACACTGTTATATAATTACATTCTCACTATCATTAGTTAGAACAATATAATTGGAATACAGCTTCCTCAGAATAAATGTACTGGATGAAAAATATGTTGTATAAGTCCTATCCACTGATTAACCTCTGTACATTTATCATATAAATACATGTGTAGAAAATGATTTAAGAAAGCCATTTGATTATTATCAAATTCATAAATGATTTCCTTACCCATGGCATTGCTGTTCATAAAGAACACCCCAAAGGAATGTCCACTGTTATCTTCCAGGCATAAGAAGAAAGTCTGAGCACCATAAAGGTTGCTCATATCCTTTGAAGAAAGAAAACAACATAAGAATACTAGGGTTCATTAGAACTTCTAAGTGTTGAAATTGAATACCTTCATCTGCTTTAAACATGTTTAATTTAGCAACTTCACATACTGCTAAAACACCAGTAGCTTGGTAATCCAATATAATGTATCCATAATTAGTTCTTGACCTTTACTTTGAGTGAAGTACCTCACAGCATATGTTCTTGAATTTAGACCACAGATAATTAACGAAATTCAGTGTCTTCTGCTTTTTCAAGTACATATTGTTAATTTGCTTCTTGCCCTACTGTCTAAGATCAAATATCTGCTTCTATAACAACATAAATAATTTATCCAGGTACTTGACATAGGGCTGCCTTTGAAGACCACCCAGAAGCTACAGTTGGGTCTAAAATGCAATGGCATGAGAAGTGATGGGTGGACCTCAGTTTGCTCATGTGACACTTCTACTTCATGAGCTTCATGGTTACCAGTCAGCTTCTAGGTACAATTTAAGGTGCTGGTAGTCAGGTGTAAAGCCCTGCCTGACTTGAAGGGTGACTTTGGCTTGCAGTCTAGATACCTAAAAGAATGCCTCACTCTGATGGTTTCTGCCCATCCAGTAAAGTCTAGGGTCATCATGCTCCAGATCCTATCTGTGAAACAATTGCATCTTACAGAATCTCAGAGATGTGTTTTTTCTGTGACTATTCTGCCCTGTGGAATAGCATTCTCCCTGAGATCTGTACAGCCTTATTACTTCTGGCATCCAGAAAAAGCCATAAAGACCTGGTTTTTCCAGCCAGCCCTTGGGCAGAATGATTTGTAACTGTGCTTTTTTGTGACTGTTTTTATGATATTGTTGCTGCTTGACATGGCCTTGACATGGCTTGACATATCTACTGGCATATACCAGGATAACTAAAATCTATTATCACATCCATACCTTCTGCCTGCCCAGGTGGTCTAGAATGAACAATAGTGTCATTTTTGTTTCTCTCCTTTTACCCAAACATTTTCAACAACCTTTCCATTCTCCAATTCCTGAATGTCTAAACAACTGTGTGTGTGTTGATGTGTATACATTTTCTTGAGGAACAATGCAACATCCTCATCCTTTATGTTGGATCTGTCCCTTTCAAATAAGTTGTAACTTTCCATGGCCATTTGTCAATCATGAGTATCATCCCACCAAATGTCAGTGATGCCTATCAAATTATATATGTCTTCTGAGTTAGAATCTCTAATTCTCTCCATTTATTTCCCACATTCTGTGCATTGCTGTTGAAACATCTGAGGTTTTTAGTGGCAACACCTACTGGCTTCTGTGTTGCAGTTTTGAGTCCCCACTCTGGCCTCCTTCTTCTCCCTGTTTTGGCCTCGGTCCTTGGCAGCACATTCAGTTCTAGATTCTTGCCCCCCCCCTTTTTTTTTTTTTGTTCTAACCGACTCATTCACTCCCATGTACAACTTCCCTGATTGCTTGCTTCTGGTCATGAGCCTTTTTTTCTGCTACCAGGCAAATATTTATTTATATTTTTAATTTTGTCACTGCCCATCTCACTCAAAGAGTGACTCTGGGCAGTTTACAACAAAACTAAAATAAATACCGATTAAAATACAATAAAAACAGTATTTTAAAATAAAATATAAATATAAACAAACATAAAAGTTTTTTTTTAATTCTCTCAGGTTTTTTAAATATAGTAATGTGCTAATATTTTAAATGTGTGTGTTATAACTGAAGCTTCTAATCCTATCTATGTCCGCTGCCTTTGCTTTCTCAGTTTATATATACATATATGTGTGCGTATGTGTATTATATTTTTGTTATTGTTGGGGGGTTGTTATTTAATTTAATGTGTTACAAGCTCTATTGGGAAAACTCTTTTTGAAGAGCAGATTGCAGAAGTTAGAAAGTAAAAGAAAGTAAAAATAAATGATATTTGTCTTCTCTGAAAAAACCTGGAATGTACCCTAGAAATATATTCTTATATGTTCTTATATTATATAATTTCTCATATAATTCCTCCTCCTTCTCCTCCACCATGACCACTACCAGTTCTCTAATGAACACAAACAAAAATGGCTTGCAATAAAATGTTTTCAATAGACGAGAAGTCACTGGGATATTTCTAAGTAGCGAGCTGTGCTTTTTTCCTTGTGGTGACCCTTTATGCCTTGCCAGAATTTAAAGTAACATGTAATGGTGTACTATCGTTTTATTCACAGCAATGTCAGAATCATATTTCTTGTGTGAAATGGAATCACGTTTCAAATAAATGTATTTTGCTTTCCTTCTCCTTTCACTTCAGTGATACACAATCTGTTATATTTTTATTTATTCTATTGCTTTAGAGTCCAAGACCAAACCAGATACAGAATCATAAGAAGACACTTACCCCATTAGGAAAAGCATCCCGGGTAAAGATAGGCCATATTTTCCAGTTAAAATCATGCCGGTATTGTCGATGGACATGTTCACCCACACCGTAAACATTCCAGCTAGGCACTCTAATGGAAAGCTGCAAGAACTGGTCGGCATATATGAGAGGTCCTATACTGGTGTTGAAGCTGTTTGAATTATCAAAGGTGTTATGCTTTTCATAAACTGGAATGCTTTTTAAATTGCATTCAATTTACACTGTAGTCATGTTCTTGATGTTCCTTTGTGCTAAGCAAAAAAGCTAAGCGAAAGAGCAGCATTTGTCTAAAGTGGCAGAGGAGCTCAAAACTGGGTCACCAGTAACAGCTAGTCACCAAGACAGGACACTACAGGACATCAGAAACATTTGGAACAATAAATAATAGGTCTTTATTCCCTAACAGGCCTTGCTCACTTTCTTGACTGCTGCTGATGTATTGTTTTAATTACCCCATTTCAATATGGTGATAAAAATGTTACATAAATAAATGATGGCAGTCAAACTTCCCAGAAAGATGATTACTTTTGATTGTTGCCTAAAATGTGTAACAACAATGAATATGCTATTGGATGCACTTACATTTCACATTGAACAATGAAGCTACAGACAACATCTGGTATGAAAAATATGTGCAAAAATGTTTTCTGATTTAGAGCCTTTCTCAGGGCCCTGTTCAACAAGCAAACATCTTAATGGTCTATGGGCTATTTTTTGTTGCAGATGTGTGCAGATAACTACTTATTGCATTTTTTTTTTAAAAAAGCCTAATATATATGAAAATTGTCAAATTTATTCTTTTTACACTATGGCAGTAGTTCTCAAAACATGGTCAGGGGATCCCTGGGGGTTCATGAGACCCTTTCAGGGGGTCTGCAGAGTTAAATAAATAAATTAAAATCTCTCAGTTTAAACTTCTAATACAGTAAATATTGATAGATACAACCCACATAAAACAAAGCTCTTTGGGGTCCTCAAACATTTTTAAGAATGTAAAGGGATTTTGAGACAAAAATGTTTGAGCACCACTGCACTGCAGTAAGTGGTTGAACAATTGTGAATTGTGTGCTACCTATAATAAAAACAAAAAGATAACTTACAGGACTTTATTATTGCTATTCCTGATCACACTGATTCCAAAAGGATTTTCTGTGATTTCTATTCGGTACTTTGAATCACTTGCTTTAGATCCCTTAAAAGGTTGAACATTCTCATGTGGGACTTCATATCTATCTTTATTGGCAGGATCTGTAATCTGTCAAAACCAAACAGTAAAATAAAGTTGTAAAATAAAATAAACTTAGAAATGGTGAATGCCCAACTTTCCCTCATCACAATTGGTGGTAAACCTGTGTCAGGTTCAGTGAATGCAATTAATTCTGTTAGTCTTGTAATAGAAAAATAAGGATCCCATCAAGCCCCAGCCACTTATATTTTCTGGTCCAAACAAGGAGGCCAGAAAGCAACTATGCATTGAGAATCCTCAGGTGTACATAATGAAACAAGCACCAATAAGATAAATAAAACTTTAACTACAAGGAATGGAAGCCTAGCCACAAGGAATTAACAATTCGTTGTGGAGGCAAAGGTCTTTGTGAGAACAGCTACGCTAAACGTGACAACTCAGACAAATTCTAGGCCTTTTTCTTTTAAATCTAAGGGAACAATTATACAAAGGATGTATTACCTCATCTTCCACACCCCCTATTACTCATCTTAACATACATAACAATCAATCCAACTGCTCAATAGGATAAAGAATTCCCATGATTGATTAGATTGAGGAGTTGGATGTTGTCTATATACAGTAAAATGCTTACTGCTGTAACCAGTCAAATAAAATATGATTTGCATATGATTGGCTTGTAACTCCACCCCTCTTTAGGCTTCTGGTTCTGATATCAAAATCTGTGCTTCAATGTATTTGTACTTTGATCTCCAATAGTCCCCTGTACTGTAAAAGAATGTATTTATTAGATAAACCTCTACAGCTGTAGATTTCTAGATTTACTAAGCATTCCATGTTCTCAAAAATTAAAACCATCTTTTTTAGTCATTTCATCCTGTTATCAGAAATGAAAAGCAATGTTTTTTCACAACTTTTTAAAGTACACTATAAACTGTTTTCACCAATGCGGATCATAATCTAAATGTTTAATTTTCTACATACCCTACCCTACATCATTACAATGTAGGCATTCAATTGAAAAAAATTATAAAGGCTTCATGCCTGGTGAATTTTCACTTTTTACTATTAGAAATAAATTTGGCAAACCAGTCAGATGTGTTTTTCAGTGAATATCTGAAATGCCCTGAGAAATTTCATACTAGCATGAATTACGGCAGTTGTACCTAGAATATATTTTCATATAAAGTAACTTTCAATATATCTTTTAAGCAGCTTGTTCCTAAATGGATTTGAAATGGGATATGAAATGGGACATTGTATGCTTACACTCATTTGCCTTAATATGCAAAACATTTCACTTTAAGATTACCAGTCTTAATATGGGTTTTGTTTTAGACATAAGGTTCTATAATTGGACAATACACCTTTTCAAGTGAATATTTTATCTTTATCTCTGGGGATAAATAATAGATATGAGCTCAAAACTCCAGATGTTCATTACATGGTAGCAAAGATTCAGAGTTATCTATATCTCCTTGCTGTCATCTAATGATCATCTGCAGTTTTGCAGCCCAGACCTAGTAACGCTAGCAAAACTGAAGGCATTATACCAACTGAAAATAGGACATTTCCTCCAATTTCTTCACAGCCATCTTTAGCCCAAGGATACATTATGGCATCAGCTTGTCATTCATTCATCTCTTAAGTCCCAATATAACTGGGAGTCCTGATAGGTTGAGTTTCCGCCAACTTGCATTCCTTGTCCCACTGGTTCAAAAGATTTCATTTAAAAAATATTCTAACCTTAAAATGAAATCGGTTTGCTGTTTGGTATTCTGCAGTGAGGTGAACCTTTTCAATATCACTTCCAAACAAGGAGGGAGAAGGCAGTCTTATTAGAGTAGCTTCAAATCCTACAGAAGGAAGGGGAAGGGGAAGGATAAGTGTTACTTCCAGTATTGACATCACAACTGTAGTCTGTGGGCTCCCTATCCAGGACAAAGGAGAGAAAGGGAGGAGGAAATGGAATTTACTGATAAACCATTCTGGCCACTCTGGCCCTTAGATGGAATCAGCGTACAACATGTCTGAAGCATTTTTCAATCCGTAATATACTGTATTATCCAGATTCTATTTTTTTACATAGCAATCAAACAAGGGAAGTTGGATAGGGTGAACTTCTGGGCCAAAATCAGCCAATGACTTATAGAGCAAAATGGGTCATTGAAGCTCTCTCTGCATTATGTAATCCTTTTAGTTGATCCACTTAATTCTGGAAGCCTCTGTACTGCCCTTTTGGAAGCTAACGGGAGCTAATGCTCCTGAAAATTGTAATAGGAGCTTTGTGTATTACACTTTGACACAGACATATTGCATGATGGTTGAAACAACTGCACTGACTTCAGTTTGTACTGGACCAAGTTTAAGACTTTGGGATTGATCTATAGGGTTCTGGGACCTGTACGCCAGACAAAAGGAAGATTGGCTTGAGCCCCGCAAACATTCTCAGATACCCTCCTGGTTCTCTCACAACTTGTCCATATGAATGATGTATATCCCATCTTTCTGGTGGTTAGTTAATATGTTTATTTATTTGTTTACAGTCCAAGACCAAGTCATAGTGAACAAGTAAACACTGCACAATTAAACAATGCACTAAAATACAGGAAAAATAAATTATAACTTTAAGAGTGACAGATAATAGTAACTAAAACAACTTCTGGCTTTTAACTCTAACTTCTGACTAAAATAACTTTGAACCCTAGCTTCTTACTAGCTAGAAAAAGGTTATTAACAAAGATGCCAATTTAGTCTCCTGACTCAGGAAGTTTAAGAATTTAGGAATGGTTGTTTCTCCTTCCCCTATCAAGTGGTGCAGACACAGAGAAGATATTTGAACTATCGGATCTTAAGATGCAGGCATTAATAAGGAAGAGATAAGGCACTAAGCTTACCCACCTGCTGAAAATACTTTAAATTCGCATCTTATTTTATTGCCTTATTCTCATGACCTGGAAATGTTTTGTGTCTATAGATATATAATAAGTCTGGAGTTCAGGCTTCTTCAGCTTACCTGACTTTGTGTCTAACACACTTCCTTGAACTTGGTACCCATGATTTCTAGAAAAGTAGCACCAAGGTACATGTGTTTCATTCTGAGGATCCCAGCAGCAGCCACGGAGTACACATAGATCCTGTGCCATCAGCATCAGAAAGAAAACAGAATTGGTACAGTTGCAATAATAAATCTCCAGATTAATTTTTGGACAATAGCATGTGTGTTCACTAATGAAAATGCAAACTGCACATTTTGAAATCAACTATCACTGACCTTTTAAGTGGGTTTGTAGTTTTCATATATTGGACTTATTTTTGCAAATGGATTTGTGCTTGTAGGTGGTTCAAACTACCGGTGAGAGTTGGTTTTCAGATGGATAAACATTCAAGCAACCATTATATAAAAAACAGTAGCCAATTTCTCTGTTATCAATAAAAAGAGTTGCCTCTCTTCCTTCTGATGCACTGGAGTCCTGTGAGAAAATTACTCAAAGTCTCCACCTTAAGATACACTGAGATATATTGGTTCTAAATTTAAAATTAATTCACTTGCTGGAAAATTTGCACCACTACCCTTCCAACTCAATACATCTTTTAAAGGGAACTCTGCAATTTGGGGGGTGGGAAGTACTTTCAGTTCAGGCAGCTGCCAAAGGCCTGACAAACCTTTAGTAAAGGGAAATATGGGCATTCTCTTTTTTTCCAGTAACTGGACCAAAACAGGAAATATATCATATTCCTTTCATACAAAGAGGATATCATTTTGGGGTGGAGGATGCATGCAACTGCATAAACAAGTTCAACAGCTTAAGTAATGCCTTCACCACACACTCCAGCAGTAAACACTGGTCCCAGTAGTTACTCTAAACAGGTCATGATTTGGGGGTTCACCATCAAAGAAGGAGCTCCCGAGATGGCTTCCTCTTACAACTCAGGAGGTGAAAGGGCTGATAGGCCAGCTGAAGAGTGGCAAAGCCCCTGGCTATTATAATTCCTGCAGAAATGATAAAAAAATAATGCTGACTGGTAAGCCTCAATTTTGGTTGCCTTCTTCACATTTATTGACTACTGTGCGTAGTTTCCAGAAGATTGGAACATGGCTGTAGTTGTTCCTGTCTACAAGAAAGGCCCCAAATTTGATGTGGCTGACTATTACTCCTTTAGCCTCCTAAGCATAATTGAGGAGCTTTATGCAAGGTACCTCTAGGATAAATTCAGGGCCTGGTTAGATAATGAGGAAATCATTGCAGATGAACAGGCAGAGAATACCTGAGTTTATAACATCTGACTGACAGATATACAAGATAGCCAAAGAGAGTCCTTTATGCTACATCTGTAGACTTTAAGTTGGCTTTTGATGGCTTTTCCCATTTTGATATAAATGGGAAAAAATGGCAAAAACTTGAGTCTCGTCAATAGATTGTTGCCTTTACTCTTATCAGAAACCTTTATGATAGGAATTGGATGTGGATAAGATATGCTCCTTGTGGACATTTGACTAAAAATATATCTGTTCAATGTGGAGTGAAACAGGACCCCATTTTTTGACCCTTTTTCATCAGTTCATCACTAATTATTTAAACATCAAAATTCTAGTCTTCAGATGTTATTATAAAGAATATAATTGGCAAATTAATGAGCAACGAATTGAGTGGACCAAGCTTTTACAAACATTTGAGCATTGTCTTTCAATATAATGGCTCCTGGAGATACCATCTAACCCGTAGATTACCTGAAGCCCAGCAAATCTGCTTCCTTTTCTTTTTCTTTGCTAGTGGCTGGCACAAAGCATAACATAATGCTTCCGGTAGCAAAATTTTGTTTTCTGTTTTTTTTGTTTGTTTGTTTGGGCTTACCAGCTACACAATAAGATGTTTGGATTTTAATTTATTCTAATCATGTTTACTGTTTATTGGGATATCTTGCTTATGTTGTAATTTGTATTTTGTACTGAATTGTTTTATGTTTAGCTGATCTTTGATCATAATAATTGGACATTGAGGGTCTCTTAACTTAGGAGTCTTCCTGGACCTGCAACTTCTATTAAACAGCAGATGGAAGTTGGGACTGAAGGAGAAGGCTCTGCCCAGCTTCAGCTGCTGCACTAGCTGATTCTACCTCAGCCACAATGTCCTGACCTCAGTAACTCATGCCTTGATCACCACCCAACTGAACCACTGCAATGTGCTGTGTGTGAGGCTGCCTTTGGAAAGAACCTGCTTGTACAAAATATGGCAGCAATATTACATGAGCCCCAGCAATGCAGAATTACATCTACTATACAGTATACTGCAGTTACTGCATTGGTTGCCAACAGGCTTCTAGTCCCAATTCAAAGTGCATTATGACCTTTAGGGCCATAAATGGTTTGGGACCAGGATACATTAGGCAACACTTTGTTTGTTTGTTTATCAAATTTATATGGCCTTGCCAGAAGTGAATCTGCCAATCTGACCAGTTCCCCAGGAGAGGGCCTGCTGGAAGTTCCCTTCTCTCATGAAGCTTGCAAGGGCATGGGCAAGAGAGCCAGCCTTATTTGTAACAGCCCCCATCTTACAGAATGCTCTCCCCACCACCACCCACCAACATACACACAGTCCCTACTTTGCTGCAATTCCATAAACAGGTTAAAACTGTTGTATTTCAATGAACTTTACATCCCAGCTAACTGACTGTGGGCAGCTCTCTTAAGTTTTATCTGAGAGTTATCTTTGCTTTCTACGATTATTTTCATTTGTTCTGGATTTAGTTATTCATTGTGGGTTTTTTTGGTTTTCCTTTTCTTTTTCTTTTTTTAGTTGTATGGAATTGGAGTGGTTTATATTTATTGAAAATGTACAGTATACTGTAGCTCTCATACAGAACTGTGCAATGTTATTGAATACTTCCATGTGCTTACTGATCAGAGTTAACAATGCATCTTCTAACCTGCTCCACCACATTTGCATTAAGAGGTTATATAAATAGATAAAGGTCCTTATAGAAAGGAGAGTACAACTTTACATGTCCCATCAACTCTATTTCACAGCCTCCTATTCCAATGTCAGAATGTTGAGAAACTTATCTTTCAGGAGTGCCGAGGCATTAAACCATGCCAAAGAGAAATCTTTGATTTATAGAGGTAAAGATGAGCAAGCAGACAGCTGCTGGCTGACTTCTTCAAGTATTATTCATTCAGATTTTTTCTGGAAGTAAGTATTCAATACGTATTTCCTTATAACTACTTTAACTCTCTCAAATCCCAAAGGACTGACAACTTTAGAAGAAAGGCCACAGTTGCATACTGTATGTCCCCCTCAGTAGCATTTTTTTTTTGGGGGGGGGGGCAGGGATAATCTGAATCCATCCTGAAATGTTCAAGTTGCCAGGGATCTAAAGCAAAAATATTAATTTCAATCTGTACTTGAAATGATTGATTTCCTAAGCAGCATAAACTGTAGATTTTTAATGGGGAATAAAGTGTCTTGTAACTAATTAGTAACACCTTAGAAACTAAGTATTTTGGAAGAGGAAGAAGCTCTGAATGCTGTATCATCTTCCCATCACAACAGAACAACATCTTCTTTCATACTCAATATTCTTGACACATTTAAAAAACCACTTTGTCTCTGGTTTAATTCTGAAGCAAATTTGGACAGCTCCATTCGTTACTAAGTGGTAATAGAAAGACATTGATTTTATTTTATAAATTAATAGTATCTTTGTTCATCATCTATTTACATGAACCAATTCTTAACCCTCTAGCATTTACCATTTATATGTATTTATATAATCAATCCTCCCACACATGAATGATACACAAAGACATACACACACACACACACACACACACACATATATACAAATTATTGACTGCAAAAGTTTTTGCCAAAATTACTTTGGCAAGACATTCAAAGGTGAAGTCTTCACTCATTCATTTCCATTCTCTTGATTCAGTTATCTCTTTTCCCATAACTGATCTTAAAAAGAGGATTCTGTATTAATCAAGAATCAAGTATCAGCCACTCTTTGGATGTATCCCATAATCTATGTGATTCATCTTACATGACATTACAAAACAATGAATTTAAAAAGAAGTTCTTAATCACCAATGTAAAAGTTTCTTCACTGAAAGACTGATTTCTTATTACAAAAGAATTATAGAATAGAAGGGAAAAATATTTTGGAGCTAAATTCCTGTGTACATTTTTTAAATACATGATAATAACCTTTCCATGACTAACTTCAAAAATACTCTCTCAGTTGCAAGTATGCCCATTAATTCTAATAGTTTACATAGCCAACATGCAGATTCCTATTAAATTATGCTAACCCTAATTTTATGAAAAGTTCTTTTTTTCACTGAAAGGGGGGATGTGATGGGATGTGAGAAAAAAAAACTGTTATATATATATATATATATATATATATATATATAGTTAGTGCTCTCATAATTTGCTCTTAGGAGAAGGAAAAAAAAGGACATTATTTTTAAAGTTGAACTCACTTGTTGCCACTACACTGACCATGCAGTTTTATTGTCAACAAGTATGGAAGTATTTTACCTCTGACTTCTTGCAGGATTATTTTTCTTTTTTTACTTCCCAGACTGCCCTACTGTTTAGCTGGTCATTTCCTGTAGGTCCCCCATCCAGATCCTAACATGATCTAACCGTGCTTAGCTTTTTGAGGTTTGCCAAAATTGATTAGATGCTGCCCTCTAGATGGACTTTAACTTTTTATTTGTTTTTTTTAAGAAAGTTTTCCTTGAACAATCCCAACCAATCAGATATCACATGGCTAACACAATAACACCACAGTGCCTCAGTTATAGAATTAGTGATGTGAACTTTTGATAATAAGGAAAGTTTTCCCATGCCTCTCTCTTGAGAAGAAAAATAAATTACAAGGATTTTAATATTTTAGTATTCTGTACTTGGAGTTTCAGTGTCAAATATAGTCCTAGAGGAATCGCATGCAGTTTTTTGTTGTTGTTCAGTCATTAAGTCATGTCCGACTGTTCGTGACCCCATGGACCATAGCACACCAGGCCTTCCTGTCCTCCATTGGGTGTGAGTATGCCCAATCAAATTAGCAAGTGAATACACATTCCCATTCCCTTTTGACACATTTGACTGAATAAGAGTGTCAAGCCAGTTGCCCGAGAAACAGATGGCTCCCCTCCATATAAATAATACCCAATTTCTAAAAAAAAAAAAAAAGTTGCATGTAGGAAGTGGTTATGAAAGGTATTTCACTTTCAAAAGTGGAGGGCATTTTATGGGGGGAAAACAGGTGTTAATATTTTGCTTCTGCAAAATACCAAATATTTTGGTCTGCTAATTACCACATTAAATGCTGTGGCTAGCTAAATATTATATTATATATATATATATATATATATATATATATATATATATATATATATATATATACACATACATACATACATACATACATACATAAGCTAGCATCACTATAATATATATATTTCAAATACAGAATGACAGAATAGAGACATAAAATCACAGTATTGCAAGGGATCATTTAGATGATTAAGTTCAATCCTATCCGTTCAGGATAGGAATCAAAATAAAAGCATTCCTCATCTCCTGCTTTGAAGCAAACCAGGAAAGTTGAAGTCTCCACCTCTCTAGGTTATTGGTTCCACTGTAAAACTGTTTATCAGGATTTTTGTCCCTAACATGAGAAGCTGTTGTTTTCTACATTTTAAGATCACCTTTCTGCCCCCTACACCCTAGGGTGCTAAAAACAAGTAGTGACCTTCTCTGTGAGAATCCTTCAGGTATTTGGAGAGTGCTGTCATATCCCCATTTAGATATCATTTTTCCCAAGGCTAAATACATCTCTCCATAAAGGACTTAGTTTCAAGTCCTCTGACCATCCTCATTGTCCTTCTCTGCTAGGCATTCCAATTTCCTTGAACCCTTCTTTAAAGTGTAGTGTCTAAAACTGGACACAGTACTCAAGGTGAATTCTGAACAATGCAGAACACAATGGAAATACAGTTTCCTGTAATATGGAAACTATATTTCTATTCAAGCAGCTTAACATTTCGTTTGTTTTTTAGCAGTCACATCACAGTGTTGACTTGTATTCAGTTTATATTTAGTTGCAGTCCAAGGCCCATATTACATATATCTTCACCAAGCCAGTTTACCCTCAGCCTATATCTATGGATTTGATATTTTCACCTAAGTAAAAAACAAAAAAGTATTAGTCTCCCTCTCAAAATTTATTCTGTTATACATACATTATACTGATAATCCAAACATCTTCTGACTCACTATTTCTAGACCCATTAATAAATAAGGTATCAGGCTTAGGCCAGGAACAGCTATAAATCTTTCCTCTCCAGAAATTCAACCCTATATTCAGGAAAATGGTAACCGTAAAATCTCCACTGGTTTGATATTACAAGTCTCTTTACATCAGACAAGATCGATGGATGGATGCAACATTTGCCTTCTGAGAACCCAAGAATTCTCTTACCCCTTTCTCCCATCCTTTTGAATTAACAGTCTTTGGGCTGTTTCTCTGTCTAAACATTGGCATACAATGTTTACATTTGGACTATGCACTGCTGGTTTCTACCTACTAGCTTCAGCACTTACAGATGGAAAAAGCTTTTCCCTTTTTGACAAACCCAGAATTGAAAAACAAAACAAAACAAAACCCTGGATGTATAGAAAACTTTCTGAAACTGAACAGCATTTACTATCATCTACTTCTTAAGACATAGGTATCTCCACAGAAATCTACTGATAACCAGTTAAGACTAGTCTAGCTCCATGAACTCATCTCTCTGAAAGAGGAAAAGATTGAAGCACAACAAAGTTGACATACAATGGCTCTCTGCTGGTTTAAACTATACAAACTGGTTATTTCCTGGAGTAAATCCTACTCTACTAACTTATAGACAGGTGATAATTACATACTGGTGAAGCTAACATGAGATTTAAACTTTTATTTTCTTGACTTCTTTTAATGAAACAAACTCTTTTTAATGAAAAGAAAGCAATAACTGTAAAAATAAGTTTTTTTTTTTTTCTCATGCAGTCTATTGATCCTAAGAGCTATATCACTGGCTGCATTTCAACATCACAATAAACTAATTTCTTCCAACATAGGTTCTTCAGATGTGTTAAAGTAGAACTGGCTGGGAATTCTGATAATTATAGTTGAACATATCTGGTGAGTGCCAAACTGGGAACTGTTATAATAAACCATAATTATACTACCCCTCAGTGCCTACATTTCTAAATCCCTTTCCTCTGCAGACTCAGAGGCAATAAAGGATTCTGAGGCTTTTGCTTCTATAAACTTTTTGATCAAGATCTGGCAAGCTGCTGTTCATCTTAGTGATGGTTTACTAAGTAAACTCCAAATCTTTTCTTTTACAGCTCTATAGGGAGGAATATTCCCTTCTGCCTATTTAATGAGGGAGAAGGTAATGGAACTAGGTAGATAATTGTGTTTCAAAGTCCTTATTAAACTGCCCCAGGATTTTCACCCACAAACTCATGAAAAAAATGATGGATTAGTTGGGTTCCCCATCTCCGATAATTTTGGGGGTTCACCAGAACAACTTTCCTCTCCATGCAATATTAAAGCATATTTGTGGTGACCTATTTGATAGCAATTCCAACTTTCTCTCCCTATCTGATGATGATGACAATGATGATTCCTTCTTCTCCTTCTCCTTCTCCTCCCTGCTGCCTCCTTCCCTTTATTTCCACACCTTTTTCTATCTTTTTCTGCTTTTTCTCAAAATTATCCTACTGCATTTTGAACTCCTCTGCATAGGCTTATTAACTTGGGGAAGAAATGGGGAGGCATATTGATGATGGAAGAAAAAGCTGCAGGAATGCTCTACTTGAGTGCCAACAAATGACTCAAACCAGAAAGTGTTAGCTTACTAGATCATGACACATAATATACTTTAAAAATCATGACATTTGTAAACCTTCCTGAGCCTTTAGAAGTGATTGTATGCATGCATAAAGAAATAAGTAGGGCTGCCAACCTTTTTTCAATGAGCTTGATCAATTCCATGGACCATTCCAACTCTTTGTAAATATTCCCTTTAAAGATGTTGACATGTAATCATCTCCAGTGTGGGAAATAAATATTTTTCATTAGCCAGAATGATAACAATGAACAATATACTCATTCAGTCTTTATCGTGACTTGCACAATGGGACAAATTCACCAAGATTACCCATGCATTTTGTTTCTCATCTCTTAACCACACTGCAGCCTTGTAAACCACAGTATTTTCTTAGCATTGCTTTACTCAGGAAGAATGAGACAAAGAGGGAAGAGGAGGGAAGATTGCGGAGGTTGTGGAAAAAAAATTTCCATTTTTTTAAAAAAAAATATCGTCCATGCTTCTTAATTGTGTATGTTCAGCAACCCTTGTCCAAAAAGAACTAATTATTATTATTTCACTCATATGCATTTCATACCTTTGTTGCAACTTGATCTGGGATGCAATCTATTCTTTCAGGAAGAGGGATAACTGGACAAGTAGGTGAAAAGGCTAGAAAGAAATGAATTTATTATATCAGCCAGATGATGATGATGATGATGATGATGATGATAATAATAATAGGAAGCATAAACATAGAATAACAGATGCAAATGCAAATATAGTGTTTTGTTACTTAACAAATCTGACCAATCCTTAGTAAATGCTACTGCAAAATAATGCTTATTTCAATTATTCATTTTAACTAGATTCAGGCAATGTCTAAAACAAACCCTACTTTGTGATGTTCAGAAGCTTTCTGGAAATGTAGTGATACGTTCAGAGCCTACATGTATCAGGATATATGTATAACAGAAGGAAAATATATTTAATATCTGGAGGCTGATGCAACCTTCTCTTCTATCTATGCATTTGCATGCATTATTACCATCCTTATACTGCAGAACTTGACTCTGTCAACTCGGAATTAAGTCCAGTACATTCAGTGAGTTACACCCAATAGACTAATTTGCCGCTTGAGCTTGCTTGCTTGCTTGCTTGCTTTATTTCCATTTATATGGCAACCCAACTCTCAAATTGCAGCTCTGGCCAGCTAGCATACAACTAAAACAAATACAAAATCCGGCAAAATAAAACAGCAACAAAGCAATACCCAGCTGAGGCCAGCCCAGAATCATTTGGTACTAAACCCATTCCATCCACCACCCTGACCTGATGCCCAGGAGAAAAAACAGGTCTTCACACTCTACAAAAGGCCAACAGGGTTGGGGCCATCTGAAACCTAGGTGCTCAAGCCCTCCAAGATACCAAGGGCAAAGCAGCCACAGGCCACCTTCTGTTTTGATGGAAAATGAACCTGGAAAGACACAACACACGATGTCCATCCAGACAAGGACCATTGTTAGCTCTATTGGTGAGAGCACCCCACTGCAGGAGTCTTTAACAGCTGACCATCTGCAGCCCAATGCCACATGCTGCTGAACACAGCTGCTCCTGCTCCACCACTGGCTTACCACATAGTTCAGAATGCCATGCTCCCCAGTCCAGTCCAAGTTCAACTCCAAGTTCTGCCACGTCAACGTGCAGCTCCAACATTCTTTCTGGCCTCAACACCTACCTCCATGAACCCACACCAACATATGAATAACAGCTACTCCTTTTTTTTTTCTTTCTTTTTTGTGCCTTCCACTCAGTATTGACTCCTGGCAACTGCCTGGGTTAGTCCCTGCAGTTTTCTTGGCAAGGTTTTTCAGAAGTGGTCTGCCATTGCCTCCTTCCTAGGGTTGAGAGAGAGAGAAAGACTGGCCCAAGGTCACCAGCTGGCTTTGTTCCTAAGGTGGGACTAGAACTCATGGTTTCCTGGTTTCTACCACGGTGCCTTAACTACTACACCAAACTGGCTTTTAGCTACTCCTATACCCTGTTATTAACACAGCCTTGGCCTCAGCACTATTGCCAAAAAAAAAAAAAATCAGTCTATTAATTTCTGTATCATGCTTTTTTAAAAACAAAAAAAAAATCTACTTCTTACTCTTACAGGGTATTTTCAATTACATAGTAGACAGTACACTGCAAAATGCGGGTTAATGTATCATTTGATTGATTATACTTTTTGGAAATGAATAGTTGAAATAAATTTTAGAAACAAAAGACATAGTATAAATGAATCCTAGTATGTTTAATATATCTTTGTTTCTGCTCAATAAAATACAATAATGTTATTCTCCAGTCTCCATATTCTGGATCTTAGTACAAGGACATGTCCACATAATTTGATTACCCATTTTAACACAATTATACAAATAAATAACTTGGCTCTGTCTCAGAGTATTTTGTACATGCTTTTATCTAGGGAATATTTTATCAAAATCTGCTTATTCTGTTATGATACATTACTTTTGCAGAGACTAGTGTTTCAGTCATTTGTCTGAACCATGCAGTGCACCAGATTACCAGTTTCTGCAAAAATAATCAATCATGAGTATATATAAGTTTGTATGTGTGTCATCATATATACAGTATGTTTGTGTGTGTGAGGAGATAATGATAGATAGATAGATAGATAGATAGATAGATAGATAGATAGATAGATAGATAAATAGATAGATAAACACTGCTTGTTTTGTTTTCTTTGAACTGCCAACTTATATATCAACTCTTTATGAATAGTGTGCTAAAACATTAAGATAAATTATGAATTAAAAAGGCAGGATAGGATCCTGCTGAAGTGAAGCACTTTTACATCTCATTGTTTTCAATGAAAGAATTAAGCATGTGCTTAAATATTCCCATTAACATTAATGGAAGTTTATAGTGATTCATTTTGTCTGGATCATGCAATAAATTAGAAAAAATCCCCACTGGCTTTACTTAATGCCAGCTGAACCAAGAAATGTTAAGATCCAAAGTAATATACAAAGCAAAAAATATTCCAGGTCAACAGAATATACAGTAAATGGATTTCAGTATAACATCTCTATATATGATACTGTGTGATATCGTGAATTGGGGAGTTATAAATATATTATAAGCTCAGACAAATAGTTGGTGAATATTATAATCTGAACATATTTAAAGGAGGACCCTTATGTGTCTTCTTCCCAAATAACAATACTGATCTGTTGTAGATATTATGGGTCCCTATATATATTATTCAAAATATATTTGAATAAAAGAGTACCGTTCTTCCAATCAACATGGATTTCCAAACATAGGTGTCTTTGACAAAATCACTTCAACTTCAAACTTCAAACTGAATTCAAGCACCTTGTCACATGTTAATTTTTATAATGAAGGGATTAACATTTGATTGTATCTGAAATTATTTTTGTTAAGGTGTTTTTTTTTTTTTTTGTAGGCCAGATCATATATCTTTCATAACCATAAACAGTTGCTATAAATTGGACTGTTCCACCTAAGATTTGAAGTTCTGCAGTATCACGACAGGAAAGTCTCCACTCAGAATTAAAGTGCCTCTGAGGCTAATGGTCGTCTACTATAAGTTTAACTTATTTCTTGTTGTCTGCTTAAGTTTAATTTAAACTTGGATTTTCGAACTAAGCATTGAATTGATTAACAGATGAATTGAGTTTCAGCTTCCCAATAATGTGATACAGCCTTCTACAATCTGGGGCCCACCAGATAAACCAGTTTACAGTTCTCAGCATTCTTAGTGATAATCATTGTTGACTATATTATCTGTTAATTTCAGGAGCTGTCATGATAACATGAGGGTATCTGATTAGGAAAGGCTGATATAATAACTGAATGAGATATGAGCATTTTAAATTTTATTGTAAAACTACAAATGTAGATCTTATATTGAACCCATATTAAAAAAAAATGGTCACAATGATTGAACATATGTTGCCTGCTATCTTTCTTTTATTTTAAATTATTCTGTATGCCCTAGCAAATTGTCCATTTATCCTTTTTATCTGTATGTGACACTCTTTGTATAATCAAGCAATAATTAAGTTATTTACTTCAGCTTTAGCTTCAGGTGAGCTTCAGATACATTGTTAAACCCTCAAAGGTTCCTTTGGTTAGTTACAGGAACACAACTTTGTGAATTCTAGACTATTATGAAAATTATAACAATAAACATATAAATAATAACTATTACACCCCCTTTGACAAATGGCCCATTTACCTGAAAAGCTTTATACAAGGGCATTAACATCTGAACTGCCTCTAAGGGCTCATCTCCAATGCTCAGTTAATGTGCTGTTCTGTCCTGGCTTGCTGTCAAAGCTGTCCTCATTTCCTATGCAGGGAAGACTGCCTTCCCTGCCCTCCCCCTCCCCATTCTCACTGTCATCATGTGTTGGAAACATATCCATCAATGCAGCACTGGTGTAATGACAATGGTTTGATGGATGAGTGGACTCACAGGTTTGGCTATTTTCTAAAACTCCCTCCACCTATTGACTTGCCCCTTCAGCCAATTAGCTGACCAAGCTAGGAGAAGCAACAGGTGGAAAGGAAGCTCTTTACTCACCAGGTCTATGCACCAGGATCAGCCCAAATAGAGAGCCAGTTTGATCTAGTGGTTAAGTTTAATGGAATGTGAAAATGACCTTGGAAGACAGGGGAAGAGGTGCTGCCTAGGGAATGATCAGATAAAAGGGGAGAAGCCCACAACTGAGTAATGGACAGCGAATGAAACTTAGAAAGGATCCACCCTACTATGGCAGGCAGTAAAAAGGGATTGCAGGAGATTTGTACTTTCAGACTTGCAAGATTCTTGCAATGTAGCCTAACAATAACGTAGGAGTAGCTCATCTGGTCATGTTCCTTGTCTGGTTTACCTGGAAGGGCTGACATTAAGGCACCAGGCTAGAGACCAGGAGACTGTGAGTTCTAGTCCTGCCTTAGCCATGAATGCTGGCTGGGTGACTTTGGGCCAGTCACTCTCTCTCAGCCCACCTCACCTCACAGGGTTGTTGTGGGAAAAATAGGAGGAGCAAGGAGTATTAGGTATGTTCCCTGCCTTGAGTTATTTATAAAAATAATAAAGGTTAGATTAAAAAATCTAAAAAAAAAATGTCAAGCCAAACATATCTAATGGTACAGGGGTGTAATGGTATGTGGATGTAATTATATGTGAGAAAGACCTTGGAAGACTGGGCTAAAAGATGCTGCCTACAGCTGGATAGCGGGCAGGGCAAGAGCCTCAGAAGAGAACCTCCCTAGTTTCTTGTAAAGGAGATGGGTGGGTGGGGAAAGGATTGTACCACCAGACTTGCAAGATTCTGTTAATGTAGCTTTGCAATAAAGTAGAATTAGTTCATCTGGTCATGTTTCCTGTCTGGTCTACCTAGTAAGGCTGACAAGGGTGTTGCAGGAGGCAACTCTCTGCTGTTTCACTCTGCTGTGTCAGCTTCTGTTTGGGGTGCTTTTGAACATGTGTTTGTTGCTGTTCCAGAAGAGTGCTAATCCCATGGTCTTTTGAATACAGGGTTCATGGTGTTCTGCAAGAACAGTAAACCCACATTCAAAAGCACCTTGTACAAGAGCTAACAACCAAGTTGCAAGATGATTGCATGAGCTGGATTGCTTTACCATGCAGTCCCTCTGCCATCAGCTATTGTTTGGGCTGTTTTTCTAGAAAGCTAGTAAATCCATGTTAAAAAAAACAAAACATTTCTGCCAAAATTGCACCATGATAAAATTTCCATAGCTTGTTGGTTGCTTACGGAGGAAAACACTGTTTTAGACTGCCTCAGATACAGATTGGACACCAGGTAAAGGCAACAATATGGGGACATAGTGGGGAAAAAAGGATAGCTGGGGCTTGTCGGTATCTTGGTTACCAACTGGGAACTTGGTTACCATCTGTTTTTGTATAACTTAGAAAAGATGAGATAACCTTTTGATGGACTCCATTTAACATTTGGGGAGGGTAAAGTCATGAAATGGGTGGGCATTGCATCATACATAGATGGGACTGGGTTTGGGGGAGAGTTTTGGTGGGTTTCGCTTTGAATTTTTAACCTCAACATGCCTACCCATACGACAATTCCCATGAGTTTCATATTTCAAATTGGCAAAAGGTCAAGGGCAGAAGAAACTCAAAGGCTCACCCTCTGGAGCCATTAGATGCCCACACCTATCCTAAAATCATGTGGGAAATGTTTAAATATTCTTCTGTACCATTTGTAGCATCTTTCTAGTTATAAGTCAAGGAACTGTGAGCTATTACCTTTAAGACCAGAATAGCCTGTTGCTAGTAGTCCAATCAAGGTACAGGTTATAATGAGCAGCAAAAGGAAGAAAGTGATCAGGGAGATTTCTAATCCAGTGAATTTCTTCTTTCCCATCTACAGAGAGAAAGATAGGAAGAGATATTAAAAAGAGATGTTTAAGGAACATGAATCATAAATACATCTCAAGCACTTGCTTTCAAAACATGTATCCTTTGATCCAAGTAGTTAAATACTAAACCTTTGTTCTCTTTATCATAAAATCAAGAATACAGTTAAGTGTTTGTTATGAACTACAATAACTATTTCAAACTAGCATTTTAAAAGGTTTATTTTTAATTACTAAAGCTTCTCTCATGGTTAAGATGTAGACCTATCAGAGAAAGCAAAAACACTTTTAAACATTTAGGTTTTTTTCTACATGGTTAGTCCCTGTTCTCATCAGTTGATTATCATTACTCTGAAAAACTTACTGAATACACATACACATATTACACATAGATAGAAACTGGCTTAATGGTATCCAAAGGGAAACCAACAAGAATGTAGAATAAAACCTACTGGGTGTGGGGTGGGGGGTACTTTTAGCTTGGGACTTGCAAGAAATAAATACATTAGCTGCTCATCTTGGCTGAAATACTTAAGGATTGGAAATGGTTAGTAAAGTTAGGAAAGATGTCCATCTCTAACAAACACTGTGTCTCCATGAGTTAGGCTCCACAGCCATCTGCTCAATCTTATATGAAAAACAATATGGCACTATTAATGTTTAACTGCAACTAGCATTACAACCCACTCATCTCTAGCATTTAGATCAATAAGGAAGCAGTTAGATCATTATTGTCTTGCAGAGGAAAGATTTTGCTTGACTGTATAAGATGAACTATATTTTTTCTTTGCTTACTATTGACAAATAATCCATATGAATCCACTGATTTTTAAAACATTCCAAATGTTCAGTTATTCCAGCAATGAAGTAAATGTAGACAGCTACATTTTTTCTTGGATTTGTGACTTTTGCCCTCCCCTTCTCTCAAGTTTTGCTAAACTTGCAACCTGGTATGAATTACATGTTACCATTATCAGCAATTAAGGGTGGTTTAAATATAATAAGTAAAGTATTGACATGGTGAAAATAGTTTTATCAACTAATTTAACAGCATAAACTTCCACAAGATAAAGCTGTATGAATACAGGGGTTTTTACTGTAAGGAAAGTGGCTAGAGCTTTAAGAACAGGAAAAGAATGCAATCAAAATTGTAGCATAAATTATATTTTATAATGCATTTCAACATGGCAAGGAAATGCATTTTTATACATAATGGATTGCTCCTCCATTTGTTCAAGGGGGGATATTTCATCCATTTTTCCCTTCATTTGTCTCCCCAATACTTTCATTCATCTTAGCCCCTAGGCTCCGTGCCTGCATTTTAATTTCTATTTCTAGTTACTGCACTTTATTTTGTCCTGAATTTCCTGAACCAACTTTTTTCTTCCTGATCGTACATCTGTGTCCAGGCAGGATATTATTAAGGACTGTAAAACTCTGAATGTCCACCAGCTAGAAGCAAAGAGGTAGAGTTTTCTGTCTTTCTCTGCTGCTGTACAGATTTTTGCAACCCAGAGCTGGTAGCCCTACGATAGCACTAAAGCAAAATTACACAATGCTTTTGGACAAGGAGAGAACTTCCTGCTCTCATTATTACGACATATCTCTCTTTGCCAAAGAATTGCAAAACAGAGTTTTGATTCATTTAGTATACTCCTTCCTTGAATTTCATTTTCTATGCATAAATATAAGAGTGAAAAAAGTATATAGTTGATAAATATGGAGATTTTCTATAGATTAGGTTATTGATAAGGAGATACTGCAACCTTTAAGTACTAAAAACGTCTTTAAAAATGCATCAAGTTATTATACATCTATTTTCTGTAGAGTGGTTATTGATGACCAAACATAATGTTCTTCTTAAAGCATCAAATGAAAGTGGAACACATTACTATTCTCTTTTTATGAGGATTACAGTGCCAGAGGTGCACACTGGCTATCTGGAATGCTAATTAAACTGAACAAATTAACACATACCTCTATAGGCCCCTGGTTTCTTCTGTGTAACACTGCTAGATGGTTCGGTGAAAAGAATCATTTACTTTGTAGCCTCTTGCTATATACTAATCTGCTATCAGTTTACTGTATTATATTTTAACTAGGCTATCACTAGAAGTTAGGCATATACAGGCAGATTGCTTGGTTCCTTTGCACTGCTGCACATAGGTAATGGCTAGTTAATTAATAATTTTTTTTTTCCTAGGTATCTGTCATACTGCATTTAACACGTACAAGTAGAGGATTACATGTGGATCCTGTTTGCTTTTGCCATGCTACAGGCTGCCCTATCAATCCGCTTTCTTATTCTCCCTGGACTTTTGGTTTTTGTTATCAGCATTTATGCAATGAACCTCAGTGTAAAGTCATTAAAGTTTTATAAAGGTTCAGGAAAGAGAGTTTAAAGTAGCTTGCAATAGTATTAATGGGTTTTTGATCTCAGTAGTTCTTTCGATGCTATTGTAATCTGCTGATTAGCAGTACTATAAACGGTAATAGCTGCTGGAGTGAGAAAATGTAAATAAGAAGAGTTGGGTAAGTTTTTTTATCCCTCTGTATAATAAAGATGACTTGCTTTCATCTGTCCATCAGTTCATCTTTTCAGGCTGAGGAAGAGAGAATTCATAGAAGATTAGGGTTCGGCTGGAAGGGACCTTCTAGTCAAATCTCTGCCCAGTGCAGGAATCTTCCTAACACTCTGGGCAAAGGGGTGTCCAGTCTTTTCTTAAAAACCTCCAGTGATGGAGCACCCACACCTTCAGCAGAGAGGCTTTTCTATCCCTTAATAGCTCTCAGAGTCAGGGAATTCCTCTTGACTTGGAGAATGGATAGAGAATGTACAGCAGTTTCTATTGGGAGGAGGGAATAAGCAAGCATGACATGTACAAAAGGGGTGGGGCTTGCATAATGATGCTGTATCCATCATCTCGCTGATTTTTATAACCCCCCAACCCTTCTGTCGATACCAATATTTCAGAGAACCTCTGAAAATGGCTCTAGAGGCATGGTATTCCATCTAAATCAACTGTTACTCTACAAGTTATATCGTTCTTTCCAGGACAGATTTGTTTATCACGTCCTCCTTCTCCATGTCAGGAATTCAGCCTATTCTCTTACGTGTCTAATTGTGTTTTAAGGAACTAGAGGTTACTTTTTCATCATTATCTGCTGTTTTATTTTGGCTTCCAAATTTTAACTCCCATTTCTTCATCTACTCTCTATCTTTGCCTTTTTGTACCTGTACATGTTATTTTTTTACCTTCTTAAACCCAAAAGGAAAGCAGGGAAGGGAGGGAGTATGCCATGATTAAGCAACTGTTGTTCTAACCTTTACTGAGAAAATAAATAAAAGTTTAAGAAACAATCCATTTCAGATGATGCCCACAACAAAGTATTGCCAGCATTAACTACCATATCGAGAAGCCAATACTGTCAAGAATATTAAGGACACTAGGACAATGTTCCAGCAACCTTGAGATTGGTTTGGTAGCTTTACAGTACATCAGATAAATTTATGCAGCTTTCCTATTAGCTGCTTCCAGTGTGTATCCAGCTTAGAATTCAGAGTTAGGTGTATGCACTTATAAATCTACTACACCTACCTGGTGTCAGCAAGGCAGACTGCCAAGAGACTTAGGCCCTTACCTTCCACTAGCTCTGAATATTGTCCTCCTTACTATACATTGGGTTATACTTAATTGAAAGATATAAGTTCAGGAACAGAACCCTGGACCTAGTAAAAAGATTTCCTTTTGTTGTTCATTATGAGACTTATCAAATACTGCTGAGCAGCTTGACTTTTTCTTTTCTGTTAACCAGAAACAGGTAGTTGAAAAATTTAGAGCATTTTAGAAGATCAATCCTTTCTAATACAAGGGCAAAAAGCAAGAATACATAAATGAGCAAATGACTGAGAGTGGAATGTAAAATAATATAATCAGTATCAGCATCAGCATCATCATCAGCAGTTAAAAATACAGTTATGGACCCTCAAAGTAAATCCCTACCTTTCCACTTTTGCTCTTTATGACAATATTAAACCCTCTGCCTTTAAATCCACAGAGCTATTTTTTCCCCCTGTATGTCTATTCATAACCTTTTAGTTTATAAATAGATGACCATTTGTTTTTGTGTTAAGTTTCTCCAAATGCAAGACACAAATATTTTTGCCAGGCTAGTAATAAGACCTTGTTCCTAAAGCACCTTAATGAAATACATTCAGCAAAACTTAAGAGCAAAAATACATGTTAAGGCCTAATGAAAAGGTTCAGTTTTAATATGTTCACTTTTTACTCTGAGAAAATCCTCCAATTAAAAGTGGACAAAGATTTATTTATTAAGATTATACTTACATTTTTAAATTACAAGTTACAGAAATAGAAAAGCAGAAGTTTCTGTAAAGCCCTAGAGTCTTGGGATCAGCAAAACACCCTCATTCAATCAACAAATATTTGCTTCTATACTCAAGTTACTCCTAAAATTATCCACTCCTCTAAATTCCTTATTTGGATTATGGGGCTTGACTTTCAAAGGTCTCCTTCTGGAATTGATGCTGATTTTACACAATACATGAATTGGATGCTCTTACAACAAGAGATCAGCCCCTTTTAATTTGTCATTGCATTACATTCTGTGGTTCTTGTTTTAACAAGAAAAATGTAGGAAGTTCATTTCTCAACTATTATCCACTGAACTTCACAGCTTGAACTATTTGTAATTTATATTGAGAAAGACCATATTATGCTAAGCAAAAGCTCATGGAGCTTATGCTAAGAAGATCAGTGTTTGCCCAAATACCTCCTTTTTACCAAAATGTTTTTTTTTTTCAGAAAATCAATAATTTCTCCTTCATTAGAGAAAACTCTTCTCCAGGGAGAAAATCAGCATTAGATTTTCCTTCCTGGGTCAGCAGTAGACCACAGTGTTTTCAGTAGGACTGTGAAGGCTTCAAAAATGAGTTGGAAGAATTGTTTCAAACGTCCCACCAGTATTTCTTGACAGTTCATTAAAAACTCCCAACATTTTTTCAGGCATCCACCTGAGCTAGAAAAAAAGGGGCAGCTGCTTTAAGAATCATTTTAATTTTAATGAATATATTCCTTAAAGCAGCTGCCTCTTTTTTTTTTGGGGGGGGGGAGCTGAAACAGAAGCCTGGGAAAAGTTGGGCTACTCTAATAAATAGCAAATAGGTCTGAAGTGCTTCTTCCAATTCATTTTTGAAGCATGTGCTGATCCATTACTCAAACTTCCTTTCTGTAAGTAGACTTGATATATGAGAAATCTCAGGAAGCAGCTGCATATGCAAGGAAGTTGCACAGATACACATATTTCCCCATAGCCTTGCCACCTATACCATATTTCAAGATGCTATTCCTTATTTAGGATTAAAATGTAATATTAATTTATGTCAATAAATACATTTTTTTTCTCTTTCTGGAAATGGACTCTAAGTGCAAATAGCAACTTCAACTTACCATCTGTTTAAATAATTATGTGCTGTTCCCTTTTATTGCTTTTTTAAAGAATGTTATTCTTATGTATTAGGGAGTAGCATTCAGTGTAAAATTACTCATGAGATGTGACACTGAAATCAAAGAGACATTTAAAGATAATGACTAACAAAAGTCCCATTAGTTTTCAGTTTTCAGTGAGATTTAGTCTGAATGTTAGCCAAGAACTCTAGAAACAACTTGCTTAGATAGATTATTGTAATACAAGAACAGCCAGGAGGTGCCACAGCTAGAACAGGGTCTTACTCGTCTTGACCATGTCTTTGCCTAAATTTAGCCAAATGCATACTGCAGCTTCTGGTTATGAACTTCTGCTGCAACCACCCATGTGCCTGTAGGAAGAAACTGCCTTGACCATGCTTCTCCTCCTTAACACCAGCTTGCAAAAGAGATGAGGCTCTCATAGGCTGTGCAACTTACACTTTTATAATTTGGATAGTATCATCATCATGATTATAATAATGATGATGGTGGTGATAATAATAGCAATGCTGTTTTCAAGTAATTACTAGTGCCTTGGTGTGGGATTGTATTAATTAATAGAATTGTTAATTAAAGAAACAGTCTTCTTTCTGGAATTCTTACATAATTTTTTACAGAAAGCTGAGTGCCCTTGCTGTCTCCTATAAGATATAGGGATGGCTGCCCACAGGGACCAAAGTTGAAAAGGTTTGGATTTTATACAACAGTAAATATAAGATCAGAGAGCCAGTTTCTTCTAGCCTCAGCCCCTCATCTCCCAGCTACTCATAGTTTTTTTCCTGAGTTGCCCACATAAGATAGATTGTTTATGCTTTAAAGAGTCAGATTTGTAGATATCTCAGTGCCAAGTCATACAGGGCTGTATAAGTTAAAACTAGCACTTTAAATTGCACCTACAAACTTACTGACTACTAATGGAGGGATTGTAGCACAAGTGAAATATGTTTATGGCATCCAGTGCCAGTCAACATGTGAGCTGCTGCATTTTTCAAGAGGTCTTTAAAGGCAGCCTCATGTACAATGCATTGCAATAGTCTAAACCAATGGTGATGAGGGCATGCATTACTGTTCCTAGGTTTTCCTGTTCTAGGTAAAATCACAGCTAGTACACCCATCAGAATTGGGCAAAAGCCCTCCTGGTGCTGACCTTCACCTGTCCATTCCACAGAAGCTGTGAGCCCAGGAGGAACCTGAAGTCACAGACCCACTCTCTCAGTGCCATCTTTCAAGAGACAACAGTGAAGCTGACAGAAAAGAACTCTCTATTCTTTGGGTTGAACTTCATCCTGTTTCTTCCCATCCAGACTCTAATAGCCTCCAGAAACTGGGATAAAATGTCTGCATCACTAGTGTATAGTTGGATACCATCAACATATTGACAATGCTATCTCCTACATCAATGTCTTTATGCAGAAGTGGAAAAACCAGAAACCAGCCTTTCTTCTTGTACAACCTCTGAAGAGAACCTCTCACTAAGGAAGGAGTGGAAGCACTGAAGTGCAACCTTTGTAATGGCATTGAAGGCTACTGAGAGGTCTAGAAAGTCACATTCCCCGAAACTAAATTGCGACAAAGGTAATCTCCTAGTACAACCAGTGTCACTTCTGTCCCATGCGCAAGACTCAAACTTCACTGTAAAGGGATCAGATAAGTTGTCTCTTCTTGGATGTTCTTCAGTTGCCTTCCCATACCGCTGCAACATCCTTCCCTAAAAAGTGAAGGTTGGAGACAAGCAACTGGATCTAGGGAGGGCACCTAGAGGAGGTGCATTGCAGCTTTTTCAAGGCAGCAGGAAATAGCCCTTTCACAATGAGCTGTTGACCACTTCCCAAATCCATACACTCCCTCCACAAGAGATAAAAGGGGCATGGATCCAGTTCACAAGAGGCAGGAGGGCACCCTATCCACTTCATCAGAATCCACAAGATAACATGGCAAGACATTGTCCCAGTCTCCACTATGTACCCTGCCCATTAAGAGTCAGAACTTGGTCAATATCAGCAACTTGGTCAGCAGAGAGTTATGCAAAACAATCACAGCTACTAGTGATTTCTTCCCATATAATGAGATTGTAATCCTAAATTCATCCATCTGGTCAACAACTTGTTGATGCAATAAGGGAAGAAAAGTGAGAGTATTCTGCCTCTCTTACTATCACAATGTATAGTAGGCTTGAACTTGAGCTTGTACATAAGCTTGGTCAAGTTCTTTTCTAGTCTTCCCCAGCCAGTGTTCCTGGTGATACTTTTGCCACATAATCTCCTGAGCTCCTCAGTAAACCTAGAAACTAAGCAAGGTTGGTGAACAGAAATAAGTTGTTGAGAAAAAATCATGTTAAGAGCCTGAGTCACCTTTTGCTGATAGCAGCAAGCTAGATGATTTATAGATCTGCCTACTGACCACTGGGAAATTCCCTGAGCATATATCAGAATCCTGGATCCATAAGGTGCCTGGGTTGGTCCATTGTTATCGGCCTGTTTGCCCTGCAGCAGTCATGGCAGTCAATCTCATGCAGACCAGGAAGTGCCTTCCTTATCCAGATCACTGAACAATTGTAGATTATTCAAAATGCAGAGTTTGAATAACAGAAGAATCTTCGTATACTGTACATTCCTGCAGATCAAGAGATGTTTCTACACAACTTCAGTTTCCCCTCCATATATTCATATGCCATTTAAACAGGACTATCATCTAGTTTCAGGGATGAAATAATGAATGAAAATTGAGTTAATTAATTCTTGGATGGGCTGCAAGGCTTTGTAACTTATTTTGTATTGGGAAACACCATTATGTTTTCTATCAGTTGTTCTGAGAAGAAAATTTCTATGAAGCTCTTTTGTACCTTTCTTGAATGTTCCCAGTTGAATATTAAATATTTCTAAGTTAATATGGTGGCTATGATAAGCCTTATGAATTTTCATTACAAAAAACAAAAACAAAAAACAAATCAGTGTAAAATGTACATTAAAATATGTCCTGATCTCCTGGGCCCATTCTCAAGAAATGAACCACAGTAGAGCCTCTGATGCATTCAAATGTAGCTGTACTTTAGAAGAAAATGAAATTGGAACAAATGTCAAATGATGTTTCTCTGGAATTAAGTGACCCCAAAATGATTTTGCTTTCCCCCCAGTGCATGTATTTTCTTGGCTTTTTTTTCCAAGTCATGTAAGTCAATGTAGGTGACCCTTCTTCCCTATCTCATTTTATTCTCATAACAAACCTATAATGGTTAGGCTGAGAAATATTGACTGTCTCAAAATTACCAAAATAAATTAATGAGTGTGTAGGTTATTGAATCTGATTTTTTTCCAATTCTAATCAGTAGAATATACTGTAATCTACAGAGTTGATTGATACATTTTAATTATCAATTCATGAGATGATACTGGGGAAGGGGCTCCATATCATCACTTCCATCATGCATTTTGTGGAAAGCATAAGAACTCATTTTCTGTAGGAGATAGGACAGAAGGGAAGCAACTATCTGCTATTTATCTATCCATAGAAGTAAAGGTATCATCCAGTTTTAATCTTCAGACTGAACATAAAATAATTCACACTTATAGTAATTTTATGGAAAAAAGATTGACCCTAGTCAGCTGTGTGCATTAGCATTAGACAGCGCCATCTATAGGATAAACTCTGTAGTCAAGCTTGGGTGATGCCCCAGGGATCAAAATAAACATAGGATTTCACTCTTTGGCATAAAAACAGAGACTTATATCCTGATGTTGCTGCTGTTGCTGCTGTTGCTGCTCCTAGAACAGGTGCTACTCCCTACATTTTTGCATTCTGATCTATTTCTCTGGGACTTTTATCATATCTCCTGAAAATACTCTTTCTTAAGCTGTAGGTACTCACCTTCTGAAATCAGCTTCAGAATCTCATCACCCTCCTGTTGGTTGATAAAGGAGCAGGCAAATGCTTAAAGGATTTTACTGGATTTTTAAAGAAATAATATGTATAAGTATATGTATATGTATATGTATATGTGCTGGGGGTGTTGACTACTGACAGGAAGCTCTGGCGTGGGCTGGTCCATGAAGTCACGAAGCATCGGAAGAGACTGAATGAATAAACAACAAAATATGCATATGTACAGTACATGTATAGTATATGTATATGTTCTCCCTTATAAAAATAAATGATCAATGTTTTGCTTTTGTCCACACAATGGCTGGCCTTAGTGATTCTCAAGTAGGCCTTGGAACTGAAAATGTCGAGTTCCTCAAATCCAAAGGTGTCCACTAAGACAGTTTTCAGGGCTTTCTATTTAACTTCATTTCCTTAAAAGAACAGAACAGTCCTTCAAGCTTTGATATTATCTCTTTAGCCTTTATTCAGCGTGAATAAATGTGTAATTTCTTTAGCATTGCCACATAAGCATCAGTATACAAACTGAAACATATGTTATACAAACACATTGATTTGTAGAGGAAAAAATAATTCTATTAAACAGAAATGGATCACAGGTCTCACTGTAGAGATGACCCTAATGAACCACATTTATTCTCAATCTACTGTCCAAATATTATTTATGGAAATATTTTTAGGCCTTCCTCCTCTTTTTCTAGCAGTTCTTTATCTTAAACTATATTTAGGCTGGACAATCTGTCAAATAAAAGAGGCTTTAAAAGTCAAGAATTGTCCTTTGACAATAGAGGACAATGGTAATCTCTAAAGCAGATTACATACCCATCGTACATTTATTCACAATTGTTAAGTATTGTCATTATAAAATAATCATGAATTAATATCATTAGGAATATAATATTACAATCCCTTCTTATAATACTGTCTGACATCCAGACTGTCATATCAGGTACCCTCTTGCTTTAGATCAACAGAAGACAATGGAATGGAATCTTCAAAACATGAGATCAGAAGCCATGACATTTCCTTATCATGTTGATTATTCTCTAGGCTGAGGGTATAAAATAGAAGCATGTGAAGGTGAGGAGGAAAAGATCAAAGAATAATAGAGCAGTAGAAGAAAGAAAAAGATGAAATGGAAGGTGAAGTCCATTATTTGAAGACAAATAAGAATTTACCATTCTTAAAGAGCTTACTGGGGGAAAACAAGGCACCTTGAGATTTCTTTTAACAATAGGTTAAAAACTGTTAACTAAAGAAAAAAGCAGAAAATTGAAAACAACTTCCAAAATGAATGAGAGGTATGAATAATTTAATGATGAAAGGGTGTTCAGGCAAACCATTCATTTTCATTAGCACTGCAAAGACAATGAAGATTTACCAGGTGTTGCTGTTAGCAAATATTGAGCTATCCTGAGGTGACATGGTTATTGGGCACACGTCAAGTCTGATACCTCCAAAGGTAAAACACTATCCCTTGGTCCCAAGATTTTTGGGGCCAAGGAGCATGTCTGGAATGTTGCAAGCATTGCTATGGTCACTTTCACAAAATGGGGAAGTGGGAGTTGCTAAACAAAATAGCTTCCACAGGAAGTGTAACCTACTGAATGGGGGAACAAAAAAACTGGTGAGGTTGCTATCTGCCATCCCTAACCCACTCCGAAGAGGGGGTGCATCATGACAGCTTAACTTTAAGGTGCATAGGTCAGCATTCTTTTAACCAAAGTATTTGGCTGTGGCCACCTACTATTCTTCTTTTCCCAAAAATGCTTATAGAGCTGAAGGAGAAGTATGTATAGAAAACTATCATCAAATAGCTTCAGCACTTGTGTATTTTTTTCATTGGGTATATTCGCCAACATATTAATTCCTATCATTTAATATAAAATAAGTATACCAGTATTTCTCTTCTAATAAACATTGAATGGTGTATTACTTGATGTTGATATATGATGTTGATGTTGTTTAAATAATCACCTGGTTTCAGGTAATACCAACCTTTCATATATTCTTACTGATAAACAAGATCATAAACAGAGGTACGAAGTTCAGCAAGAACTAAGTGTTCTGGTTAGAATCAACATTTACATTCTCTCCTAGCTGGGGCTATACTAATGTAGTTAAATGAAAATTATGAAAGAAATAAAGCAAATTAGGCAACTTAGCTTCATTTGCCATTTTTATACAAGTTGCCGAATTTTGCTTTTCCTACTTTAAAACCTGCACTTTCTCAGAATATAGTTATATATAAGATCCTGCTAGATGCTCCAAAGTCTCTACATCTTCATTTGTGTTTCAGCTAAAGTTTAAAAAAAAAAAAAAAAACCTGCTAAAAGTGTTTGGCATTAAAGTTTGTTTTATTCTTGCCCTGTTAGGCTGTTCTTGCTAGGTTTCATATTACAGGACTACCAGCAGCAGATCAGCCTTTTTTGTGGCTAGAGGTTTCAAAATGAGTCAAGTTACTATTCCAGAAGTTCTGGTGTTATTCTTGGCATTTTAAACTTCACCAGGTTATTATGGTCATGACTATATTGCATGTTTTATTAGTGCTAGTATATCATTGCATTAAAAAGTATTTTTAATTTTGTACATTGCTTGCATATGCTTAGCATGAGCGACAGAATATAAATGTTTTTAATAAACAAATAAGGCCATAAATAAAATTCCATGAACTATTTTTGTTTTGTTTTTTCTAGTAGGACTTTAAGGGAAGCTCTTGGAAAAGAGATAAAATTGGAACCACTGAAACACAATGGCATGGAACTAATCAAAAAGTTACTTTTAACTTGCACAGAGGGGGAATGAGACCATGGCTATTGGTAAAAAAAGGAAAAAAGAAATATCAGGCAATTGTCCTTTCTGGAAGAATTCTGCAGTAATTAACTACTCAGCTGACCTGCAGTGAAATGCAACTCATTAATTTTATAGAACAGTAACTGCATAGTTTCTGATACCACCTGGTAAAATTATGGTCTTGTCCAGCTCTACAAGCCTGATTCCTTAGACACAATAAGACAAATGCTGTGAGGGCAGCAGTTTTCAACACAATATATTTTCCTGCTGTCTTGATCACTGGAGGAAGCCACATCAATAGGGCTGCATAGATGAACCTATTAAGTAGTAGAGGTCATATGTCTAAAACTTATGCAATTTTAAGCAGGTAATAAGGTAATAGAGAAAGACACCAGGCCAGAAACTGGGAGACTGGGAGTTCCAGTCCACCTTAGGCACAAAGCCAGCTGGGTAACATTGCTCCAGTCACTCTCTCAGCCGTGGGAAGGAGGCAATGGCAAACCACTTCTCAAAAACCTTGCCAAGAAAACTGTAGGAACTAGTCCAGGCAGTCACCAGGAATCAAAAATGTCTGAAGGACACACACACAATACAGAAATATATATTTTGGGGTGCACAAAAGGTCCACGATCAGTAGTTATGGAACAGAAATAATATTGTAACTTTATATACCTGTAGGGCTGGTTTCTGACAGAGTCTAGTACTGACTGTACTTCATTTTATTAATTTCCTGCTCTGTTGGAACATACAGATCTTCCATCCTAAATGGTACTCTATAATGCATCATGAAAGGCCCTAGGATATGGAATCCTACCACAAAGAACATCTCAGGATAGAAGGTTTACATGCAATGCAGTCCTGATGAATACTACACCATAGGTGTGCTTCTTTACTCGCAGCATGACCTTCTCTTTCCATAAGATTCTATTGTCTCAGTGTTTTGTATAACTATCTTGCTTTACAAAAATCAGTGAGTCCATGTCATGCAAGAAAAAAGTTTCAGAGGACTACTGTGCTTTCATATTCTTTCAATGAAAGGTTTCTATTGTCCCCAACACTCAACTTCTCTATAAAAATAAGGTCAGCAAAACAAAGTGTTCAGCTGCTACTCCTTGGTCCCCAAATCAACTCCTACTGGATATATTGGTTTGAAGTTTGGTTGGCTTTTGTCAAAACCAAACACAAAATCAAACACATACACTTTGGAGGGGGTGGGGGGTTGCCTCATCTACCAGTTCATGGACCTGGAGAAATTCAATCAAATACTGCTCCTTTGTGTTTGAAGGTAAGAAGGATAATGAGCCTCCATAGAAAGTAAAATATGGGATAATAGCATAAAAGAGAAAGAAGAAAGCAAACCATTTCATCATTCGCATAAGCAGAACTGTGATTCAGAAGCTGTGTAAAGTGGCTATAGTGCTTTTACAGAAGCTTGGTGGTATATTGATTACTATTTGTGCTGGATATTCATAATGACTTAAAGGTATGTTGCGCTGAGCAGTGGGCAAAGCTCTCAGCTTGTGTTCTGTGTCATTTTCATTTTTTAACCGGATTCTATCATGTTTCTAAATATCCTATTTAAGAAATGCAGAGCAACTTATTCTAATACTATAAGCTTTTACATGAATATTCACCATTCATAGATTTCTCAAGTAGTCTTATATATGTATTCATATATAATTAACATATTTACATCTAAATCGGTTAACCTAAATTTAGAAGATGGGAAATGGAAAATTAAACAAATAAGCAAATCAAATTTCTAAATAGTTCTTTGGTTAGGGGAAAAAAAAAAACTGGCAATAAAGATCATGCTCAAATATATGAAGAAGTAAGAGCTTTAGACCCAGTTTATAAGTGATAGGGAATGGGCAGCCCTTCATCCTGAAATATCAACTTTTTGCAACTGTAACATCATTCAAAATTCATTTCATTTTGAACTAACATGAAGTAAACTAACATCTTGTTAGTTTTTAATGTAATTGATATGTTAATGTTCACATAATTGATATAAACTGGAGAGAAAGGCAATTGTATTAGCAAAAGCTCTTCAGCAAAGTTACATTTTAGACATTTTGACAAATATATTTTATAGAAGAATAGCAAGATTGTTTATAGACCATCTGCTGGATTTGGACTGAATTTCTACATAAACAATGCTAGTTTCTAATTCATTTTTTGGTTCAACGGTTTGCTATAAAATATTAAGGTGACAAGGGTTTCGGCCAGATCATTTACATTTATCTAATGCTTTGAAAGTGAGCCAGTTTGGTGTAGTGGTTAAGGCACTAGGCTAGAAACCAGGAGACTGAGAGTTCCAGTCTTGCCTTAGGCATGAAGCCAGCTGGGTGACCTTGGGCCAGTCACTCTCTCTCAGCCCTAGGAAGGAGGCAATGGCAAACCACTTCCGAAAAACCTTGCCAAGAAAACTGCAGGGACTTGTCCAGGCAGTCACCAGGAGTCAGCACTGACTCAAAGAGACAAGAAAAGAAGAAGGGTGCATAAAAGGGTTAAAACTGGATTAACTGAAGGCCGCTTCCTTTGGCACTGTCCATGTTAATTATCCACAGTATTGTTTTCAGTGACTCTGGAAAACTCTCTTTGTGTATGTGTGTCTTTGTGAGAGAGAATGAGAGATAATGTTGATTGTTATTATTAACTTCTCTGCCTTTTTATCTCTTGCCTACTGTTTGCATCTCTCTTTCCTGTGTTTGACTGTGTTTTGTCCCATTTTGATGATTTCCCCACTCTCAACACTTATTGATTTATGCATACATACATACATCCGTACGTACATACATATAATATTCATTGTCACCTCTGATTCCTTGGGAAGTTATGCTTTAAAGTTTTTCCTAATACACTAACATCGTGAGGGCTTTTAATTTAGCTCTTAACACCCAAGTAATTCTATTTTATCGCTATGCCATTGTTAACAATTATATTTCCTCATGATGTTTTTTCATTCTCTTTTTAGTATCTTCAAGACTGCCCTGAAACTCTTTTCATGCACTTCATATATCTATTTTACCCTTTCCTTTGGTTCTCAGTTTCCTGGGTATTTTATAATTGCAGATTTGTATGAAACATTGGTCAATGACTGTAATAAAGTTGTACTTGAACTTGCTGATGTTTGATAAATAAACATCAAGCTATAGGTTTTGTTGAACTGAGTGTCCTGCAGGCTTGCTCCTACCTGGATGAGGGAATGATTGGGAGTGTCTGGTGTAACTAAACTGGAAATTACCCACAGTAATCTCCCAACAAATGGTCCCCCTATAACAGCAGTCTCCATAAGAACTGCCTCCCTATCTTCACTGTATTTACACCATTAATTGCATACTTTGTTAACTTGGACATATTTGTTAGCATTAAGAACTGCGGAAACTTCCCAATTGTTTAACAACGGTGCTCTTATCCTGCGATTGCCCCCACAGCCTATTTTTGGGCATCAAGTCAGTTTGATCCAGCAGGGTAGTTTATACTATATGTGATTATGTAATCCTCTGATCATGAAAACCTCTCTCTAGTCTTCTACTTCTTTTGCAAGTCAACTGTTTCCTCTTGTCTCTTTTTTTCCTTGTTTCCAACTTTCACATTCTCTTTTTTTTCTAATGATTAGCAGCATGCTATTCACACAGAAAAACCTAATGCTATAAATAAAGCTTGCACCATCAAAGCATCAGTGAACATAATAACAAAGCTGAGGGATTTCTCTCTCATTATTCTGCATCTTTTGCTGTATAATTCATTACTTGTAATGACAAAGTCCTCTGTTTTATAACACAGCAATTATACTCTTGTTTGTTTTCAGATGAAGTGCCTCTGGTCAGATGCTGCTCAACTTCCTGCTTGAGAGGTTAGGCATCTACTTCATCAGAGATTTCAAAGATTCAGTTTTCCCAAAGAATCTGTGAGATTTAACAAAGATTCCCCTTGTCCCTTCAGCCTCCAGACATGCAGACCTAATTCCTTCCAGACTTTCTTCATTCCTCCTCCTCCTCCCCTTATTTCTCAATCATTTAGTGGACTTTAGCTACACTGGCCTTGATCATTCATAAATTTCCAGGTCTGATGGAAAACAATGAAGCTATATCAGGTACCAGTAGTAAGTTTATCTGCATAGCTACAGTAAAGGTAATTTGACTTCATGGATGGGTTGGTATTTATTTTATACTAATATATATCTGTGCCTCCTTCTCCTCAGTATTTGTAATTTGACCAGCATGCACCCTCCTGCTCTGGATCAGGTATCAAGATGGAAGATACTAGTATTCAGAGAGAAAGGATGATTCCACACCCACACCCCTGAGGGTAATTCAAAAGGGAATTGACTACAATTCTGCCTTTACTTACCCAAACATACTCTGCCCTGAACTCTTAATTAGGCTGTGGAGAGAGCTGGCTGTTATTTAGATACAGTATGTCAAGGCAGGCATATCCCACTTCTGTCTTCATTCGTGACTGAATTCACTTCTTGTTTTTGCTTTTACCTTGTAACACATTTCTCTCATTACATACAGTAAGATACCATCATTTTCTTAGATTATAGATGGTGAGAATCCTTGAAGCAGAATCTGTGTTAGGTTGACTTCTTTAAAAATCTTAGGATTTACTATTTAATTATTTAAAAATCAGGAAATGTCTAATTTTATGAAAAATTCTTTAATAGAATCTGAGTTGCAATTTCTCTTTAGTTTCTTAACCAAGAGTGGTAAGAAAGAAATTATCTAAATTATGGGCAATTTCATATACTCTTTTCCCTAAATCATGACCATACTGATGGTATTAATGGTAATGAACAGCTGAATAAATACCATTGTGTTGCAGCTTTGATTTTGTAATCAATAAGGTGCAGCCCTTATTTAACCTGAAATCTTTCATCTATTATGGTTATTCTCAAGTGCTTATGCAATTGATTACATTTTTCTTTCCCTCTGTCTCATTTCTTCCATTTGCCATGGGCTAGCAGACAGCAAATAAAGCTGTTTTTTCCTCTGGCAGGAAGATGAAATGAGTTGGTTCTGCATATGGAAATTGAAGACAGTTTTGCATGTGCTAGAAGTCATTTTCATTTGGCCTTTTATTCTTTAGGCTTCAACTCTATCATCTATTTTTCTACATGCTTCAGGCAAATATTGATGGTTTATTTGCAAATAGGAGTTTGTATCTCTGAAAGGGTTCATAATAAAGATCACATGAAAGGATCCAAGAATTGTATGGGAAAAGAAGAGGATCAAAGGAGGACAAACATATTTCAACTAAATAGCTCATCAATGTGAAACTATTTATTTGGGGGTTTCCAGAATTGTGTGGATAAGTTCAATGCAATTGTGTGGATAAGTTCAATGCAATTGTGTGGATAAGTTCAATACCTGCCTCCGATGTCCACACAATACAGTTTTGATTACATTTTTGTCATGTAAGAGGAGGAAGGTCTGTCTGGCAGGTCTTGGAACTGTAGCTCTACTTGCTCAACACAATCTGTTTAACGTATTGAGACATTTTCTAGATTTGTACACTGTAGCAACTGTAAACTAACTGATGGTTCACACAATGTGCTCAAGCACAAAAGAACTAGCCAGCTTTAACACTAACCAAGCTTGGCATGTTGTACAAGTGAACTAACAGGTCTTTGCATTAGGCTCCATAGTTAGGCATGGACAATGACCCAATTTGATTGTGCTACATGGGGATTGCAGGTAGTTGACTTATGACCACAAATGGGGCCGGAACTTCTGTTACTAAGCGATGCAGTTGCTAAGTGAGTCACACCCAAATTTTATGACCATTTTTGCCACAGCCGTTAAGTGAATCACATGGTTTCCCATTGATTTTGTTTGTCAGGAGCCAGCTGGAAAGGTTGCAAATGGTTATCACGTGATCCCAGGATGCTGCAACCATCACAAATACATGCTGGTTGCCAAGTGCCCAAATTTTGATCACATGACTGCAGGGATGCTGTGACAGTTGTAATTGCAAGTATCGTCATAATTGCAAGGACCAGTTGTAAGTCACTTTTTTCAGCACTGTGGTAACTTTGAATGGTCATTAAATGAAAGGTTGTTAGTCGAGGACTACCTGTATTCTTTCAATGCAAAATCAGTTTAAAAAGAACTGGTAAATGCAAAACACTCTTATATATAACTTCATAGCATTTTATGACAAAGGGAAACAATATGAATAGATGGCACTTCACACTTTCCATTTAATGCAAGTTATTATTATAACATTATATTACAAAGCTATCAGCTGTATAAATGTATTGAAATCTCATCAAACAATCACAGGGTTAAAAGAACCATTGAAATTACTGCATTCAATCCCTTTCTCAGGAAAGTGTTTCCGATAGTAGATTAATTTCCTGTTCCTGCTCTACCATGTTTGAACACTGAGAATGCAAGAGAAAAAAAATAGGGACTGAAATTAAGTCTGTCCATTGCATTCATGGGGACATTTGTCCATAAAATTGTCTCAGCCTCCATTTATTGTAATTATTGGCTATCACTATAAAAGTGAAAATTGGAAGTTGTGATTTCCATTTAGTTAATACTCCGTTCTTTAGAGACTGTTGTCCCCAACTAATGGTTCTTGTGATTTGTTTGAGCACTACTTACTGGTACTAATTCTTCAATTCCCAGATTCAGAACTGATGCTGGCAGGCATGAATGCTAGACTGGGTCCCAATGATGATTCCCTCTTCTTGCATTTGCATATTGTAAACTCTAAGCCAGACATATGAACTTATTTTAGAACCTGTCATTTTAAGGAGAAACAAATTCATAATAGCAGATTAAGGTTTTCAAGCTATTGATTTTTGGGTTGCCAGCTCAGTGCCAGGCAACCCAAAAGGTGAAATAACTTTCTGAGGAATGGGCACTAGCACAATTGATTGCACAATAATTTCTTCTAAATTGCCCACCAGCTGTATTTCCACTTATTGCTGAATTTAAGATCCTTTTCCTTCATGATGGTGATTGCTCCCACTTATTGTGAGCTTTGACTTTAACATTTTCATATGTACACAGGATCATGATTGCATGCTGGAAACTACTTGAGCCCAGAAGCCCAAATTAAGTTGACTAGCAAACTTGCAAGAGTAATCTCACAATTCTTTAACACACCCAAAGCATCCCACCTTAAACAATCTATAGGTAAAATGAAGGAAGTTGGTGAAATTCCCACACATTTACTATCCAAAGTTAAACTGAATTCTTAAGTCCAGTGTCATTGTCAGCTATAAATCTATCCCTAAGTACTCAAAGCTTGGTTTGACAAAGAATGAATTATTTCCAAAACTGAGTTATTTGATTCATCTCGGATCTAGATGTGTAACACTCAGCATTATTCTCTGGATCCTCTGTGTTGTTAAAAGAAAACAAACCAACCCGCTGAGAAGAAACAGATAATGTAAATGGCCAGTTACTTGTACCACCAGCTGAAGTGAAATGGTAACCCATTGAAATGGGCTATGAGAATAATCTTGAGAAAGAAGAGGAAGAGATGCAGCCAAAGCAACAGTTAGAAAAGAGAACCCTGAGTCCAAACAGGAATGGAATTTGAGAAGGCATCTCAGACTGGACCCTATTACACTCACAAGCTCCCAGGTTCGGCTTATGGTCAATCACTCACAGCCTCACAGCCTGTTGAGGCACGTGGATCTTGTCAGCCCCTCTGGCCTTCCACCTGGGTTTTCCAGATAAGTGCGACTTGAGCAGACAAGACACTCAGCTCTGGTCAAGAGCCAGTAAGTAATCAGGGACACACACAAATGACTTCCAACCACACACTGAGGCACAACAGTTTCTTTGAAATACACGGAGACCCAGTGAATTTAAAGTAACAGCAAAACTTTACTGGTTGCAAGATACATTTGCTCTTTCTTATACACACACGCTCATCCACACTTACCCAGGTCCAACTAAGCTGCCAGGCACTAGCTAGAGGGATGGAAGCCGCCAAGTCTGGGTCCAAAGACGACTCAAGGAGTGGGCAGGCTTTGGGACCCCTTTTATCCCAAAAGTCCTTTCTTCGTTGGTTTACAAGCTTGGTAGCTGTAGATGGGATTGTGGGGGGAGGGTTTTCCATGTGCTCAGGCCCAACTTCCTTTGTCTGGTTCAGGATACATTTTTCCTTTGTCTCCTTAATGACTTGCTTCCTTCTTATCTACTTCCCTGAAGGGAACTTTTAGACAAGTTTCCTGGCTTTTGTCCTCTCTGCATGGTGACTGCTCCATTTTTAGGTAATGGCAGCTTAAGCCTAGTCTTACAACCCTCCCTAGTTCTTAGGATAAAGGCAGGGAAGGGGGAGGCACATTCAGAGTTGCAAGATCCTGTTACTGTAACCCTATAATAAAAGTAGTTTGATGTTCATGACTTTGGTGTTCAAGTCTACATTCATTCAGCTCCAAAATTAGTATTGGATTGACAGTTTAATCCCACTTAAGACATGGAACAAGCATTTCTGTAAGCTATTTAACATAGCATTGAGTGAACTGGCTCTACCAGCAATAGCTTTTTATTTATTCCCAGACTGATCTGCTGCCTCTGCTTTAGAGACTACCCAACTCATTGAACAACTGAAAAATAGTAAAGGTGCCAGAGGAGATCAATCCCTATGAAACTCCTGAAATCAAATCCTGACTGTCAGGTTGTAGTGATCACTTATTCCTTACAGTTGCCTAAAGATGGCATTGAGCTATCACAGTTTCAATCTTTTAAAAAGGTGATAGGCCCAGTTCAGCTAACAACTGACCACTTTGTTTATTAAGTATTATGAGTATATGTCAGAAACCTTTATTAATTTAAAATCATCATCATCATGAATTTGCTGATTAGATGATCCAAAAGAAGGTTCTAGTTAACAACAAGATTGGTCAATGAAGCTTTTATCAATGTATTATTTTGCATCACTTGGAAATAAGACTTGAGCCATCTATGAGAAACCCTTTTTGCTGTCTTCACTGATTCTCCCCAGAGAGAGGCTTTTGACTCTATCATCAGAGCAAAGTTATGGAAGAAATTGACAGCCACAATGGTGCATCACCAATTACTCTAGTTAATCATGATGTTGTATTAGAACACCTGTATACAAGTCAAATGTGTTGCTATTGGAGGCATTCTGCACCAATTCCCACTCTAAAGTGAATCTAACAAGGTTATACCTTTGTCCCTTATTTATTTTTTTACATTGATTCCACAGTACAGGCACTCTCAAAACATGAGTTCCACCATGCAATCTTAGACAGCAATCCTATATCCATCTTAATTTATGCTGATGACACTATCATTCTTTCCCAGACTCAGGTCTGTCTTGACAGAGCCTCCAGACTCTAGCATATGTTGCCAGCATGAAAAATTAGGAGTTAATTATTTGAAAATGAAATTAGTTTAATTTCCTAAGCAGCTTGCCAACTGAGACCACAACTGGAAAAGTAGTGTCATTCAAATTGAACAGATTAAGGTTTTTGAATATCTAGAAATTTATTTTTAATCTACTACCTCTTGGAAGCAACACTGAGAAACTATAGCTTATGCCCAGAAGGCTTCCAATAGTATAATTAGATTTGCTGGTTATAACAGTTACAACTTCATTCCGGTGGAAGTGAAATTATTTAGAGTGAGGATGCTGAGTTCCCTACTGTATGGACAATAACTTTGCATTAAGAAGATACAAAGTCCTTCGAAGCAAGTCAGGGAAAAAAATATTAAAATCCTGCTTTGGGCTCCTCAATCCACTCCAAACACACTTCTTCAACTGGAACTAAGCTGCACTTCTGTGGAAGACCACACAAAAAAATATCACTTGAAATATTAGCTAAAACTAACTTTCTGGAGTGGGTCTCTAATTCAATTGATAAGTACCTCTTCCTGAAAAAAAAAAAGTGGAGTCTCAGATTCTTTACACTGTGACCTCTTAGCTCAATTCCTGATAATACTTGAACAGAGGTCAAACAGAAATCAAACAGAATTTTTGATTTGGAACTTCTGAATGACAGATAAAAATTCTAAGGGGACTCTAAAGCAGACCTTTTGCTATACTGTACCTAATTATCTTAACATCATTCTCTCCATTCTGCATTGGAGGGTGTTTACAATACCAGGACTTAAAGTTATTCCCTTGAGCATGCTGGAGGGGTGGTTTAGTAACATCCTATATATGGAGCACCTCTGCCCATGTTCAGATGGGGCCACTGAGAATCATATCCTAAAGCCATTCCTTAAGATGAAGAAGTTATATTACATTATCTTCTTCGCCATGCTCCAAATCAATTCAAATGGAGTAAAAACTATTTGTTATTGTTATCTAGGCTGATCACTGAGTTTGCATTAGCAAATGAGTATGAGGAAGATGGTGTGGTACCAAATACAATTATTTTTTAAAAAGTAATATAATCCAGGTTTTGGAATCACTTGCTAGGTAATTAATCAGTCTAATCTGTCTCAGTATAGGCATTTTCAGAAGAAACTGAGGTTTACATCTGTCTTTACTAGTTTGAAAGACTATGGAGAATGATAAACATTTTTTAAAGGACCATGTCCATCATTTTCTGTAGGTTTCAACTGATGGTCTTATTATTTGCCAATCATCTCTTTGAAATAATGATCTTCATGGAATAAGGAAAATTATTTTAGGACCACATTTAGCTTAACCAGGTCTTACCTGGTTGGTCAAGGCCTCCTGGAAGTTGGCATGTGGTTGAGTCCCAGCAGTAGTTAACACCTCTTTTTGAGATGAGGAGGTGCTGCCTACCTTGCAGGAGGGGGTAGTGTGCCTCCTTCTCAAGAGGTCATCCTTGGACCCAACAGTGTTGGAAAACTATTATCCAGCCTCCAACCTTCCCTTCCTACTTGTTGGTTGGCATTGGTTGTGCTTGTGGATGACATCTAGAGGGCTCAGGATGGAGGTAGTGCAACTGTCCTGGCCCTCATACATCTCTCAGCAGCTTTCCATACCATCAACCACAGTATCCATCTGGACCAACTTTGGGGATTGGGAGGCAGTGTTCTACAGTGGTTCTCCTCCTTCCTCCATGGCCAGTTCAAGTCGGTGTTGGTTGGTGAGAGAAGTCCAACCCTAGGCCCCTAAAGTGTGGGGTACCTCAGGGCTCAGGCCTCTCACTCATCTGCTTTAACATCCACATCTGCTGAAACAACTGGGCAAGGTGATTCAACAGCACAGGGTGCAGTATCATCAGTACGCTCATGATATTCCATTGTGTATCTCCACCCCAGCCACAGGTGATGTTGTTGAGGTACTGATCCAGTGCTTAGAGGTTTTGATGGTCTGGATGGGGAGGGATAGGGTCTGACTCAACCCTAGCAAGACAGGTAGCTTTGGGTTTTCAGACCCCTAGTGTCAGCCCTGAGATAGACTAGACTAGGCAACCAAAATTATGAATGCTAATACTACTTTTATTATAGGGTTAAAGTAACAGAAGTTTGCAAGTCTGAATGTGCCTCCCCTCTCCCTGCCTTTATATTTAGGAAAACTAGAGAGGCTCAAGTCTGAGACATTTTTTCAAATTATATTTCTGCTTTGGACTTAAATTTCTTTTAACTTACTGTTGTCTTGGTTGCAGCTCCTCCTATTCCTTAAGGTTATTCTTACAGCCCATTACACCCAGGGTCTGGTGATGTGTCATCTTTGATCCTCAGTGGGATTGCATTTCCCTGGAGAAAGTTGGTGCACAATTTGGGGATCCTCCTTGATTTGCATCTCCTGCTCAAGGAGCAGGTGGCAGCTGTGGGGAGATCTTTGGTCTGATTCATCTTGTGTGCTAATTGCACCCATTCCTGGACAGGAAGGCCTTGCTCATGGTCACTCATGCCTTGGACTATTTTAACACACTCTACATGGGATTGATCTTGAAGACCACCCAGAAGTTATAATGGGTCCAGAATGTGGTGGTTTACCCATATCACACCATATTTTTGCAAGCTGCAATGGCTCCCAGTCTCTTTCTGGTGCAAGTTAAGTTGCTGGTTATCACTTTTAAAGCCCTGAATGGCATGGGGCCAGGTTATTTGTGGGACTGCCTCTCTCTGAGGCTATCTGCCCGAGCTACCAGGTCAGATGGAGTGGGCACGCTTCAGGTCCATTCCCTTAAATATTACTATGCAGTGGGACCTAGAACGTTACGCTGTTTCTGTAGCAGCCCCAAACCTGTGGAACACCCTTCCCCCAGCAATCTAGCAACCGTTTTAGACTTCTGGAAGGCCATAAAGAGCTGACTCTTCCCCCAGGCTTTGGGCTAGAGTGAGATGGGAGCCTGTGGATAGTTTCTTGGGGGCATCTCCAGAGGATGCCTAAAGTGCCAGGTTTTCGCCTTTTTTTAAAAAAAAACTCTTGTGGTTTTATTGTTGTGAGCTTCCCAGAGTTACATTCTACAATGGGCAGCCATACCAATCTTTTATATGAATAATTTAAAAAATTCATTTGGGACAAATGAACTAATAATTCATCCTTATCTGAATGTCCCCAGACTTGTAAAATTAGGCAACTAACTTACATACTAATTGCATCTTGCAGGTTATAGAAAGACTAAGTAAAGAGGTATTCCCCTTACTGAAAGCATGTTTGATTTTTTATTTGTGCATAAACTGGGCCATTCTGTCCTGTTATTTATAAACATAACAAAAGAAACAGCTTTCATTGGACCAACTTTCATTGGAAAGATGTCCATCAAAATTGGCCCCATAGTATGTGATGGTATATTGTTTTCTGCCACAGAAATTAAGGTTACCATGGTAACAAATCATTCTGGCTGGGTGAAAAGGTCAAATTTAATTGTCCTCAGTTTAGGTGTTAATAGTTGCATTGCCTGAGGGAGGGCAGCTTGCTTGTTACTTGGGTAGTTTTCTTTCAGCCTTGTAGGGAGTAAGCAGCTAAGAGAGCTCTCTCCTTTCTCTGAGCGTGTGTGAATGCACAAGCCTGTAAATATGTTTTTGTGCTTTCTGTAAATAAAATTATTTTTATAGAAATGCCTGGTGTGTGATTTGTCTGATCTCTCTGGGCCAAATGCTTTCCAGCACTCTACAAGAGGTTATGGGCCCAGTAAACCCCCAGAGAGAGCAGAGAGATCAGCTCCACACCTCATGCACAATTTAAAGGCAGGGAGCAAAGTTCTGTGAAGATTTTTCTTTGGAGCCACCTGGAGATTTTCTAGCTACTGCTGGTCTACAGGACAAAGAAGCCAGCTGAGGTGACTTGCAAAAGAAGGAAGAAGCTATGGCTACCTCCCAGGCCTAAGCGATGCCTCTTGAGTGCCTATCAGAGACCAACTATTTGAATTGGGCCATGAAAATGGAAACGTATCTTCGCAGAGGAATCTTTGGCTGCAAATTGGTGAGCAAACCCCCCAAAGTCCCAAAGCTGAATAAGTTAGACAGGATGAGCAGGCTAGAGCAACCATTATCCTGGGAGTTGAGGACAATCAACTAGTCCATGTGCGAGGTATGCAGTCTGCAAAGCAACTTTGGGACACTTTGAGAGACTTGTATGTAAAGGCAACAGCAGGGAGTAAAGTTACCCTGCCAAAAAAAAAGCTGTACAAAGCCTACCTAGCAGAAGGAGATAGCCTTCCTGAGCACCTGCATTATATTCAGCAGCTGTTTGTTGAGTTGCAGGAGAGAGGAATGGAATTTACACCTCTCACAAAATCCTATATCCTCCTGTCCTCACTGAATGAAACGTGGGACACGCTGATTTGTACCCTGGAGGCTATGCCTGAAGCAGACCTCACCCCATCCTATGTTACACAGCGCTTACTCGCTGAATGGGAGAAGAGAGAGGAAAGATTCCCCCCCATCTCTTCTGGAAAGCTGCAATACCAGAAAATGAGGGAAAAGAAGGGAAAAGAACCTGAGGCCACAGCGCTAGCCAGCCAGTGATGCTTCACTTGTGGTTCAGCTGGACATTTGCAAAGAAACTCTGCCATGAGACCCAAGAATAGAAAGACAGAGAAGAAGAACACAAGGGCAACACAGAAGAAGGCTCTTCAGACAAGCCAAATTGCACAGGTTGCTGAGAAGGGTAATTCTGATGTATGGGTGTTAGATTCTGGGGCCAATTGTCATTTATGTAATTGTAAAAGCTCTTTTGTGTCACTATCTAAAACAAACAAAGTGTATCTTTGGCTGATGGGTCTGTAACCAAAATTATGGGACAAGGTGACTTGTATTTATCCTGCTTGGGAGACACTGTAAAAGGTGTGTTGTGTGTGCCAAATTTATAGTCAAACCTTTTATCTGTGGCACAATTGGCTGCAACAGGGTATATCATAACATTTAAGAAAAATGGTTGAGATACGTAAAAATGGGAAATTGTGTGCTACAGGTATGTTAAAAGACTCCTTGCACATTGTGCAAAATGCAAGGAAGCCAAGCTGCAAGGCTGCAGTTGGCAACACGCCATATCATGACCAATGTGTACACCTGATGCACAGGAGATTTGGTCATGCTAATTTCAAGTATATAGCACAAATGCCACAGCTGTGTGCTGACCTAAAGATAAAACCCTCTGACAAATACTTAGATTGTGCAGTTTGCAAAGAATGCAAAACACAAAAAGCTCCTGTGAGTAAGCACAGTGACAGAGTGACAACTAGACCTTTGGAAATTGTACACTCTGACATTATTGGTCCTTTTGCTCCAAGTCTTGGACAAGCAAGGTATGCAATGACCATCATTGATGATTTCTCAAGATACAGATTTATCTACATCTTAAAACATAAAGATGAGGCATTTGAGAAATTTAAAAGTTTTGTGACATGGGCAAATGGAAAATTCTCTAGGCCTGTATCTGCACTCCAATGTGATAGAGGAGGAGAATACCTTTCTCACAAATTCAGAAGGTTCCTAGTGGAAAAAGGGATAGAACAAATTCTTTCTAACCTGTACACCCCTCAGCAAAATGGTGTTGCTGAAAGAAAGGGCAGAACCTTGCAAAATGCGATGGAATGCATGTTAAAAGATTCAGGATTATGTTTTAAGTTATGGGGAGAGGCAATATCGACTGCCACTTATGTTCAGAACAGGTTGTATAACTCTATGATTCAGGACACTCCATTCCATTTGTTTTATGGTGTGAAACCAAAGGTAAGCCATCTTAGAGTGTTTGGTAGCGCTGCATGGGTTCACATTCCAAAACAGCAGAGAAGGAAAGAAGGCCTCACAACAAAGAAAGCCATGTTTGTTGGCTATGAACAAAGCCAGAGGAGCTACAGGTTCATAATGGGAGAGAAATTAATAATTAGCAAAAGCGCTTCTTTTGCTGAACAAAACTGGGGGAGATTAAATTCTAGCTCTCCAGTTGAACTGACCACAAGAGAACAGCAAGGACTTGCTGATGGTGATCTTTTGCCTGATGAGGACATTAAACCAGAAAAGCAAACTGAAGATCTGTCTGATGAGACAGATGCTTCTCAGGAAAGAGATAGGAGTCAAAACTTAAGCCCTGTATTACCTCGCAGATCTCAGAGGAGTAATAAAGGCGTTCCTCCATCATGTTTTCAGGCTGAAACAGTAAAGGCTTTTCACATATTCACAGAACCTGAGTCCTTAGAACAAGTGAATGCTTTACCACCTGAGATTGCACAAAATTGGCATTCTGCTATGCAACAGGAGTTAGCATCCTTGAAAGAAAATAAAACATGGAAACTGGTAAATCTACCTCCCAGTGAATGCTGTCTAGGTTGTAGGTGGGTTTTCAAACTGAAAAAGGATGCTGATGGCAAAATCCAAAAATATAAAGCAAGGTTGGTTGCAAAAGAGTTCACTCAAAGGAAAGATTTAGACTTTGACAAGACTTTTGCACCAGTTACTAAAGGTGAATCAATTAGATTACTGTTAAAAATTGCTGCGCTTAAAGGAATGTCAGTTCATCACTATGACATTCAAACTGCATTTCTCTATGGTGATTTAGACCACAAATTTTACCTGCAGCAACCCCCTGGCTATGAAAAAGGGGAGAATCTAGTCTGTGAACTGCAGAAATCAATCTATGGGTTAAAACAGGCTGCTAGATCCTGGAACCAAAAAGTAGATGAAAAACTGCAGAATTTTGGTTTTGAAAAAGAAAAAGCAGATCCATGGGTATATATGAAGAAAGACAAACAAGCCTGTATGTATTTGTGCATTTATGTTGATGATTTTGTGCTTTCTGTAAGTAAATTTATTTTTATAGAAATGCCTGGTGTGTGATTTTTCTGATCTCTTTGAGCCAAATGCTTTCCAGCACTCTGCAAGAGTATGCATATTCCATAGGAATCTACGATTATGCAGAACAAAGTTCATAGCCATTTTCTACCATTCTGTTCTTCTGGACCAATTTAGGCAATTCAGGTCCTAAATTATTCCATTTTTGTTTCATCCATGAAATGTTTAACCCATTATAAATCCAGTTGGTTGTGTATAAATACATTAAGGAAAATACACACACACACACACATATATATATAAACACACACACACACATACGTATATATATATATATAGAAAAAGGGAAAAAACTATGACAGAAAATTCAGTAATTTCAGTAAACTGTTGATTATGGTGGGCTGTGTAAATATGATTATTTAACTTTTGATGGAAATAAGAATGATGAGTTAAGGGTGCAGTAATTTCTCCTGGAAACATGCTGTCAACTAGTGAAATATATATTATAATCCTCTTCTGATGAGATCATTTATAGTTATTGCTGTTGTTACTGCTATTGTCTGGAAAATCTCAAGTCTTGATATGTAATGTCAGTATGTTTTGCCACACTGTTTTCCCCATTCTTTGTATCTTTCACAAAATCAGATCAATAATTTCTAGATACATTAAATGCCTTGCCCCTGAGACTAAATGTCTGTGTTTCTTTACAAATCATGTGCAACAAATAGTGTCACTGATATTCATTGGGTCAAAAGTTTTATTTGCCTCTGCAGCAGAGTCTGTGCTATGCACCAGTTTTTAGTCATCATGTTATATTGTAACAATAAAATTAAAAGCCCTGGATGCAGCAAATGATCAGTGGAGCTAAGGAGTTGACTTTGCAGATTGCTGCATGCCTCAAGATTTTTTTTTTTCCTTTCTGAAATGCCTTGATAAATGTGGACATTTCTAAGATATTCATTACTATCTTTTCCTGCTTATTTCAATGGTCTGCTTTTCTTAAGCTCTCTTTCATTCACTGGATTTACTGTATATCCCACTTTTCTGCTAACAAATGAAGTTCAAAGTGATTAACAATAAGCATAAAAGCAATGTAATTAAAAACACAATTCATAACATTTTTAAAATATATACAAATTAAAAACAAACAAAACAACATGATTGCAAATCCCAAAGTGTAGACAAAAATGGTACATTTACATTGGCATCATGGTTTAGGAACAAAGGTCAAACATATATATGATAAATCTCACTTTTATAAGGATTCTGTACCTATACTCAGGTTGAAAAACAAAACAAAATTGAAAGGTGTGACTGGGCAAAGATTTAATTCAGAGTCTTGAGTCAAAGATGAGTTGATCAGATCTCTAAATTGAACTAACATTCTGAATTAGAAGCACTCAAATCAATTGGTAGTTCAGTAATGTAAATCCCTTACCCCCAGGTTTAACTGGTTTGAAAAATCACTTAATCAAACTGGACAGAAGACAAAATTATAACTCCTGGTCTTATATCAGTTCAGGTCAGGATGTAAGTTATTTTACCAGAAAGGGATCAAGCATTTTTTTTTACAGTATACTGACAAATTTTATTGAAAAACTCTACCCAAATCAGCAAACACCAACCATTTCTTTTCTGCCATTGCTGTTTATTCTGCCATTGTTTACTTGTCATCCACTCATTTTATCATTGCCAGCCCCCCTTGAAAAGAAGGGTGTTTGTTTGGCGCTATCATTTGGGAGAAGATGCTCAGAACCAGTAGAGTCAATTTTCTGTGGCATTTTCCCATTCCAGAAATCAAATGGGACTTAGATTAAATCTCCTGTTGATCATATAGGAACGTCTTAGGAGCTAACAACTCATCAAGTTCCTGGGGTACACATCTCAAACAGAATGCTGTATCTACAAAGGCTTTGAATCCCTACCAAACTTTCAGTGCAATACATTTATCAGCCCTAGCTAGAATCTGTGTGGGACCCCAGAATCCTGCTGAATCCTCTACAGCCAAAAGTTCATGTTAGCAATCAAACAACATGTATGTAGCTCTGTACATACATTAGGAAGACTCTTTTTCTGTTTAACTTTATAAAAATAATGTTTTCCTAATATACCTCCTATCTCTTATAATTCATTCTTGAACATCCCTGGCTTAAACCTTTCCGATTTCAAAACTCAGTCCCATGAGTCCACCTGTGTTATATGTGCCATGGAAAAAAGACAATGATACAGTCAAGGGCAATCTGGTGGTGAATGACATAAAAGAGTAATAAGAGAGCTTCCTGCAAACAATAGTCAAGGGTGAAATGGGGAGCTGAAATGTGATATGGAATAAGAACCAAATTATTTATCTAGCATCAGGAAAGTATACTGTGCCAATCCAAGAATAAGAAACTTGCTTAGCAGATGAAAAAAATCAAATGCTTGTCTACAAAGGGTAAGGCTGAGGTAACTTGTTACAAAACAGACTTGTGGAGGAAAAGCCCTATTGAAACAAGGAGGTAAAAAAAATATCAGGAAATTACAGAGGCCTAGAACTAACTAGGCAAAATATTGGGCATGGCTTTGGTGCTGTATACATTACCATAGATTCAGTGAGAAAAGCAATGTACAGTGTCCTGGAGATTTGCAAGCAACCTGTAAACCTGAGCAAAATATTTTGGCATGCATCTGGACCAGAAGGGGAAACTGTTAACTCTCCCTGCTAATGGAGAATTCTCTTTGATTCTTGAAGATCTTGCCATATACTGTAGATAAGATTAAACAGGATGTGTGGGTAGGAAGGGGGCACTCAGTACTTATCAATCACTCATCTCTGCTACTTGGGAATGATTGAAGACTCATTCCTGAAGGAATATCAAACAGCTCACTGGCCTAGGGGTATTCATTGATTTTCTTAGTCTGCCCTTCTTTGAAGGAATTAGGGTGATGTTTATCACAACTGGACCCTCACACAAAGTCATCAAAGCAATTAGGAAACACACTACAAAGCATGTAGCTACTTTATTTTCTTTGTATTATCACAAGCCCTGGAGAAATATGATTCATTCCTGATCTCCAGGTCAGAGTTCAGTCTGGTTTTCATGATGCTAGTACACACTGTAATGATAGCCTGAGTTCCCACATTGCACTAAAAGCAAAATATGGTGTGAGAAGAAATCAAGATCTTTCCCCCTCCATACTGTCTTCCCCAAATACTGTTTTTCCTCCCATACAGTTTCCCGCCTCAAGCAGGGCAAAAGGTCAAAAATTACAATTAGAATAAGTGTAACCCAAAAAGATAAAAAATGTAGCAGGAAGCACCAAGCTTTTCACATGAATATTCCTTTCAGGCTTAGCCAGAGATCTTTTACCAAAAGATCTTTCCCCTAAAGAAATTAGCAGAACCTATTCAGGTGAATATTGTTCCCTGGCCGAAATCAGTCAAAAGATCTCTATAATCAAATAACAAAAGATTCCTTCCCCGGAGAGTTAGCATTCAAAACTAGCAACACTAGACATGAAAAAGCCGCAGCTCAGCAGGAAGCCTAATTGTCTAAATTACAGGAAACCACAAACAACAGTGTCCCTGACCACACAGCGCCCTCTCTCAGAACTCTGGGTAACTGCACTTTCTTGGAATTTCTAGATGGCGGGCTCTCCTTTTGCGTGCTTTTGAAGAACAAAGGCAAGCTTTTCCTATATAAAGGGCTTTGGGGAAAATCCTGGTTGCAGCTGCCCCAGCTTTTGACTATTCTGTGTATTGTGCTCACAGAAAGAAACTTCACCTCTCATTCAAGTAATTACCTGCACATTTTTTTATTCCCAGCTCAGAAGCGAACTTTGTAAGATTTCTCCCAACAATGGTTTACTTCTTCCTAGTTCATATATTACGTGAACCCAGAGGGCTGAGGTTTATTCAAGAAGTCAGGGTTACACAATCTAGTAGTTGTGCAAAGCTTCAAAGGTTTTCATACATTTGCAGGAGCCTCTTCTGGCTCTGCGAAGCATACTATGGAGGTAAATTGTGTCCACCTCTCGTAGACTTCTCAACCAAACCGTAGCTTTATTCAGTATGTGAAATCAGTTGCTGATTCTCATATAACAGATCTGCCTTTTTACACTACATATTTTAATAGAACAATTCTGGTTTATATTGACATATTTTGAAACATTTTCAGTAGAGTTCCCTAACAAGTGATAGAATTTCATTAATATCACATTTGTAAGTGCCTGGCTATATAGCAAGGGTATATTCAGAGAGAAAGAAACGGACTATTGCTATCATATTTGCTTAATGTTCACTTCCATAATGAAAACAGACCATAACTGAAGCTGTGGATGCATCCACTTCCACTTTCATCTAATTATTTAGTAAACATTTCTATTGCCAACACGAATGCTGCTTCTTACATTAGTAGATAATATTTAAAAGCTTCCGATAAGCCATTTCCAAAATGTTCAATTGTAAGCCCCAAATCTTTAATTTCCCACTCTCTCTGCTTTATGACACCTGGAATAGGAAGAAAATGAACTAGGCTTCTATTTTATTTTGAGAAAAACCCAATATAGTAAACATCACAGTCAACGGAGGTGTTAATATTATTATATCTGGATTACTCACTCTGAAACCATACGTTGATTGCACTTAAATCTGTTGGCATCAAATAAACAAATCTTATTTTTGTCCTCCTTTCTTCAGGCATATTGCCAAAAAGGCAAGGGATAAACATGATTGTTTTAGATGCTATTACACAGTCAGTAACAAAGCAGATACACATGGCCTTTGCACTCCTGTGAAACTGGACTGATATAATTGTATATTGATATTCAAATCACTGTTTAACAGCATTAAGTCAGAACTGACTTGGATTCAGGAAAGTGAAACAGTGACAGGTGTATCACCTTTAGCATGGTCAGTATTTACCCTAGGTTTCTTGAATAATAAAAGCCTGATATAATTGTATATGTGCTGTATATAAACAGTCAATATTAATTTTGAAATTTAGGTAAGATGGATGTCTCTTTGCAATGCAATACAGATAGTCCTCGCTTAATGGCCATTCGTTTAGTGACAGTTCAGACTTACAATGGTGCTAAAACCCCACTTACCACTGGTCCTCACACTTACAACCATCCCCACGGTCATGTGATCACAGCTTAGTTGCTTGGCAACCAGTTCACATTTACAACCATTGCAGCATCCTATAGTCATGTCATTTTTGACCTTCCCAGCCAGCTTCCAGCAAGCAAAATCAGTGGGGAACCACGTGATTAACGACCATGTGGTTTGCTTAACAACCCTGTGCTTCACTTAATGACCACCACAAAAACAGTTGTAAAGTTGGGTCAGATTCACTTAATGGCTGCATCACTTAGTGACTGAAATTCCAGGTCCAATTGTGGTCATTAAGTGAGGACTACCTGTAATGATTTACTTGATGGCCAGTGTGGTTAACTGCTTCTGGTGCTAATTTAGGACTGAGGTTCAGATATGCCCTCAGCCTCAGAAGATCCCGAGTGATTGTGGGACAGTCATGCTCTTCCAGTCTAATCTACTTCACCAAGGTTATTGTGGGGTAAAAATGAAGGGGGAAGTTATTTGTACACCATCTTGAGATCTTATCAGAAATGTGGGATATAAACCTAATGAACAAATAGCATGCTGAATTTCTCTTTCAAACCACATAAAATAGGGATTTGCAGTGTTCCAAGCTTGAAATCGATGTATTGAATATTCTGAACTGAGAACAAAAGTCAGCACAGACAAGGTCTCAACTACTTTTGCAGACCTACAACATGAACAAAGAATAAATTAACTTATTTCTGTGTTTTCAATGTTCCTAGTGAGAGAACATATAAAATTTTCCAACTTTTGTTGTGTCAATTCTTGGTGGCAAGAGCTTGATAACCCAAGAAAATTTCTTAAGAGCAAAAACTAGTTTTATTTTTTAAAAGATTCCATGTCATTTGATCATGTGATCCTTCTGATTATTGCAGTGCTTTAGCTTCCTTCACTGTTTTCAGAACTTCTTTGTTTCTGAGCAAGAAACATGGTTTATTAGGATTTGCACTGAAAAAACATTTCAGATGAAACTTGTAGTTAATTTAACTTTAAATGTCAGGTACTGCTTCATTTGATGAAGTGTCATTTGATATTGCATGAAAAAAATGTCAGATATGTACTACCATTTTTGGAACACATGATCTCCAGTTAAGGCAAATAATGACCCATCTTCAATTATTTTATATTAATAACTCACCCATGACTTCTCCCCAAATGAAGTTTTATTCCCCACATATCAGTATCTTAAACCTCCTTTCATATATAGCTCCAGTGCTTCCATTATTTTTAACAAACATATTAGTAGCAAAACCAATAAATAACAAATCCTTGTTTTTTTTCCATAATTCAAGAAACGTGTCATAACTGAAAAGACATTTAAACATCAGTTGAAGAATATAATTATGTGTAGTGAGAACTTAACTCTTCAAGACTGCATGTAGGGTATGAATGGAAGGAAGCAAGATCAGAATGGGTAGCAGATCTGAAACTTAAAGAAGTGGGATAATTGTCTAATTCGTTCTATTTTTTTGAAATCCATCCTATTCATGTTCTGGTATGATGTTTCTAATAATTTTCAGGAAAATCAGAAGTAGCTTTACAATGACATGGGTGGAAAGAATTGATCAATAGCACTATTCTTTAAATCTATTCTATTAAGTAATTAATAGAAGTTTCTCTTCTTAGTCTTTTGTGATATTTCATCAGTAAGTACGATGAGAATGATGCTATCCTACTTCCTTAACTTCACTTTGAAAAGTTCTAGAAGAAGACTGTATAAGCAATCAGCAGTTAATGCTGCTGATTCATACTCATCTGGTTAAATGTACTTGTAAATGTGCTCATCCTTTTTTGCTGCACCTAAGCTGTTCTGAACTAGCTTTGCATTAATTAGATAATCACTAAAATTATAGGGTCAGACATACCCACAAAGTGCTCACTCACTTGCTTTTAAGAATCCAAATCTGATGGACATTAAGATAGGATGTCATATGTATCAAATCTTTTATCTGTCTTCAAATATAGAAAGGTAAGTAAAAGCTTTATCTTTGATTCAATGATAAGGGATTAGCTAATGTTTCTCTTTCATACTCTTAACAGAATAGTGATGCATAATAGAAGGGGGTAACCACATTCCCTCCATGACTTCTTCCCCAGTGTCAATATATTTCTCCTTGTTTCTGTTTTGTTTCAACTAGACTGTGAAATGGGTGGACTTTTTTTTTTAACAATTCATTCATGAGGATTTCATATGGCCCTGATGCAGAGCATCTCATCTTACTAGACTTATGGACCTCTATTTGAGTGGGGAGTTAACTAAATATCTTAAAGTAAACTTAAGTTGGGTAGGCTGGAACAAGAGAGAACACCTTCTTAGCTGTGTCCTACTCTTATACATTCCTCTCTCAAAAAAGCACACCAGGCACCCACATTGATAATTTTCAGTGCCAGGCCAAAACATTCTTTTTTTTTGAGGCATTATTGTACATTTTATAGATAGCAATGATGAAGATGATTATGACTAATGCCCACACTGTCCTGAGGAAGAAAAAAAAAGGCTTTTACACATTTTATAATATCTTCCCCTGTGGTATTTATTAATTATATTTTGCTGTTTTTGTCTTTTCATTCTTGTTGTCATTCTCTAATCTGCTTAGAGAACTTTGCTTATTCAGCAAATTAAAACAAATTATAAATAAACACTATTTTTTCTGAATTTTGTATATATATAATCACTAACAATGTAATGCAATAGAAAAAGACTGAATCAAACACATATTTAGCATATAAATCCAACATTTGTAGATTAGCATCTCCAAGACCTTGTGTAAAATCAATCAATCAATCAATCAATGTAAAAAAACCGAAGAAGTCATCCAGCACACTTTCCTAGAGAATATGTCACCATTTAATGCAAAAATGTGTATTTCTTTGATTCTTTCTAATGTCCCTGTGTGATACATTCTATTTTATGTTATTTCATTAAAACAAAACAACACAAAACAAAACCCCAAAAGCTGCTTCTATATTTGAACATCAGTTTGTTCTTTAGTTGGAATTAGTTGCAAACCAGACATTACTGGTTTGGAATAGTAATGATTATTCGAGCTAATTGGTGGTATCAGGATTCCAGTTAACAGTTTCTTTGTATTTATACAAGTGTAAGTTAGATTGTATTTGGCAAAACAGTACATAAGAAATAAAAGTAAAAAACAATGTGATGGGGATGCAGAGGCTTAAAAAACTTTGTTAACTGTAGGTTTTGGTTATTATGCAAATATGACAACATACTGTATATGTTGAAAGAACTGTTTATGAGCCAAAGGACTGCTACTGGAGGGAAGTTACAGCAAAAGACATAAGGTATCAAATTATCACAATATTCAATTTTATGATAATAGTTATTAATATTGATGGCTTTGTGATCAGTGGTCTTGTTTGGGCTGGACTGTGGAGCCATCAGCCACTGTTCTGTGACCAAGAGGGACATAAATGATCAAGTGGAAGATAAACTTTAAACTTGAGTTAGCAAAATGCAATTGAGCTGCATTCATATATTATCCAATACCCACACAGAGAAATCATACCATGCCTTGATGTGATTGCCAGTGGCTTGGTTTCAACATCTACCCTACTCTAATCCAATGCGCAAAGCATGCCAGACAACAAGGAAAGAAGCAATCAGACCAACAGTACATGCACAGGCACCACACATCTTTCCTATTCAGTAAACCAGCTTGAGGTTTTTCCAGGCTTCTGAACAAAACATTGCAGCTGTTTTACGACTCTCATTAAATAATTCAAAGTGGTGGCCTCTTCTTTCAGACTGGTACAGAAGACTGGCTACTTTAATGTATAACAAAGAAAATAAATGAATAACTGGACTGGATTTGGTTTGGGCAAAACCTGGTACAGAATAAGCTCAAAAAATGCCATTCTAAAATCCAGCTAAGTCTTTGAAACAATTGATCTTCTAAATCCATAATGGAAACTACATAATAAAAGTCAGGCATGTAAAAGCTGAATCAATGACAGTGGACAGATGCTTTTTTCAGAAAATATAGGAGAGTTGTGATGTGCCTTGTAAAATAACCTCATTTCACAATCGGAGGCATTCAAGAAGAAGTTGTGAAATTGTATGTGGAGAATTACACAGTGATGTATCTTCATCATCTGTCTTATGCTCCGAGTTTTATGTCTATAACATGATAAAGAATATATGATCTAAAAGGAATAGATCAAACCAGCAATGTCATGAAACACCATCCTAGTTATTCGAAATCCACTGCAGGCCATAACTCTATGCAGAGTTTTCTTTAGATTTGGAATTAGCTGAATTTTTCTGGATAAATAAAAGTACATATAGCAGATAATAAGCAAAATAAAAAAATTAAGGGGTTTGTGAGAGAGTAAGTGATATAGGAGGATGGATACTGAATGAACTAAATGAGAATAGGAGAAAAACACACATTTGTTTGCATATTTGGGAGGCTTGACAAAGATCAAGTTGCAGGAACTTTCTTTTGAAGAATAAACCCCAATGAAGAAGAATCAACATTGTACTTTAGAAGAAATTGAGCCTCAGAAACTTTGTTGATTATTAATGGCAGCTTGTGATAACCTGGATAGGAATTGACAAATCTGCCTATTTCTATTTCTTTCAATTCCTTATTTTTCTAAGCTTTAATTCAGTGCATTTCTGCTTTCACATTAATGAAAGAGTAACAGAGAAACACATACTAAATTAACAACTCATTTTTATTTACTATTAGTAATTCCTTAGTAAATTATGGGAATGCTGTAAAATTCTTGACTTCAGTAAGGCATTTGACACACTACCCCACAATATGTTGATTTAACAAGCTAGCTAATTAGAGATTTGGATGGATGGAAAAAAAAATGTTCAAAGAGTGTTCATCAATGATTGCACAACAAACTGAAGACAGCTATAGAGTGGGGTGCAGTAAGTTGCAGTTCTAGATCCTGTACATGTCAACTTAGATGAACAGGTAGAATATTTATCAGATTTGCAGATAACATAGAATTGTATGGGATAGCTAATACACTGGAGAATGTGTTATTTAATAGGTTAATTAAATGGTCTGAATAACAATGAAATTTAACAGCCACAGAGAAGTTAAATATATAGGAATAGCATATGGATCCCTAGCTTGATAACGATACTTGCAAAAAAAAGATCTAGGAAGAGTACTTGATTACACACTGCTTTTTTCTTTTTCTTTTTCTTTTTTTTTTTAATTTTAACAGCAAATTGTATTGGCCTGAAAGATAGATATGATTGCAAAAAAGGCAAATGGAAATGCAACAGACTTTTTATTTCAAAATAACATTCTACTCCTTTCTACTTTGGTCAGCCCTTCACCTGGAGTATTATGTCTAGTTCAGATCATATTTTAAGAAGGTTCAGAGAAGGTCAATGAGGTTCAGAGAAGGGCAATGAGAATAATCTGGGGACTATGAGCTGCATAGAAAGACAGATTGAAGCAATTTGAAATATATTGCTTTAAGAAGAAAAGACTAATAATAGGACTCTTCAGAGACCCAGTTTGGTGTAGTAGTTAAGGCATCAGGCAAGAAACCATGAGTTCTAGTCTTGCCTTAGGTACAAAGCCATCTGGGTGACTTTGGGCCACTCTGTCAGCCCTAGGAAGCAGAAAATGGCAAACCTTGCCAAGAAAACTGCAGGGATTAGTCCAGGCAGTTGACAGGACTGCAAGGACTAGTCCAGGCAGTCTCCAGGACTCAAAAACTGAGTCAAAGGTGCACACACACACACACACACACACACGACTCTTCAAAACCCTGAAAGGATTCACATGGAAGTCTAGAGTTCAAGTAATCATGAATATAAGTTACAGGAAAGGAGATTCTGACAGCTTATTATCAGGGTGAGGGTGGGAGGAACTTCCTAATGATAAGAACAGTTAACAGTGGAAGCAATTCCCTGAATGTGGAAGTGAAAGGTAATCAGCCATGTGTCAAGAAGCTTTCATTTATTTTCCTGCCTTGAGAACAGTTCAACTAGATGGCCTAAATGATCCTTTCTGGTGAATGAGGCACTGATTCTATGAAAATTGTTTTAAAGCCTATTTGATGTGCATTTATGGAAATAGAGTATATGTGCTGTGGGTTAAACCGCTGAGCTGCTGAGCTTGCCGATCGGAAGGTCGGCAGTTTGAATCCACGTGACGGGGTGAGCTCTCGTTGCTAGTCCCAGCTCCTGCCAACCTAGCAGTTCAAAAACATGCAAATGTGAGTAGATTAATAGGTACCGCTTCGGCGGGCAGGTAACAGCATTCTGTTTAGTCATGCCAGCCACATGACCATGGAAGGGTCTACAGACAAATGCCGTCTCTTTGGCTTTGAAACGGAGATGAGCACCACCCCCTAGAGTTGGACACGACTGGACTTAATGTCAAGGGAAACCTTTCCTTTACCTATATGGAGTATATGTGGGTATGAATATGAATGTTGTATGTCTCTGTGTGCACAAGGAGAACACCATGCTAACATGTAGAGTGCCATGTGTTTTCTAAGGTTCAATTCAGCCTTTAAGTCATAGTAATGTTTCTACATTCATTTTATAAGTTATGGATTTTAATGATGATGATGTTCATGATAATTCACTAAAATTATATATTGAATGACTCCCAGAAACTCTGGATGGTTTACAAATTGTTAAAAAATGTTTTAAAAAAAGGGATGATACAAAAACCACATAATTTTTTAGTGACATATTTTGTCAAATATATTTATGTCAAATATATTCTTGATAATACATCTACAAAATCATTTGAGAAAATAAGTACAGACCACCATCTCTTTTGTTCTGCAATACCAAAAATGCTGGATGAAAATATATTCAGCACTGAAGAGAAAACATGTGTGTGTGATGGGGGTGAACACCAGTAGAATCATTCTTCAAAAGAAATTCATTTTTATAGAAATGCCTTGACTCTCCTTGTCTGAAATCACTATTCTGTGTTTCCTTCATCACAGCTGGTTTCTGGAGGATGTTTGTTTGTTTTCAGCCATGGAAACTGATTACAAATGAAGATCAAGTAATCAATGAACTATTAACCAAGAATTTATAAAAGTACATTTCATAGAAATATACACTATCTAAAATACACTAAAATATATTAGTATAACAACAGCAAATCTATAAAGCATGGGCAACATGTGCTTACAATTATTACTTTTCATTGTCACCATGCCCTCACCTTCTTCCAAGAGGCACAAGGAAGAGTCCCTGGCTTTCTCCCCTTTAATCTTCAGAAAAACTCCATGACATAAGCTTTGTTGCTCAAGGTCTCTGAAGGATTAGAACGTGAACGTGAGCATTTGTCCAACACTGATACTTTAACCATTACTGGTTATTTAAAAACTGTGCAACAATTCTTCACATGCCTTAGGCAACCTTCTCCAATCAGTTTTCCTAAGGTTATTACAGTGCTGCAGATACCTTCAAAGCTACAATGTTGTCTATACAATTGTGAATGGGTTCTTCTCCTTCTATTGATGGGCTCTGAGTGTGGACTCTGAATGATTTCTGGTTGTTTTGTTATTAGGGATTTTGTAATTCTGGGGTTTAGGATATTTTTGAAATTCTTTTCCTACCTAGAGTCACAATTTTGCAAGTTGGATGACTATATAAAACCCATAAATAAACAAACAGATTGGGAAGAAAAGATGTGGGAGAGGACTGTGATGAACAGAAGAAAGGTTTTGTTTCTAAATGTAAGTTCAAAGTACATTTACCTGAATGGAAGTCAACTTCTTCTGCCCCACCTCCCCCCCACACAGATGAAGAAAAGGAAGGTTAGACAGGGAAAATGGCATCTGCCTCCAAAACTACATTCTTTGTAAATTTAAGACTTTATTTTAAAAAGAAATTAATTGGGGGTAGGGTGGGGGGAACCCTAGACTTCTTTTCAGGAAATACAGCTTAATAGAAATCTCTTCTTCTCTCTTCTGTTCGTTTTAAAATTAAATTTATCCCATCTTTGGAAATTGTTGTATACAGAGTCATTGTAGATGAGATGGGTGGCAGAGAAATTTGATAAATAAATAAAATAAAATAAAATAAATCTTCCAAAATGCGTGCATCTGTGGTCAAATGACATGTGTGATTATCTCATTGGGTGTATGCCATCATTTTGATGTCATGGATGCTGCTGAACAGGAGCAAAACACAGCATCCTACTTACAATAACCTATTTTAAAAATATGTCAGCATTTACAGTTTACTATTCAAGTAAAAATGCTGTTTTTTCTTCATATGACTAATGGCTAATTACAAAGGAGCATATGCATGTCTTTACAATTATAGAGGAGGTTTGGGTTATTGATCACATGCATTTTGGTTCTTTCTGCTTGTTTTAATGTTACCCAGAAAACTTTGTCTTAGAGTATCTGTTCCCTCCAATGGAAAAGATGGCCCAAATGAGAAAAATTGGTGGAAAAAACAAAAATAAAATGATCAACTACTATTGGTATGCTACTCCCTCTGTCTGGATTAAATAAATATTCATTCTTCAGTCCACAATTAAATGAATGGGAATCCCACCCCTCAAAGATATAGAATCTTGCGCTGCATATGTCATTAAGTATCTTCACACTGCTGGATAACCCAGGGAAACATTTGAAGTGGCAAATATAAAGCCATGGCAGAAAGGCTTCACTAGTTGTGCAACCTATTACCATCCTAAGGTAATGAAAAATTATCAGTAGCACTGGAATCACAACAATGTTTCAGCTGTGACTCTTGTTTTTCGTAGTCTGTCTTTTGTTAAAGTTTTCTTTTCTTTTCTGTTTCTTTTCTTTTCTTTTATGATTGAGATAAAATGTTCTGACCTAGGATAACCCAGAGTCATTAAGACTTTCAATGAAAACTTGGTTCTAAATATATAACTGTTCTCAAATCCAGGCATGCTAGTTTTGGATACTCTTTATTGCCATACTGCCTACACAGAGTCTTACTTAAACTCCCAGAGTATTTGATTTGGATTAAAAAATTAACTCGGGCTTCTTCCAATTCTTCCTGAAAATGATAAGCTTTTCTCTGTTGGAAGAATCACTGCAGGTATTTTCCAGTTTAGTTTGCACTCAGCATACTCCCAGTCCATCAGAGCAAGCCACTCAGTGCTGCTGGCAAACAAAACAAAAAACACCTTGATGTTTGTTGATAAAACATCTGCAAAAATAAAACATCAATTATCTGGCAATACAGGACAAAAAAAAAAAACGGGGAAAAACAGGGAAAGAGTGACATGAACAACAGTCAAGAAATAAAAGGCAGAGGACTTAATATAAAAAATCTGCATTATCTGTATCTATCAATATCAAAAGGCACAAAACTTTCCAGAATGACTGGAAACAATACTTTGGGTAATTAGTATGGATTGTCCCAAAGGGATGGGCCTTGGTTATTCCAGCTTTGACCCTTTTATATATATAATAGTAACAGAAGAAAGATGGAAAGTAGGACATCAAATTTATTTATTTATTTATTTTATTATTCATATTTCTATTACTGCCCATCTCCCCCCAAAAGGGAAACTCAGAATGATTCCTCTTCTACTCTGCTTCTTGTCAGAAACAATTGGGGGATGGGACTGATGTATCCAACAACCTCAAATTTATTCCAGTATAGAGATGAGTAAATGTCTTGCAGCCATGGGCTGCATTTTTTGGAGGAGTGCCCTATCTTGGTTCAAATCTGCCCCTTCAACAACCAGTTAATCACAGCAAAGTTATTTTTTTTCCCCTGCATCTCTTTGCTGCCTTCTAGTGGTGAGCCAGTCCAAGTATTACGACTGTAAAACCTGCAGAAAATGTGGCCAGTGGTTTCATGAAGTCAGAAAAGCAAGCATGATCAATTTTTTAAGTTCAAGGTTTTGTATGTAGGAGTTGGTATGTAAACAAAAGTATTACTATGGATTAAACTCCTCAAAAGATAAGGGCTTAGAACTGAACAAAGGGATTAAAATAATTTGATGGCACCTCTATCTATTTTAGTCTTGTAATTGATTATTTGGGAGCTCTAATGGTTTCAATAATCGGTACAGATCTTTTATCAGTAGAAACACATCTTCCTTTATAGGTTTTTCTTCCAAAGTTATTTTTATTGTTTTACAGCCTACACAATTATTTGCAGTCATTCTACACAAATGAATATAATCCCTGCTGCTTATTTATTGGTGTGAATGCTAGAGATTTCTTTCAATGCAGTCTGTTGCTAGTTGCAGTTCATGCTACCACGTTGTCGTACACACAAAATTGAGCAGTTGGCTGTGGAGCCCTAACACTTCAACAGACAGTGTTTGTCAAAGATGGGCATCGTTCCTAACTTTACTAAGCATTCTGCTTCCCTGAGGATTTCAGCCAAGATGAGCAGCTGGTATATTTATTTCTCACAAATCCCAAACTAAGAAATCAGAACTTAGATTGTATTTTAATCAAGATTCCTGTTTTTATTTGAGTTTTTTATTGTATATTTATTCTGTGCTATAAACCTCCCAGAGTCCCTCTGGTCGGAGGAGATGGGCGGTGACAAATTTGATAGTTAAATAAATAAATAAATAAAGATTCCTACTGGGTTCTTGATACAAATAAACATCATCAACCAGGCCCATGTATTTTTAGGAACCTGATGAGAATACAGACTGGGAATCTCAAAGTAGGAAAAAGTCAATATTGGCAATGTTTTGTTTCAATGGGTGACAGTGTTTCCATCTAAGTGGTATGTATCTTGTATCATCAGAGACTTTTTTTTTTAATCCTCTTGAACAAGAATTCATAATCTCCACTTAGTTCTACCAATAGTATTATTACAATATATTTGGTATGGGAAAAAAAAAAAAGCATTAAAACATATTTCAGTAGCTCATAAAGTGATGTGCCTGCATTTTAATCACGTTGTTACTTTTTTGTTAAGGAAATGTCTGTTAGATATTTAGATTAGAGCTTTCTAGAATACTATAATGATTCTTCCAATCTAGAAGTAACACTGAAGCTAATTATTTATAAATTGCCAACACACACTAGGATTGAGGCAGTGAATAAATTGCTCAAAAAAATAAAATAATAATATCTCGTGATAGACTTGTCCTCCATGAATTTATACAACCCCCTTTTAAAGCCATCCAAGTTAGTGTCAATTCTCATTGCTTGGGATAATGAAGTCTACATAGTAATTTGGCTCTGTGTAAATAAGTCCATCCTTCAACACTTTTTTTCCAAGTTAAAGAATCCTAAACCTTCTATTTTTTTATTTTTTTTAGGGGAGGGGGGTAGGGAATTTATCTCAACTCTCTGATCATTTTAATTGCCATCTTCTGCATGTTTTCCAGACCTATTATGTCCTTTTTTCCAAATGTAGCAGCCAAAACTGTATATAGTATTCCAGATACTAACATACTATAGATTTGTATGAGGGCGTTAAGAAGCTGGCCATTTTATTTTAAATCATTTTCCTAATAGAACCTACCATATAATTTGTCTTTTATACAGTTACCACATACTGAGTTGATATCTTCATTGAGCTACCATAATTCCAAATTATTTCTTTTCTAGTTAGTTAGAAACACCCCAGACCTGATCAGCATATCAGTGATATTAGAGGCTTTTGACCCATAATGTGTCACTTTTCACTTAATGTGAACTATACTTACCATTTGCTTGACCCATTCATACAGTTTAAAAAACATCTGGAGCTCTTTACAATCACTTTCAGCTTTTACCAACCTGATTGAGCTATATCAATGTCTTTTACTCCTGTTCTGAAGCCATATAGACTACTGCAATGCGCTCTACATGGGGCTACCCTTGAAGAGTATCTGGAAGCTCTTCAGTTGGTCCAAAATGCGGTTGCGCGAACAGTGATGAGTGCTCCAAGATCAGCACACGTAACACCTCTACTGCGTGAGCTGCATTGGGTTCCAGTTTGCTTCTGGGTCCAATTCAAGGTGTTGGTTATCACGTTTAAAGCCCTACATGGCATGGGGCCAGGCTACCTGAGGGACCATCTCATCCCTATAACATCGACCCACCCCTCCCGATCATGCAGAGAAGGCATGTTGCAGACCCCGCCTGTAAGAGAATTTCATCTGGCGGGGTCCAGGAGGCGGGCCTTCTCTGCAGTGGTGCCCGCCCTGTGGAACATTCTACCCCCCAAGGTGAGGCAGGCCCCTTCACTCCCGACCTTCTGGAGGGGTTTGAAGACCTGGTTTTGCTGCCTCGCCTGGGATGGGAAGGGCAATAGCTCTTCCTGGGGGTGGCTGGTGATGTAGAGTTCTCCCGATGGAATGGAAATCTCCCACTTGGATTTTATATTTATATTTTTGTTATTTTAGTATTGGTAATTTTATGATGTCAGGTTTTTTATGATGTCAGGTTTTTAAGGTGAAGTTTATTGTAAACCGCCCAGAGTCCCCCTTTTAGGGGGAGATGGGCTGTGATAGAAATGTGAATAATAAATGAATGAATGAATGAATGAATGAATGAATGAATGAATAAATAAATAAATAAATAAATAAATACAGACCTCATCCTGGACTTGGCTGGCCCTTTCTTACATTGTGGAATACATTCTAATTGAGGTTCGATTATTTGTTTTTATTATTATTATTTAAAACCCCCAAGCATTGTGAAGAGATTTGGCCATCTTGACTTTCTCAGTTTCTTTTTTACTCTCAACTTTGAAGTTTTCTCTTTTATAGTAAAAGGTGATTGTGCTGGACCCTGTGGTAGTTTTTATCTTTCCGCATGTATGCTAAGCATTATAGCATTATGGTTACTGTTTTCTATTGGATACACAAACATTTATGATTTACACAAGATTACAGTCCCCATTTAGGATAAAATCTAGGGCTGTGTCCATTGTGACTGGTTCCAGGTCACCTGTTCTGGAATATTGTAATTTAGGAAGCAATCTAGAAATCTCATGTCTTTGTCATAACCTCAGCATGAATGTACCCAGTCTACATGAAGACAATTGGTCCACCATTATTACAACAAATTCTGCATTGCATATCTCTTTGATTTCCTTCACTATCTCAAGATCACTGTCAGCATTTCAATCAGGTAGGCAATGGAACTAGAAATAATTTTATATTTGCAGCCAGATATTGCCACCAATAGTGATTCTGTGGAAGAATCTGGTCTTCCAAAATTTTAGTGTTTTAGATTTTTGATGTTTATTCGTTTAGTCGCTTCCGACTCTTCGTGACTTCATGGACGAGCCCACGCCAGAGCTTCCTGTCAGTCGTCAACACCCCCAGCTCCCCAGGGACGAGTCCATCACCTCTAGAATATCATCCATCCACCTTGCCCTTGGTCGGCCCCTCTTCCTTTTGCCTTCCACTCTCCCTAGCATCAGCATCTTCTCCAGGGTGTCCTGTCTTCTCATTATGTGGCCAAAGTATTTCAGTTTTGCCTTTAATACCATTCCCTCAAGTGAGCAGTCTGGCTTTATTTCCTGGAGGATGGACTGGTTTGATCTTCTTGCAGTCCAAGGCACTCTCAGAATGTTCCTCCAACACCACGGTTCAAAAGCATCGATCTTCCTTCTCTCAGCCTTCCTTATGGTCCAGCTCTCACAGCCATATGTTGCTACGGGGAACACCATTGCTTTAACTATGCAGACCTTTGTTGTCAGTGTGATGTCTCTGCTCTTAACTATTTTATCGAGATTTGTCATTACTCTTCTCCCAAGGATTAAGCATCTTCTGATTTCCTGACTGCAGTCAGCATCTGCAGTAATCTTCGTACCTAGAAATACAAAGCCTTTCACTGCTTCTACATTTTCTCCCTCTATTTGCCAGTTATCAATCAAGCTGGTTGCCATAATCTTGGTTTTTTTTGAGGTTTAGCTGCAAGCCAGCTTTTGCACTTTCTTCTTTCACCTTCATCATAAGGCTCCTCAGTTCCTCTTCGCTTTCAGCCATCAAAGTGGTATCATCTGCATATCTGAGATTGTTAATGTTTCTTCCAGAGATTTTAACTCCAGCCTTGGATTCCTCAAGCCCAGCATGTTGCATGATGTGTTCTGCGTACAAGCTGAATAGGTAGGGTGAGAGTATACAGCCCTGCCGTACTCCTTTCCCAATCTTAAACCAGTCCGTTGTTCCGTGGTCTGTTCTTACTGTTGCTACTTGGTCGTTATACAGATTCTTCAGGAGGCAGACAAGATGACTTGGTATCCCCATACCGCTAAGAACTTGCCACAATTTGTTATGGTCCACACAGTCAAAGACTTTAGAATAGTCGATAAAACAGAAATAGATGATTTTCTGAAACTCCCTGGCTTTTTCCATTATCCATCGGATATTGGCAATTTGGTCCCTAGTTCCTCTGCCTTTTCTAAACCCAGCTTGTACATCTGGCAATTCTTGCTCCATGAATTGCTGATGTCTACCTTGCAGGATCTTGAGCATTACCTTACTGGCATGTGAAATAAGTGCCACTGTTCGATAGTTTGAACATTCTTTAGTGTTTCCCTTTTTTGGTATGGGGATATCAGTTGATTTTTTCCAATCTGATGGCCATTCTTGTGTTTTCCAAATTTGCTGGCATATAGCATGCATTACCCTGACAGCATCATCTTGCAAGATTTTGAACATTTCAGCTGGGATGCCGTCATCTCCTGCTGTCTTGTTATTAGCAATGCTTCTTAAGGCCCACTCAACCTCACTCTTCAGGATGTCTGGCTCTAGCAAACTGACCACACCATCAAAGCTATCCCCGATATTGTTATCCTTCCTATACAGGTCTTCCGTATATTCTTGCCACCTTTTCTTGATCTCTTCTTCTTCTGTTAGGTCCTTGCCATCTTTGTTTTTGATCATACCCATTTTTGCCTGGAATTTACCTCCAATGATTCTAATTTTCTGGAAGAGGTCTCTTGTCCTTCCTATTCTATTGTCTTCTTCCACTTCCACGCATTGCTTGTTTAAAAATAATTCCTTATCTCTTCTGGCTAACCGCTGGAATTTTGCATTTAATTGGGCATATCTCCCCCTATCACTGTTGCCTTTTGCTTTCCTTCTTTCTTGGGCTACTTCTAGTGTCTCAGCAGACAGCCATTTTGCTTTCTTGGTTTTCTCTTTCTTTGGGATGTATTTTGTTGCCACCTCTTGAACAATGTTGTGGACTTCTGTCCATAGTTCTTCTGGAACCCTATCTACTAAGTCCAGTCCCTTAAATCGATTCTTCACCTCCACTGCATGTTCCTTAGGAATATTAGTGAGCTCATATCTAGCTGATCTGTGGGTCTTCCCTAATCTCTTTAGTCTGATCCTAAATTGTGCAAGAAGAAGTTCGTGATCTGAACTACAGTCAGCTCCAGGTCTTGTTTTTACTGACTGTATAGATGCCCGCCACCTTTGGCTGCAAAGAATGTAGTCAATCTGGTTTCGGTGTTGTCCATCTGGTGAAGTCCATGTATAAAGCCATCTCTTAGGTTGCTAGAAGAGAGTGTTTGTTATGTACATTGAGTTGTCTTGGCAAAATTCTATCAGCCTATGTCCTGCTTCATTTTGTTCTCCCAGGCCATGCTTACCTGTAATTCCATGTGTCATTTGACTGCCCACCTTAGCATTCCAGTCTCCTGTGATGAAAATAACATCTCTTTTAGGCGTGTTGTCCAGTAGGTGCTGCAGATCCTTATAGAACTGCTCTACTTCAGCTTCTTCAGCATCTGTGGTTGGGGCGTATATTTGGATCACTGTGATGTTAGATGGCTTGCCCTGAATTCGAATTGAGATCATTCTATTGTTTTTTTGGATTGTATCTAAGCACTGCTTTAGCCATTTTACAATTAATTCTGAAGGCTACTCCATTTCTTCTGTGGTCCTCTTGTTCACAGTAGTAGATCTGGTGGTCATCTGATGTGAAGTGGCCCGTTCCAGTCCATTTCAGTTCACTGATGCCCAGAATGTCTATCTTTAATCTTGACATCTCCCCAATAACCACATCCAATTTTCCCTGGCTCATAGATCTTACATTCCAGGTTCCAATGGTCTGTTGATCCTTAGAACATCGGATTCGCCGTTTACCACCAGCACCGTCGGCTGCTAGCCGTCCTTTCGGCTTTGAGCTAGCTGTGTCATCACGTCTGGGGCTAGGTGAACTCATCCTCTGTTCCTCCCCAGTAGCATTTTGACCATCTTCCGACCTGGGGTCTCATCTTCCAATGGTATACCGACATATCTCTGGTTGTACTGATCCATTTAGTTTTCACGGCAAGAATACTCGGGTGGGTTGCCATTACCTTCCCCAGCGATCGCATTTAATCTGAACTCTCTGTCATGACCTTCCCATCTTGGGTGGCCCTTCATGGTTTAGCTCATGGCATCATTGAGGTGCTCAAGCTCCAGCACCACAACAAAGTAATGATCCTTTGCTGAAGGTTTTACATTTTATACCCTTTTATATCCTTGATATAAAGAGCAACTCCTCTGCCGGTATATTTGTCTTTGTCCTTTTGATTACATTTGTATGGTTGAATGACTGCATCCCACTATATCTATGCTCTCATTCACAATCAAATTCTCTAGGTTCCCATCTTGTCTCAGGGACTTCTAGCATTAGCACAGTATGTAGCCATACAGTATATCTTTGAAGTGAATTTTGTATGGGGTCTTTTGTTTCCTTTTCATTTCCAGTCTGTCATTTCCATCCATTATCTCACTCCTAACATTAGTCTTATCCTTTATAATATTTGTTTAATCAACTGCATGCTTCCAAACCAAATATTGCTTGACACCTGTCAGGTTTTTCTCAGCAATCAATTTAAATGCTGCTCTGACACTTTTTTGAAGTTATTTGCATTAATCTGGTTCCGTTGCAGATCAGACTGAGCTTTTCCTTCTTCTATAGGTACTAATTCTTGCAAAATGTTCCCCAGTGCTTTCTCATCATATCTTGGGTACTGCCTGTCTAGATAGTCTTGTGCATTTTTAAGAATGCTACTTCAGCAGTCCTGGACTTCAGCCTGCTACCTAGCAGTCTATATTTGGCTTCTAAGATTGGTCAACTGCACAACTCTTTCACTTGTGCCAGTGTGTACTATAACCACTGTTTAACCTCTCTATAACCGCTCCAGAAATTTATCTAGATATTATAGGATAACCAGAATCTTGGCACATGGCAGGGGAGGCATTATGTGATCTACCTGCTTAACATAATCTCATATATTTAAGGCTGTAATAATCAAAACATCCACAGTCATTTCACTCCATGGAAGAATATCCTTAGTATGAAATGATGTGGGTTAATCACAAAAGGAAGAATTGGTCCTTCTTCTAAGAACATTTTCCTTCTCAAAATGATATCCTCCTTTCCCAAGACCCATTTTCTCCCTGACAGCAAGGGAGCTAGCATCATAGAAGCAGGCAAAACTATCACACCCTAGAACATAAAGAAATTTCTCTGAATCACTAAGTATTTCTAGATCAGCGACCTGGGTTTCAAGGGACTTGTTCTTTGACAGCCAGGAGATCACGGCACCAAGCACAAATCTACAACTTATGCCCAGACAATTATACATTTGATGCCCTGTGCCAAAAAAACCTGGAAAACAGCCTCTCTCCTGCTGTCTTTCTACATTCATACTATACATACTATTGTCAGTAAGTTTAGACTTCTTCAAGAACTGTTTGACTTAAAAAAGATAGATGTATTTTATATTGTTATACAGTTAGGAACCCTGGCTTCCTCACATAAGGTGTATCTGTAGTGTAGTCATAAGCTCTTCCTATTCTATGTTCAGGCCATAGAACATTGAAACAGCCACTTTACAGGAATTGTGTCTGGACTAAGACACTTTAGAAGCAGCTTGTAAGGTATTTCGTCCAGACTGAAGGCTACCACACCCTTCCATTCAACAATTCCCCTGCTGCTGTGCCTTCCAACTTTCCATTCCAGGAATGCAGTTGCCACTGGCTTTCCTTTCGGAGGATGGGTGTTACCGGACAATTTTGTACATGTGAAATATATGTATATACAGTTAGATTAAATCCATGTAACATTAAAGCAGCGAAGTGCATCAAAAATACAGAGGCACAACAACCAGCTTTATAATAAACATTTATTATAAAGCTGGTTGTTGTTTTATTTTCTTATTTCATCATTTTCTGGTTGGCGTACGGGTGGGCTTGAGGAGAGGAGAGGAGAGGAGAGGAGAGGAGAGGGCTAGATAGGTAGTTCGGAAGAAAAAAAATACACATGTTATATGCATAGACACATATGAAACATTCTTGCTGGGTTTTGAACAATATTTTGCATTTTAAGCAAGTGTTATAACTGCTATGCTAGCAAATAAGACATATTTTAACACGTGCTGCAGATGACTGTATTTAGGAAAATCTGGGAAAATAAAGAGGGGGGGGGTCTGATATCCCTGAAGTAGCCAATCAAAGTGCAAAGGCTAGTCTAGAAGAAAGTAAAGAACAGCAGTGCTTGAGCCAACAAAAGCAAGAAAACACTACTTTGAAAGGAGGGCAGGAAAATGCACCCAGGGGTTATCTGTGAGTGAAGTCCAAATGCAGGGTGATATTGTCTGTTCCTGCCCTCCATTTACTGAAGAAAACCTTCTTAAATTTTATAACTTCCAGGCTGATGACCTGTACTGGTAGTGAGGTGACCTGGCAGTGTAGATATGACCAGAGTCAGGAAACTCACCTTGAAGTTTAATCACTGGAGATAAGCCATTGTGCTTTTCTTCTGATAATTCCCCTTCCCTTGTTTGTCTGCCTGAAAATTTGCTCTGCTTATAATCTCCCAACTGCCTCTTCTTCCAAAAAATCTGGCTGGGACTGAATTGTTGACAGAGGAATTTGACTCCACCTACTAGTTAATCATCCAAACAATGAATTATTTCTAGCTGGAAGTACTTCCCCCTTTAGAGCACGTGCTCAGCATGCAGGGACACATCCCATTCAGCCAGGGGAATTTAAACACACACACACACACACACACCATGGCCTCACCCAGCTAGACAAACTTCCTTAAACATAGTTGATTAGCTCCACAAGCTTGCGAAATTGCCTTGCTGCCCTGAAGGAGGGTGATCTCCTATCCATTCCCTTGTCATGGTCAGACTATTTCTTCTTTTAAGACTTAGATTGTTATCTTCTTTGCAGGGATGGGGGAACTACTAGGAAGGCCTTCTCCAACACGTTAATGGCTCAAATGATTTCCAGAAGGCCTGGGTGATTTTCTGGCTCATATCTTGGATCTATCTGTTGAAATTTTGCTCATAAACAGGACCTTTGGCAGTGATACAAGCATGCTTGAGAATCCTCCCAAATCCTGCAGAGTCCATTCAGTTCCTTAGCACACATCCCAGCTGAGGGCAATGAAGCATGTTGGGAGATGATTAAAATGCAAGTGGAGGAAAATTCATATCTCAGAACCTGCCTTTTTAATAGACAGTTTTCATGTAATAAAACCCTGATCTTTCAATGAAGCCAAATAGGTGTTGGTAAAGAACCAGTCTTAGTTTGCATCCACATGTAGTATGCCATCACTTCTAGGCTGATTTGTCTGGATTCCCCAGTGTCTTCTTTTAAACCCATGGTTGGAGAAAGGATCACTGGCTGAATGAGAAGTAATGTCATGACCCCATTGCAAGGCACAAAGAGCCTCACAACGTGGATCATGATCATTAAGAAAGAGAGGAAGCAGATAATCAAATCAATGCTTGAACCAAGCACCCAAAGCACTCACACCCATGGACTCATATGCAGATGAATAGAAGGACTTCAGATAAGCAGCGATAACCTGCACCTGGTGTCCTGGAGGACACACCTGAACCAAGAGGACAAGGACAGCAACCGGGAAAACATCCACACAGCCATCAAGAAACCCATCAAGGGGAATGGGGACAATGGAGGGTGGAGAAGCACGGAACCCCGCAAGAGGGGTATAAACAGGACACCTCACCACCGCACCCCCATTCCCGTTTTTCTCTCTGTCAGTACCATTTCAATAAACCGGAAATCCTTAATTCCTATTAAGTGAGTCCGTGTCTTATTCGGAACGAGGCTGGCCCTGACAAGTAACTACTTAATTTTAGATTATCAAAATGAACTGCCAGGAGTGAGTCACCAGGTTGCACTTGAAAATGTTAATATTCTAATCTTATAAAAACACAATAGCAGCAGGAAATACCTTTAGGTAAATACTTCTGTTAATTTCTCCCACTTCCTTTGCTTGCAATGTGCCAAAATGTTTGGTTCACATAACTAGAAGATTAACAGACACATTTACTATTACAGAGTTTGTTGACTTTTTTGGCTTAAATCAGAAGTTCCTTATTTGTATTTATTTATTTATTTCTCACATTTCTGTACCACCCATCTATATCATTTCATTTTCATTTAAGAAAGAGGGGACACTACCCCAATTCCTTTCAGAATTAATACTACCTAGTTTACCACTGAGGTGCAGAGTTTAAGGCTCTCGGCTAGGGCTGGGGAGTTCAAGGTGTAAGGCTATGCTTAGCCATAAAAATGTCTTGACTTTTTTTGTTCGTTTGTTTTGTTATAGTGGAGGGGGAGAATTACATTTTCTCAGCCCAAATAACTAACAGAGTTAATGTTGTAGGTATAGAGTAAAGTTATGTCCATGCATAAGCTACCTTGGGCTCCTGCAAAAAGTGGAATATAAATCTAACAAATTAAGAAATAAATATACCTTTTTATATGTATCCAAAGAAGTCAGGATTTACAGAAGTTTCCTTGGTCCTCCTTATCTATTAATACTTTAACAGGCAGTTAATGCAGCATCCTGAAATGATTAAGTGCAGGGTATAGGGGAATTAGGAAGGATAACATATGCCTTCTTATGCTTTTTTTAAAAAAAATCCAATTAATTGCTGACATGGTCGCACATGTGAAATTTTGGAAATATACTACAGTTTTATATTTGTTCTATTTCTTCTTGCTCTGGGTTGCTATGATGTCTTTGTTAGCTTATAAATACATAAAGGAAATATTGTTAAAACTATAGTGACCTATTATAGAGAAACAGTGGAAAGAATATCAGTATAATGAAATGCAGAGTGACTTAAGCAGCACTTTTTCCTTTTCCAGTATGTGGATCTATGTGTAATGTTAATGATCATATTGCAGTGTAAATTACACTTGATGCTGGTGGGATGGAGCAAGATAGTGATCAGTTAAGTCTAATTTATAACCCTAACCCTAATATATAAATCCAATTTACATGTGCCTTTGGCCTTTCATTGCTGTTTATAAGATAACATAGAAGGATATACTAATCATTCAAACAACTGTTAGTCTGCTAGCTGGAAGAAAATTCAGAGAAAGGTAGCAGAAAATGCAGAAAAGAAGGAAAGGAGAAGAAATCATGGGCTCCATGAGATATGCTCCCTGGGTAAGATGAGCAAAAGTAAGTGTGAGGTTTCAGCCGGCTTCTGACTCAGAAAACAAAACTGTTTCTGAGTCAGAAGGGGAAACAGAAACTTACCAGGCAGAAACTGGGAAAGCAAAACCCAGAAGTGACTCAGCAGCATGGGAGAAGTTACAGGCACTGATTGGCCATTCTTCGGAGGACGAGTTGAATCCTCCAATCAGCACGCAGGAAAGGCATGCAGAAAAGCACGTGAAGGAGAAGGCAGCCTGATTGGCTGCAGAGGGGAATAGGTGCACAAGAGATCAGCATAAAAGGCAGACATGGAAAGAGCAAGCTGCTGGAGACAACTGATCCTTCAAGCTCTCAACCCCAGCGGAAGAGTCCTTACCTGTGTCGGAGACCTCATCTGTAGCTGGAGGGGAATTAGTGCCTGTGTTTCCTATCATAGAGGACCTGTATCCTGCACACGCTGCCACAGAGGATATTTTCCCTGCCAAATCCAGGAACCTCAGCCTAGTGTCCAGCTTCAGACCTCGCCGCCACCATTCTGTGTGTTCCAAGTGCATCCCCAGCCTTGTTCCTAGCTCTCAGCCATGCCCAGGATCTCCAGTCCAGTTTTGTTGTGCTCTAAGCCCCCAGCCTTGCCTAGGGTCTCCAGTCCAATTTCATCGTGCTTCCAGCTTCCAGCTTCACCCAGAATCTCCAGTCCAGTCTAGTCGTGCTTCAGTTACCCAGCTTTGTTCAGGAATTTCAGGCCAATCTTGTGCTCCAGGTTTTCAACCTTGTCCAGGATCTGCAGTCCAGTCCAGTCATGTTCCAAGCTCCCAGCCTAGTCAAGAGCCTCCAGTCCAGCCTAGTCATGTTCCAAGCTCCCAGCCTAGTCAAGAGCCTCCAGTCCAGCCTAGTCGTGTGCCAAGCTCCCAGCCTAGCCCGGAATTTCCAGCCAAGTCCAGCCTTGTTTCAAGTTATCAGCCTTGTCCTGAGTCTTCAGCCCAGTGTACCCAGTCCAGCCTGGATTGTCCAGTTCAGTCCAGTCCTGCCTACAGAGCCAAGCCTTGCCTGGTGGTTCCAGCTCGGTCTTGCCTAGCTTCCAGGTGCCAGCCTAGTTTGGGTGGTGTTCCAGATCACAGACACTCACCTCCAGTTCCAGTTTTGCCACATGCCCTAGCCTCTTCCAGTTTCCCAGCTCCTGTCAGTGAATCCTGCATAGCTGTTTTGCCACAAAACCCTTGCCAGTTCTCCCGTTGTTGCCCAGGTGGTCTTGATTGGAACCAGCCTACCTTATTGATCACAAGGGCTTATTACTGTAAATAGTTGTACTAATAAAGAGTTGTTTTGATAATAACCCTGTCTGGCTGCCTCATAGTCTGAACAGGACAGTAAGATAGGCACATGATGCTGATATATCTTTGTTTATAGTTATCTCAATCAGCACCAGTAGCATGCATCCTAAATCCTTGACAAAAATAAAGTCAAAGTCATCATTAAAAATATTTAAAAAAAAAAATCAAAAGTGCACTGCAATATGATATCAGAAGCCATGCTGGCTGCAAAAGGAAATAGCCAAGAAATTTGGAGGCAGATTTTAGCACAGTATTAATATATAAATGATTGAACAAATGTTTTTTTTCCACCATTCATTACTCCAAGGTCCCCAGAAAACCAGATACCTTTCTTTGGGAAAAATCAGGAAATACAGTTTTGGAAACAAATAGTTGATTGTTTTAGCAGATGGCAGTAACTGTTTGGCATTGTTTGGTTTTGAAAGTTAAGCACTATTAAGTTTGGTTAGCATTTGGATTGAGACATTTGGTGTAGTCTGGCTATCAAAAACTATATTAGAAAACCACCTCTCCACTGTTGCTAAGACTGCTCCATGGACATGGATGTAAAGTCACTCAGGATTTGAAATTAACAAGGAATAATTTTAACCTGAAGAATGTGGGACAATTTTATATGAATTTTAATGCTACTTATCCAGTTAGTATTTTCCAATCCACTTTGTGATCCAAATCAAAACTGTATACTATTCACAGCACTTTTCATAACCCAAGTGCATACAAAACTGGGTATATTGTGGAAACATACAGGTAGTCCTCGCTTACTGACGGTATTTGGTACCGGGAACTCGGTTACTAAGCGATGCCATTGTAAGATGTGACGTCACATGACCACACCGACTTTCAACAGCAGTTCCAGCAGTCCCAGTTACTGTCAATAGGTGAATCCTGTGTGGTCACAGTGTCCTGCAATCACTTGATCACCATTTATGACTTCCTGTTGGCTTCCCCATTGACTCTGCTTGTCAGAATCTGGCAATGAAAGTTGCAAATGGTGATCATGTGACCACAGGATACTGTGATGTTGTAATTGTGAACTGGTTGCCAAACACCCAAATTGTGATCATGTGACCATGGGGATGCTGCAATGGATGCAACTACAAGGACCTGTCATAATCCGTTCAGTGCTGTTGTGACTTAGAAAGTGGCTGAATGAGTGGATGTTAAGCAAGGACTACCTGTACATTCAAAAATACAAGATTGCATGCAAAACTATTATATTAAGATAAAAGAGTCCCAACATGTGAATAAATGTTCATCCTGATTAAACAATAATAACCTACTGCAGAAAGCAGGACTTTAAGCAGGACTTAACAAAGCTAAGTTTGGAACAATGAAAACTTGAAAAATAGCCATTTCTCCCTATTAGCAAGAAGGACAGAAATCAATTTTGGCTTTTTTTTTTTGGCTGGTTGGTTAGTTTTGTTTTGTTTTTGTTTTTGTTTTGAGAGACGAATAGGGAACTAAAAATAAGGCTAACTAGCTTTGTAAGTTATAGAGTGTGAGATCTTCAAAACATCAGTAACTCCATCAATCATCACTACATCATAAGATAGCTCAGCAGGGTAGGAGTAAGGAAAGATTATAAAAAGTGACTGAATCTGAGAGAGAAAACAAAAGATGGGCATGTGATGAAAGTGGAAACTTACTTATTGATTTCAAATGATCCATCTTGGAGTTGATAGAAAAGTTGGTCATAATAAAACCTTGGAGTTGAATCCAATTTTACCTGAGACAAATTAAAAGACATCTGGTAACTTTAAGCAAAAACTGGTCAAAATGCACACAATTATTTCCTTTCATTTATGATAATAAGTCTAAATTGATTAAAAAAATGTTTTTTAATGAATGTGTCTGAAGAACACTCAGCAAATCAGGACATTTGCATGGATTCATTAACTACAGCTGCAGAGGGTAAGCTAATGAATAGAGTTTAACTCTACAGCAGTCTAACACAATTAATCAAATTCATTAAAGATGTAACATGTATATCATGGATTCCAAAATACATCATGATGAGAGAGAGTGTGTGTTAATTTGGGGGTCCCTGCAAACCTTGTTTTAATTGTCTCATTTCTGCAGATAACAGATTGTAAAACTAAAAGTTACATGAGAATGTTAAACCCTTTCAGAGGCTGGAAGAATCTAATTTAGAGTATAAGGCTCAGGTCACTTGCAATCTGTTAGGCATTAGCTTTAGAACAAAGACTTTGCAAAGTCCCAATTCAGTTTTTCTTGGGGAACAAAGGAAAACTGTAAAAAGAGAACAGACACAATAAACTAGGTCTGCTGTTCCCTATTTCAGTCTAGCTGATATTCTTAGACACAAGAAAAAGGAATTAAACTCTTAAAGATACAGAAAAAAGCACAATTCCATGTGTCATTAGTGGCCATAATGGTAATATTCTACTATTCTAATTTTATTTTTATGACAAAAGACACTGTAATCAGGTATTCTTCAACGATTCAGGTTCCTCAATCTGGCATTTTTCAAATGTGTTGGAGTGTTACCTCTCATGATTCCCACCCACTGTAGACCATGTTGGCAGGACACATGGGAAAGGCTAATGTCGGGGATGCATAATATCGCTGTCTATCAGAATGATATATAGAGACCACCTTCTCTTAAGCTTGCAGATGTCTCCTTAGATCTATTTTTATATTATACAGTGTGTGTGTGTGTGTGTTTATGTGTTTTTTTCAGTTTCATTGAAATACATTCAGCTTCACTGTATATAGTCATGTAAAGTGCAATGGTCCATAAGCTCAATTCTCGGTAGAGGGTTTGAACCCCATAGAATAAATCTAGATACCCACATCTGATAGGTCCCAACAGGACAAAATCTGCCATGTGGTACCTTCTGGTGGTCAATGCGTCTGATGTTAGTGCTGTCCAAAATGCACTTCCCTGAAATTTGGATGGCTCCTTTGGTCCCTTCACCACCACTGACTTCTCTTTTTTGCCCTCATTCTCAATAAAGAGTTCTCCTTGTCACACACTGTTTGGTGGGTTTTCATTAAGAAAAAAAGAAAAGAAAGAAAATTATCTGCATGGCACAAGGAATTTTTAAAAAGTAGCTTTTCACTCATTGTGGTACATTGTGATTTGTCTGCCAATGCACTGTACAAATCTATAACTGCAGGAAGTGCTGTGGGTTCTCAGTGACAAACATTGCAATTAGATTCTGAGGGAAATGGAATGACCTAATAGCAGATGTTGTAACCAGTTGGAATCTCAGCATTAACTGAATCACAACTGCGTATTCCAGTGTTTCTCAACCTTGGCAAGTTTAAGATGGGTGGACTTCAACTCCCAGAATTCCCCAGCCAGCATGCTGGCTGAAGAATTCTGGGAGTTGAAGTTCACCCTTCTTAAACTTGCCAGGGTTGAGAAACACTAGTATATTCATGTGTACAATAAAAGAGCTGTCTGGAAAGATGAAGAGGAACTAGATAGCCAAATTAAAGAACTTCCTACTTTAGGAAATCATTCTTACATTAGAAAAAAGGTGGTAGCTATCCAGTGGTTCCTTTTCAGGACAGGATTAAAATTATGAGCAAAATAATGATTAATTAATCATCCATTCTAGCTTTGGTGTCAGTTTTTCTATGACTGATCATTACTGGGAAGGAAAAAAAACACAATTAACTATAGCGCTAGAGATTTCAAAGTGCTGATGCTCAAACACTGGAGGCAAGTGCGCACACCTGTTTTGTATAGCTAACAAAACCAGGAAAGAGATTATGCAGTCTAATCAGGAATTGATTAGAACAAACAATAGCCCTGGTTTCAAATGTACCATAGTCTGATTCACAGGAGGAATTAATTATCAGTGATACATTATAGGAGAGATGTTTTCTAGTAAGGTACTCTTTTCAACTTTAGCAATAGCAGACACACACGTTTTATTTTAATACAATATTCTGTACAATATGCTGAGGGCTATACTGTGTAGTGGACTATCAGGGTTTTTAAAATGCTTCACTAGATTGAAAGAATTGCAGATTGTGTTGTATAACCCTGTAACTTTTGTCTTTAGTAAAAAAAAAAAAACGATTAGCAGGTTTTTGAATTGTTTCAAAAAAAAAATTCCTCATCCAAAAGTGTCCAACCATTGCATGTGTGCTAATTAAATTTGACCGTAGACAGTATCACATGGTGCTTCTTGATTCCATGTAGCCACGCTCACTTATTTTGTGCTCTGCAGGCCCTCTAGCTCAACCTTACTCTTTCTTTTTTTACATTTTTTAAGTTTAAATTTTAAGTTTAAACAAAATCAAATGGAAACCTGGCATGTTGCAGAATCAAGTATCAGGTTGCAGCATCTTTATTTCCAAAATGACTTCAGGGCTTTATAAGTATTCTTAGAAAATAAAAATTATGGCAGCTTTGGTGCAATGCTTTGCTTAGAAATATTTATTTCACCAGGAAAAAAAAAAGAGAGCAATGGAAAGATAAGAAGTTAAGAAAACATCCTGGGGAAGTTCTGTAGATGGGAAAGAAGAGATTTTTGTTTTGTGAGAAATGACTATTTTATGATTAAACATGTCAACCAGGACAATCATTTTATAAGAATACTCTCATGCTCTCAAAATTTCAAAAGCACTCATTATTTACCCAAATGATTAATAGTACAGTACCATTTTCCAGTGCTAAATAATTATACTGCTCTTAAAACTATATATTTTAACTAACCTTTTGGCATCTGCTTTTTCCACCAGCATTATGAAATAGTAAACACTTGGGATTTAACTAATCATTTAAAGCTGCACAAGTTTTATGAATTATCTAATAAGACAGCATTTTAATATGACACCATGGTCCACTCTGCAAACATGCTGTACTGTCCCTAGACTATGTATAGGACTGTGTTCAAATCACTGATTTTATGTTTATAAATTTTATGATTTTATGTTTACACACATACATACACACACACACACACACACACACACACATACATACATACACAAAGGCGCACGCGCACACACACACACACATACATACACACAAACATACTTCAGCAAAGGATCGTTACCTTGTCGTGGTGCTGGAGCTGGAGCACCTCAATGATGCCATGAGCTAAACTGTGAAGGGCCACCCAAGCTGGGAAGGTCATGACAAGAGACATCAGACTAAATGCAATCCCTGGGGAAGGTAATGACAACCCACCCCAGTATTCTTGCCGTGAAAACTAAATGATCAGTACAACCAGAGATATGTTGGTATACCGTCGGAAGATAAGACCCCCAGGTCGGAAGATGGTCAAAATGCTACTGGGGGGGAACAGCGGATGAGTTCAACTAGCCCCAGATGTGATGACGCAGCTAGCTCAAAGCCGAAAGGACGGGTAGCAGCCGACGGTTCTGGTGGTGAACGGAGAATCCGATGTTCTAAGGATCAACAGACCATTGGAACCTGGAATGTAAGATCTATGAGCCAGGGCAAATTGGATGTGGTTATTGGAGAGATGTCAAGATAAAAGATAGACATTTTGGGCGTCAGTGAACTGAAATGGACTGGAATGGGCCACTTCACATCAAATGACCACCAGATCTACTACTGTGGACAAGAGGACCACAGAAGAAATGGAGTAGCCTTCATAATTAATAGTAAAGTGGCTAAAGCAGTGCTTGGATACAATCCAAAAAATGATAGAATGATCTCAATTCGAATTCAGGGCAAGCCATCTAACATCACAGTGATCCAAATATACGCCCCAACCACAGATGCTGAAGAAGCTGAAGTAGAGCAGTTCTATGAGGATCTGCAGCACCTACTGGACAACACGCCTAAAAGAGATGTTATTTTCATCACGGGAGACTAGAATGCTAAGGTAGGCAGTCAAGTGACACCTGGAATTACAGGTAAGCATGGCCTGGGAGAACAAAATGAAGCAGAACATAGGCTGATAGAATGTTGCCAAGACAACTCACTCTGCATAACAAACACTCTCTTCCAGCAACCTAAGGTATGGCTTTATACATGGACTTCACCAGATGGACAACACTGAAACCAGATTGACTACATCCTTTGCAGCCAAAGTTGGTGGACATCTATACAGTCAGTAAAAACAAGACCTGGAGCTGACTGTAGTTCAGATCACGAACTTCTTCTTGCACAATTTAGGATCAGACTAAAGAGATTAGGGAAGACCCACAGATCAGCTAGATATGAGCTCACTAATATTCCTAAGGAATATGCAGTGGAGGCGAAGAATCAATTTAAGGGACTGGACTTAGTAGATAGGGTCCTGGAAGAGCTATGGACAGAAGTTCGCAAGTTTGTTCAGGAGGTGGCAACAAAATACATCCCAAAGAAAGAGAAAACCAAGAAGGCAAAATGGCTGTCTGCTGAGACACTAGAAGTAGCCCAAGAAAGAAGGAAAGCAAAAGGCAACAGTGATAGGGGGAGATATGCCCAATTAAATGCAAAATTCCAGTGGTTAGCCAGAAGAGATAAGGAATTATTTTTAAACAAGCAACGTGTGGAAGTCGAAGAAGACAATAGAATAGGAAGGACAAGAGACCTCTTCCAGAAAATTAGGATCATTGGAGGTAAATTCCAGGCAAAAATGGGTATGATCAAAAACAAAGATGGCAAGGACCTAACAGAAGAAGAAGAGATCAAGAAAAGGTGGCAAGAATATACGGAAGACCTGTATAGGAAGGATAACAATATTGGGGATAGCTTTGACGGTGTGGTCAGTGAGCTAGAGCCAGACATCCTGAAGAGTGAGGTTGAATGGGCCTTAAGAAGCATTGCTAATAAGAAGGCAGCAGGAGATGACGGCATCCCAGCTGAACTGTTCAAAATCTTGCAAGATGATGCTGTCAAGGTAATGCATGCTATATGCCAGCAAATTTGGAAAAGACAAGAATGGCCATCAGACTAGAAAAAATCAACTTATATCCCCATACCAAAAAAGGGAAACACTAAAGAATGTTCAAACTATCGAACAGTGGCACTCATTTCACATGCCAGTAAGGTAATGCTCAAGATCCTGCAAGGTAGATTTCAGCAATTCATGGAGCGAGAATTGCCAGATGTACAAGCTGGGTTTAGAAAAGGCAGAGGAACTAGGGATCAAATTGCCAATATCCGCTGGATAATGGAAAAAGCCAGGGAGTTTCAGAAAAACATCTACTTCTGTTTTATTGACTATTCTAAAATCTTTGACTGTGTGGACCATGACAAATTGTGGCAAGTTCTTAGTGGCATGGGGATACCAAGTCATCTTGTCTGCCTCCTGAAGAATCTGTATAACAACCAAGTAGCAACAGTAAGAACAGACCACGGAACAATGGGCTGGTTTAAGATTGGGAAAGGAGTACAGCAGGGCTGTATACTCTCACCCTACCTATTCAACTTGTATGCAGAACACATCATGCGACATGCTCGGCTTGAGGAATCCAAGGCTGGAGTTAAAATCGCTGGAGGAAACATTAACAATCTCAGATATGCAGATGATACCACTTTGATGGCTGAAAGCGAAGAGGAACTGAGGAGCCTTATGATGAGGGTGAAAGAAGAAAGTGCAAAAGCTGGTTTGCAGCTAAACCTCAAAAAAACCAAGATTATGGCAACCAGCTTAATTGATAACTGGCAAATAGAGGGAGAAAATGTAGAAGCAGTGAAAGGCTTTGTATTTCTAGGTGCGAAGATTACTGCAGATGCTGACTGCAGTCAGGAAATCAGAAGATGCTTAATCCTTGGGAGAAGAGCAATGACAAATCTCGATAAAATAGTTAAGAGCAGAGACATCACACTGACAACAAAGGCCCGCATAGTTAAAGCAATGATGTTCCCCATAGTAACATATGGCTGCGAGAGCTGGACCATAAGGAAGGCTGAGAGAAGGAAGATCGATGCTTTTGAACTGTGGTGTTGGAGGAACATTCTGAGAGTGCCTTGGACTGCAAGAAGATCAAATCAGTTCATACTCCAGGAAATCAAGCCAGACTGCTCACTTGAGGGAATGATATTAAAGGCCAAACTGAAATACTTTGGCCACATAATGAGAAGACAGGACACCCTGGAGAAGATGCTGATGCTAGGGAGAGTGGAGGGCAAAAGGAAGAGGGGCCAACCAAGAGCAAGATGGATGGATGATATTCGAGAGGTGACGGACTCGTCCATGGGGGAGCTGGGGGTGTTGATGACCGACAGGAAGCTCTGGCGTGGGCTGGTCCATGAAGTCACGAAGGGTTGGAAGTGACCAAACGAATAAACAACACACACACATACACATATATAGTGTGTGTTTGTGTGTGTGTGTTTATTTATTTATTTATTATTCAAATTTCTACCACTGCCCATCTCCCCCCAAAAAGGGGAGATGGGCAGTATATGTATGTATATTTCCTTTCATGATTTTCATTCAAGACAATGAAAATTTTCCAGTCTTTGTTTCTCTTTATTAAGAAACATTTTCTTAAGCCACTATTTTCTAATCCCTTCCCTTACGTATAAAACCGTTTTGGCTTTGTTCCAAACTTTACTCAGATTTGCACAAAGGAGGCAAGACTTCATGTTGTCTTGTTTTTTGACCACAATGACCTGTTAAATAGGAGTCTATGGAGAATTTGTGGTGTGAAGTTAGATATGCCAAACATAAGCTGCTGATTAAAAATAATGCAAAATTCATTTTCTGCCTGTCGCGAATATTGACCTTCCATTTTCATCTGTGACCCTTTGTATTCTGCTGGGGATGCTGGTAATTATATTGCCTTGCTATATTTATGCAAATTTCCCTTCTAAACAAGAGAAACACTTTGACTAAAAGCACATAAACATTTTCCTAACTAAGCAGTTGAGGTTGGGGCAGATGTTTTCTTGACTCAGGCCATGAATAATGTTGATGTGGGAAAGGGATCTGGATTGTTTTTTATGTCCCTCGTATGATTAAGTCTCATATTTAGCTCTTTTTAACAGAGGTGTCCACAAGATATGGTCAGAAAAGTCAAGATAATGGCCATGAAAGTGTGATTGTGATGAGTAGCTTCTCCCCAATAAGGCGCAGACTCGAACTTAGGCTGGCTAAGGAAATCTGGTTTATTGAGAAGGATACGGTCACTAGAGAAAGACGGGAATGAGCATGTGTTGGGCTCCTTCCCTTTATATACACGTGTGTAGGCCTTGCCCCTTTCCGCCCCCCCTGTCCATGTGTCCGTTCCCGGCCCTCTTGATGGGTGATTCGGGTGGGGCCATCCAACTGCCATTATCCTCCTTCTGTGTGCGCCCCAGGTGAATGCCCTGGGGCCCTTTGGAGTGGCTGGTGATTATGTTGATGGCCACCCGGCCTTGGCCGTGCCACCCGTGCAATCTGTTCTTGAGGGGGGCAGCCTATGCATGCTTCCTGCCCCTCCCTTCCAACAGGAAGGCATGATCAGGTTGTAGGGCATGTATGCCTTAGAACGGGGCATGACAGTGATCAATATTCTGCCTGTTTTTATGCAGCACACATTAAAAAAAAAAAAGGAGCTTCAGTCACATGGTTGTGCCCACCTTCTGGATTTTTTAAACCATAAACTGAGGATACACTTGTCTTCCTATAAAATTATATATCTAGTGGTGGCTGATGGTCTTTGGGGAGGGTGAGGTAGAAGGCACAGCTGCTAAATACAGGTTACATCTTATTTAGACAGAACCAGGATTCAAATTATGAATAAAAAGGATTGATGGAGCCAGAGGTCAAAATACAAATGCCAAAAAACAAAAACAAAAAGATTGAAAAGGAAGAAGACGAAATTAGAAAAATCAGAGGGAAATATTAAAAAGTGAGGACATCAGCCTAAGAAATGGGGGCAGGAATTAAAAGCACCTTTATCATCGCCTTTCTGGACTGTCAGCCCTTCAAGGTAGACTAGATCAGGAAAGACACTTCACGGGAAAATCAGAGCTATTGAGGTAGGCTATAATAATATAATCTTTTAACCCTGATTTATCTTTTCCTCCCCTGCCTTTTACATCCCAGTGAGTCAGGGAGGAGACATCCAGAGTCACTTCTTAAAACTATTTCCCTTCCCAGGATGTAAGGAATGCTTCTGTCCTTCTGTTTACATAACAGTATCTGAATATTTGCTTCAAGACTGTCTCCTTACATGGACAGATTGTCCATCCACTGTGTTGGTCTTGTCAAGACTTAGCTTCAGTCTATTATCACATCTGGGAACTGATTAAACATTTCTACTGCTGCATCTGGCTCAAATGAAAGAAAGACACTTCACTTGGATCTCTGGATGAATTAATCCATGGTTTTATTTATGTGTTAAACCACATGCAGAATCCCTCAGCCTTAACCTCAGTAGTTTGAACAGAAATGTCCTAGCATTATCTTCTGGAGTTGTCCAACCTTGTGTGAACAGAATCAGTACAATACTGTGCCACTGATGCCTGACCAGATAATTCTCCAGGACATCATAGTTGGCAATACTGAAAGCTTCAGAGAGGTCCTGAAGCATAAAAAGGATCACATTCCCCTATACTTCTTCTGGCAAAATTCTCCCATGAGTTGATCAAAGTAGTTTCAGTGCCAAAACAAGAGATCTACAAAATCCATATCCTCTGAAGGTGACTAGATCTAATTAGCCATCATCTGCTTGAGCATCTTGCCTCAAAACATCCTGACCAACTTGTAAGTTTGATCCAACCACCATGAGACTAATTAGTGGATCATACTTGATTTGAAAAATTCACAGTAACTTTTGAGTGACAGGTAACCAAGGATACATGACTGGAATGCCTTTTCCAAGGCAGTTAGGGAAACCCCTGGGTAATAATGCTAAGAAGAAGTAAACACACACACGTCTGGATGCTTAATTCATTTTCAAGGACGTATAAGCTCTTTAGCTTGCATATTATTATGAGTATATTGTTCCTCTGGTCATGGTGAATTAAACTTTCAGATACAATTTTCTACATCAAACAAGCAACCCAACAGGATTATCAAAATCAGTAAAGTTATTTCAAAATGAGTTATCCTCAGTGGGAGCCTAATGGAAGAGATGTCCTCCTTGAAGGATGAAAATGGGAGCAGGTGTGAAATGTTCTCACACCTGGGAGAATTTATTTATTCCAAAGAACAGCTGCCTGTGCTAAAAAGTCAGTTTCATCAGAAAGTGAGAAGGTATTTTCCTGATACAATTAAAGGAGGGTGAATTTAATGGAAAACCAATTTTCTGTGTAACACTAATATCTGGGAATGCCTGTGATGTTTATTTATTTATGGCTTCTGGACATCCACTTCCCATCAATTTATTTTATTTTTATAGATATTAGAATGACAATTACCTAAAATATAGCCACACTGGAGGTTGCCATGGCAATGGGAGTGGAAAAATGAATTATACCACGTGTAGTAAAAGGTTCTTATTCAGACTCTACATGTGTAAAACTGCACAGCTGGGGAGAATTTCAGTTTCTCAATTTACCAATATAAACAGGGAAATGGATGGAGTAAAACTGTACAGAAAGTAGAAACAGACTATTTTACAGGAAATATGTCATCCCTTATGTCTCTATGGCTGGTAAATTGAAACCCTTGAGAGCTTTCATGCAACATTCTTAACTGGATCTATTAAAGATCTAGTAGATATATCTGTACAACAAAAATAATATTAAGTTTTATATTAGCCTTGGGGGTGGAGGGGTGGGGTTAGCTTAAACTGTTGGGCAAACCCAGCCTGTTTGGGTAGTTTATGGTTTAATGTATTGTGTGTGCTAAAAGTTGTTGTCTTTCTGAAAATCATTCTCTTTCAATTTGATGGGAAAGGTGCAAGCTATGGGAATCAAGTGCTTTCCAAGGCAATCTCCAGAAACAGGCTAACCTGCCTTTATAAAAGAGATGGGCATTCCTTCCGTTACTTTGCAAGAGTGGGAGAAAGAATGAGAAACTGCCTGCCTTAATTTGCCTTTAGGTTTCTCATTTGAAACATAGGCACACATCTCTGTCTAAACCTGACTCTTTAGTGTCTTATCCAAGACCTGGCCTTCAAATTTCCTCAGCTGGAGCCTCACAGAATTCTCCAGAAGGTCTAGGTTATTTTAATTTGGTTCTGGAGTGAGCTGACCATTCCACCTTGGGGTAAAACTCCTCCAATTATTTTATCTAAATCTCATGCATTGTAATGGCATTTGGGAATGACCTTGGGAGGCTGGGCCCAGAGATGCTGCAGAAGAAACAGTCAGATAAGGAACAGCAGAGACTGCAGCTGGATAGTTGGGTGGGGCAAAAGGCTCAGAAGAGACCCTCCCTAATTTCTTGGGGGTAAAGGAGATGGGAGGAGAATTGTACTTTTAGATTTGCAAGATTCTGTTAATGTAACCTTACAATAAAGTAGCATTAGCAGATCTGGTCATGTTTCCTGTCTGGTCTACCTGGTGAGGCTGACGTGTATGCTTGTGTTGTGAGAGGGAGGCAACATTGCTAAATAATTGATTGGGCTGATTGCAGCTTTCTCAATAGTCTCTCTCAAAATGAATGTTATTGGATAGAGCATCAAATCTGAGCTGCAGAAATTCAAATGAAAATGAGATGGCAGGAGAGTGTATCTGTGCTGCCCTTTTAGCCTTCCAGAAGGGTTAGGGTCAGGGTTCTATAAACAGCTGGTTCTTCTCCCAGGCACTGGCATAGAGTGTGATGGGAGCCTGTGGATGATTTGCTGGGGGCATCCAATGAAGTTGGCTGAAGCACTGGGGATTTTGTCTTTCTTTAATGACTTTTTTTTACTGTTGTCAGAAACTAGGCCAAGAACCACGCTGAGCCAATATCTCCAGCTCTAGTTCTTTATTATTCTTGCCATACAGACAGAATCTTGCCAGACTGAAGCTACTCAACTAACTGAAGGGGAAATAACCTAGAAGGGCTGTAGGGCAGAACCCTGGACCTCTTAACCTTCCCAGCAGCAGTGTCCTGGCTGCAAAGCCTCTTATCTGCCTGAAATGCATTCCCTCCCTGGGAACCAGCAGCAGCGTCGGAATCCACCACAACTGTTTCGTGCTTTGATTATTATTGTGAGCAGCCCAGAGTTGTGCTCTAAGATGGGAGGCCATACAAATCTTTTAAATAAATAAATAAATGTATAACAGATACACATACACATATATGTTTTAAAGACATCTAACTGATCAGTGGCTTTTGACTCATCAATAGATGGGCTACTGTATTGCCAAGAATAAAATGCTGAAACATCAAGACATTGATTCAAAATGCTGTAAATGTCATTAGTAAGGAAATACAAGTAAAATAAATAATAAAATAAAATCAATCACAGCCCCCCCCCCCCCCCGTGGCATTCACCTTTCGGGTCAAAACAGGCAAGATGGCAGACACATTCTTACAGTTTAAGTTCTGCCTCTTTGGTACATATATTGACATTGCATACACGTACAAGGCACGGACATGGATCACAATGCCATGACTACCATCTTGCTTGTTTTGACCCCCATTGGAGATGATGTTGCCTCCCTTCTTTTTTATCATTAAGACTCCAACAAAAACAGCATCTATCATTTACTGTGGTATTTCCTGAAACTGGAGGGGATATGTATGTATGTATTTATATATGCACATTATTTTTAATATGTAATATTTAAGACTATTTTAATGTTTAAAATTCTAAACATTATTTTAGTTGTAACTTTATGGTTGGAAACGATCCTAAGTGCAGGGTATAAATCTAAAGAATTCACTCTAAGAGGACATGCTTTGTTCATAAAATTTTGGAAACCAATTAACTACAAAAGCTTCTGTACACATATCTGATCTCTTGGTGGTTTCTACTGCATGTTCAGCTTTAAGAGATTTCTCCCCCCCACTTTTTTTTTCTCTGAAAACGATTACGATTATTATTTTTCCTCTTGGTGGTCGCCTATCTTGTCCACTACTGTATTTTATAAAGGAACGACAGCGTGAAGTTTCTGGCAATGTTCGGATAGCTTTGGATAAGCTCTGTTAAAGTTGCTGACAAAGGAGAAGAAAAGCACAGGTTTCCTTTCTTAACTGAATGTTTTTGTTCTATAAATAGCTGCATTGGTTTGCAAAATGATATTCTTTCTCACTGTAATAAAATCAGAGTGTCTCCCCTTCTTTTCAGCTGGACTCAAAGGCACTACTGCCAAATGGAACTTGTGTTCCTTTAAAAGGGCATGCCCCTTTGTTATTGCATGCCTTTACATTTAGCAGATATGAAATGATCCCTCTAGGTAGAATGCCTGAATCTGATATGCTGTCAACAGCAAATTGCTTTTTTGTTATACAAAGGTATGCATGACCCCTTCCTCCCTCTACTCAGCTGCAAAGTAATCACTTTTCTCAAATTCTGCTAATGATCAGTTAATCATGCTTACTTACTAACCAGTATTTTGCTTAACTAAGGGATGACCAAGCAGCCACAAAAGCTGGTGCAACTTGATTTTCTAGTGTTATGAACTGTAGCTGCCTAATGTATGTTCATCTGAGAGAGAACTTTTCAATACTATAAGAGAGTAACACATTCGGTATCTAAGGAGAGCTAAATTTGTTCCTTTTGGTTTGAAATAATAAGTATTAAGCTAGGACCAGGGTGCCCCATTCAAGGGCACCCTCAGTCATGGAAGTTCACTGAATAAATTTGGTTATTCATCACTCTCAGGCCAACATTCTCTATAGAGTTATTACTGTGCAGAAAAGTTGGAGGAGAGAATGCTATTTCAGCTGCCTTGAGCTTTTAGATGAGATGGGAGATATAACTCTAATGACTAAAATATAAATAAAATCAAACTATAAGCATTGGTGAACCCATAGTTAAAAAACAGCAACAACAATGAAGCAAGGTAGCTTTTTTTCCAGTGAACCAAAATTATTACAAGAAATAAATAAATTAGCTGATCTCTGAAAGACATTGCTGGGGATAGTGCTGATTTTTTTTTTGGGGGGGGGATATTTGTTTCAAAATGAGATGTATTATTTAATTAAAGCTTAGTAGATATTGATTGCTATTTTAATCATTTGAATAGTTATCTCTTGGAACTACCGCATATACTATATACTATTATAATATAGCAATCCAAAATCATTTTGAATTCTGACTCTAAGGAAAACTGAATTTTTAACTAGTCTAAATCAGGAAAATGCATGCTCATCTTTTTTTAATAATTGCAGAATTTATTCATGAGGCATGCATATATACTATGGCAAATTAGTCATTAAACAATAGATTTTCCAGTCAGGTATTACTTTAAAATGCTATTATTAATTGTTAGCCTTGGGACTAGTCTAGAAGCTCTCTTGCAGTTAAATTCCAATGAATGAAATCTTGCCCCTATATTTTTTTCCAAATAAAAACAGAACTCAATATGCTATGTGATTTTTTTTTTAGACTCCCGTAACTTGATATCAGCAAAGTGGAGTAAAAAGTGGGGTAAAAAGCCAAGATGTTAGTCATGACCATGGAACTGAAGCTCTGACCCTATTGTATCTGCATGAACACCCCATGTGTTTCTGGTATATTAGAAATGATATACAGTACCTCACACAGTATATAAAACATTCCCGTTTCATGTGTGTGTATGTATGTGTTTAATTGTTGCTTTTACGTTGTGACTGTTTTAACCCTGTGAGCTATTCGGCACATAGGTGTCCATCTAAAATGAATGAATGAATGAATGAATGAATGAATGAATGAGCAAAGATGATGTAGATCCACTGCAAGGAGAAAGTGATAAATTGCTAATGGGTGATGATGAGAAAGCAGAACTTAACTTCTTTTATGTGTCTGTCTTCTCCCAGAAGGAAAACTGAGCTGATTACTTGATCACGGTTATGCCACTGGGGAAGGAGGAGCAGAAACCTAGGATAAACAAGGAGAGGGTAAGAGAAATTCAAGTTTCCATGAACAGAAGGATTATATCCCAGTGTACTGAAGGATCTATCAGAGATTGTCACAGATCTTGGTGATCTTTGAGAACTCGTGGATGACTGGTAAGGTCCCAGAAGACTGAAGGAGAGCAGATGCCATCACCATCTTCAAAAAGAAAGGAAGAAAGAAGACTTGGGAAACAACTGTGCTGTCAGTTTGATGTCTGTACTGGGCAAGGTCTGTAACAGCTTATCAAGCAGCATATTGTGAGCACTTGTAGGCATACTTAAGTTAACAGGAACGAGCATGAGTTTACCACAAGCAAATTGTGCCAGACTAATCATATCTCCCTCTTTGATCGAGTTATTTGCTTTGTAGATCAGCACTTACCATAGATATAATATATCTGAACCTCAGCAGAACAGACTGCCTCATGATGTTCTCCTTAACAGCATGATTAAATATGGGCTAGAAGGTACCACTGTTAGATGGATTCAGCTGACTGACCATGACTCTGATGGTTGTAGTTTGTCTTGGAGGAGAGTATTGTGTGGAGTGCCACAGGGCTTTGTGCTGGGCCCTCTGCTATTCAAACATTTTATAAATAACTGGGATGGAGCAGTTAACCAATCGAGACACGAGTTAACTTGACACATTCTTCTCATAATGATCTTTTTTACCGCAAATGGGGGGAGTGATAGCAGTGGTGGTAATGGGATTCTAGGCAGCACCTTAATCAAAATGAGGGTTGTTGTTTTTTTTTCCCTTTCATGATAGGGAGAAATGCATGCACAGTGGACTTCTTTAATTCTGTATCTTTGAACCAATGTATGAGTTATCCTTTGAATTTGCACTGTTCCAAATTTTGTGATACAGCTTTCCAAGAAGGAAACGGAGAGAGATAATGAGGAAAGTTAACAGGCACATGTGCATATGAGAAAAGAGAGTGTGTATTATAGAAAAGTGCTTGAAAAAATAGACATATTAGACAATCTGTACATTGTATTAATATGCATATGCTAGGAGGTATGTGTATAACATGTACACGGTTTCTATGTACATAATTTTTGAATTATAAATAGCAAACTGACATATGAAATGAAGTTTTTTAATGGTATTTTTTTAATTATTTTAGGAGCAGCATTTTATTATAGCAATTCTAGTAATTTGGGGTTTTATGCTGATATATGTATGTTATTTTAATTTAATTATACAGTTGAATGAACTACAAAACTATGAATGATGCTTCTACATTAGAAGGCCTGTATACAAGTCTTACATAAAATAAAAATAAACTTTTTTGAGATAGCAGCATAGATGTGTATAGTCCATATTAATCACTTTTGAGTGGGCCTCTTGATTCTCCTCAACCTATTTGTTATTTTGTTTATAAAAGGCAAGTAGACACATGCAGCTTGGACATCTATAGATGATTGATTTCTCCCCCCAAAAGTGACATGAACTCTGCCAACAGAATTGTATTTCAATCAAATCCAAGGACAAATGCTACTTCTCATTGGTCAAAACTTGGTCTCACTTCTGACTTCTGGTGGTGACATGGCAGACTGAACAGCTGTGCCCGTGGACTCAGCAGGCAGAGCTGACAATACGGCAGTTTTTTTGGGCTCAGGCAGGTTTTCCTGAAGCCCAGGAGTCTTTTCCAGAAAAAAGGAAAACACCTGGAATCATCCCATCTGTCCTCTGGATGACTGATTGCAGCCAGAAGATTGCAAACAGCATTTGCGTTTGACTGGTAAGAGCTATCTGGGAAGCAAGGACGTCACCATTTTCCAAGCCATGCTGTAGCCTTAAAGGGACACTAAGACCGGCCACCCCATTTCTAAATCACCCAATTTATATATATATTTAAGTATGCATACCCTAAGAGAGGCTTTCTACAGCAAGAAGTGGACTCTCTTGGTGTTTATCGTAATTTTGGTGTTTTTTTTAAATTCTTTTTAAATGTTGGATTTCATTTTCCCTCCAATTATTAAGGAGGATTGAGAGTAAATAATTGTATCCCTGTTATTATTTTTGTATTAAATTTGAAGATATTAGTATTTTCTTACACGTTGAATCAGCTGATTTGAACCTTCAGATTTCTGTTTCTACTTTCCCCAGGGAACTGTCTGCATATCTCACTTTTGCTTGTGTAAACACATTCCAGAACTCTTCCATATCTTCGACTTTCACTGGCTAAGCTTCTAGGGGGCGCCATAATCTACTGCTTGAGACATGGAAGATTTTAAACAGACTTTCTCTGACTTCCACCAAGATTTTAAACAGATTCTTTCTGATTTTATGCAAGGCATTCAGGACATTGTGGAGAACATGAGGTCTAAAATGGGTCTTTTTTGTTGGGGATGTCATGGATGAAACTGAGGAATTTAACAGTGACAGAAAAGTTTCTTCTAAGAGTGAGATCAGGATTTCTATTGAGATGCTGGATGAAGGTCGGATAGTGGAGTTGAAGAAATTTAAGGGAGAGATCTGCAAACCATAAGTGAAATTGATTTTCTGGAGGAATGCCATGAAAAAGAAGGGGTTATTATGTATGGGAGATTTTCTGAAAAGAAGTCAGAGTTTTTGAGGGGAGCAGTTAGGTTGTTTGATCTTTTTAAGATAAAAGCTCTGTACAAATTGTGAGGATATGTAAATGCTCTGGTTTATTTTGAAGTGGGATAAGGGTTAAAGAATATTTACCTGGATTGCTTTTAAGGTTTGGCTGATTTCATTTATCTTTAAGAATTTCAATTAAGATTAATAAAGTGTAAGAAAAAAAGTCTGCTTGGATGGTTTGGGGTTTATTAAGATTAAGATAATTAAAACTATTGTATTATATAATGGCAGACAATTTATGTGCTTTTTAGTTTGATTTTTATTATAGTAGAAAGAAATGTATAGAATAGTAGTAGGAAGATAATAATTAAATAGATGTTATCTTTGGGGACAGGAAAGTTGTTTAGGAGGTTTATCTGATTTTTTTTTTCCTTTTAATATAAGGGGAGGGAGTAACTGTACTTAGTGATTTTTATAATGTGCCAATGTGGAATGATTTATAGAAATAATGTGGCTTTGGTTTAATATAGAGTAAGATATTGATTATGGAAAATCTTTGTATATCCTTGCTGTTAAAAGCCAGTAGTCACATCTTTCTGTAACTTTGAAATTTTTTTCTCTTGTGTTTTCATATCTTCTTAGATTTTTTTCTCTTTTTTGTAGTTTTTGTTTTTTTGTAGCTTTTATCTTTGCTTGAAACTTAATAAAATTCTTATATACAGTATATATATAAGAACTAGGTCTCACTTCCATATACATACATACATACATACATATATATATATATATATACATATATATATATCTACATACATATATATATATATATATATATATATCACTATTGTCTTTTTATTTTTGAAACTGTTAGGCAAGTCCTACTGTATATTGAAATATATATATATATATATATATATATATATATATATACACACACACACACACACACATACATACATACATATATATATACACATACACACATACACACATACATACATACACATACATACATACACATACATACATACACACACATACACACACATACATACACACATACATACACAGACACACATACATACATACACACACACACACACACATACACACACACATACACACATACACACACACATACACACCTACACACAAACACACACACACATTCTTTAGAAATATCAATGAATTTGTTAATGGATTTGTTCTTGGATTCAATCTTTAGTCCTGAACAAGGTTATACTTCCCCCTTTGGAACTGATGTTCAGCTTGGGGATGTGCTTGGAAACACAGCACCTCCTTGAGGAGCAGGTGATAGCTATGAGCAGGAAGGCCTTTACATGAATTCATCTAGTACACCAATTATGCCCATTTCTGGATTAGGAGGCCCTTAAAACAGCCCATCAAGCTTGTTTGCATGGAGGTAAGTATACTGTATATAAATACCAAGGAATTTGTATTTGTTTATATTTGTACATTTACTCACATATATGTATGTTTTGGTTGCATATACTGTTATACAGCCCTCAGGGACAAAAGATATCCCTGTTTTTATAAGACAAATCCTCTAGGAAATCATCGTTCTGATATTTTGAATTCTGAAGTGCTTTGTCATGGGTGAGGTGAACTTCCATGTATGCTAATACTGGAGTAAAAAGTAAATGGATAGAAGGAATTTCAGACTAGCTCATGGCTGGATTAAGGATGTCCTGCCCAATGATTGTGCCTCTTGACGCAAGCAAAAATCTCACACCATGAGATGGAAACAAATGAGATATCTGATGACACCTTCAGACCACACTTTTAAACTTTAGTCACTCACCATGCTAAAGAACAGTTTTTGTCTTGTCTTGTTTTGTTTCTTAACACAGCAGATTAAGATCATACACAGCAGATAAGACAATTACAAAAAAACTGTAAATCAAGTATGTGAAATTGTTAAATGCATAATAGCTAGGAGGAAAACAAAAAAAAAAACCCTTCCCTCAATGCCCTAAGCACATGCTTATTCTACTTAATGGTTAAATCCAGGGCTAGACTAACTCCTGAGTCAGCTGTAAAGTGTCTACTTCATTTTGGGAAGAGTTCTTATCTACTTCTGACTGTTGTAAGTGGAGTTTGCAGCGAATTGAAGAGCTGATAAAGCAGAGCTAAATGGGAGTCGGAAATCACCATTTAGCCATTTAGACCCCTCTCTAAATATGACTAGGATACATTCATTGACTTTCACTTGAAAAAGAAAGCCTTATCTTGTAACTTGGAATAATTAAACGCTCATTTGATCTTACATGTTAGATTATGGTCCTGATGATGATCTTCAGTGACTAATATACACTCATATTGTCTTTCTTCTGATGTGAGAATAATAACATCATTTCCTTATCTGTTGGACTAAATACATTTGAATCATCTTTTTGCCATACCTACTTTATGAGAGTAAGGAATTTATTATCTTCAAAAGTTAAAGTTAAATTTATAAAGTAAGATTTAGTGCAATCCAATCATATCTAGCAGAATGACTCCATTAAAATTAGACATTCACTTCTAAGCCCTGAACCCTGGCAAGGTTGGGGGCCCCAGGTATCTGGGTACTTACCATCGTTGGTTCTGAATGGGGTTGCACTGCCCCAGACAGAACCAGTGTGGAACCTGGAGGTTCTCCTGGACTCACAACTCCTGCTCAAAGAGCAGGTAGCAGTCGTGGCTAGGGGAGCCTTTGCACATGTTGTCTGCCAGCTATGCCCTTTCCTGGATCAGGAGTCCCTCCAAACGGTCACTCATGCCCTGGTCATCTCCCACATAGACTACTGCAATGTGGTCTACATGGGGCTACCCTTGAAGAGTACCCAGAAGCTACAGCTGGTGCAAAATGTGTCACGTGAGCAGTTTTAGGAGCCCCAAGAAGGGCACATATAACACCGTTGCTGCATGAGCTGCATTGGGTGCTGGTTTGCTTCCAGGTCCAATTCAAGGTGTTGGTTATCACCTTTAAAGCCGTACATGGCATGGGACCAGGCTACCTGAGGGACCGCCTCACCCTGTTACATCAACCCATACCTCAGGCAGAGAGGGCATGCTACGGAGCCTGTCCATGAGGGATTGCCATTGGCGGGTTCCAGGAGGAGGGTCTTCTCTGCTGTGGCACCCATCCTGTGGAACAGCTTACCCCCAGAGGTAAGACAGGCCCCCACTCTCCCAGCCTTGGTTATGCCACCTGGCCTGGGATGGGAGGGGGGACAATTATTCATGGGGGTGGTTGGCCCTGTGAGGGTACCAAGGTTAAGATCTTCCTATCTGGAATTTTATATTTTAATTTTTATATTATATATTTTGTATTTGTATTTTTAGGTATTCATATTGAACTGTTTTAGTGATTGCTATTTTTATTATTTGTAAGCTGCCCAGAGTCATCATACGTGAGATGGGCAGCAAAGAAATAAAATAAAATAAAATATAAAATAAAATAAAATAAAATAAAATAAAGTAAAATAAATAAAACTTCATTAGTTTATGATAATGATCAGTTTTCCTTTCCATCACTGAAAAGATCAGCCATGGTGAATCTGGTAGGTACATTAATTTGGGAGTCAGTCAGATGATTGGGTTTTATAAACATATCACTGATTTATTATAGTACCACTGAAAGAGTTTTGGTTTTGTTTGTTAAATCAGACCTAAATGTATTTTGAAGTTTTAGTGAAATCACTTTCATTATGACCAGTTGCTGAAATGGTGAAACATAAGAAACTGGGTATATTAGGGCTATAGCTGTATTGTTTATCAACTATCTATGCTGTGTGAGATTTATTAAAATTATAAATATTTTATAATTTTTAAATACTTTATCTCTAACCAGAGAAGGGATAACAGTGATCTTTCATTTCTATCTACATTCTTAGTATTGAAAAGTTCAAGGAATAAGACAACTACCTGCTTCTATTAATATTATTATTAGCTAATGGCATCAAATAAAATACCCCATAGGTTTCTAAATGTAAAAAATATTTGCAGCCTATATACAAGATAATTTTTTAAAAAATGAACCCACAAAATTGATCCTAAATAAAACATTTCCCTAAATTGCCCCCCAAAACAAAACTTTTCTTCACATATCAAGATTATTACTTTCTGCTAATTTATAATGACTTTTGGTCTTATAATTAAGGAAGAGGAGGAATAAACACAGTACTGGTGATTTGTGTGTGTGCACACATGCACACATGTTCATGTTCTTGGGGGTGGAAGAAATAGAACAGGCTTAGAGTGATAAATTATCACTTAAGCCAAGTAGAAGTATGCAAAATATTTTGAATTTGAAAACTGTTTTTGACCTTGTCAGAAGTGTTCCATTGCTGTTTGAAAGTGTTCCAGGCCCACAATGACCCTTTTTGAATTTCAAACAGTTGTTTAAAGCTCAAAATAGGGTTCTCAATAGCTGGAACAATGTCAGAATACTTTGGGTAAGGTCAAGTCAGCTGTTTTGAGCTGAAAACATTTTGCATAGCACTAAAAAAGGATGCATTTAAATAAAGAAACTAAGCAAGACTTCACTTAACCATTTTTTTTTTAATTCCAACCCAAATTTATTACAAAGTAATTATTCTTGAGTTTTTACTTATTTTAGATAAAGTATGTTCTAATAATAATATATCTAGGGTGTTTCTTTTCCAATTCAGTGAGAAAACAGAACAGCATTTCCACACACAATTAAATTGTAATGGCCTCAAAGCCCTTGACAAGTTTAGCATTACCAAATGGAGATAAATATTATAAAGGCCACAAGCAGGAAAATTTTACACTGACAGTATTCCAGCATTTTACTGTCAATCAAAGCACTCACAGAACTGCTGATCATGTCAGCAGTTGTCAACTTCCACTGAAGTATGATTTGAATATTGCCACCAGCCAGTTATTTAGTAAAGCTGTCCATGCTTCAAAGTTACATTAAAGTTAATGAGTTGGCTCCTTAAAGCAGCTACAACTACCTTTAAAAAAATCAGGTGCTATAATAAATAAAAGTGCTGTACTGATGTCCTATAAGATATGAAGCATTTCTTCCAAATCATAGTTTGGAAAGTGTGCAGAACCTGCTTATTTAGCACTGCAGATAATATTTTCTTTGATGCTGAGAATGAAAGATAAATAATGAGTGAAGCACTTCTCTTTGTTTCCAATTAGTGACTTTTCAAGTAATAACTTCTCAAAAAAATGCCTAAGATCTACATTACAGTTTCTTTTAATAGTTGAAAAGATATGTCAAAAGATTCAGTTCTATTTCTAAACAATAATTTAGAAAAAGTCTTGAAAAGGCCAAAATACTGAACACATTTTTTAAAAGGGAATTCCTTCCAGACACAATAACCATTAAATTAGCCCTAAAGTGGAGATCTGCAGGTAAATGTTTTAGTGGGATGTTGCCACCTTGGAATTTAAATGAGAAAGAGAGAAAGTTGAAGTATTTGGATATTTTTTCTATGTTATCCTCTGCAATTGAATTGTTTTTACCTTATATAAAGAGCTAGGCTAGAATCAGTTTTATATTAGTTGTCTGCATATTTATTTTTTGCAGAAGTTTTCATTATTTGTAATATGAAATATATAAGTGATGGGTTCATTTTTCATGAATACCTACACTATTTTCATTTCATAATATATCCAAGATGAGTTCTGCTAGGGCAAGATCAATATTTATTTAGTTATTTATTTGGCTTCTGTCTTGGAGCCAACAATTATGCTTGAGGTGTGCCTAGCAAAAGAATGCATGCACACACACACACACACATACAAACAAACACACACAACACAACACATACTAGACAACCTGTGACCCACTGGGTCATCCTTTCAGAGATATTTCCTTACCTAAACAGATAAACAGAATTACCACAGGCAGAAAAAAAAGCAGTGGGAGCAGGAGCAACTTTCAACTTTCTGCTGGCTTTGCCATTGACTTTGCTTGTGGGGAGCTGGCAGGGAACATCGGAAATCACTCCTCCTCCTTGGCTGACCAATGGAACTGCCTGCCACTTTGCTGGGGGGAGGCGGAATGAAGGGAACAGCGGACCATAAGGAAAACTGCACCCCTGCTCCCCATCCTGGCATGTCCTCAAGGGCCTTCTCCCTCCAGGGAGAAAGAGGACTCACCTGTCGACCACCGGTGTCACCCACCCAGCCCTACCTCACCAGCAGGCATCCGAGTGACTCCCTCATTCTTCCCTCACCGCCCACTGCCATTAAGAGATTTTAAAATTTGGCCTCGGTTCCAAAGCAGCCAATCGGTGCTTGCCCATCAAGTGTTGCCACCAGCCAATTGGGCACAGGGGCCAGAGGGAGGCAGGAAAAAGGGCAGGGATACATCCTTCCCATCTTCCCTTGTGCCATGCAACCTACGGGTTTCTGCAAAGTGTAGTTGGAAGGTGTGGTGGTGCTAAGCGGCTACATATTTGCCAAATTTCAAACCTACTGGAGTAATGAGTTCAGGATTGTGGATGCATTCTTTAAGTTAGCCCATTTGAGGTACCCTTGTTCAAAAATTGTTGCCCTGTGATGCAGCATTTCACCCAGTTGAAGGTGACAAACAGACACAAGAGTTTTAGTTGTGTCTGTGTATATATATATATATAGAGAGAGAGAGAGAGATTAAGCAAATAAGCAAAAGCATACTTAAAATAATACATGGAATAGATGTAGTTGGAACATCTTCAGAAGATTCTGCAGATCTGTCAGCCCTTCCAGGTAAACCAGACAGGAAACATGACCAGATGAGATACCTCTACTTTACTGATAGGCTACATTAACAGAATCTTGCAAGTCTGAAAGTACAAATTATTAGTACACCGTTTTCTGCTACAGATTAAGGTTACTATGGTAACTAATCATTTTGGCCAGGTGAAGAGGTTGAATTTAATTGTCCTCTTTTTAGGTGTTAATATTTGCATAGCCTGAAGCAAGGGCAGTTTGCTTGTTATTTAGTTCCTTCTTTTTAGCCATGCATTGAGTATGCAGCTGAGAGAAATCTCTCCTCTCTGAGAGCCTGTGAAAATGCACAAGCCTGTAAATATGTTTTTGTGCTTTCTGTAAATAAATTTATTTTTATAGAAATGCCTGGTGTGTGACTTTTCTGATCTCTCCTGGGCCAAATGCTTTCTAGCACTCTGCCAACACAAATCTCCCACCATCCTTATTCACTGCCTAACCAATTAGGCAGGTCCTAAGTTTCTTTCTCTGCCTGTTACTCAGTTGTAGACTCCTCCCTCTTGTTAAATCATTCCTTAGGCAGCATCTCTTTCCCCCATCTTCCAAGGTCATTCTCACATTCCATTACATGATCTTTGCATCCAAATAAGTTCATATGAGAACAATGATCTTTCAAATAGCACTGAAACCACTCAGTTATCATTGACTGAATTTGGAACCAATTGTGAAGCACTACAGATCATTTAATTTTGATGTACACATACACACACACACAAACATATTCCCTTCTCACCCCTATGGGTGGTATGTGTCTTCCTCAGTCTCAGGTCCTCTACCAGAGGGTTCTGTGCAGTATCTTGGCTGTTCCTAGCACTGCACTCTTCTGGATGGAGAGTTCTGATGTTGCTCTTGGGATTTCTTGAAGTGACTCTCCCAGCTTAGGAGTCACAGCCTCAAATGTTCCTACCACCACTGGGATTACTTTGGCCTTCACTTTCCACATCCTCTCTAGTTTTTACTTGCTCTCTCTTGGCAATGTAGGACAGTGTTCATCATGATGTAACTCCTTTGTTGGGCCTTTTGGAGCATCTTGAATGACCAGAGGTAGACTCTATTAGCTGAAATTTTCCTGACTACATTTCTGATAGTAGTATACTTTCTCTTCAAATCCTTCTTTTAGCTGCCCAGATGACACACCATTGTTCTCTCCTTTATGGAAACACTGCATATTTCCTTCAATCACTGGGCCTATATCCCTAGCACCAATCTACCTACAGTTGTCCAAAGGGAGAGCTAGAGAGCACATGATCTGTGCATGTATATGGGGGGAGAAGGCAGAAGGAAGTGACCTCAGGTTAGCAGTTTCATAGACAGTGAGCAGACAGAATGATAGGAAAAGATGGGACACCAAGGAAATAGTTAATTCAAAAGGTGATGATGTGCTAAAGAGTCAGTGCATGGGTGGGTGGTGGATGGTTGGTTGGTTGGTCCCTGGAACATTCTGCATAAAAACCTTTGTACTATGATATGACCATTTGCATGTATATTTCAGGAAAGGGAGGGCCTCCATGGGAACATGTTTGTATGTATAGAGTCACATTTGTGTGCGAGCTGAAATATGTTGCACATTTGTGACCTGTACGCAAAAAAAGCAAAGTTTTAAAATAAGGCAGAGAAAAAAGAATTCTGGAGAAAAAAAAATGTTTATCTGGGACAAAAATAATAGTAGTGCATTAGTCTACTTTAATTACTTTGTTAATTTAAGTGACTTGTGCATTTTTACTGTAATTATGTTGCCATTTAGACTACAAATCTTACAGAAGAAAGAAAGAAAGAAAGGAAGATTGCCTTACTGCAGGATATGTTTTGGCTATTTGCTGGAGATAGCATCAAAAAAGCAATGGGAGTTCATCAGCCTAGTCCCCTTTTCAACTGATTATTTAGAACTATGTTTGTTTTATTTATGTTGAATGATTCACAGGAAAACATCCAAATAGCACTTAATGCAGTCTGTTTGAATATTGTTTAGTCTTTCCCTTTGCCCAGATGAATCATGGGATACTACAATATGTGTGCAGTTACCCTTTGGAATGCTGAGTCTCAGCTTCTTCAAGCCGGTGCTTTCTAGATATGTTGGCAACTTGCTCAATAGGGGATTATGGGATTTGCAGTCCAACCAGAACTGTGTTTGGGAAAACTGGTTAGACACATTTCTGCTTCACTGCAACCACACTAGTGAGGGTATGGAAAATTGCCGGGCTACTGTTGAAGTTAATGAGATATTAAGTTTGATACAGTATTATATAGAAATGTATTTTAATAGAAGAAATTATGTAGGAAACATGGTAAGATGAAAGCTCCTTTGAGTTAATCTTGACTCCTGGTGACTTTATGGACATATGCATGTAGCTTAGTTAGCCATAATACAGAAATAGTTGTTCTTCATTGTCTTCCAGATTTTTTTCCCCCCAACTCCTCAGTCTAGAGAGGTTTGTGGTCATCTCCCATTCAAGTACCAACCAAGTCTATCACTGTTTAGTTTTTTAAAATCAGCCAAGCTTGACCAGGTGCTGGCTCTGCTGAGGGAATGTAGACAGAGAATATGTTCTGCTACACCCAGTGAAATGGTTTGGTCGTAGATGAGGAGCAAATCAAAGAAACTATTGCTGCACATGATGCTTAGCTTATGTATAGATTTTATTTGCTAGAAAATTGGACAGTTGGCTGCAAACATTAATGAGTCAGATTAAATAAATTGAATAAATCTGTGGCAGTCACTGGAAATTTACCTATGCCCATATTCTCAAGCAATATTCCTTTTAATGTTGTTTGCTTATTTGAATGCTGCTTCAACTGGAGAGTTTGAAGTGGGATGCAATCAGGAATGGGGAACCTTTTTTTCCTGTCAAAGCTGCCACTACCTCAGTTCAAATCTATTTTGAATGTTTTCGAATGTTCTAGAATAGAAGTGTTTTTAAGGGGAGTGAGTGAGGTTTGGGATACATGTGGGTCTCTATGTGGGCTAGTAGCATGGGAGGGAGGGATTTGGGGATGATCTTCCAATTTTATATTTTGAGAAGGAAAGCAGAAAAGCAAGCAAGCAAGCAATCTGACCTGAAGAATTGGCTTACCTATCTCTGAAATTAGCAGAAAGCTTTGGATTCAATGAGTGTTTTAACCTAATCAGTTTGCTTTTGTAAGAAACTAATGTTTTACTTCTGTCCTAAATGTTGTGATTGCTTGCACCACTCAGCAGTCATTTATTGTGGCGCTTATCCCACTTTCTCAAAAATAGACAGAACAGGACCTGCATACCCAGCCAATTCTCACTTTGAGCTTTGACATGGCCAAACATCACTTACTGAAATTGCAGATCAACCACAGGATAAAATCCAGATCTGATGACAAGTTAAAGAACATAGTGAACGAAGTAATAAATGGGCAATAAACAGACATTTCTCACAATAGACCAGTGGAGATAAAGCAGTTTGTTTCTTATCAGATATCTTATCAGATATTAGAAAGCACATATAGATGGGACTTCTGATAGGCACATGGTTGGTTTCTGTGGGAAACACATTTGCTGGAGATAGCATCAAAAGAGCTGCAAAGATGGGAAATGTGTGGTCCTCCACCTGCTGCTGAATTACAGTTCCCAGCATCCTTTTATACTTACCGTGGTGGATGTGATTGTTTGGAACACAACAACACTCAGCAACACTCGGAGGGCCTTAGTTCCTTCATTCTGATCCATCCAGGTTCTTCTGATGTTTTTAGGCAGGTGCTACCAAACACACTGGGTTTGACTAACACATTTTGGTAATGAAAACAAAGATTCCATGATCCAGACAGGGCTTTTATTGGTCTAGTTATTTCCAAACTTTTTTTTTTTTTAATTTGCTTCTTCCTCCTAGGAAAAGACAGAGGCCCCACAGGCTTACAAACCTCCAGAGTCTTGCTGCTGGTGCCCCAGCCAGTTACTTTCTCTACAACCATGGTCACCAGTGGTATGTGTGCTGCTGTGGCTTGGGAACAAGGCTAGCTCAGTTCCCTGGTAGGCAAGTTTCAAGATGAGAGTCTAACAGACAAACTCACTGGAGGGGGAAGAGAATTCAGGCGGTAACCAGTTGTTGCCTATTTTAGATAACATATATGGATCCAGATTTTGTTCTTGTTCTAGTACATTAATGATGCAGTTGTGAATTTGTCATTATGGACAACCAGTTGTGCAGCTGTTTGTGCCCAGACTTCATCTAATAGGTATTGGCATAGAATCACTTCTCAGTGCTTCCTGTACATTTTTATTACTTATGGAATAGAAATGGTTTCCATCAACCATTTTGTTCTATGTGTCTCTGTGTCCATGTGTGTATGTATTTTAAATATTAAAATAGTGAAGCTTGGTGATTCCTGAAATAACAACATCATCATCATCATCATCATTGGAGTCTTGGTCAAGTGCCTTTGCACTGATTGTGAAATAGCTATTAATTTCACTTTCTAGTAGTGACACTGAGTATTCTCCATTTTTGAGATAGAATTAAGTTCATAATCCCTAAAGTTGGCTGGAAAAAATAAGCCTCACTAATTAAACAGGAAGTAGAATGATCAATACTGTATTTTAAGCAACTGTTTTAAAGTAAGAGCTGTACATCAACAGAAGTAATTGACAGACTTCAGTTGCACAGACTGATTTGAAGTTCGCATTACAGAAAAGCAGAATGCCAGTTTGTGGAATTGCAACAGTACTTTTAAGCACAGAATTTACCAATTAGGAGAAGTGTGAGGGTTTTTTTTTTTGTTCTTGTTGTTGGTCTAATAAAACTACAGAATATGCAGTATTGTGGTTTATTATTTCCAAATGCAAGTCAGTTTGAAGATAGCATGGTGAAATTTTTAAACATCTGTGCATCAGCATGCAACTGCAACATCCAAGAATCACAAGGTAAAGTGGACCATTCCCACTGTTCTTCTTTCTGTTTCCTTCTTTTTACATTGTTGCTTGATAGGTGGCAGACCTCATCTGATCTTGGCTGAGATCAAAAAGCTAAGAGTTGGATCTGGTTAGTACTGGATGAGAAATCACCAAGAAATCTTATAGCTGTACTTTCCTATAGCTGACTAATCTAGTCAGCCAGAAAAAGATTATGGAAGAAGATGATGGCAAAACACTTCTCTATTACTGTCAACCTTAACTAACAGTATGCTATTTAATTTCAGCTCTGTATTTTTCTGAATATTTAACATTAAAACCATTTGTGTTCACCCTGCTCATTTTATATAACCAGGGAATTCTTAATTCGTCATGAAATTCTAAACATGGAAACCATCAGTGTCTTCTTTAGAGTACTATAGCTTTCTATAAAAGTGTGACAGTTTGAATAGCTGAATGAGGCAAGAATTTCAGGAATATGAATATAGAGGTAACTCTATAAAAGAGGAATATGAAGGAAGCATAGATCTAGCCACAGGTACTGAATCAATTTGAGATAATTACTACACAAGACATAAAATAAAAAATTGTATATATTGTGCTGGAGGTAAATATTCGAAACCTGGTCCATCTCTCACCACAAGTATGGAACAACATCAGTCCAGAGATTCACTCAGGCCTGGAATTTAGGGAAGAATCAAACATGCTATTTCGAATAATATGCATATGGGACCCCAAATGTAGTAGGGCTGGATTACTCATATTGTTATTGCTTCTTTACTGAATGTGATCAAATATTTTAAAAATAATCTTGAACATATGGATACATATGTAATCTGTAGAAATACAAGAATGTTAACATCCATCCTCAGCTCTTATTAAAGTACGATGAATAAAACTAAACACAATAGTTAAGGGGAGAATGCAGAGTACAATGGAACCATTATGTCTTAGAAACAACAATTCTGTTGTAGTTGCCATTGCACAATTCCCATTCTGCTTATACACTAGTGCCAAGACAAGTATCTCTCATCTGGTCCTTGTGTATGTGAGATTTCTTTCACCTAACAACTTTATCTCTTTTAAATTTCAACTTGGTATTCCCTACACTTTTTCTAAGCTATCAGCATAACTGTCTTTCATTCCTAAGAGTATGGCATAAAACCTCTTTCAAAAACTTCTCCTTCCCTTAAAATAAATGTATCTTTCAAAATATGTCCAGAAGACAGGAAGCATCATTATAGACATGTGGATCCATCCTATTTTTTTTTTTTTTGCCCATTCTTCATCTTTTTTTTTCCATTTAAGTTTGTCATTAAGGAAAGCCTTTCCATGAATTAATGAAAAGGAAATAACTATGCCAGGGCCAATGCAATCTTAGATTGAAGGTATTATTTTAAGTTTTGTTTTAATGTAAATTTGTTAACTTAAGCTGACAATTTATTTTAACTATTGTGAAAGAGAATTTGACACTAGTTGTCTTATTAAATCATTTTAAAAAGCACTTTGTTTATTGACATGTATTTATTCACTGTATGTGTTCTTAAAAAATATAAAATTTTCAATGTGGTTCTTAAAAGTTTCAGACTCAAAGCACTGCAAAATATTTATTTGGCTTTGTATGTGTGTCCTATTTTCAGCACATTCTCAGCCTATACAAGAATGACATCTGCAAGGAAGTGAACCTTTAGTTTTCTTGAACATGTCTGCTAAATTTCACATCAACGCAAGAAAGAGAAGGCAGTTGTGTGTGCAAGTAGAGAAATCACTTGTTGGCAGAACAGATCTTACCATCCTTCTCAGATCCTTTTGGTTTAGGGAACATTAATCTTCAAGTTTGATTTTGACTCTAAACTTGCCATTAGTTTTCACGAACAGTGGAAGGAATAAAATATAAATAAATCCAACACCTTCCAATTTGACCTAGTGGATTTTCAGAGACTGGGTTTTGCTATACTTTTGCCCAGCAAATGACAATGAAAATGGCATTCATATGCTGTGGAAAGAGCCAAAGAACACACCATATTTATAAAAATGGTCCACTGTACCCCTCCTGCAAAAACTGGAGATGCAGTTTGTGTAGGTAATTGGGGCAGGTCAAAGCAAACCATAACTGATTTAATCATAACTTGTATTGGAGAATATGGGCATTTCCCAAAGAACTGAACTTTTGGGGAGATCTGGCCAGAAAATCCAGCATAAAATCCATTTTAAAAAGCCCTTTGGATACAACTATTTCTGTTAGTGATGGTGGGTAAGAAGGTAGAGAGAAGGAACATTTTTTTAAAAAATAAGGGGATGGCAGTACAATACCAGACTCATAATTCAAGTCAGAAAACAGCATCAAACAATTAAATTAGTGTTATCAAAATTCTGGGAGAAGACAAATGATTAATGTTGAAAGGACATCAAAGCATTAAGGGAGAAGATTCTGCAGATAAGTTGCTTTGACTGAGGGGTTTTTTTTTCTTATTTGCCACCACCTTCATTTCAAAGGGCAAGGATGGGTCTCTGATGTAATTTTCAGCCCCCAGGTAGGCTCACGTTAAAGGAGATCCTTCTGCTGCCCACACTAGAAGGCTGGTTTCACCATTCTGTATTGTTCTTAGCCATAGACTAGTAAGGCATTTGTACATTTGTTTGAGCACAAGACAAAGAGGTTTCAGCACCTGCTCTTCAACTCAATTTCTACAAGGCAACTCCACAGCCTAACTACAAAAGCATAAACAAACAAACAAACAAATAACCCATGATGACAATCAAACGGAATTGATCACAAGTTGGAAGGAAGGGTAAAAATGGATGATTTTAGTTGATGGTTTTACGGCCCTCCCCCAGAAGACTGCCACCTAAGGACTTTTATCGATCTCTAAATGATAAGCATTTGTTTCCTGATAGGTCCAGGTTGAAATTGTTGTTTGTATACCAGAGGAAAATCAGGAAGGAAAAGTTTAATTCAAAAGCATGTATTTTAGTCCTGTATAATTTCCATCCCACTGATATAGTCAAAATAATTTCTTTCCCCCTTGGAAAGTGTAAATATATATATATATACATATACATATACATATACATATACATATACATATACATATACATATACATATATATATATATATATATATATATATATATATATGTGTGTGTGTGTGTATGTGTATATATATATATATATATATATATACATATGTATATGTGTGTGTGTGTATATATGTATATGTATATGTATATGTATATATATATCCCCCTTCACTTCTTTTGTCATAATAAGTGGCAGCACCAAGGAACTTTGTCTGATCTTAAAAGAAAACAAAACCAAGCTGGTTCAGCACTGGTTAATACTTGGATGGGATACCAAGAGGAAATAGTAGGGCTATAGGATAGACTAGGAAGTAAAAAAAAAAAGTTCTTCAATCTTAGATTGAAGGTATTATTTTAAGTTTTGCTTTAATATAAGTTTGTTAACAATTTAACTATTGTGAGATTTATGCATTGTTGATTGTTGCAAGAAAACAACACCCAAGTGGCAATTAAGTCATCAGGAGTCTAACTTGACTTGGGACATGATTTATCTTTCCTTTTTCTCTTCTCCATTTTTCTACAGTAAATGGAGAATATTTTCTCAAGATATTGTAGATGTCACAAGCATGACATTTCCATAAGATTCAGACATTAAAAAGCAGAGATACTAATATCTGCCTGTCCTGACATGGCAACAGATTGTGGCAACAGATATTTAATTCAGGTTCCAGAGTTTGAACCCCTATCCCACATGGGCAAAGGCCTCCTTTAATTGACATGAAGAATCTGCACATTTGATAATCTGCAATTAGTTCAGAGTGCATTTTAGGAACCTCTTACAAAAGATAGGAAGCTGAAGGTGTTTTTCTTTCAGTGCTAAATAATGGCAGAAAGACATCTGCAGGTTCATCTGGCAAGGGAAGAAACCAAGAATTAAGTATAAACTTTTTACAAGATACCAAAGAACGAGGAGGTTTAGGTCTACCTGATTTGAAACTGTATTTTGATTCCTGTTGTTTGCTTTGGATGAAGGATTGGGTGACTTTGAAGGATCAGAAATTATTGGAATTGGAAGGTCATGATATACCTGGACTTTAAGCACCTCCGAAACTCTTGTTATTTATTGCACTAATATTAGTTGCTGCTTATTTCAAATGAAAAATAACCTCTAAGTTCAAGCTAGAGACACTTCATTTTTTTTTCTTCTGTGAAAATCTTCCTACAGTATATTTTCGAGATCTTCAAGTTATAGAAAAATCAGAAGTTACTTTATGTTGAATCAGATTTGCCCATCTACCCCTGATATGCTACTGTATGTTCCAGAGGCCTGGAGAGCACATTGCTAAAATTTGGAAACAAAGTAGCCATTTTCAGATGTATATTTGATTGTTTAGTTTGGGTATAGCTACTAAATATTTTGGAATAACATAACCCACAAAAGGCTACAAGTTTGGCTGCAATGCTGTGGTAAGATCACCATGTGTTATTCCCTTGGTGCTTAAAACTTATTGAAATACAGGCAAGCAATCAGGCATACATATTAAGTGCCACCATTCTCTAAAGAAAAAAATAGTTGCACATTCCAGATTTAGCAGCTAAAACATTCCCCCCCAAAAGTCCTTTCAGGTCCCATAATCCCCAAGAAATATAATAACCTTTTCTCAATATTTTAAGTGATTTGCTACAAATTTCCTTTTGTAATCATTTATATATATACACACAAACACATTAAATAAACAGAGATGGATGAATCAAACTATTTCAGATGTATGCCAGTTTTAAATATGTTCCTTCTTAATTTTGTTTCTTTCTTAGAAAGCATGACATTCTAAACAGAATTTTATCCTAACACTTCTTTTTTTCCTTGTTGAGATTTCATTGCAAAATTTGGAGAAGGATGGTAACTAAAGGGTAATTCTTTTCTGAGCCACACAATTATCTAGGAGAGTGGGAACAAGGTCCATTTACATCACAGTTTACAAAGATCAAACCCCTCAGATGCCTCATTCAAGAGTTGCATGTGATGGTAGAGATTATTGTTCCTTTTTGATAACATTTTATGAGGAGGAAAGCACTGGACAAAATTCTTTTCTGTGATGGATATACAATCACATCAATATTGTTTTCTTGCAAAGTTTTTTTTTTTCTCCCTCCAATAAAACAGGAGTCATTGTTTCAACACTCTTAATTAAATTCAAAAGAATTAAGAACATGTGAAATTGCAGGTAAAACCTTCTTCTGATAGAAAGCTGATAGCTGCTTCTCCTCCAAGTAGAAGCAAATCTATTTAAATATATACCATGATAACTAACTCTGCATTACCACTTATTGTACTGCGAATGTACCAATAGGAGCAAGTATTTTTACAAGGGACAATAACAGTTGGCTGTCTCTAGTCCAACATAATTGATGCATTGTCCCTAAGAAGAGCCGTTATCTTTTGAGCGCACCTCTGAGAATAGCTTAGGTTAATATTCCATTCTCCCATTATGTTTATATTACACTTTCGGGGAGATTTTAATATGTGAGGGTTTTAACAAATCACATCCACATTTGTATCTGTGGTGGTGCCATGAAGGTCTTTGTCAGACTCCACAATCAAATGACTGCAGAAGCGTGTGATAGTGTTCGTCTGCAATGATGAGTCAGCGCATGTCAAGAAAGAAGATGGGAGGAGGGAATTGCAAGGACTGTGAATGACTGATGTTTTGGCTGAAAGGGGGGAGTCAAGGTTGTGCTGCTGAAGATGCCTGTGGCTGGCAATGCTGGCCATTGGAAGCAGAGTGAGAAAGATAAAGGAAAGGCAGGTGCTGGGTGTTGGAATGCTTTAATTGAGAGTTTTAGGTGGGCACTTTTCAACGGCAGCTTTCTCTTGTTCTGTGCACTTGTTTTCAATAAACCTGACTTCTGCATATATCAATTGTGCATGAGTGGGGTCAATATTGGGACTAAGGGTGCCAATTCCTACAGTCTCAATTTGTGGTGCCATGAAGGTCTGTGGTCTCAATTTGTATCTGGGGTGGTGCCATGAAAGAGCCTCCATTCTCAGCGGCTGTGTGTATCTGACACCTCAAATAATTCACAGGAAAAGGCTACAACTTCCATAAGCTCTTTGTAAACCTCTCAGGGGTAACTGGCTAGCCACTGCTAGAAATAGAAATTCTGGATCCTTGGGACAAAGCCATACTTCAATGAAAAGGGCTAGGACCATATACACATATCTGCACAGATACAGATATAGGTCCACACGCACATAAAGATATATTAGATAGGTAGACAGACAGATGGATGGATGGATGGTAGGTAGATTCTTAACCACTTCTGAAAACATGCATGTACAGTGCTACAACCCAATCTTTTCTCTTCTAGCTGTGATTGATTGATTGTTTATTTATTTATATTTCAAATTTCTATCACTGCCCATCTCTCCCAAAAAGGGGACTCTGGGCGGTTATTATTGCTGAGAAGTATGAAAATATTAGATTTGGTTTGTTAACATATAAACTATTTGCTTTAATCCAATTAGGTTATTTCTTATATTACTACCTAATAATATATGGTTATGGTCCAAATTATGTCAAGCTTCCCTATGTCCAATCTTATATTATATATTATATATTTGATTATTTAACAAAATGTTCTTTCTCCCCTCTTCAAAAGTTATTTGAATTTGTCCTTGCTTTAGCTGATGGCAGCTTACCCCTTTACCATTTATCTTATATTCACTGTTCACAAAGCTACTGTATAAATTGCACCTCACTTTTGGGTTTTCATAGCAGGAGACACAGTAGTTGTTCATTCCTGTCTGTCACCACTTTTCGGCAAATCATAAACACTTCTCATGTTATTTGTCTCACAAGTCAAGTGCTATAGCAGAGCTGGAAGTACCAATGGAGTTATTCAAAGTCAGCTGTGGAACTGAAACTTGTGGGGCTTCCAGGTGAGGAATATAGTGAACTAAGACGTCTCCAAGGAGATGGTATTGTGGGGCAGACTGGTGGCCAGGTGACAAGGAATCGCCTACCTGCACTCTGGATGGGTATTTGACTATGTCTCTCAACATCCCCAAGGCACTGAAATAAAATTGGAGGCTCCCAGGCTGAGGAGGCTAGTTTATTGCAAAAATTGCTTATTGCTTTTCACTTGGATTTCTGACCTCAGAGGGATTCCTTCCTAAACATTATTTCAGTGTTATTGGGAGAAAAATTCTTAGAATCATAGAGTTGAAGGGGTATTGAAGCCACTGAATCTAGCCTCCTGATCAGTGCATCCATAATAGTGGCTGTCCAGTCTGTACAGGAACATATCCTGCTTAAATACTCCACCTTCCTTAGTAATTGGTTCTACTGCTGAAGTGCTCTGTTTTGAAGTCTTATGAAAGATTATTTAACCTGAATCTGCCTTTCTGTAACTTAAAATAATTGTTCTCTGTCTTGAACTCTGGAAGATTAGAAAAAGGCTTTTATTTTGTTTTATTTTCTGTCTGACACCCTTTCTGGTAGTTGAAAACTGGTATTACGTTCCCTAGACATCAATCTTCTCTTCTTAAGGCTAAACATCTTGGAAATTATGAATGTTGTGGGGGAGGGGGTAATGTCCCCTGCTTTAAAAGGGACAGTGTTACAGTCTCTTCTGAAGAAGCTGTCCTTGGAACCAGCTGTTTTTATAACTTTCACCCAATTTCCAATCTTCTCTTCCTTGCAAATGATTGAGAAGGTAGTGGTGAACCAGCTATAGAGGATCTTAAATAAAATTATCTGGAGACATTCCAGACATGATTCAGACCTGGGTTATGGGGCAGAAATGGCATTGATCACTCTAGTTGATGACCTGTGACAGGACCTAGATGAGTGTTTACCACTCCTGGTTCTATTAGACTTCTCAGCAGCATATCATTACCACTGTATCTTTCTAAACTGTCTGCCAGGTTTGGGAATTGGGGGCATGCTTTTATGGTTCCATTTTTTCCAGTGGACAATTCCAGACTGTGTCACAGATAATCAGTATTTGAGCTGCTGGAAAATCAAATGTAAGGTGCTCCAGGGCTCAATAATACGCCCATGGTATTTAACATCTACTGTACATGAAACTGCTGGGGAAAGGGAATTTGATCGTTCAGGGTGAAGTGTCATCAATATACTGATGAAATCCAGTTATTCATTGCCACCCTAAAGGTTGTGAAGATTTGGATGGGCAAAACAAGATCAGATTAAATCCTACTCAAGACAGAGTTATCAACTAACAAGTCATCTGAGCAATCTAGTAAGGAAACCCACTGGTTTCTGGAAGATAGACCAACCTCTCAGAGCAGATTTATATGGAATATTAAGTGCTGCAAAGCAAAGAGCAAACCATTTAAACTCATTTCTTCACTTCTGCTAGAAGGTAACTCAACATCTAAGCCCTTGCACAGCCTTAGTTGTTGGTCTTGATGATGAAAACTATAGCAATTTTAATATATTCTGGGATTATGTGCCTAAGTTTTAAAGTGGAGATCCCTGTTTCCAGTCCTAAATTTGAAAGCAAAATTTTCAATCTGAATAATATAATAATATAATTTAGTCCCAAATATCTTCTGATTTTTAATCAGGAATTCACATTATGTGAAAATGAAAGATTCTTTACAGACCTAATTTGTGCCTGACTACAGTACTCCCCCTTGTGAATAAAGCTTCATAAGAGACACAAACTATAATTAACCCACATCTGCATCATAGTAATATATTAAAACAGGCATAATCATTTACAAAAATAAATGCTGAAGTAACCACTGTGTCCTTCCCCACTGTAACAACAACAACATCTGCCTATCCCAGATCCTTGGGAAGGACTTGATAGGTGGATAAAAATGCCAAATCCAGTCTAAACATCTGGCTGACTGTGCAATCATCCATAATGTCATATAACTCAAGCATCAATTCATAAAATTTTCTTTTTCCACATATACACATGGTAACTTTCCTACTCATAGTTACACCAAAGGAGCTTCATACATTACAATATATGTGAGAAGGAGAAACAAATCTGGATAAGAGGGGAAAAAAAGCGCTATCTAAGTTCAGAGGTTAGAAATGTGGAATATAGAAAATCCATAACTGAGACTACATTAGCCAGATACTTAAGCTTCTCTTTAAGCCTGAAACTGTAGATAAATCCAAGAATTAGAAAAAAATATTACATATATATTACAAAATATTAAAAAAATATTACATATATATAAAATTACATTAAATAAAGACTGGCTGCATGAATCCTCACTTTCCAATTATCTCTTTTTGTACACTTAGAAAACCATAGTTTGGAACTTGAAAATAATCATACCCAATTGTTTTGGTATGGTATGAACTGAAAAGAAAATAGCGTATTAATAGGCTCAAAATATTAGCCTATTCTCACCACCTTTGTATTTAAAGCTTCATTGTATGATCTCTGAATAAAATATACATAGAGTTGTTCTTCCACACTTTGTCCTTACAGCAACCCTATGAAGTAGGGTAGGCTAAGAGCATGTCTTACATCAGCTTAACAGGCAAGCAAGAATCTGAAGTTTGGTCTTTGCCATACTGAAGAGATATTACCTATAGATCTGAAAATAACACACATAATATACAAGTTGCACAAGACTCACTCTTGTTGCCAGTGAGTATCTTCTACAAGAACATTCCTAACCATGTGGCTTCTTAATCATGCCACGCTTACCTAGAACACAGTCTGTGACCCCATAGTTATATATAGTCCTCAGATGCTTTTTGGAGAACCTCAAAAGCTGAAATAAAAATTATCACTGAACTGTACCTTTTAAAATATGAGCCATATGGATAGCAAGCATCTCAACAATAGTTAATTAATTTTATTTTACCAATAGAAGAGAATATCTGAATTTTATTTTAATTCAATTAAACTTAGTTTTTGTCTGCCCCTCTTGATTTATTAAGAGTGTAGTCTCAGACATGCCAAGGATGACATTTATGCCAGAATAGATATGTGCTCTGGATTTGGCCAATGAAGATTTCTTCATATAAACATCCCAGCTGCAGTTCTAATAAGTGTTAGCCTTTCTTATTGTATATTAGAAATAATGAGGGCTTGCCTAAGGAGAAAAAGGAATGTGTGCATTTGTTAAAATGCTCTTTCCTTCCCCTTTTCCTCCTTCTTCTTCCAGCCATATACATGCTTAACCAAACCATGTAAAACCTAATAGACATATTCACACAGCATACTATGCTTCAATGTTATTAATCTTATTCTAGTTTTCTGAAGGCTCATTTAGGGTTCACTATACTGTGCCAACCCTGAAAATGAGTCACTTCAGTATTTAGGATGAGTGTATGTCATGGGAACACAATCAATGACTTGGTAACATTTTAGACAAGCTGAATGTGCAGAATTAATGCAACAATTCACCCAAGCTTTTTTTTTTTTAATAAGAAAAACCACAATGCTTGTTATCACAACAAACTGTTAAATGAAGAGGTACATGTTTAATGGGTACTTTTACTTAGTATATAGGTATGCAAAGAAGTGCTTTGGACTTGTGTGAGTATGTATGCAATGCTTCTCTTTTGTTCATTAAAGAGGCCCAACTTTTGTTCAGGTTTCTGTGTGAAACTGGAAAAAGCAAAACAAACAAAACAAAACAAAACCCAACTGCTGCTACTTTAAAAGACATATTGTGAGGTCCTCTGATTTTGAGCCTCACACAGAAGTCTGAAGAAACAAAACAAGGGCCTTTAATGAATAGTAGACCAATGTTGTGCTTATACCAGGTCCAAAACACGTTTTCTGAATCTTTTTCAAAGCATGCACAGTTCTAGTAAAGAAGAACACGTAAGGAGGCATATACTATAGGCTGCAAAAAATCACCCCCTAAATTCCAAGTCAGTGTTTGCCGTAAAAAAATATGCAACTGAATAAAATACATGTTCAGAATACAAAGCACACTGCTTTAGGTGTCTGTCTTGCCCAGCTTTTCACCAACATGGCACCCTCCCATTGTGCTGCAAGAGCATCTGTCAACACATTTGGAAGGCTAGGCTAGTGGGGGGAAGGAAACAAATTTGAAGGAATGAACCAACATGGGGAGATGGTTTTAGCCTTCATTTGCTCTGCTAGCCTAAGAGGACCTGTACACAGCTTCCATAAATGTTTGCTTTCAAGGTAACATCCTGCAAAGATAGGAATTCTTCTGCTAATTCCAAGGAGATTAAATTTTGTTCCTCCTACCTTTAAAAAAAAAAAAAAATACAGCAATCAAGTACTAAGAATTTCCTCGCAAATTTTGTTCATTCAGGTGAATATAAATGAAGTGATTTGGCACTGAGTCAGTACATCACATCTGCACATTTGCAGTTTTTCAAATAGAAAGCAAATTGAGAGAACATTTGCTTTCTATTTGAAAAACTGAATAGAATAGCCACCCAACATCCCTCTTTTGGGGGAGATGGGTGGTGACAAAATTTGAATAATAAATAAATAATAAACAAACAAACATCTTTTGGAAGATTAACAGTTAAATTTCACTGTTAGTCTTTCAAAAGATTTGCATAGGTGCCATTAACAGTGCAATCTTACTTATTCTTGCAAGATATTATTCCCATGGAATAGAAATTATTCCCAAGTTTGAGAACCTTGCATTCCTAAACTAGTCTATAGACAAATTCTGCTTTCTATGATAGGTTTCCTTGAATCACGGATGATTCAAGTCAAGACTGGAATCTGAATCAGTACTGGAAGCAAGTCCCAGGGAGCATAGGGGTAGACTTCAGGAAAGTAAAAATATTTCAGCTTGTAAACTTTGGCAAAAAGATGGTACTGTCATTTTAATGTAAGAGCTATTTGTCTTTTTTTAAAAAAAGGAAAGAAAGAAAAAGTCCCGCCTTAGGCATGAAAGCCAGCCAGGTAACCTTGGGCCAGTCATTCTCTCTTAGCCCAATTCGCCTCACAGGGTTGTTGTTGTAGGGAAAATAGGAGGAGGAAGGAGTATTAGGTATGTTTGCCATTGTGAGTTATTTATAAAAATAATAAAGGTAGGATGGAAAATAAATAAAATAAAATAATATAAAAAAATCAGGTCACTGAGGTGAGAGGAAATGAAGTTAAATCTCTTATTTATAGGAATGAAAAAAATGCTGTTTCTCAATAAAATATATAACATGGAATCAGAGAAAATTACTCAAACAGTAATTTGCCACAGTTATCAAGAACAAAAAGAAAGTTTGCTTACCATGTAAGAATGTTGACCATCAACAGAATTTTGGTGGTTTAAAGATTAACTAAGGTCATAACACTTGTTATACATCAATTGTTGAACTGTCTACAATATGAACTTTATCTTCTATACCAGATTATTCCCTTAATAGAGCAAATGGCTCTTGTTTATCTGTAGTTTATATAGCATCATAGTAAAATTACAGAATTATAAGAATGTGCAGCTGATAATTCTCACAGTTAAGATAATATTCTGGAACAGAAAGAAGAACCAGAATGAATATGAACCTTATTACACATGTTGTGACTTTCTATAGAACTCACAACTCCAGCCACTTTGCTATGATAAATCTTATTTCTAATATTCACATTGTGCTTTGGAACATCCTGACCTGACTGGAAAAGAGATGGCTAATTTGAATCATGCCAACTGAAAACTACTGAAGAAACCAGGCAAAGTATCAGAAAGCCACAGGTCCTTTTCCTACTCATTATGAGCAAATTCAGGGAGAATATATATTCATTCCTCCCTCAACTTGGTCATGTCAACTACCAAGTCTTTCTTGCCTAGAATTATCTTAGCACTTGTATTTGTCTATCTGGGCTGTATTACCCAAGACATGACTTTCATACCATATTCAGTATATGATTTACCTTTTTGTATGTGCATAAAAACTTCTATTATGAATGAATTTGCATTCTTCCAGAGCAATATATGCTTCTGTAATGCTTATTGTTTTCTTGTAAATAAAACACCCTCAATCATCACCATCATAATCTGCTGCAAAATTTATCAAGTCTAATCCCTATCCAGCCTAGACAATAAATGCTATTCAACTAGCAGATTGTAAGAGCCAGAAGCAAAGCACACCTGGAAGGTAATAGGCTGGAGAAGCTTCAGCATTGATCCTCAAAATAGACACAGAAATCACTAATGATGATGTTGATGAAGATAGAACAAGATATTTTACCTGCCTATTAATTCCATGTACAAAGTCTTACTGGACTGGCAATCGAATCACATTGGGGATGTCCCATGTAGCTGTACTTTCATCATTTGTAAAGATAATATACTGCTTTAAGAGGCAAAGACCAGACTACAGGGTGCTCAGTTCTCTTAGTAGCACCTCTTTCTGCTGCCTTACTTTGCTTAATCAGTTAATGGCAAATATTCATCCTCTTAGGTTTGCATGAGACAATTTTTTGTCCCAGAAATTAAATCTGTCCCTCAGCTTCACTTCCATGCAGAGGCACTGAAATCCAGCACCACCACCTAATACAAGAATATACAATTGGCAGTGAAATGCCAATATAGGCACTAGTCCATATTTTGTGGCTCAAAAACCTAGAAAAATGTTCACATCCAAGAGAAATAGGCCTTTATCTTTGCAGGTACCAACAGTATCATGATTGTTGCTGTTGTCGTCATTATTTCACACTTCTTGGCACTTTTTTTCCATGCTTGCCCTACAAATATTCCATTCTTAATTGAGATGGGATCAACGTTGTCTCTTGCCTTTTATCATTTTAATAGCTGTACTACTGAAAAGGATGCACAAATGCCAGGGTTGCTAGGCAGCTGACATTTCTCTACCACCCCCATCTATTCAACAGACACCACCTCCTCCTTCTGCTCTGGTGAAGATTATCACATATCCCAAAGAGGTTGGAATGCAAAACACCTTTGAAGAAAGTATAATATAGCATTTAGTATAAGCACTAAGTGACAGTTGCAACCATTTGCTTGATAAGCCCCTTAAAAATATAAGAATCCTATACAAAATAAAAGACTTCATTGAAAGCATATTTTCATTAAAAAATCTCTCCTATGAATATGTTATCTCTTTTTCACAATTATTTCAATGAATATTATTGCTACTCCTATCTAACAAAACTGCTAATGGTGATAAACCATCTCAACTAATTACCCATCACTCAGATTAATGAATGAAAACAGCCACTGATGAGATGACCCACTTTAGAGAAATGAACAGCTATAGTTCTGCCCATTAGTCACTCAATCCAGTAATATTACCTCAATTAACAGTTATATTATATACAGTAGCATTATAGCTGTGTCTTCAGACCCTTTGCATATGACAGACTTTACTGGATATTTAATAAGCAAGAGAATTATCTATGCAAGGAAACAAACAAAATTCAGACTCCATATTTTTGTCTTCTAAAAGCATCCCTTTGAATATGGAAGTTAGTCTTGTACATTTGTTTTCACTTATTACCTCATCCTTCCCAGTTCAAACTACTTTTGATATTTAAGCTTAGATGCCTGTCATTGACAATATAAACAGAATAAAAAATATTATTTATAACCATTTATCTCTACTAGATGCTCATGTGAAGTTATTTTTCCAGGCATGTTGAGCAGCCCGTCATGTTTTGAAGACTGTATAAAATCAAACCTTGTCCTTACATGCAACATACAAGAAAAGGTGTCACAACTGCCATTAGAAAAATATCTGGATTTATGCTTTCTGATGGTTAAAAAACAAAACAAAACAAAAACACAGGCTTGTTTACCAACAAACCAAACAGGAGAAAGAAATGAGAAGAGCTTAATGCAGTCATAATACTGTGAATCCAAAAAAATAATTGATACCTCTATGCCAAAAGATGCACTTGAAAGACATGAACAATTTCCAGTTTCCAACATTAGAAATGATTAGCAGCAAATGCTTTGGGAGCTCAGATCTATTGGATTCATAGCTGGGGATCATTAAGATAAAAGCTCTTTGCACATCTCAAACTTAACACAACTATTATAACAAATGGCTGCTGAATCTCATTTGTGTACATTTGTGTATTATAATCACACCCAAAGTTAGTTCTAGCCAGTATCAATCTATCTCACCTGTGAATTGGTTAGTATTGGTTAGCCATCATCCCACCCTAACTTCCCATTTCTGGATTTTGAACAGAATTCTAATGTAGCCAAGCTCCCTAGATTCCTTCTTCCTATGTGGAATAGACTCTTTTCTCTATTATGGAGTATGGAAACAATCATCATAATGTAGTGTAGGGGTTATCTTACCCATGTTACACATGAAAAGTCCCAGCATTAAATAAGATAAAAGACTTTGAGGGAGAGGCCAATGGTCCAATCCAGTTAAGCTCACAGGACTGGATAAGTTCTAGAAAGATATTGCAACTCAGAGTAGATGGACCAGTGGCATGAATCATTGTTCCTGGACCTGGCAACCAACGTGGTTCAATGTCTGTTACAGAATGCTTAATCAAACCAGTCAACTAAATTACGCGTTTATGATTTGAGCTTTGTACAGAAGTTTACTTTGATTCTATGTGCACATAATTAATAGTGCAAAGATGGCACAAAACAAACATTGGACTTTTTATACTGCCTTGCTAACTGTAGATCATGGATCAATTGTTGCAAATAAGATTCAGTAAATAAATACTGTGTTGTACTCTTCTCAATCCCACTGCCTGGGGTAAAGGAACCTAAATTTAATTTGTTATATTAAGTGGGATACATTTCATATTATCCCCTGATGGTGAATATATAGGCAAAATTAAGGGTAAAATCTTCAAGGCAGTTAAACTGGCTTAATTTCCAGAACTCTCATTTTTACAGGGGTATAGAACATGGGCTAAGGGGAGTTCCCTATTCTAGTTTATATTAGTATTATTTTTAAAGAAACACATTCTGAGAGATTAGCGAACACATTATGGAACAGATAACACCTAATTTTACACCCAAAATTGCAATTTACGTACTGATTCCTTAACCAGATTAGAACAAACAAATCATGGTACAAGAGTGTAAGAGGCAACTAGGTTCCTGCCCCCACCCCCACCCCATTCCATTTTACTGTAGACACTTTGATTTCCCTGGATAACATTTTAGTAAGACAAATAAATCACTTTTATGACTTATTTTATTTTTTAAATACATATCCCTCTCTTTATGAGTGTGTGTGTGTGTGTGTGTGTGTTATATAAATATAAAAATCATTGCTTGAAATCATCAGAAAAGGGGTACCCCCACCATACTGGTACATACTAAAGGGGGTACTCTCCACATTTCCCCTTTAGTTTGATTTTTATCTTCATGTAAGGCATTAGTGACGTCTGGTGAATTACATTCAACGTGATGATTTTCTATTAAGGGCAGATTCGGGAATCCAAATGGCTAGACTGTGCACCATTCAAAGTAGCCTCTGGTCTCCGGGTGGCATTTGCTGGAGCTCGGATGCCATCTACTGGCCATACAGGATGGACATTTTTTTTTCTCCACCAAAGAAAGCTTTTCCTTCGGATTTTTTCATGTGTCAACTCAGTTCTACAAGAAACAAGATACCAGCTAGATACCTTGGAAAGGAAATAAATAAAACAAGCAAACCTCCCTTTTTGTTGCTGTTGTTTCTTTTCACTCTAATCATTTTTTTTTTTAAATGGCTATACGAAGTCAATTTGGCAATATATCAATTGCAAACTAAAAAAGAAACAGAAATATAAAATCCATAGCACACAGAACAAAACTACTTCATTGTCTCAGCCCAAACTATGATTTCAGTAAAACAGATGGGAGTTAATAAGGTAAAGAGAGTTACTAGGCCTAATTTTCTCAACTGTTATAGTTGATATGCAAAAGAGGAAAAGTGCAACATGCCCAAAAGCTGAAATTTATGCCTCCCATCCTAAACCCATCTGTCTAGAAATAATATCCTTTATATACTTTAAAATCTAAACTTTGGGGGGGGGGGATCAAATAACATGATTTTTCCTTGCAGTTCCTTGGAGCAGAGCATAAATAACAGTACCGATAATTTTAAAGAATTAAGTAACTCCATTGCATATTTTCACGGAGGAAGGAACTCATTTCGATAAAAGCATAACAAATTGAAATGGAGGAAAACAGAAGGGACAGAAGGGGGAGGGAGGAAAAAGAGAGATTGAAAATCAGATTTTAAAAGTCCAAAATAGCATTTTGATAGAAAAAAAAATTGCAGAGATTGTTGTTTTTGTTATATTCTGTTAACATCACAATAGGTTGTACTGGGATTAAAAAAACAACATGGACTTAACGGGAAGCAAGGGTATGAACAGGGTATAGCTCAAGTTTTTAAAATTCAAGCTTTTGTATCTTCTAATATATATCTATTTTTCTTTTCAAAATGTTTTATTAGGAAAGCTATACCAGACGCATCACTGTACAATGATTAAACATTACCTTTACAATTGATATTTACTTGAAAGTACAGAATAAATATATGCACATTTGTATTTGTTTCTGTGTGTGAGAGCAAGGAAGAGAAAAAAGAAAGAACATTAAAAGTGCTTCTTCTAAGAAATATCTATGATTGGTACCCAGTGAGTTTTATTTCCCCCACCACCACCACCTAGATACTTATTATGTTGGAGTCTCTTAATTAGAAGTGTGGCTGCTGTTTGATATAATAACAACACTTTTTTAAAAAATGAAACTGACCGTTTCTTCCCCACGGGAATGCCACAGGACAGACCAAGGGCTGGAAAGCTTGGCTTAAAATGATAATTTTAGGCTAGCAATGTCTCTGATCTCGTTTCCACAAAATGTATTGCGGAAAATGGAGGGAGAGTGGGCACGTTGGAATGGCAAAGGAAGCTGATCAAAGAATGCTGGGAATCGAAAGTTGAGCCTGGAACTGGGGGCTCGTGTGTGCATGTAGGTGAGAGAAAGAAGTGAGAGAAGAGAACGTTAACAAAGATCAAACCCCACCCTCCCCAATGCAGTTTCCAGACATGCAGCAAACCGCACTTTTGTTGTTATTCACCCCACCTTTGTATTCTTTTAAATAAATGTACAGAATCTGTGCCATGATAAAGGGAAAAAAAAAAGCCAAAGATGTCTTTGAGTCCACCTCCCTCCTGACAACATAAAAAAATAGAATGGAAAGATTTGTGTTTCTATAGTGTTTTGTTTCTTAAAAGAGAGAGTGCACGCGCAAGAGATAGAGAGAGAGAGAGAGAGAGAGAGAGAGAGGAGGAGGAGGAGGAGGAGGAGGAGTTGGAGGAGGAGGAAGAGGGAGGACAGTACACACAGAATTTTACTTTGTCAGGATCAAGACAAAGTTCCCCCATGATGCTAATTAATAATAATATTCTTATATCTTAGACAACATGGCACAGTCAAAGTCTCAGTTTTTTTCTCAATATAAAAAAATAATGATTGATTAACATCTGCTGGCAAAAGTCTGCAAAGGCACTTTTATCGATTAATGATCATCTGAGTTAGGCCCTTCCTCCAAACCAACATCTGGCAGGGGGGAAGCGCAGAGCTGTATCTTCTAATATCAGCATGCGGTGGTTTGGGGGAGGAAAGGGAGAGGAGCAGATGGGATGTGAGGGTGCTCTGGGGCTGGGAAGGGAGCGGGAGATGCTGGAATTTGGCTGTAAAAAGCTAGACATTTTTCAAAACCTATAAGTGGTCTTCTCCAGGACTTCGAGGTAATCCGGCTTGGTTTGGAGTTTGGCCCTTAACTCGAGGTATTCACTTTGGGGGGGTTGATGATGTTCTGGGAAGCCCTTACCAGCTGAGAAGAGAAGAGTTTCTTTCAGCCTGGCGTCCTGTTGCAGGTCTGGATATTGCATGCCAGGGGGGTGCACGTGCAGTTCCTTTAATTTGGGCACTGTGCCATATAGGCAGTCCACAAAGCCCACTGAGCATGGAGGGACCAATGGGGGCCTCTCCCTATTGTCTAGAACGGCACCACTAGGCGGGAAGAGCACCACCCCACCATTCTTCTCATGATGGAAGACGGGCGGCACCAGTGCTAGCTCCCCCAAGAGAGGAAGCCCCCCACCAATTCCCCCTCCAGATGGTGGAGGGTGTGGGTGATTGTTGGTTGTCACTATGGTGTTGAGCTGTGAGCTGGACACAGCCAGATTCCATTCCTTTTCCTTCTCCAGCAAGGTCCTATAGCAGCTACTGTTCCCACTGTCCTTAGTGGGGTCAGCAAACTGTTCCCCAACACAGCTACTACCTCCATTGCCACCTCCTAGGAGTATGTCCCCAGGTTGCCCAGACTCTCCTGCTACAACTTCATCTTCTTCCCGTGGCTTGTAGATGGGATTGTTGCACATCTGGGTTACTGGATGTGGGATGTAATCATAAACATGGCCCATAGGGGGTGCCTTCTCTGGGGATGCACTCATTCCACCACCTCCTCCACCACCTCCCTCCTCAAATAGGTGATGACACTGCATCTGGATGCCCGTTAAGTCAAGGGCTTCCTGCCGCTGCTTGTTCCGGAAGGGGAGCTTCTTGCGCCGTCGGCGTAAGACAAAGGCAAACAAGCCTGCAGCAATGAAGACTGCAGAGAAAAACAGCACAAGTAGACTAAGGATGAGCACAGAGAGTGGTACTGGCCCTCCTCCAGCTGGGGGCAGCTCATAGGGTGAGGGACTGGTAGGACTTGGGTGACCTGATGCTGGTGGGGCTGGTGAAGCAGTGGCAACATGCAACATTTCTGGGCACAGCACCTCCAACTCAACAGAGCGGACATCTCTGTTAGTAAGGTTCTCTGGGCTGGCACAAAGGACGTCCCCCACCACGATGACAGAACTGATAGTCTCGATCCACTGCTTGAGAGGCACCAGATCACACGTGCAATCCCAAGGATTGAGCTTCAGGTCAATCTGGACAATGGCATTGAGGTGCTCCAACACACCAGCCACAGGCAGGTACAGGAATTTGTTGTTCCGCAGGTTGAGTCTGGCCAGGGATGTGCCAGCAAAGGCATCAGTAGGCAGGGTCCTCAGGAGATTGTCATTGAGGAACAGTAGCTTCAGGTTAGGCATGAGACTGAAGGCGGCAGGCTGGATCTCCCTGATCTGGTTGTACTCAAAGTACAGGTAATGCAAGCACTGCAGGCCTCTGAACATGCCTGGGGTCAATCTCTCAATGTCATTGCCATTCAAGTACAGACTTTTCAGATTAGGCAAGTTAATAAAAGCCCCATCCTGCACATATGAGATCCGATTGTTCCCAAGATGCAGAAGATCCAAGGAAGAAAAATTCCAGAAATCTGAACGGTAAATTTTTTGTATCAAATTCCCACTCAGGTAGAGTTTCTTGGCATTGATGGGCCTGGGTAAGAGCTCAGAAATATTGTGGAACCCTCTTTCCTTGCAGTTGACAGTTAGGCCCAAATCATTGATGTGCAGACTGCAAGAGCAGCCAGTAGGACATATGATGGGTATAGGAGGCCTCGTCTGGTATGCAGCGATCGGAGGCTGGTTGGGTGCAGGGTACAGGCCTCGAGGTGTAGGTGGTGGTTTGTGAGCCCTGGGCTGTTTTGTTGGTTTGGGCTGCTTAATGGAGGTTTTATATTCAACAGAGGAAGCAGTGAAATGGAAGGAGGACAACATGGAAGAAGGTTTAGTAGGCCAGGCATTTTCCTTGCTTGAGGGCAACTGAGGGATGCCAACGCTGACTAGTTCTGAGTCAGACAACATAGGGCAGAGTTTATTTCTTTTGATTTCCCTCAAGTCCTTGCCATGGAAGTGAAAAGGGGTCTCACAGGTAATGTCTCCCACAAGGGCAGTATAAGGAATACGCTCCAGCCAGCTCTTTAGCTGAACTATTTCACAAGTACAGTTCCAAGGGTTCTCTTCCAACTGGATCTCCATCAAGCTCCTGCCAATGTGGTCCAGCATCCCTCGATAGGAAAGTACTTTCAACCTATTTCCACGCAAGTCCAAGTGAGTCAGGGACACTGACTTAAACAAGTTGGTAGGAAGTATGGGAATCAGATTGTCATTTAAGATCAGGACCCGGAGTTTACTCAGGTTTCGAAATGCCCCACTTTCAATTCGCTTAATAACATTGTAATCTGCCTGCAGATATTCCAGACTCTCTAATCCCAGGAAAGTATCATTTCGGAAAATGTCTAATTTATTCTCATGCAGGTACAATCGCTTCAGAATTTTGAGCCCATTAAAGGCCCCCGTCTGAATGTCTTGCAGTGCGTTGTTCCCAAGGTTAATAGAAACAGCATTGTTCAAGTGGAGAAAACTGTTTGTGTATAATCTTCTCATGGAGTTTCTCTGCAGGTAAAGTTTGAAAGGTCTTGACCATGACTCTGTTATCTGGCTAATATTTATAAATCCCTTGTTGTCGCAGTGTATATGGAAAAGGCTTTCTTTGACTTCACAGTAACAAGGATCAAAGCAAGGTTCCTCAATTTCCTCTGAGTCCTCTATCAAAGGAATGGGGGTAGTCCATGCTACTGCAATTGTGCTTAGAAGGGTAATCCACAGCATTCTTCTCTGACGGGGTGGATCGGCCATCGAAGGCTTCATGGTTCTGATGGATTACGAGACTGTAACAAGAATTAACAACACAAACAGATTACAATTGATCAGTATTTTAGCAGACTTTAAAAATACATTTTCAAGCAATCGGATTGGGAAGAAGGAATGAGTTTGGGGGAGGGATTCTTACATTTATCACAAAAGGAAAAACCAGCACTGCTATTTGTATTTCCTTACTTTCTTACGCAAGTGATATCTAAACATTTAATCAGGCAGTGGCCTTCTTCCCTCCCCCAGCCTGTCCACCCATCTTCATGTATGCTATTTAGTATATAACACCATAATGAGAAAGAGAAAATGAAGGCTGTTCGGCCTGTGTTGTAAATCTAGAAATATTTTTCAAAACTGAGACAATGTCCAGGAAGCAAATGATATGCACAATCTCAGCCTCAGCTTCAAATTTACATTAATTAGAAATGAAAAGGTGCAGCTGAGGAGAGATTTTTTTCTTTTAATCTGGATACTGATACTCAATTAAGGGTACAGGTTATCATCATAAGCATTCATATACTTAACTTTCAAGTGATGGGATCCCACCAGGTGAATATCCAATTTGCCTAGCACTACAACAGACTTTACTGAAGAAAATGAGGACAAACAAGTTTCCAATATCTCTGATTCCCAAAGAAACGTTTGTAACTGGGATTAAAAAAAATAATAATACTGTACATAGTAGCAATGCCAATCTCAAAACAAGAAGAAAATCAAGCCTCTGCTCCTCCCAGCACCCAAAACCAAATTAACATAACTGGGATATAGTATCAGATAAAAGCATACTCCATATTAATCATTTCAGCTGATTAAAGCATTTAGAGATGATTAATCTTTGAAAAGAACCTGCTGTGCCATCCACAGATCCTAGTTGTAGGCTAAGGACTAAAAAGGCTGATAGGGAGATTGTCTGGATGTACATTTGCGGGGGGGGGGGTGTGTTACTGTGAATGATGATGGCTTGCGCCCAGAAGACTATCCAGGGGCGATCCAGCAAGGGAAAGGAGGAGTGGAGGAAGGCTGAAAGTTGGGAGGAGATAAAATACTTTTACATTAACCACAAGCAAAATAATCACTCCTTTCTAGTAAAAGCCACCACCCCCTCCAAAGAATCCACTTAGAGGAGGCTTACCAGAACACAATGACCTACACAGGTTTCTCAGCTGTGTAGAGGGTAGTTGTCTTTGTCTCCTGGATTCCTTCTTCCACCTCCACCATTCCAATACAGAAGAATAAATCACTGTTAAAGACTAGGCATCCTGACTGGGGGCAGGGGAGGGGGGCTTCGCAGCCCTCCAGCTACTGCTCATTCAGAGGTTTGCCTGAGTCCTGGTATTTAGTTGTGCTGCCCTCTCAGCAAACGAGCGATGGATTCTCCTGCACTCCCTCCATGCAGGAGAAGACAGTTCAATTCCTCCCTCCCATTAAATAAAGAGATGGGGGGACCCTTCATGGTAAAAGGTCATATTTAGGAAGAAAAACTGGGAGGAGGAGTTATTAGAAATCACATTAGGAAAGAAAGCAAAGAATCAATTTGCAAATGAAGGAAATCGGGGAGCCCCGTAGAAAGAAAATACGAATAGGGGACAAAAAGGAAGGGGGTCTCTCAGTTCAGCATTTTCATTTTACTCTTTGCCTATACAAACACACACATATGTGTGTGCATTATTTTTTTTTCTCTTCTATATATTTTTTAAAAAGATGTTTGATCCAGGCACAGATGGGGGAGGGGGAGGAAGAGAGAAAGAGAGAGAGAGAGATCCAGAAAAAAAGCTTCTACTTACCGTCTGAAGGAGAGATTTTAGCACATTTGGAGAGCAGAAAAAAAGAGGGGGAGAAAACCCTGGCAAATCCTACTTTAAAAAAAACAAAACCAAAACCAAACCCCCAAAAGACATATATGCAAAGAGTGTCACCAGCTTTTTTTAAGTTGCAAAAATAAATAAATAAAGGATTGCTGGTTTCTCTTTCTCTCTGCTCTGATTCTATACTCTAGCTGGGAGCTGAAGCAAAAGGAAAGGTGGGGGGGTGAGCAAGCAAAGATGAGACGTGGTAGGAATGCAATGAGCTTCTTTAGGATGCAGAGATACTGCTTGGCACAGTCAATGGAGGAGGGAGGAGAAGGGGGCTGCTGCAGGCTCCCAGTTCTGCTCTTGCTATGCTGCCTACACTGGGTACCACCAGCTCATCTTTGGGAAAGAAAGAGAAGGAAGGGTCTGGGATGTGAGACCGGCAGAGGAGGGAGGCAGGGCTTCTCCCTTGCACTCTGGATGCCTTTATGTGCCTTATTGCCCCTGGATCAGTCTTTCCCACCATAGACTGGAGCTTCAGGAAGACGCACTTGGCACCCAATCGGGAGCACGCATCTGGGAAGTCCTGACTGTACAGGGTTTGCCCCTTCTTTCGTAAAGAGGAGGATGGGGATGATGAATATATATATATATATATATATATATATATAGAGAGAGAGAGAGAGAGAGAGAGGGAGAGGGAGAGAGAGAGAGTGTCAGAAGTGGGGGAACTCTGAGATGATGGGGGAGGCTGGAACTGAGATACTGAGATGCCAGAATGGATTTGAGCAGGAGGTGGTTCCTGCCCTCTTTACCCCAGAAAAATAATCTACGGAGGGGGGTGAACAGGGAATGTCCCCTGAGCTATCAGACATTCAGATTCCCCTAAATCCTTGAGAGCTGCAGATGTCAAGGCAAAAGGATCCAGTACCTTACATGGCAGGAATGATTCTTAGATTCTCTGCAGTTCTCCATCAAACCTAAATCTGTCCCAGGAGAAGAAAATACAAGGGCAACTCTGTGTGTGTGTGTGTGTGTGTGTGTCTAGATAAGGACTTCTCTCTTGCCTTTTTCCTGTTCTTCCCATCTTCTCTCTCCCCCCACTGCACTAGAAAGTCTTTGCTCCCCCATCCAATAGGCTATTAAAAAAAAAACCCTCTTGAACCAAGGGCTGGAGCTGTTTGGGTGACAAGGGACCATTCTGCACCTCTTTCTCCCTTTCCCCAAAAAAGGAAATGAGGGACAAATTTAACCTTTTCCCTGCTGCTGCCCTTCCTCTTATGAAGGTACCTACCTCCCCTTTTCTCCTCTTTTTATTATTCTTTCCTGAAAGCTTGATATGCTGCCTGGTGCAAAAAAAGAAAAAAGAAACCTCTATGCTCAATTTCTGTCTGAATGCAAGAGGATGACAACAAAGAAAGGAGCCCAAAAAGGAAAGGAAAATTCAGCTTTGTATAGAAAATAGGGAGCAGGGGGTTAGAATAAACAATGGAGGTGACTCAGGGAGAAAAACGAATTGTGGTTACTCAAGAGTATTCATACAGGTTTGCTGGTATAAGAACCTGCTCTGGACAATACAGTAAATGGAGCTGATGCTCAGTCTTTTTTTTTTTTTTTTTTACCCAGGACCAGTTTAATCATCATTAACTCAAGTTCTCTGAAAGCTGAGGTTGCCTTAGTCCATTCAGTGGCTGTCAAAACCACCCACCCTCCTGCCCTGCATGAAATTCTCCCCAGGTGGAAACTACAAACTTTATATTCACCCGGTCCTCTTGTAAATGGGCTTCATTTAGGGCAGATAGAGATATCATTGTTTGCAAATCGGTTTCAATCAGGGCAGGAAGGGGCCTTGTCAGCAAAATCCAGTTCTAGCCTTCCAAATGGATTTGGATAGTTGCTTTCTGCTTTCCCCCTTGAAGGGGGGTGAGGCTGGCAGGTGGCAGTGTCATGTGTCCCTTGAGAACCCTCGAAACTCCATTTCTGCTTTGAAATAATTAAGTTTCCCAGTTGCAGCACCTACTTCTCCCCATCAGACTCAAAGAACTGGGATTCTATTACAAACATTGAAAGGTAGGTTGGGTGATGGCTTGCAAGGAGAGAGATACTGTGCCTGAACTATTCTGTTGGGAGGCCCCACAAGGGTTGGCGCGATGTGAGTGTGCCCCCCTCATCCTTTCAACAACCCCACAGGCAGTCACAGCAACATCCCCCTTGTTACCATAAGTCCTCTGGCACCATGGAAGTGCCCCTTACTTGTGGAGGAAAAGGCAGGGTGGTTCTATATTACAGTTGTTTAAATGCAAACGACAGAATTTAACGGGTTTAAAAGGCAAGGATCTGTGCAATATTTCTTGGAGAGCTAAGGGAAGGAAGATGGGGGGGGGGGGAGACCTTAAAAATGAAATGAAGGAAAATTGGCGGGAGGCAGTACATACCAAAGCTCTTTTCCTGCACGAACCCGTCTGGGGATCCTTCTTTGCAATACAACCAGGGCAGAAAGAAAGGTGTACCTGTACCCCATTTCACGCGCGCGCTCTTTCCCAGGCATGCACAGATACAAACAACCGCCCGTGGCAAAAGGCTGCAACCAAGCTTCAGTCCCTCGCCAGATCTACGGGCAAAAAGCAAAGAGGAAGGGCACTGAATACCTAAGGTGATCCGCGCAGGATGCGCTGCCTGGAAATCAGTGGGTCGCCCCGCGCGGTGCGGCTTTGCAGACGGAAGGGCAATCGCCTTTTCCTCTTCTTCTTCGTTGGCACAGGGAATCTGCTTGGGAACTTCCATCCTGGGCGAAGCGCAACCTGGCCAACTTCAGGGCTGCTGGTCCGCCGCAGCCGCCTTCATATGCCCCCCCACGCCCCCAGCCAAATGCGCCCGGTTCGTGCTTGTAATCCGTCCCCGCGAGCTCCTTTTCCTGCCCCCCCGCCCCCTCGCAAGTTTGCCCGAGGAGAAACGGGGAGCAGCGGCGAGGAGCAGCAGGGCGAGAGCGGTCGCCTCGAGGAGGAAGAGAGCGCTGGATGCAAAACAGTCAAGCGGGTCATGGCGCCTTTGCAAAAAAAACGCAGCTGGCCGGACGCGACGCGCCTCGCCTCGCCTCCTGCCTTCCAACAGCGGCGTCGCCGCCCGCTTCCAAGGACAATCGCGGCTCCCTCCGAGGCGGCCACGACGAAAGCGGGGAGTGAATAGCCTGGTCCCGACCGCTGAATCGCCCGCTGCATCGAGGGAGCTCGTTTCCTTCACTCCTCTCCTTCGGCGAGGGGAAACTCGGCCTGAGGGTTTCCGGAATCCGCGGGAGGTGGCATCTCTGGCTCGCCTGGCTCAGCTGTATCCTTTTTCCTGCCTGTCTGAGAGAGAATTGGTGTTGGTGGGTGGGTCTGCCGGGCCACGGTGCTGGGGAGAGAGAAAGAGAGGGAGGCAAATATTGGATCAGGTCAGCTTCTTATCCCAGTCTCTAGAAGAGCAGCGGCGAAATGGCTTTGGGGGGTGGGGTGGGGGGAAGGAGAGAGCTTTTCCAGGCGGTTGTAAAAACTGGGCTGGAGATGGGAAGCGGAGGAAGCGAAAGAGGTTTGCAGCTGGACCATCTGCTGGAATCTAGTTGTGTGCATCATCCCACCTGCACTTCTTTTGGAGTAAGTCTCACCTAACTTGATAAGGTTAATTTAAGATTGCCATGGAAATCAAGGGTCCGAAGGAAATAGAGTTGAGCAGAGGGACTCTAGTCGGTGAAACAGTTTCAGTTCCACAGTGAAGGGGAAGATGGGAGGGCTTCTGAAGAGGAGGGGACATGGCTTTTCACCTGGCAGCCAAAACCACTTGAGGAGGCTCATAGACATGATGGCAGGCAATAAGGACCCTCCCACATGGACACACACAAACTAGGACCTTATCTGCATTGCCTTTGGAGGGTTGAGTTTCTTCCAAGGAGTGAGCATCAGTGGAAGTGGTCTTCTGCATAGACCTAGGTCAGTATTACCTACACTAAATATCATTTGTGATCTGAGGCTCAGACAGGGCTTCCCCCATCTCTCCCTAGAGATGTCAAGGTCTGAAATTATTGTATGCCAAACATTTATTGCTGACTTTGAGCACACTTCGGAAGCAGCATGTAAGGGTTGTTGATTATGTTCTTATTCCTTAGACTGATATCCTGCTTTTCCTCCTAGAGCTGAAAACAGCACTTCCTTATCCAGTTTTTCCCCACACAGCCCTGTGAGGTAGGTTGGGTTGAGAGACAGTGGTTGGCTTCATGTCAGACACTGAGACCCCATGAGGATGGGCTTATTCACTACCTAAAGCAAACCTAGGCAGTGTGTGTTGCTTCTGGCTGCCCAGCAAGCGGAGTGTTCAGCCTAAGCTTCCTTGGCATGACCTATCCCAAAAGCATTTTCTCCAGAAGATATTCCTTCCACACAGAGTATGAAACAGTATCTACAGGTCTGGATAGGAATTATTCTATTGTAGGCTCAGTATTTGCCCTTTAGCCATACTTTTGTGTCACGCCTCTGAGGATACACTAGTACTTATGCACTAAAGTGGAAGTGTTTATATGCACAGTCTTTTTCAGGAAGACCATTAGTGATGGTCCATTGCTAGAAGCATCAGGCAAGTGTCAAAATGATCAATTTCCTACCCTTCAAGTGTATGCTTTAAGAGAAAGTGGGGATCATACTTATTATGTCAGATCTTCTGGATTAGAATAAATATAAGAAATGCAGTCTATCCCTCCATATAATTTATAGGAGCTGTTTTTGGGCTGAACTTGAAAAGAAGATAAGCAATATAGATTATCTTCAGTAATGACTGTCAATATGAGAATAACATGGAAGTGGCAAGCTGTTTTGGTCCAAGGGCGTTTCAGTAATGTCTCAAGACCTTCACCCCAATTGTGCAGGGAACTGAGACAAGCAATAGGCAGAGCTAACAGGGCAAAAACCTAAATTTGAAATAGGGTTTGTGATTTAAAATATGATACAGATACTATAATTACTTTCCATTCTTCCATCACATTAGAAATTAGAATTTTATGGCAACTTTCGTGTATTACAGGTATGGTGGTTAGGACTAGGTTCCCCTTTCAGCCACATCTTGGGTCTCTCTCAGAAGGTGGTTGTGTGGCAGAGTTCTTAGTAGAGTATCTCAGCTGCTTGTTTCATTTACACTTGTAAATATCTAAGATCTCTGAGGGTTGAGTTCTGACTTCTGTTTTAATTAATGTGATGTGTTGGGGGAAGATCCTTAGCTTGAAAATGGGTGCTTGAAAGAGTTTTGGGGACTGGATTGGGTCCCAGAAAGCCAGTTGCTTATCCCAAATAAGATGCCACTCTTTGTTGTATGCATACGTAACACAGAGGGAAAGGAAATCCCAGATGATGGGTGGGGGATGGAGAAGATTTTCCCCAGCATATTCTTCCCCACCTCTACCTTAAATGCTTCTTTCATATATAATCCCATTTTTTTTAAAAAAAGTAAAATGTCTGAATTTGGTCTCTCTGGAGAAAGGGAAGAGACTTGGGGGGCATTACAAAATATAGCATTCCTGTAAGCATGTTCCTTAGGACCCTAAAATGTTCCAAACACTGGTCCTGAAATATTTTCTTTATTGAAGTTGCTATTAGAAACATAGTAATCATAATTTTAAAACATTAATTTATGTTCCACTTTCTGCCCAGTTTGTCCATCTGACTTTCCGTTGCTGGTGCTTTAAAACTACTGAGTGTTTTATAGCTAGCCCTTTTATATGCACTGCTGTTTGTCGCCTTGAAAGTCACTGGACACAGCAGGTTGTAAATCTCGATACAGGCCTTGGAAACAAAATAATATTATTGCTAATACAATTTAAATGTTTAAGGAACCAGATTTACCATTCCATCTCCTATGGAGCGTTGTATCTGAAAATGGAAAGTCTCTTTTTCTTTGATCTCTTCTCTCCATTGTAATAATCCCAGCCACTGCCCAGATTTTGAATACAAATTAGGGCAGGGAAGCTGGCCAGAAAGTGTCCCTTTCTGAGAATCTTATTTGAGCATTACATTTCTACAGCGGCTTTCCATTAGGCTCACCAGACCCCTCCTGAGTGGAGTCATTTTTAACCCTCCATCCGAAGCTGCTGGATGAAAATCAACTCATTGTGCCTTCCAATAGATCTTCCCCCTACACTCCTTTGGGAAATGGAAGTAGGGAGAGAAAGACAGGAGTGGGGAAGCTACAGCCATGATATTGAGAATGTAATGCAACTATTGAGGAGAAAGAGTCACTGCAGGGCTGGATCTAGAGGGCGGCAAAGTGTGGGATTTTGCTGAAGCCTGGAGATTGGCAAAGAGCCCATGATTGCAACAGTGCAACCAGCATTAGAACAGAGCCTTCTAGAAGTCCAGCACTGATATGAGAGAATTGTCATTTTGCCTACCTGGTTTTAATATAAAATGGTCCATGTAATCTAGTGTCTTTCTTTGTTTTAAAGTAGTGATTTTATTAAAAAGTTACAATTAAAAAGATAAAAACTAATGCAAACCAAAAAAAGAATAAAAAGAAAACATAGAAAGTGCAGAAATAAAAAAAAAATAGAAAGAAAAAGAAAAAAAACTAAGAATAAAGGAAAAAATATATATAAAAAAATGACTTCCTCCTTCATCACAACATATAAGCAATTTTAGTAACTTATCATCTTCTCCTAAAATGCAAGAAATGATCTCTTCTTCCCATATCTCATCTCTTATCTATAAACAAATCCTTAACACCTCATCATTCAGTCCTGATCAGCAAAGGCCCATTAAGGGACAACAACATATCTGTTTTAACCTTGATCAACCAACTTTATATTTCTTCCTTTTACTTTTAACTATCTTGATCTTTAGCCCCTTCAAATATTGTCGTAGAACTTGATTTCTTTTCATTTTTTCTTTGTCCCTTCTCACAAAATTCTTCAAAGCTTTAACAAGTCTCTTTTGTAAATCCAGTATAAGAAAATTATCCAGCTTACTCTCTTGGTTTGTTATTTGTATATCCCTTTTAATTATTAAGACATCAGCCCGGCACATACACTGTATGTCCAGTGTAGCATCTTTTTCCATATCATTCTTGTAGCCTGTCATTTTTAAATCCACTTTCAGATCAGTCTCAATCTTGTCAGGTAGAACTTGTTCCTCTTTTATAACATCTTTGCAACACAGTCTACTATAGAGGCAGACACTCTTAAAATTAACTTCTGGGTCCATTGTTCAAAAATATCCTTCAATATGTCCAATGTTAAAATACTTTGCTTCATTTTGTATTAGTAAGACAAATTTAAGTATTCCTCTCCTTTAATTGTAATCTTCAGTTCCTTCTGGTTCCCTCTAGTGTCTAACCTGCAAAATCTTATCCGATCACTTTTTAAAGCATATTCAGAACAAAAGCATTTTCCCCACAGGAAGGATTCTTATAATTAATTCCAAAATCTTATTTCAAATCCATCTGAACTCTTAGTCCATTTATAACTTTCCAGAATCAAAGTTCTAATCATCCTTTTGCTGTTTATTCCAAAAAAAAAAAAAAAAGGGGGGGGGGAGTCCTTAAACTTGTATTTAACACTTCTTTCACTTTCCTTCTTTCATTGAAGGAAACTCACCCAGTGCTGTAAAATGTGTCGATCCAAAGGTTCCTAATAGCTGAAAAGCAGTTAACAAGCAATTTCTGAAAGTGATTAGAAAAGGAAGTATGTGAACCCAGTGTCCTTTTCAAGGAGCCGACCATGGTTTGAGGAAAATGATGGCTATTCTGTCATCTCCCAGAGCTCTAAACCTGCCAGAGAGCACTGTCTTGCATTCCTCTCATGAGGAGCAACTGTCTGGAGCACTTGTGGGTGATCTCAAGTCCTCTCCTTGTCCAGAGAGGAACTATGAAGAGCTGATTTACTTGCCAGCCTGTCATTCCACTGCAGTCATAGTTCCATTTTTATCAGAGCTGTCTTCAGTTTGCCATTTCTTCCCTGGAAGTATGTGGTCTAGCATCTTTCCATCTGCAAGCCCATGAATGGCATGAAACAAATGACACTGTCCAGTTGGAATTGCCCTACAAGTGGTATGCAGAATATTGGTGCTCTGACCCTGCCCACAATAAATGAGTACCATCTGCATTCATTTGTCTTAACTCCTTTTTAAGAGCATTGGAATTAGTGAACATCACTGGTTGGTGCTTGCATCAAACTACCACATGTCTGAGACTGATTCAGCATTTGTCATTAATACAGGTATTTATATAAACTAGCCTAGAACTAGTTTATATAAATAATATAGTAGAACTAATTTGATTATGAATATATAAAATGTCATGAAGAGTTCTGATCAAGACAGAGTCCAACTGAACCAGAATCTGGTAGTTTATCACAGAGACCAATTAGGTCCCTGTGGGGGGTTCACTTCAGGAAGTTTAAAGCAATGATTCTTTTCAATATCTCTACTCTTTCTGTATATGAAGCTCCTATGGGACCAGGGTAATGAATGACCATTCATTCTCCTCTATGAAATTGTCTATTTTCCTTTTAAAGTCCTCTTGATCAGTGACCATCATCATTTTTTTGCTGTCCAGTTCTGTACATTTTACATGTTCTTTGAAGGACTTTTTCATATTACTTCAGTCTTGCTAATTGACTTTTTAATTATGAAAGCCTGTATAAGTAGAACTAGATCTTGTGCTACTAGCGAAACATATAACCTTCCTTCGTAGTATGCATGATTTAAAAAATTTAGTTCTACCCGCTTCTTCATTTTTTAGATAAATGAAAAGCCCAAATACTTCAGCTTTTCTTTCCTTTTTTTTTAAACCATGTATCCTTTCTGCAGTGCCTTCAGCTCTTTGAGATACAACCAGAGGTCTAAGAGCAACCAGAACTATCCATCGTACTATGAATAAAGTGGAGCCTCAATTGTGTATAAAAGCATTTAGATATATCTTCCAGGCTAGGGGAGATTATGAAAGATTACTTGCTCAAGGGCTTACAACTTCTTGGTCCTAACAGTGAGTAGTTTCTATCATTGCAATTAAGGAAGGATAGGCCAGTATGATTAATTGAGACAGTGTATGGTTATACCTGTAATGTATTTGGAAGTGTGTGTGTTTGTGTGTTTTGGTAATACTTAGATTCACAGCAACTTGAGGCTGAAGAGGTGAGGTGGGGACTGTGACTATTTAACAGATAGAAGACTGAAACTGAAAAAGGGAAAGTGACTTTCTCAAGTCAACAACAATCACTAATTGAAATGGTGGAACTTGATGTCAGCTCTCTCCAGGTTAAGCTAGATAGGAGAAAAATAGGTAGAACTTACATCAAGCAAAATGTCAAGGCATTTTGTAAAATATCATGGCAGCGTGGAATGAAATCAGTTGCACAGTAGACAACCTGATGCCTTTCAGATATTTTGGACTTTAGTTCCCAAGAGACTTAGCTACTGTGATCTACAGCAATGGATCATGAACACTGTAGTCAAACATCAGGAAGGCACTAGTTGTCTACCCTGTCCTAGAGGCAGGAATACAAAATGTGTGTTAGTTGTGTTATTGGCATTTTTAGTGATGAGGGCATCTTCACTAGCATTCAGCCTCTTATCTGTAAAATTCCTCTGTTACATCACTATAGGGAGGTAGTTAGTCACTCCTAGGTGAACTCAGACATTCTGCATATGGCCAGAGGTTCTCTAGTTTCATTACAGAGCTATTTTTGACATTCTAGTTCATGCTCTTTCTATAAACGCCAGCTCCAATCAAAGCTTGAAAGAAGACATATTGAGGAAGGAGGGGGATAAATTATATTGTGAGATCTCTTCGTCCAGCCAAAACCTTTGTTCAAAAAGAGCAAGAGCTTTGGAAGAATCAGGATTTACACTCTCAGTGCAGTATTTCAGTCTCTATTTGCATGTCTAATAATATCCACAGTACAAGTATGAATATGTAGCTTTGCAAGCACGTTTTTTGCAGAGAGAACAGAGTGGGTTCAGTTCAGTGATGAGATGGGATTCATCAGAACACGAGAACATGTGGCAGTTCCAAGTAGGAGGGTGAAACACAGACAAGGGAATTGTGAAGCTGATTCATTTGGTGAAGTTAAAGGCATTTAGGGGAAATGCCAAGGCAATCTCTCTCTGAAAATTTGAGTTCTCTGCTGACCAGCAGTTACATTGATCTGATGTGGATGTAATACAAGAACCTTTGTATTCAACTATCCTGAGAAAATTTCTAGGACATCAACCCAATTTCAGAACCAGTTTACACAAATGTGATCCAGAAAAACAATCAAAGTCTGATGTATTTTTTTTTTCTCCCTACCTGTTATCACTGCACTGATGAAAGAGCATTTTGTTTCAAATTTCCTTCAAGGGAGAACATTGTTAAAATTCTTGCGGAGTGAGTATGGTGGTCTTACATATATTTAGTTATGAGGCAACCAAGATGTATGTGTGGAAATTTCCCGTCTTTCATTGTGCATCAGTCACGGAGGCTTCAGAGCCATGGAACAATGTGTGGAACAGCAAACAGCAATTGTATCCTCCATCATCACTTCCAATCAAAAAGCACCACGAAAAAAAATTGAAAACATTCTCAAGTACCTTGAGAATAGGTTGAAAAGAAACAGAAACCTGATATGTAGGCAAGGTCAATGGGTAGGGGACTTTTTAAAAATTGTAAGGCAGATATTGACATAAAAATAGTTCTAATTATCCCTCCTCCCCCCCCCCCCTCCTCTTCTTCCTCCAAAAGTGAACTTCCTTCATGTTGCTGTCTCTGGGAATTTTGCATCTGTTTACATAATTGTTTCACTGCATGTCTGAGCATGGTTCTGTGCAACATAAAATGAATTACCGCTACAGCCAACCAATAGAAGCCCCTTAGGTTGTGTATTTTGCTAGGTAATGCCTAGAAATGACATATGAATTGTAATCAGTATTCTACGTTATTAGGAAGTTTGGGAATTACTAAAATGCAGGAAATAGTCCAAAGGGAAGGAATTGAAGCTCTGTAGCATTACAGATGGTTTGCAAACAGAGCATCCCTGATATGGCCAGTTTAACAAAAAGATTGGGTAGCAGGTGATGGGAAATGATGCAGCAATTGCGCTAAAGCTAATTTGGTCTGGATGGGAGAAGCATCTGGATGAGAGAACACCTGGGAATTGTATTCATGTTGTATTGAGCTTCTGGAAAGAAGGGGAGAAACATAGCTTTAAAAGTTAATGCTTTCCATATTAAAATAATACATTGTGTTAGCTTGATTAGAGTGCCATATCTTATTTGCATTTATAGCTTGATCCAGTCTTGGTATAGCAGCAACCTTGGCATATCATAAAATAACCTTTAGGCTGATCATCATAAGGGTCACTCCATTGCATAGTGAACAAATTGAATTCCATGTAGTCAAACAAAGGGGATTACAGAGGAAAGATGGAGTACTTTATCCTTTTTCCATGCTCAGCATACAAACCAAATAAGCTGCAACAGAAGGCCTAGCAGAGAAATGTTTCTATTTTTTTCCCCATCCCCAGCAGGCTGATAAAGTATGGTAGGCTACTAACTCATGCTTGTTTGTTTAGAAGACTGACATAAAAACATAAAAACTTTCCTGACCCACTCCAATCGTACAATAACATCTGTTTAAATGTTTTTCTTTGCCTTAATAAGCTTAACTTTGGTGCCCCAAAGCTCACTCAAATCTTACGATTATGGCACTTTCAAATACTTAGCAGTACAAGTTTTTGTTGCAGTGAAATTTCAGGAAAAGGCTAATCTATAATTTTGGTGGGAAGGAAGACTATCTAATAAGCATTTTTCCCCTACATTCTTTTTTTTAACCTAAAGTACACAAGAAAGGACACTCCATTGCATGCAGAGAGAATGGACCTTTATGGCTAATCACTTCAGTGGCAGTTCTGTAATACTTCTTGTAGTTCAAGACAATTGACTGACCCGAATCCATCATGTAAAGGTAACAGAAAACACCAAATTTCTGCTTGCATACTTAACACTAAGGCTTGTAAATCTCCATCTGTGCACTATGGAATGAATTTTGTTGCTCCCCATACAAGGCAGTAGTATCATACAATTTTCAAATCTATGCATGTATTGGGGAAAAAATGCTTAAAGTGTTTTAAGATGAAACACAGCTCTTTTTCAAATACATTTCCAGTCTTTTTTTCCCTCTAGGTCTCAGACCACAGTCTATCACAATCATAGTGATCAAGGATGCACATGTAATTACATCCCAACAAATTATGGAAGCTTTATATTCCAAAATGAGCTATAGCAATTCCCGCCATAAAATCATAGCAGCATTATAACCAGTCCATTACAAGAGGGTGGGATATATGAAATATCATTCATTTATAATCCATTATAATCAATTTTTGAGCAAATCTTAGTTAGGTTCCCCAGTAAACTTTGGGACAACATTCAAATATATATTCTCTAATGTGAAAGAGTGGCAAAATTTCCAGGCTTTGCATCTGAATAGTTAAATGTTGTATAACCAGGATAAGATTTTGCTGGAGAGAATGAAACTAACAGTTGAGTTTTACAGACAGACAAATACAAGTTTGGGGAACTGGGTGTAAATACAGTTATCTGTGTAGTAGGAAGCAGATACCAAATGAAGAGCATGACTCAAATGTAGTACAACATAATACTTAATTCATAGTCATTAAATAGGGACAAGGCAGTCTCTAGACAAAAACCTTCTGTAGTATTCATAGGTTTTAATCATATTACCATGCTTTGAAATTCTTAATGACCGTGTTTCTACCTATGAAGTGAGAGGTATAAGATGTAACTTGCCATTCATATTTCCTATAGAATATAGCACTTTTTTTCTTTTCCCCCCTTTTGGTTAATTTACTTTGAATATTGTCTTTTTATCAATTTGTCATTCTTCTTCTATCTTCAGGCAAGGCATGAGTTTATATATTCTCTTAGCTGTGATTTCTAAAGATCATAAGGTCACTTACTGGCAAAGAACCCAAAAGGCCATCTGTGCCCCAACTACCAGCTTTCACAGATCAGCTCACAAATGACAGCATGCTTGAAAAAGGTAATGCAGTATAAATAGCATCTGGATAAATAGCAATCAGACCTGGAAGTAAATTCCATCTCTATCCATAATGGTACATGAGAAAGATCTTGGGAGACGGGGTGAAGAGATGCTGCCTAGGGAACGGTCAGATAAGAGACAGCATAGCCCACAGCTGGACAGTGGGTGGGACAAGAGGCTCAGAAGGGTTTCTAGGGCTGTAAAGAGATGACAGTACTTTCAGACTTGCCAGATTCTGTTAATGAATTAGCTTATCTGGTCGTGTTTCCTGTCTGGTCTACCTGGTAAGGCTGACAATATCTTAGCAATGGGAGCCAAGTCAGTCCCTAGAGAACTGGCCCATTATTCAGTGAGAGAATACAATCTTCGCTGTGCTTAAGTCCCAAACATCTCTAAAGAATGTTAGGCAATAAGTTTGGGGAATTGCTCTGCCTGAAAAGAGGCCTATAGGACACATATTTTGAATGTACAAAGTCCCAAGCTCCATCTCTCAGATGTCCCACTAGGGCTGGAAAAGTGCCAACCTGAAACAGGAAAGTTGCTCCTGATATACAGCAGATTTTTACATTCACAAAATGGAAAGCTACTGCATCCAGGGAAGACAGTCTTGGAATAAATATACTCAGTAGGGCTGAGTATATTTAAGTATGCAGAGTGAACTGGGAGAGGAAAGCGTACAGGAGGAAGATGATAATCCTTTTCCAGGTTCCTGGGTCCCCAGTCATGCTGGTGGAACATCAGTGCTGATGTTGTATAGAATGTGCGAAAAGGAGCCCTGGTGGGCAATCAGTTTCATATGCAGAGTGAGTTAACTGACCCATAATATCTGCACTGATCTATTTTCCAACTTCATATGACTGTAGAAGAAACTACCTCCTACAGCAGCCTTCCCACCTTCTGGTACCCTGCAGATAGGTTCAGAATGTAACTCCCAGAATTGCCAGACAGCTTGATCTAAAGTTCCTCGGAACGATAATGCCAACAAATAGGGTAGGCCTCAGTTTGGGGAAAGCTGCTCTCCAGAATATTCTGAAAGGAAATGTCAGTGCTGAAAGTTCATATATTACATCTCAGCTTAATTTGGATATTATCTGGGCAATCTGCTTATTTCTGAGTGGCAAGCAAGCAAACAAACAAACAAAGCTCTTCCACTTCAGAGAAGCAACACATGCAAGAGGTCAGAACTCGACCCTAGTGTAGGCAGTGAATCCAGAACTGCAGAAATTCAGCCTGCTACACTTTTTGGAGAGAAAGCTTTAAAAATAACTGACAGAACAACACTGAAGCATGGTGAGCTGTAATAAGCAAAGGCAATTGTATACAAAGGATTAAAAAAAAAATCTGTTCAATTGTGTCTGATTCTTGGAGACTGCCTGGGCAAGTCCCTGTGGTTTTCTTGGCAAGGTTTTTCAGAAGTGGTTTGCCGTTGCATCCTTCCTAGGGCTGAGAGAAAGTGACTGGCCCAAGGTCATCCAGCTGGTTTTCATGCCTAAGGCAGGACTAGAACTCATGTTCTCCTGGTTTCTAGCCACTACACCAAACTGGCTCTCTATACAAAGGATGTAGAAACTAGGAAAACTAGCAGAGAAACTAAGGCCCTTCAGATATCACTGAACTACATCTCCCAGCATCTCTTCCTACTGACCATGCAGGCTAGGCTAGAGTTCTGGACCCCAACTTTTCTACGAAATATTGAGATCATGTCCCTCTCCGTTTTCTTATTAAACTTATTTCTTTCTGTAGTTTTTTTTTTTTCCCTTTTTTCCACCAGGATTTGAGATGACCCAAGTCACATCTTACACTCAGCTTTTGAACTGACCCTGCATCAGCATAATAAAGATCAATACGAAACTGTGTAGGCAAAGTTTAATGCAACACTTGTATGCATTTATTTTAATATGTGTGTGTCATGTTTTGTTTAGGTTATAGAGTTTTTATACTTGGTTGTAGTTCTTCTATTGCCTTTCTATATATTATAGCATTTGCAGAAAGCCCAAACCATATCAGTACCAAGACTGAGTGGCTACTTTTCAAAATGGGACCACTCTAACATTAGTTTCCACCCCTAACAGAACTACTTATCAGAGAATCATAGAGTTGAAAGGAACCTCCATCTGATCCAACCCTTCATGCTAAAGTATTTAGATAGGTGGCTTTCCAGCCTCTATTTGAAGACCTCCACTTGATGAGGCAGCCTATTCCACTGAATGTGAGTCCTTAATGTCAGGAAATTCCTCCCAATATGTAAGTTGAATCTACTTCTCTATAGTTTCAACCCATACTGCCGCCTCAGACAAGAGGGAAAACTGCTGTAATATCTCCTTCAGTCTTCTCTTGTGCTGGCTAAGATTGTCCAGTTTTTTAAAGTGTTCCCTTACAGGACTTGGTTTCCAGTCTCCTTACCATTTCTACAGCTGTCCTCTGAACACTCTCTAGTTCTTTAGAGACCATGGGATCCAGAACCGGACATAGTATTCCAAGTCAGGCCTGACCAAGGCAGAATAGAATGGGACAGTTACTGACCATTATGCAGCTCATCTGCTCCTGGAAACTTGAATTCATTTAAATAACACAAGTGTTATTCTACCCTCTCCTTGTCTATCCTGAGCTGTAGCTCCATCCTTTATTCATAGCACAGCAGTGGCCACAAGACCTTTGTTTCTGTTCTGGGAGAAAACAGATGTAAAATATGAGATGTCATTCTACCCTTCTTAACACCACTAATTACCTTTATCACCACCTTATTTTTTTATTTGCTTCAGCTTCTTTACCTTTCCTTTTGCTTCTGATTCCCCACCTCAACCCTTTTGTGTTCTTTTGGACATTTCTCAACAAGGCTCAGCTCATTCTGTGGTAAAGCCTTTCTGATACAGTCCCTATGATTTCTGACAATGGCCTTGTATTGTTTGGTTGTACATATGTACATAAACCTCCCAGAGTCCCTCCTTCATGGGGGGGGGGAGATGGGCATGGCAAAATCAATCAATCAATCAATCAAATAAATAAATAAAATACCTTCTTTCATTTCCTATATGGGTTCCTTTTTCTTTTACGTATTTCAGAAGGCTGTATGCGTACCCACACTGGTCTCTTTAGATGTCTTTCATTTTTCCTTCATGTATTCCTACAATTATGGCCAAGTGCTTCAGTATTTTGCAGGATTTCCAGTCTTTCCCATGCACTTTCCTCCTTCAGGATTTCAGGTCATTAGATCTGTCAAGTCTCTATTAGTGCATGACCAGGAAAGCTAGATTCAGATCTCATTGATCAAGCTTAATACCAAGAAAAAGAGGTTAGGTTGCAGAGTCTTAGAAACTAGTAAGTATGCCCTAGAATTTATTAAGTAATAAGTACCTTATTGTGAACTGTTTGATCTTTCTACCAACTCTGTAATGGATGGACAGATACCTCAATTAAAAGATAAGGCTGAAATTCCATCTTGTCTTTGTGGGGTATGTTTTGAACATAATCTTCCTTTTCCACAGACTCCTCTCATAAAATCTGACCAACCTTGTCTCTTAGTTCATGGAAATCCAACTTTTTGCAATCCAGCATATAAACCCAACTCTTTACTATATTATAATCTCAAGGATAACATGGTCACAGTCTTCCAAGCTTTTAGTCATCCTTACTTCTTCAAACAATCCTTCCTCTTGGAAAGGATCAGGTCCAGGATAGTAGATTAGGTCCACGATAGTTTCCTCTTTGAGCTTCTGACAAATGAAATTATCAGCAAGAGAGGGCAAGAATGTGTGGGACCTCAGATTCCTGGCAGTTTGTAGATATCAGGATAGTTGGAACCTCCCATCATCATGATGATATGCCCTTTTTTAAAAGTTTGTTGATATGGCACATTCATATCTTCTGCTTGTTCAGGTGGTCTGTAAAATAACTCCCACAATAATATTACTTTTGTTTTACTCTCCTTTTATTCTTACCCATGTGCTTTCAGGATTTCTGTACTCTAATTTGTGAACTTTTGCACAGGCATATTCCTTTCTTACATACAGCACAAATTTTCTCATGAATTTGTTTCTTCTGAATAAGTTGTAGCCTTCCAGGATGATACTGCAATTGTGTGTCATCCCACCAAGTTTCAAGAATGCCTGAGGCAGCATATTTGTCCTCTTACATTAGGATTTCTTGCTCTTCCTGTTTGTGTCCATATTCTGGGTTTCCTTTCACCATTGTAGTTTCCTGACAATCTCCAAATCCCTCCTCTGCCCTTATGCTGCTGCTTTTCTTTCCTGTGTTGTTGTCTCAGTCCTTGGCATTATAATTGGTTCTGAACTTTTGCTGCCCTCCTTCTTTTGCTCTAGTTTAATATCCTCCAGATTGGATTTGATGACATTCTTCCCAGTCTTTTTGAGATGTAGCCTGTCTCTTTCCAAAAGTTCTACACTCACAAGGAACTCAAACATCTCTGGTTAGCACCAGTTGTTCACTTCCAGAAACTTGTTCTCTCTTCTTATGCCATGTTCCTCAGTTTGAAGGATTGGTGCATTCCCAGATCCTTCACCTTCCTCAGCAAAGCCTCTTAGTTCAACTCCTTTTCTACTGATTCATGTTCATCATCACATGAATCAGTAGGAAGAGTTAGTTATTTGTGGGAGTGAAGAGTCTTGGCAGCCTGTCTGTCACATGTGAGATATGAGTACCAGAAAGACAACACACCTCCTACAACATTGTATCAGCTCTCTGCCCTGAGCCTCTGTTCCTCTTGTCAGGGAATTACTCACCATAGTGTGCCTCCCTTATAATGGTATGTGGGAATGACCTTGAGAACAGGGGTAAGAGCCACATCCAGGGCAATAGTCAGATAAGCAGTAACTTAGCCCGCAGAAGGAATGTGGTTGTGCAAATGTCTCAGAAGGGACTCTGGGCATGCTTCTTGTCTGGACTACCTTGCAAGGCTGACATCCTTTTCCTAAGCTTGTTTGTTTCCTCAGATTAATAGTTTTAACCTATTTATTTTTAAAAAAATGTTATAAATTGCTTTGAGATACTTCTTTTTAATGAGGTGGTAAACAAATGTTTTAAATAAAGAAAATATCTCTCAATTCTGTTTACCTACAGAGCTATTGGGTTGGTAACTTGCTTCTGCATCTAACCACCTTAACTACATAGAAGCAGCTTTTTAGTAGCAGCTATAATTTAATAAGATGAAGACTAGCTTTATTGTCACCATTCCTAATCACCCCAGGAATGAGGGTGGAGAACTGGAAAATGGCTCAGAAATTATAGTTGAGGTATCTCATCTTCAGCCATTTTGCTTTGAATGTCTCCATAACAATGAGGGATGGTTTCTGCCAGCTTCATTCTCATTATGCCCCTTCCAATCTTTCATCAAACATCATCTCACTGAAACCTTGCCCTGGACTTCCCTCTGGTGTGCTTTATTGTGCCACTATGCATAACTCAGAGCTCTTTCCTGCTCAGCATAGCTTTAACACCACAGGAATTCATTAAAATTCCCTTCCAGAGTCTTCACCCAATCTGGGTCAGTCACTTTGCCTGACAGGTGATCTTCTCTTAATGCTCCATAAATGCTCACCTAGACATTATCCTGAAGGCATTTCTTCTTATCCAAGTAATTCTCTTGTGGCATTCAAGCTGCAATGTTGGCAAATCACTGCTTTGCCTCCTGCTTCCAGTTTGTGAGAAGGAGCTTTCATCAGACATGGTGCAGAGATCAGTTCCTATGCAAACCTGGTCAACTTAGCTCCCAAAACTAGGAGATGCGATATTATGGCAATTTCTAATGTGGATGCAAGGGCAGTAGCATCAGTTGTATGATTTGCCAGATCAGCAGCTCTGTAAAATAGATCTAGTCCCCAAAGAGACTTTTATTAGTAAATTTTAGACTATTTAGGGGATCACAGTATGATGAAACAGACAGAAATAGCTCTTTTTGCACAGAGTTAACCAAGAACATCATATAAGGCATGCAGCATAGCTCTGAACTAAATAGAGATTGGATTACTCTAAGGGTAAGATTTAGAATGACACACCCAGAGTGTATCTCAAGACAATTTCAGCTACGAAGGAGTAAATGATGAGGGTTGAATGAAAAGTAATATCTTCATCTCTATAACTTTAGTTTAAATAGGAATATTTTAATTAATGGAACTGGAAAATAATCCTTGAAATTAGTTATTTTGTAATTTGTATTTACTTCTCCACACAATCACCACCATTCACTGCATATTTCTGCCAATGATAAACAAGCTTCTTAAAGCCATCATGAAAGACCTCCACACTTCTGTCTTTTCAAACAGGCCCTGACAATCCTTTCTACCTCTTCATATGAATCAAACAGATGTCAACAAAGGCATTCCTTCAATTTTGGGAAAATGTAGAAGTTGTATGGTAGATGGGATATGGTGGTGAGATCCAACTTACAAATACCATTTTGGTGGCTTGTGAGGTGTGAGGCCGAGTGTGGTCACATTGCAGCAAACTTTCTTGGTCTGCTGAACTCTGCTTATTCATTGCTTCAAAGTTTTGAGTGTTGAGGTGTAGTGCTCTGATTGTAGTTTCAAGTTCAAGGAAATCCCTGTGAGTAACACCATCTCTGTCCCTAAAATACTAAAACCATGAGTTTTCCTGCCAAAGCCTATGTTCTGATTTTTTTTTTTTCCTGCAGGTAAAACTTTGTGATGATATTCCATGGATTGATGCTTCATTTCTGGTCATAATAATGAGCCTGTGTTTCTTCGGCTGTTATGATGTTGTGAAGAAATTCCTCACCTTCATTTTCATAGCATGACAACAATTGCTGGCAAATTTCAATTCTTGATGCTTTAAGCTGTGCTGTCATAATACCAGGAACCCAACTTGCACAAACCTTTGATACTGGAGAACATCAATAATGTGACCCACACATTCCTGACAAATGCCAGGGTTGGTAGCAAGTTCCCTTTGAGAGATCTGCCAATTTCCTTAATTTATTCATTTGTTTTCTATCCTGCTTTATTATTTTTATAATAGCTCAAGGCGGCGAACATACCTAATACCCCTTCCTCCTCCTATTCATTTTTCATGTGAAACGTGTTGGTCACAGGTCCTCCACTTCCTTCTTTATCATACAAATCCACTCTTCCCTGTTCACTATCTTTACAGTTTTTGGTCCAATGAAGCACAGTACGCAGATCCACACAATTATCATCATTACACAACCTGCATTTAGTAATGGAGTTCAATTGAAGGGACTCCTTCAGTAGTCAAAAATTCAATCATGTTGCATTGCTTAAAGTGCACTGATGAGTACTCACTACAGGCTTCCATTTCATAAGCAATAGCAACATAACCTCTTCCACAGCACCTTATAGCAAATGAAATGAAAGGACATGTCGAAACTTTTAGTGGATCAGTACTTCCATTAACACTGGAGGATTTACTTTTTATTCAACCTCATTTATTACCAGCAATATTCTACTAGAAAGAGGCAGCATATCTAGATTCTATATCTTTGTGGCTAGGTTGGCAAATCATGCTAAACTGTGGTCCTTAAGCCATAAACCATGAATTACAAATCATATTGTCTGTGTTTGCACTTCATACTAAAGTATTAACAAAGAAACTACATTATAATGGCGCAAACACATACTGTTTTCATGTCACAAATGAGCTCTGTATTTGCTAAATTCAGTTTATACAACATTAGTGTAAAGACTGAAAATCCTTACTGTTTGCGGGAGGGGGCAGTTAGATTCTAGAAGGGTAGAATAGCTTCCTAGGATGGAAATTCAAACTGACCAATCAGTCTCATGGATGACCTGATATGTTATCATCTAAGTTATTACCTAGGCATCTTCCTACATCTACCAGAATTCCCAAGCCAGCATGGCAATTGCTGAAAATTCTGGGGATTGAACTCATACTTCCAGAAAATGTCAGCATTTCCAGTCTCTGTTTAGAATAAGGCAGAGTTATAGGAAACTCAGTCTTAGGTTTTAATCTGGATCTATTCCTTGTTTTGTAGCAAGTGAGGAGGGGTATCCATAACAACACGTTGTTCCTGAGATGCCATTTTGTGTTTCACAGAGAACCCTCGTGACTGTGTCTATGCCACCAAAAATTGATGGTAAACTGCCATTTAACTTTGAAAAAGAAAATGGCAATCTTTATTTTAGATAGGTAGAGCCTCCCACTTTGCATTATGCCACATCCATGAAAGTCCTCACTCAAACTAAAACAAAAACAAAAACCTAATGCAAAACTGCCAGTGAAAAACTGTCCATCCTGATACTAAGAGTAGTTTTGAGATTCCTCCTGTCTTAACATGCTTTGATGCTTATGCCCAAATGCCAATTCTTTTGATAGCAACGAAATTGTGAATGGAGTTGACTAAGTATACATGAAGAGGTGATACTGCCATATCACCACGTGCTTCCCATCATCTAACGTTATTACATTGTGATCTCCCAGGGAACCCCTAGTGACCTCTCATGGAACCCCAGGGTTCCATGGAACCCTGGTTGAGAACCCCTGCTCTAGAACCTTGTTAAACTTCCTGACTGGGCAATGGGATACTGGCGGATTTTCCAGGCTCTTCTGTATCAGTTGGGAATTTAGAATATCTCGACGGTCAATGTTGGATGACTGCATAAATTATTAGCTTTAAAAAAAAAAAAATATGGATATCTGACTCACCCTTGCAAATGAAGTGACCGGTATGCCTGGGGCCCTAAATTAGAACATATATCATTTTGCAGCTATTAATTTGGGCTGGCACCTCTCTTCTCTCACTTCTTATTTTCTGGCTGAACTTCTCACGGTTCTGCCAGTCCCATCTATCACTTGGAGACAGCTGTACCCATTGGCTTAAAAGGGATCCATTGAATACTGCTCTATGTATTGTCTCAGCCCCAAGGTAAAATCTGTTACAAACATAAATCTGTTGTTGTTTTTCTCCCCTTCTTTCCATGAGCTCATTTATCACATGTAACAGGGTTTAAATTTATCCAGAATGCTCCCACAAGTAAAATTTCCCACAAGTAGAATCTGAGTCATTATGTTCCAGTTAGACAAAAATAAATAAATAAATAAAAATACAATTCAGAAACCAGCAGAAATAGCATATAGGCTCCAGGCAGAGACATGCAAATAAGTGAACTATTTTTGAGGTAGGAAATTGATTAAATAAGTAGGTACATGAGAGATGAGCAACTCATAGCCCAAAGATTTTGATATTTCTAATTTGTAGCCTCCATTTGGAACCTTGTTGAAATTATATGGGCCTGGCTGGATCAGAGACTGCCTGGGAAATCTCACATATGCCATCTTAATTTCCAGCATGGAAGAAAGATAGGATATAAAGACTATAACTATATAAAATAAAGCCAGTTTGGGACGCTAAGTATGACTTAATGGAGAATAGTTGTACACTTCTGCTCTAGGCAACCACTCTACATTTTCAGGCTGTTCTACTAGGACAGTTTAAATTGCAATTTATAACATTTTGTTTACTCTGGCGATCCTTTTTAAAAAAAAAAAATACATGTTTCAAGTAAATCTGTATTTCTGCTCCCATGTGAGAGTCTTAGTGATCTTTGTTAGGGTGACTTATCATCACTGTTGTCCAAGCCAGAACTCAGTTTGATGGGGAAAGGTGTTTCTTGTGTCCATTAAAGATGGTAAAATATTTTCCCCTAAGGAAGTTATCAGTAATCTTCCCACTGAAGTACAGGAATCATCCACCCATCAGAGATTTAGTTCCCAATGTTACAATGCTTCACAAAAGTGATGGAATCTGGTTTATGGATTTTCTTAAAGACTAGTGTCTTTAAGGAAATATGTATATGTACTATATATGCCCAGCTTGGTAGGACTACCTTGCCAAATGTGGTTCCAAGCCAAAACCCCAAAACTAAGCAGGGTCTGACTTAGTTAGAGTTTTCAGGGGAGTCTTCCAAGGATGAATGCTAGGCAAGGACGTAAAAACTAAAAATCCTAAAAATATATCAGAAGAAGGTAATGGCAAAGCATTTTTGTATTGTTACCCGTAAAACTATATGGTCACAGAAACTGAACCTTCTTGGTGGGAAACTGTTCTATATGTGTCTGTCAGCATTTTTTATCTGGAGATATTTTCTAGCTGCTCATTTTCACAAAATGAAAGAGTGCTCACATTTCCACCATTTATAACATTTTGTTTACTCTAGCGATCCTATTTAAAAAAAAAATGCATGCACATTAAAAAAAATACATGCACATTAGACAGATCAGTTCTATGTAGAAGAGGTACTCCTGGAACTTCATGGCAGCCAAGCCATGTCGGGCTTTTTAGATTAGAGCCAGCCCTTTGCATTGCTACCAGACCCTGTTGAAAGCCAAGAGAGGGCTTGCAGCATAGTCGTCATCCCTACAGTAGTTTTCACCTGCCAACAAATAGGCTGTCATAAAGACAGACACTTGTATGGCTCATTGTAGTCTAAATTCTTGTTGATTATGATCTGAGTTGCTATTGCTGGGGCCTGTCAGTCCAGGTAGAGCTGCAATTGGTGCTCCAGCTGAAACTGAGTAACCTCGACCCATCATGACCTCCACCTGCCAATCTACTAGAAGCCAAGAAGCCAGAATGATCCTCAATCTACTCCACCCATAATTAAGCAGAGAGTAGCTCTACTTCAGCCACTCTGTCCCATCCAGACCCAATCAGCCTCCAGACAATGGGTCAAGACCTGGTTATGGCACAAAAATAGCTTCTGACATATAGCTGCCTGAAACTCACACATAGGAAAGGAGGATGCAAACATTAAACTACAATTTAACCTCAAAAGCAGCATATTAGTACGAAAATCAATTTAAAAAAAAAAATCATTTTTTTATTTTAGGGGGAAAAGTAGGGAGTATTTCAGTTTTGTTAGATATCTACATTAAAATCTTGCCATGTATTTGTAATTTTACTGGCTATTAATGAAGTATTTGTTCAGTGGCAAGTGAAAAATTTGCTCCTGACAACCATTAGTTGTGAATAAGAATTCAGTCTGGAGAAAAGAAGACTGAGTAGAGATTTGATATCAATGTTCAGGGAAGAATGTCAAGAGCTATTTTCCATTTCCACAAAAAACAGGAGCAGCAATTATAGACATAAGTTTCAGCTACCTAAATTTCATTTAAATATAAGGAAAAACTTGATGGCAAGATCTGTGTAACAGTGGAAGAACCCACCTAACAGAGGCTGTGAGTTCTCCATCTCTGGAGGCTTTTAAGAAGAATGGTTTAATTAGTTTCTCAAGAACGGTTTAATTAGTTTTCCTGCATGCTGCAGAGGGTCAGATTAAATCCTCCTCCTGGTTTCTTCAAACTCCACAATTCTATGGTTCTATGGATTAACATACTTTTGGTAATTCGTAGGAGATGGTAGAGGCAGCAGCAGGTACCTCAGTAAATGCAAGTTCTACCAGTGATGCCTAACCAATCAGTAATTAATACAGAATTGATTGATACAGTCTGTGCCTTTGGCACTCTTCCTTACCACAGTCAAAATTCATTCTTCTATTATGTTCAGACTTGAGAGGTATTCTAATACATATTCACTAATGATCATTAAACAATGGTGGCAAAAATGTGTTTTGGAGAACTAAACCCAGTTACCACTTGCACAACAGACTCTTCTTATTAAAACGATTTTATTTACACTATAAAGCATATAAAATCGAACTATTTCTTTGTAAAATCTGTAATTTCTTTGTGGAATAGCAAAAATGCAACAAAACCCTACTGAATTTAAATCAGGACTTAGAAATCCAATTCAGAATACATCTTAAAATCCATGCAAAGTAAATGAAGCCCCTAAATAGGTGGGAGCCATTTGGTTTCAGGTTTTTGATTATGTAGTATGCCTGGGATAATCAAGAATGAGGAGCAAGGTTTGATAAAATGGAACAGCGTGGGATGGACAGTCCCACTACCAGATGAGTTCATAGTTGGTTAAACAACCGTAGCAAATGTGTGGTTCTTAACAAATCTGTCTACATGGAGGGAGGTACACAGTGGGATCTACATCTAATTAGATTGCCACAATACAAGAAGAATACTGAGAAACTGGAAGGAGTCCAGTGGAGAACAACAGAGATGGCGAGAGGCTTAGAGGCTAAATTGTTTGAATAATGATTAAAAGAATTGGATGTATTTAGCCTAAAGAAGAGAAGACTTAAGACAAAACATTATAGCAGTCTTCTAATGCTTGAAGGACTGTCACAGGGAATAGGGTGTTGATTGATTTGTAGTTCTCAGGGGGTAGGAGAAGAACCAATGGGATTGACAGAGAAAGACCCAAATTCAAACTGAGAAGGAATTTCATGACTATGAAAGCTATTAAGGAGTAAAACAGCCTGCCTCCTGGAGTCATGGATCATGGAGGTTTTCAAAGGTTGGAGAGTCATTTATCTGTGATAGTCTAGTAATTTCTGCCCTGAGCAGAGGATGGACTAGAAGACCTCCAAAGTCCATTTCAACCCTATCATTTTATGATTATGTGCTTGAGAAAGAATGGCTATAGGCAAAATTAGTGCAGGTGGGCAGAAAAATTGAGAATAAATGTACCGTAGGGAAAGTAGTCCTTAGGGGGATTTTGGAAAGAAGATCTATAGAAGTGTTTAGCTGGTGTTAGGCAGGGATTAGCAGAAAAAGAAATGGTTAAAATAATAATTTAAAAAAAGCATGCAAACATATTAAAAACACATTAATTAGATTGGGGTAAAAGTGGGAGAAGCACCAGTTTAGAGAGGCATAACTCCTCTCTCTAAAAAGATCAGAAGGTTCAGAAGTTTATTTCCTAAGAGTCCTTTTGGACCAGTCTAATGTTGAAGTAGTTGACTAGGACCTAGATCATAACAAAAGGACTCAGAACCAAATTATTTTAGCACTCATGGACATTCCCAAGCTGGGAGGGGGGCAAGTGACATGTATCAGGACATCATGCAAACTACACAAATTACATAATTTGTGTCATTTACATGAGGACACACCAGACAGCATTGTGGCTTCTACTAGATGCCTTTGTCCGCCTGGCAAACATCTGGGAACCTTTTCATGCCCAGCTCTGGCTGGAAGCTCATTGCTATAGTCTGTCTTTGCATCACAGAATTAAAACCTGTCTTTTGGCTGTATTAATGCTGTTGATTGTGAAGTTTTCCTTGGATGCTATGCATTTTAATTTTGGGATGTATGGCGTAATTGTTTTTAAATTTACTTGGTATTTTCCCTGCCCAGAGTCACTTTTTGAAGTGGATAGCTATACAAATTGATTAAATAAATAAACTTTATTTAAAGATAAAGAGGAAAGACTTATATAAAGTATATACCTTTGACCACCATTGAGATTGTTTTGCCACAAGGGTTAAAACAAAAATCCCACTCCCCCAATTCCCATAGAGTTGGAACTCCAGATCCTAGGACTGAAAGGAACTTTTTTTTTTGGTAGCTAGACACTTTTTTAAAGAATTTCTAGCCTTTTATTTATCATTTTTACTTGTAACTCAGATGAATTCTCTAACAGTTGTCATTAAAGGGTGTTAAAGGGTTGCTAGTGTATCCTTAATTAACTCATTAATGTGCCTCTTGCTCACATTTGTCCAAAATCAAATCAGTTATTTCTTTTTAACACCCTTTAATGACTGTATGATTGATTAAGAGTATTCACTTGGCTTGAGTGAAATGATCCTGTTATATTCACAACTGCCAAAGTAGGTGAAGAGTGCAGAATTTCCTGCCTACATCTATTCCCACCCCATCATTCATGTCTCTGCATGAAGCAGAAATTCTATTCTGCAGGAATTAACAAAGGATTTCACACTTTGCTGGATGAGAAGATGATCTCCAGAAAGTCATTTAAAACATCAGAACAGGGGAAAAAAACAACAGGAATTTTTTTGTATTGCTAAAGATGTTATAGGAAACACACACAGAGTTCTCTTTCCAGTAATACAGGCTGGCAGGCTGGCTGCTCCTTTACTTAAGTTACTGACTGGAAAATAATCCATCTTCCCACATCGGCAGTGAAAGATAATTGCCTGGCAGAACTCAAACCAAAAGTTTACTAAAAAGGAACAATGCAGATGATAGGAATTTGTCTCAGGCATCAAGTTCCAAATCCATTTCAGTAGCAACTTCATTCTGTGCTTGCTTAGTATGCATTCCAATTGAATTGGATTCAGTGAGATTTCTATCTGATATTTTATTCTATAT